>NC_139003.1:24717430-25429091 GCF_964374135.1 Grampus griseus | reverse complement strand
TAATGGGCCTGCTTCCTTGGAGAGGGATTTGTAGTCAATCAGAAAGAGTGGAATACCAGCGGAAGTTCATCTTGCCCACTTAAAAACGTTCTCAAGCCCCTAGTTCATTACAACTTTTCTCTTCATATCAATTGCTTAAGAATTAGGAATTACCTTCTATTTTAGGACATATATATGTCATATATAACATATATATGCCATATATATGCCATATATAACACATATGCCATATATAACATATATGCCATATATAACATATATGTCATATATAACATATATGTCATATATAACATTTATATAAATAAAACTTATTTCCTCTCCTTGGCATAGTTATGTTAGTCTCTGACTTTTGCAGCACTGTTGATACTTTAATGCACTTACCCATTTATTTGTGATCTTTGCCTGTTTATTTGTGAGTATGCTGGGATCAGGGAGATGCAGAAACAGCTTCAAATCCCAGTGCCTGATATTTGTAAAATCCTGATATCCAGACTGTTTTCTTCATTCATGATCCCAGGTTGTGACTTCTTCTGCTGGTTGGGCTTTGATCATGCTTCTTTCCCAGTTTTACATATTTAATCTAGAACACCTAAAAATAAATGTCCGTAATAGACTCAGAAACAAGTCTGGGAGGTATATGGTACTTCATGGAGTCTCATGTCAATGGTCTCATGATAGAACTACCATCGTGTTGTCAACTTGATATTTACCTAGATTGTAGTGGTAATACTGAGTCTAAACTTCAATTCCAGCAAAAGTGATAGCATTTTTCTCTTCATATTATCCCCAAAGTTTAAGAATGCTGCTTTTAAATTTATTTGTTAATGGGCACATTTTGAAGTGTAAAATGTCAAACTAAGTAAAACCATACAAAAAAATACGTGTTGGGTACTTCGTATAGCATGAAAATAAGAACTATAGTCCACAAATATTATGGAACTGTCTTATTTGTATATAACTTATTTATTAAATTGAAATATTACTCTATAAATAAAGTAACACTGAAGTCAGAGCTAGAGGGGGATAAACAAGTATAAAATTCGATAAACAGACTTCCTAAGAATGGAATTGATTTAGACAGAAAACACTGAATTATTAAGAGAAATGGCAATCAGAAGTAACTGACAAGACTGAGAACCCCTTCAGTTGTATGTTAAATTATTGCTGTAACATTCACAGAGTGTTTGGACAGAGAAATAATCTGTTGTGGAATGAGCTAGAGATAATGATGAGGATGGTGATGAATGATACGGATAAATTATATCTTTTCTATGTAAAGATGGGGCTATAGATGGTATTACTGACTTCTGGATATAATAAGAATGATGGAAAATAAGCATTGGCGACCTAAAGTTCTTTCCATGCTGAGTACAAATCTGTCTTACTGATTCAGTCTGTTCATAAAGACCTTGCTGTTGGTAGCTTTCTCTTTTGGACTCAGAAGCTGCATGACACCTCACCAAAGCAGGCTTCTTATTTATGAAATGTGCATTTCAGAGTCACCCAATCATAACTGATCCTGAATTATTACATCAAGGACACTCAAGGATGTCCTCCTAACTATACTAAAGGAATTTTTCAAGATAAAGAAATTTAAAAAATAGAAATATAGCCTCATATTTGTTTTCAGATTCCTTATGTCATCTTCCACCTGAATTGAACACACATGCTTGGGTTTACTAGAACACTAGAACTTACTACTCATTTAAAATACATTAATTTTATATAACTAATCTTATTCGGTAAAGCTCTAATCAACTGTGTCTGTCTCAATCACTCAAGAACAACATCTTGGGGAAACAGTATTCACAGTAAGTTGTCTTGGGAAATCACAGCATTTAGAGATTTTAAAAAAAATTCAGGAATCACTTGAAAGATTTGCATCTTTTTATTATGTCATCTTATAATAATAACATAGCAGTGGAAATTTAAGGTCAACTGATATGTGAAATGTTTGGCATAGAGTAGCTGCTAAAAAAATAACAGTTTTCTTCCCTTTTAGGGTCCCAAAGCAGGTAACATTTGTAATTGAGGAGGTGCAAATTAGATCGTACTTGACAGCATCAGGGATTACTATAGTTTAATTGGAAAGTACTGGCCAGAACTGAGACATGAAATTGTCCTATTTGCTTGTGTAAGGGGATGAGGAGAAACCTCAAACCTGGTCTAGGACAGAGGCAGTGGGTAAAGAGCCAAGGATGATGGTCATTTGGATCAAGAGTGATTTCTAGATATCAGTTCTCCACACTTGTGGAGATTTTAAGAGATGTTCTCTTACAACTTCATTTTTAATATGGAAATTCGTTATGTTATTTTTTATTAATCTACTCATCAAATACTTATTGAAAATTACTAGGAAAAGGTTTGGACATGATGATATAGTTACTCTCCTGCAGAAGCTTATAGTCTAGTTGGTGAAATGGCATGGATACACTGATAGAGAAAGAGAAATAAAAGGCCATGAGACAGGATAGAAAGGATAAGCAGAGTTAAAGAAGTACTCCTGGAAGCTTCATGGCATTTGAACATATCCTTGAACAGTATGTATTATTTTAACATACAAGGATGAAGGTCGTGTCAACCAGAGGACACAGCACAGATCAAAGCATTTAGCATGTTCAGGGAAAACCAAGTAGTATAATTTTGGTACAGGAGACTTGAAATGTAGTCTTATAAGACGGTCCATTTTAACATCAGATTTTTCAACAACTTGATGAGTCTAGATAAATATTTTTGTAAAACAAAGAATTACTGATGATTTATAAAAGAAGATTGAGGACGTAATCAGAATGGTAACTTAAGAAAGAGTATTGTGGTTATTTCCTGAAGGTTGGACTAAACAGTGAAATGGACAGAAGACAAGAGACCAGTTAACAATAATCCAGGTGTCAGGAAATGAGAGACTTAAACTAGAATGAGAACAATAGAAATCACAAAGAGATTTCTGGCATAAATATTAAAAATGAATAAAACAAGACTTGCAACTCACTGGATTTAGGGGTTAGTGCTAAGGGTGAAGGAATAATGAATGAATAATTTGAGTTTTCAAGGTCAAGAGTAATAACAAAATGCAGAAGCCACAGGAGGAGTTACTTTACAACTGAACTCTAAGTTTGAAATGTATGGCTTGAGCTTGGGAGGGAGGTTGGGAATGAAAGTACTGATTAGGAATTTAAAGAGAGGTGGTAACTAAGCCTGTACAATTACAACATCAATAAAATGTCCACAGAGAGAAGGAAAATGACCTCAGTGGAGGTAAGAAACAGTGGCTTGGGAGGTAAAAAGGAGATGAAGAAATCAGAACAGTATAGAGAGAACCTAACTAAGGACTGCATCCAGCAAGAAGAGTGTTCTTAAGGGTGACTTGGTGAATAACAGGAAATGCTACAGAGATAAAGAAAAGTGCAGCTCCAGCAAAGGGCATAAGCTCAGCAACCCTGCTGTGCCTGTGTGCACTCAACCGTGACTCCAGGGATGCTTTCCTCTGTCCACTGTCCTCTGGTGTCAGCATTTCCCTTGTGTCCACTGCCAACCCCAGCCTCCATTACCAGATACAAAAAGTTTAGAGATTATGAGACAGGTTTTAAACCGGGCAAAAATACACAGGTGTACATTTTTTTTTGCTTACTATGGAAATATCATCATACTATTCCAAAAATAAAGGGAATTATTTTCGATCTCTTATGCAAATGGTCTATGCAGGCTTTCTTACCCCAGCTCTGATATTGTAAGATCATAATAGGTTTATCTACTAAATAACAGAATACACCATAAAGGGCCACTGTGGTAATTTAAAGAGAGATTTTCAGGATAGAAAATAAAAGGTATAGATTTCTCAATAGATGATAAACAACTTAGGGGTTATTTTATTTTATTTTTTTTTGCAGGAGGCAGTCTTACAATATACTTAACTATAGTCAGAGTCGCCGTGAGCAGTACTAGACGTTATAAAGTACGCTGGCATCTTTAAGCATTTAAGTATGCTCTTTTTATTCGAAAGAGCCAGCGTCAATTTGTCAATTTCTGTTGTTATGCAGTGCTAGTTGCGTCTAGGTGCATGCTTGAGAGGTGTGTGTGTGTGTGTGTGAGTGTGTGTGTGTGTGTGTGTGTGTGAGAGAGAGAGAGAGAGAGAGAGAGAGCGCAAGAGAGAGAAACAGAGACAGACTAAGAAGGAGCAAGAATAGGAGGTAGAGGAAGAGACAGAAAAAGAGAAACAAAAGAGAAGAAAGATTAAGGTACTCTGCTATTATCTCAATGTGCTTATTTCAAAATGGTATAATTCTAAGAATTAGGACTGTGATATCTTAAAGAATCCTTATCTTCACAAATTCTCTGTGCATGAAATGAAAAAGAAAACACACTTCTAACTGGGACTGGTTGCCGGAATACGCACAGAAGGGAGGCTATTCATTTTCAGTCATTTCTCTCCTACAACACATTTTGTAATGAAATAAGGCCAAGGAAGTGACTGGTCTCCGACACTCAATTGGCCCTCCTGGGTGCTCTTTCCTGTCTCACAATCTCACTTTTAGTCCAGATCCCGCTTCTCTGAGCCGCTGTTCTGCCCCCTCCCTCGTTTCCTTGGCCTTCACTGAGCAGTGACAAGTGATCAGATAGTAAGCCGCATTTCTTCCAGCTTGTGAAAAGATCATTTATTCACCCATTTAAGCACCACTTTTGTAAGTCATATAGTTGGACGAAGGCAAACAAAAGTGTGAATGAGCTACTTAGACTAGACCTCTGGATGTAATTGTTTATGATTTCTTGATTATAGCTGTTTTTTTCCTGTCTGCATCCCTTCTTTTCTCTTGGCCTGACACACAAAAGAGATTAAATCACATTTCAGATAATTGATACCTCTACTTATCTTGGCAAAAGAAGGAGGACATTTTAGTTATCTCATTACAATGTGAAAAAAAAAATACGATTGAGGATGTGGAAGCTATCTCAGCTCAGCCTTCTGTAACTGTTCAGATGATCTGAAAGCCGGTTGTTAAAAGCATTCACTCATTCAAAATGCACACACACATTCTTACTTTCAACAGTTTTATATCCTGTGCTATCTACCCCATCATCATAGGTACAGAAAGTTAAAGTGCATTGTTATTTTTACTTATCAGAATAATTCATTTTCTAACGGAAAAACTAAGACCTCATTGTGAAATTAAATGACGCTGTGTAATACTCAGAGGACATATTTGGGGGCCTCATGAAGTATAAATCCTGGGATAAGATATCCGTGCTACAGAGAGGAAGATAACTTCATTCCTTGTTACCATTACGTGCCTTCCCTGACCTAATAGTAATGCATTAGGGGTTTGTTTTCCAGCAGTGTCAGGTGTCTTCTAGTCTTATCTGAGTTTATATGCAGGAAGCATTGGATGGTTAATATGTGCATGTTTTGAGAAATATTGGTTTTTAAATGGAGATTTTAAAAATTAAAAAGCTCCCTACAGTACCCGGAAGTTCTACCATTTCAGACTGTTCCCTTGGGATTAGAGTTTTCTGTAAATATAGACTAGAGGCATGGATAAATAGTGGATTCGGGCACAGGAGAAGTGGTTTCAAATTTCATCTTTACCACGGCAGCTCACTATATACCTTTAGACATATACACACTTATTACAAGTCCTTAATCCTTAAATGCCAAGTATCTTTTGAAGACACTTTCAATATTTTGTTGATTTTCCGTTTTGTTCATCCTACCTCAGCAAGGTAGAAGTCTGAATTTGCCTCTCCAGCCTTGCTTAGAGATACAGTATAGGTTTGTGTGTGGCTTAGAATCCTTCAAAGCATCACTCAGAAGAACGTAACAGGAGGATGGTGGCCTTGAGCAGATTCAGTATGGCTGGAGCGGGTGGTGGTGTGCTATCAAAAAATTAAAAGCTCTCTGCAGTAGTGCCAGAAGCCCAGCGACACCACTGCAGGCCTCATGACACAGCGTCAGATGTGGAGCCCATGCAGAAGGAGGAGAACAGCTCCCATGATCAGCCTACAGGTATGATCTGGCTGTTGTTCTTGGTGGCATAGCTTCCAAGCCAGATTTTTGGCTTCTCCTACAGTTTATGAAAACTATCTACTCTCTGTTATCAAATAGTTTTTGCTAAATTTGTTAGACTAGGTTCTGACGTTTATAAATCAGATCCCTAACTGAACTGAGCCCTAACATATTAAGGAACTTGCAGTTTCTCAGACCTGTAGGCTAGCATTCAAATCTCAAATGACAATGAGAGACAGATCTTTTAAGCAGAGCGGACCCAGTATAATCCGTTCGTGAGTGATGGGGAACTTAATGATTGGGGCTTTGCCGTACCGCCTCTAGTGTACCCAGCTCTAGCTATTAGGTCATGCTGTTACACTGGCTGAGTCTTCTAGCTTATGAAAGAAACTGGAAATATATTTTATTACTTAAAATCTTCCAACTTTATATTGTCTGTTAATAAAAATGTTTTAAAGCATGATGGGATCAGAGAAAACATATCTATATTCTGGATGGGGCCTGTGGCCTTCCAATTTATGAACCTAAAATGATTTTTCATGCTGCTACCTTCCTCTGGGATATTAAGCTGAAATGATTCCTTGAGAAGTAGTTCCTGACCACCACCCATGTATACATGCACACATACGTACATACATACCTAACACATACATACATGCCAGGGGTAGGAAGCTGAACTTATTCTTTTAGGGTTAAAGATAGAAATTGGAGAAAAAAATAAATTTACCGCCTTCTTATACCTCAAATAGTACACTAATAAAGAAATAGAGTCCATATTTCTTGTTGACCACTGCATCCCTAGTGCCCCAGCTGACTAGAAACTCAATATTTGTTAAATCAATTATCATGTATTTATGGGTACACACTTCAGAATAAAATGTGCACGCTCTACTGGAAGAACTATGTGTTTAGTAGAATTATTGAGCAATAGCCATGTAGAACCAGAAAACATTTTAGACATAATCCAGTCCAGCTGTATCAGTTTACCCATACGAAACAGAGACACAATGAAATAAGTCAGCTTGCCAAAATCATAAACATTCCTGGGGCAGAGCTAGGACAAAGCCCCACAGACTCAAGATCACAGACCCAACATGGCTATAGAGCTGGAGTTTGTGATATGCCCTATAAAAATTAAGTTATTTTTAAACAAGTATATATTTGTATCTTGACTTTAAGGCCTTCTAATGGAGAATATACAAATCCAGACACTTCATATATGTGCAAAAATTGAAATACAGACATGTATAACTTTATGCCTCGTGTTTGGTTTAGCTCCATTTTAAAAAGCTATTTTTCTACTGTTATTCTGTATATGATGTTTAAAATATTAGAGTTGATCTACGTAAAGTTTGAAAATAGTTTTAAACAGGAAATATCCTGTTTAGTAAGAATGTTTCAGAGATTTTCTGGAATGTTCTTTAATTATGCCTCTGTGTTGCCATTTTCACATATTTTTGCCATGTGCTCTCCTGATGATTGCTTCTCTTCCAGATAATGGGAAGCAGTTTCCAGCCATGCATTTGCTGCACAGTTGTATATGACATGCCAGTATACACAGCCAAGGGCTATGACTACTATGCTGGTGATTTCATTAAATGGAGTCCCCATGTTCATATTCCTCAGCCTCTCTAGGGACCATATACCACTCCCACACCCATTCTTTTCACATAAATTTTACAATTTTATTTTCAAATTATATATTTTCTATTTCTTCCCACATTGTTAAAATCTAGAAAAATACCTTAATTTCCAAATAAAACAAGATCATCTACGTGGCAGTTAGACTCCTACATAACACCAGTTCTCTTCTAAAACTATAGTTGCTCGCATCATCAGCGTTCATTATACTCTGGCTCCATTATACACCAGCCTGCATTGTGGAGGTATTGATCTTTCACAAGCTCCTGGGATTGAGACCTCACCCCTCCTTGACACGGTAGACTAGCTTAGGAAGAAACAAGTTGAGTTTTCTAGTTAAAGCCCTAGACTTTCATTTAGCAATTAGAGGAAGAGAGACTCTCTACTTCTGGATGTTTTTAACATTAGCCAAATCGAGGACAAAGCAAAAACATGGAAGAGAGCCTGTATAAGAGAAGTACAGAGAAATAATTTTAATATATTGTTGGTGAGCATTTTATATCAATGCGTAACACTGAATCAAGGCAACAGACTGCAAGTAATTTAATCATATTTATCTTATTCAACATCTACACCATTTCCTAATTTTTATGCTTTTTTTAAAAAGATACTGAAATATATATTTTTTTGCCTGTCTTTTTCTTGTTTCCTTGAGTTTGTTTCCCGGGAGTCAAATTATTGGGCTAAATAATATGAATGTGTTTACAGTCTTGTAACATATTTTCACAGTGCTTTCCCAAACTGTTGTGACCATTTATTCTCCTTCTCTTTACTGATGTGTGAGAAAGCGTGTTTCTCTGCATTTTGTCCACCGTTAGGAATTATCTTTAAAAATCGTTTTACAGAATTGACAGGCAAGAAATGTTCCAAATCATATATTAATTTATGATTCCTTAAGAGTTGATTAGTTGAAATGTTTTCTTTAATATGCTTAATCATCATGGCATTCTTTCTTTCTTAAAAGGGTCTTTTCGAGATTTGAGAGCAGGATTTTTAAATAATGATAAATTAAAAAGGCAAAATTTTAAAAATGTGTATAACATGTAATTGCAACTAAGTAAAAATCAGCTAGTCATAGGAAAAATACTAAAAGCAAACAGAATTGGGTCCTGGTTTTTGTCCTTAAATTGCTGTACATTAAACTTCCTTAAACTGACTATGTTCCATTAATATAAGATTTTAAATTAATGAAATCACATGAAACTTTAAAAAATAAATGTTAATGAATATTGGATTTTACATTTTTCACAGGGCAATTATGAACTTCTTTGTAAACCACAAAATAACAATGCTAGTTTTTGTATCACTGTTACTACTACTACTGCTACTAATAATGTGATGACGATGATGACGCTAGACCATTTGCTAAACAATTATGACAAAAAACCTAAGATTGAAAACTTCCAGTCAAATACCTCACACAGTTTAAAGGAAAAAAAAATTACTTGAAGATTGCTTGGAAACGAACTCCATAAATATATAAATAGACAAATGAATTAAGAGATAATTATATCTGAATAATCACTTAGTCTAATACTGTATATGAAGCATGCTTTAAGATGCTTGAAAAAGTAGCCAAAGAATAAATATCAAGATATTTTAGCACATTTTAATATTGAAGAATTAAATCTTTATTTAGTTTCTCTAAAAATGGGCATGGCAATCATAAAATCGTATTTAAACTCTACACAATCCCAGCTGTTACCGCACAATGCCCACTCCTGTCTACAACCAAAGGTAACAAAACACATTTTCTCTTCATCTTAGGAATGTCATGTGAACAAATGAGTCATTCCCTCAAAATAAATTGAATGGAATGTAGGTACAATTCTAAAATTGATATTTCTGGGGTTTTATGAGGAAACTCTCACTCGCTCGCTCTCTTTGTCTTTGGCTCTTGCACTTGTTCTTTCTTTTCTAAAAAAAGAGTTTTTAAGAGAATTTAAGTTGCATGAATTCATATCTACCAAAATCCCCACAGCTGGGAGATGGGGAGATTTCTGGAAGGACAGAGAATAGAGATTCTGAGAAGGAAGGGTAATGAAATGTATTCTTTTTAGTGTTGATGATTGTGCATGGACGGATGATCTCAAAACTAAAGAGACAGCAGTCGTTTTGAGAAAACCTGCGTGGAACCAGTTAGGACTATAATTTGAATTTTTTTTTTATAAAGATCATGTTACTCTCTCCATGTTTTGACTGCTACCATGGCTCCCCCACTACTTCATAGATTAGCACACTGAGTGTCCTTTGTCTGTTTGAAGAGGATACAAGAGATCTAGCTGCTAGTCGAACTTGTCATATACAGTCTGGGAGACCTTAGTTTTTTAGTTTCCCATTATGCATAAGAAGCCCATATGTTCTGAACAAGAACACAATGAAAACTCAAAAAGATTAAAATATTCCACATTTTGCACCCTTGTTCTAAAGATAACATTTCCTTTGAATGAGTTTACAAATTTGAAATGATTGGGGTGGAGCTAGTCCAATTCTAATTAGCAACATAAACCTCCGGTAAGGTTTTATTTAATGGATTGTTTCTGATTCTTTATATGGTGCATTTCCTAGGTAATGTTAAAGAGAAATATGTAAGTGATGCACTTTTTAAAAACTTCTGCTGAATTAAATGAACAATAATTTACAGACATGAGTCCAAAATCATAGATATATTTTTATATAAAAATAAAAGAAATTTTGCTTCAGACCAGTTTAATCGTATCCAAATAATAAGCATAAATGACCAGAAACTATACAGATGTGCCTTTTTCCTTATATATGCAATACAGGAGTTAAGCACATGTATCATGACTCCAAAAGAGATGTGCATCATCATGTGAGGAAAAAATAAATTAGTTGGAAAGAAAAAAATAACAAGGGAGAGCAACAAGAGAAAATTAATCCAACCCAGTTTGTCAAGTCTATAGCAAATGGCCAGAAAAACATGTAGCTATTTTTTTCTGCCCTACGAAATTTTAAAGTGACTACTTGATCCCAGTTGACATAAGTCTAGTAATTACTAGACTTACCAAGTCTAATAATTTAGTAAATATTATTGTAGTTTAGCTAGATCAGTTTTCCATTTTCAATCCATTTATTTAAAAAAAACAAAAATCTAAGTGGCTATTTTAGTTATGTAGGAAAATTCCTGTGGCTTGTTTCCATTGAAATTAAGAGTGGGTTATTAAAACATTCTTTATATAACTCATCATGATAAAAATTCTTCTGTAAGAACTGAAAGGAGAGGAAACTTTCTTATTCTGTTTTATTGCAGGGTACATGTTACTTAATTCAAAATATATATCACATTAGCCATATTAAATCTGCTATATGATAAGAAATATGTTTATGTGTCTATATATAATTAATTTATGTAAATGTATATATAATTGACTTGCACAATAACTACTTATATATGTCAAAGACTTAGCTACCATCAATCTAAATTATCTTATTTATTTAGTAATGCACATACATGCACACACACAGAGGTATGAAATTCAGACTGTCTTTCTGAATCCAGAATTTGGGAACTTCAAGAGTGAATTTACAAATGGTTGCACTTAGTGGAATACAAGAGAAAAAAATTTCCAAATTTGTGTGACATTCTAAATCTGTGATTATTAAAAACATCTCAGGGATATATTTACCATAATTAACTATAGTGCAGAACAAAAGAAATTAAAATGGATAAGCTCAGACACACAAAAATAACAATGAAACACTCTCAGACATAATTAACACCAAACCCTTTGGGATTGGTAATGTTGTTGTATCTTGGTCTATACAGTGATGAGAGAGAAAAGTAGCCTCTAACATCTGGAAGCTGTCTGGACACTCACAGACAGATTTTCATGTACTCCGAGTGAGGATAAACAACTTTATAAAACATCAACATCAGACAAGGCCACTCCGTGATCATGGAATTAGACAGAAACAAGACCCCTCAGAAATCACATCTAAACACAGAAAAAAACTTGAGCAATTTTCATACGACAGAAAACAGCGATATCCTCCTATCTTGGCAAAGATGAGTGATTGCTACTTCTTTACCAGTTACAACTTTAGTCTCACTCTGTTCTTTCCTTCCTCTAGAAAAGATTTGTTAAAGTGATCAATCGTAGAATTACCCCTGCTTCCTGACATGATCCGATTCAGAGTAAAACCCCATTTCCTTAAAGCCTTCCCCAAATCACCAACACAGGCCCAAATCCTACAATAACTCCTCTTTAACACCCTCTTAATAAGATAACCAGTGGTTTCCCAAGGAATGTGTTCTCCCTCAATGCAGTGATTAATAAGCACTACCTGTTCAACCAGTAATCGTTAGCAAGAGAGCATTGACAGAGAAGAATCATCAGATAGGCATTTATAGACATGTTATACCTGACATCAATTGTATTATTTATTAATGTTCTTGCTATTTATTTTTATAATATATTCTCAGATGCTAAAAGTATTAAAGTATCCATAATTCGGCTTACCATTTTTGGTTGAGAAGGGTTTACATCATATTTATTTAGATAGATTGTTTTGAGTTGGATGCACAGCAGGTTTAGGATGTAAGTAGATAAAACCACACATGATAACTAAAGTTATCTAACCATCTAAAGTTAGAAAAAATGAAATATTGTTTGTATATGACATGTCAACCTAAATACTTAGCATTATGAACAAATGTTTGATGATATAATAGACTAACTGGAATCTATTAGAATTAATGAGATAATTCAAACATTGAAAAATCAACATTTTCTTACATATCTAGGAGACTAGAAAATAGAACAGTATCCCCATATGCAACATCAACAACAATAAATAAGTAGGAATAAGCTCAGTAAGAAATATTTGGAACATATTTGATGGAAATTTAAAAATGTTATACCCACATTTTTATAAAGATTGAATGGAGATGTGTGTACTAATTTACAGGATCTATGCAATTCAAATTAAATATATAAAGAATGTTTCTTGAACTTAATTAGTTGTAAAATAGTTTCTAAAATAAATACATGAGAACATTTTGAAAATTAAAGCTAAGATGATACACTAAGGCCTGCCAGATTAAAGTGTAATATAAATCATCAAAATTCAACATATTATAGCAGGAGTAGACATACCAGACCAGTAGAATAGAGTGAAAGCCTCAGCGATAGAACATGGTATGCAAAAAAAAAACTTACCAGAATGTAGTAAGCAAAATGATGTCCCCCTCCCAAAAATGTCTGTGTACTTCTTCCTAGGATGGATGAACATGTTACCTTATGTTGCAGAAGAGATTTAGCAAGTGTAATTAAGATTATGAACCTTGAGATGGGGAAATTATTCTGGATTATTCAGGTGGACTCAATCTAAACACAGGAGTCCTTGAAAGCACAGACGCTTTCCTGGCTCTGGAGAGAAGGAGAATCAGTGATGGAAGGGTCAGATCAATGCAACATGAGGAAGATTTGATTCAACCTTGTCTGCTTTGAAGATGGAGGAAAGGGGCCACGAATCAAGAAACGCAGGCATCCTCTAGAAGCCGGAAAAGGCAAGAAAACAGACTATTCTCAGAAATGAATGCAGCCTCACAGATACTTTAGTGTTAGCCCAATGAGACCTATATTGGACTTCTGATTCACAGAATCGTAAGATAATAAGTGTGTGTTAATTTAATCCACTAAATATGTGGTAATTTCCTATAGCAGCAAAAGAAAGCAAATGCACAGAAGATATCGTAGCTTCATAAATCCGTATGGCAAAAGTGTTATCGAATTAGTGGCACTGAGACAATAGGTTAAATTATGTTAGAAGAAGCAAAATTATAGATTTCCATCTCATACCTTACAATGACAAAATCCATATCAATTATGAAATCGAACAAAAAAGAAACCGTCCAATTAGAAGATGATGTAAGGGCCCATTTATTTACTCCTAGGATGGTTAGGATCTTTTAAAGCACAATAGCAATTGAAAAAGTGGTAAAAGAATAGAACAATAATCCATGAAAGTTATAATGGCTGGGTATCAAGAAACACTGTGAGAAAGTACTGAAAGGCAATGAAAACACTAGGGGACAATAACTTTAAAATAAATATAACAAAAGGCTAGCTTTCTTAATAGGCAAAGGGCTTGTATAAATGAATGACGTCAATACAGTCTGCCCTCCACATCACCTAGATTTTGAACCTGAGGATAGGGAGGACCGACTAACTGTAAGGGGTTTGAGCGTTCAAGGATTTTGGTTTCCTTGGGGGTCCTCAAATTATTACCCTGCAGATACAGAAGGATGACAATATTCCCAATTTAACATGGTCAGACCCATAAATAATTTGGAAAAGAAGAAAAATATTATGAAAACTGGTTAATTATGACTTGTCAATTCCATATTTGTGAATTCACCTACTTGCTAAAATTTATTTGTAACCGTAAAGTCAATATTTGTGGCACTTTTGCAGTCTTTTTTTTAATAAATTTATTTATTTTATTTTATTTATTTTGGCTGCGTTGGGTCTTCGTTGCTGTCCCTGGGCTTTCTCTAGTTGCGTCGAGTGGGGGCTACTCTTCGTTGTGGTGCGCAGGCTTCTCATTGAGGTGGCTTTTCTTGCTGCGGAGCACGGACTCTAGGCACGCAAGCTTCAGTAGTTGGAGCACACGGGCTCAGTAGTTGTGGCTCGTGGGCTTAGTTGCTCCACGGCACGTGGGATCTTCCTAGACCAGGGCTCGAACCCGTGTCCTCTGCATTGGCAGGCGGATTCTTAGCCACTGTGCCACCAGGGAAGCCCACTTTTGCAGTCTTTTATGGAATACGCAGAACAGTGAAAAATTTGAGTGACCGAATGCACACATTCCTAGCTGAGGTCAAACAAGCTGACCTCTACCTTCTTGTTGCAGCTCTCATACTGTAAACAAGTATCCTTTCCGTGGTCTATTTAGTGCCACATTTTTCACATTTTTATGCTTTTTGTTGGTGATTTCACTATGTAAAATGGCTCCCAAGTGCTGAAATGCTATCTAGTGTTCCTAAGTACAGGAAGACCTGATGTGCCTTATACAGAGAGAATACATGTGTTAAATAAGTTTCATTCAGTCGTGAGTTACAGTGCTATTGGCCATTTTGAGTACAGTGTTAACGAACTAACAATATATATTTTAAAGAGTGTCTTTAAAGAGAAGCATACATTACAAATATTGTATAATGATCAGTTGATGAAAATGTTTGGAACTCAGGCTTCCATGAACCTAATTCTGTATTCCCGCTGGGAGCAATGGTTCAGTATTCACTATGTCAGTGTTCACAACAACTTTGTAGAATTAACTACCATGAATAATAAAAATCAATTATAATTAATACTATGAAAAATATTCTCACTAGTAAAGAAAAGATGTAGTTAATAGAAGTAAAATATATTTAAAATTTCAAAATGAATGACATTATCTCTTTTTTAAACATTGTGTTAGTGTCAGGTGTACAGCATTGTAATTTGACACCTGTACACACTACAAAGCAATCATCACCACAAGTCTAATTACCTTACAGTTGACCCCCTTCACCCATTTCGTCCACCCCAGAAATTATCTCTTCTTAAATACTTAAACTTAATGTAAAAAAATAGTAGATAAGATATGCAAATATACACTGTGTGTGACAGTGGAAATTAGTAAAGTCTTTCCATCAAAAAAAGATGCCTTTAAAATCTCTGCGTACCTTGATATACAAATCCTATTTCTAGTAATTTATTCTAAAGGTGTAATCAAAGATGCAGATTCATATAAGCGCCTCTTTATTCCAACAATATTATAAAAGTAAAAAATTACATCTTAAATAAATGTTTCACGATAGGGTAGTATGGTACATCTATAAAATATAAAGTTTAGAGAGCAATAGAAAATGTCCAGTTTATTACCTTATTAGAAAAGTAAAATACAGAACTATATATTCAACATTATCTAATTTTTAAAAAAAACATACATGTGATGTATGTATGTTTTGTATGTTTTCTATATATATTTTATATTTATAATAACCTAAAAATTATCACAAATAATATCTTAAGAATTAATACTATTTATTGCTAACGTGACCATGAGTGATTTTATATTCTTCTTTTTAAATGTATTTTCTACATTTTCTTCAATATGCATGTATTTTGGAAGACATTCCAAAAGGCCTATTCAATCTTTAATAACCTGAAGAATCAGCTGTTATAACATCAATCTGAAGTTTTATTAAACTCCTGTGGCACTTCCCGATTCCCGAGTGAGACATCACTCTGAATCTATCACATTTTTGTCCTCTTACAAGAGCTGAAAAAGCATAAGTGATGGTATCTACACTATTTTTCCCATTTGAGTATTTTGGGTAAGATTCCATCTTTATAGATTGCCATTATTGTTGTTTCAGTTGATGCTTTTTTCTAACTTTCCATTTTCCATCTTTGGGAATCACTTTGATCTAGGTATATAAGCCACATAGAATTGGTTTGCTTTGTTATCAACCTTGAAAATTATTTTTCTTTTAATAGGCAAGTTTAACACATACATTTATTAATATTACTGACAGTTTTCTTCTTATCACTAACATTTTTTGATGTTATGTTTTCCTTTTAAGTTTTTGTTTTGCATAAGTCTTCATATATATAAGAAATTTCGTATTTTTGTTCTAGTGGTTGTTTTAATATAATAGTTGAGCCCTTTCCTTTTAAACAATATCTATGTCTTGCCTATTCTATAAATAATTATTGATTTTGCCTTTTTCCTCCCTTTCCCCCTTTTCACATCCAATTTAATCAATAGTATTATTTTTCTTCATCTTTACCTTTGTACTGTTAATGTGCTTATATCTCTACAATGAGATTTGTGAGTTATCACATATGAGGCAATCAGCTAGATTATTCTACTGACTACCTTATTCCCCTGACTCCATCTGCCAACTCCCATTATTATTATTTATGCTATTTCTATACTTGCTGGATATATAACATCTACATTATATTCTGTTACTATTACATGCACCTTTGTTTCAGATTTGCAGTAAAATATATCTGGATCTTTTGCTGAGACTCCCCTCAGTAACTTTTTGCTTGAAGTTTATCATCTGGTTGTTTCCTAAGAAGAACTCATGTGAACAATACCCCGTGAGTTCTTACGTGTTCAAAGTTCTTTGGTTGTAGCTTTCATCCGGTAAGCACTACTTGACTTGATATAAAATGTGTGGCTTACACAGTCTTTCCTTGAGTATATCATAAGTGTTCTCTTCTGTTCTGATTGTTTATTCTTGAATGTAAGGGAGAGATTCTGATCTACATTGCCTACAGTCTCAACACAAGCTCTATAGAGAAAATTTTAATTAAATACATTTCATTCTCAAAGTAAGGAACTATATCTGTTAGGAGAAAAGTTACAAAGAAAAGTATGTCTCTGATAAGACAATCACCCTAAAGCCTATTCTTCTCTGAGGAATGGCTTCACACTGTGCTAATATACATACAGCAGAAGCATTCACGAGCTGTTAACTAAAATCATGTTTGATTTTCCTATATTTAGATATTTAGCATGAAAAGCATTATCAAAAGAATCTCAGTTTACCATAAAGTGAAAATTCTGGCTATATAATCATGTGAAATGTCTTTAATTTCATTTATAATATACTGGCAACCCCTATTTCCTCTGTGGCAAGTAAGCTGTTACGTTATTTCTGTGTCATCATACATTCGGATAAAAAATTAAAGGCTCCTGTTAGGAATGTCTGTTTATGTAGATAAATTGACAGGCCGATTGACATTTACCCAAGAGTTTTGAAAGAACTCAAGGGTAAAATTAGGAAACCACTATCCAAGATGCACAAATTTTAATTATAAACAACTATATTATTGAGGAAAAAGATAAGTTTTTAATCAGATTTTCCATATACAGCAAAGATGTAAAAATCACCCTTATTTGCAGTGACTTTCTTACTGATCTCCCTCCTTTTAGATGATGTTCCTATAGTTCAGCCCAGTCACAACCACAGGAGTTCTAATCCTCAAATATTGTTTTGTGTATCAATCCCTGGCTCAGAAACCACTTACTGTATAAAAGTCAGACTCCTCCGTATTTAACACCATACTCAGTATGATATCCATCTGTTCTTCCAATTATATCTCTCATAAATTTCTCTTACATTAGACCTCTTTGAAAGATCTAATCGTTGCTCATGGAACATATAAAACAGAGTTCTGTCTTTGCTTACATCCTTTGCTATTTTTTATCCCTAAATTACCCTTTAGAATTTCATGCCATCTTCTCCTGCCTTCTTTCTGTGAATATCCATCATTTCATTGAACAGCCAGTACAAATCGACAACTTCTGTGAAACTTTGTCCAAATGTTGCCACTGTTCCTTGAAATTCTATAACTCCTGTTGAAAGAGAGACAAATGCACACTAGATTTGGAAGAGAAATACTAAAAGGGGCTGCTTGGACTTGTATATCATGTTTTTAAATTTTAGAGGAAAATAAGCACATAATAAAATTTCCAAGGCTGTGTACTTTTATTTAGCACCACATTCATCAGATAAGGACCAAATAGGGTTTAAGAACCAAAAGATGTTTAAATTAAGAAATCCATTATTATATTTTACAACTTCAGTAGGTCAAAGGATGAATTTGTCCTATCCAGAGGTACCAAAATAGTTGATAAACATATAATTTCTGATAATAGCTCTTAACAAAGTAGGACTAGAAGGGTACTTTCTCAGCATGTATCTCAAAGTAACTGTAGGTAAATGTCACAAAAGTCATCAGTGACTTTCTGAAGATATTTCTGTTAGGTGAGAGACAAGATAAGAATGCTGCTAGCACAACTTTTAAAACACTTTTCTGGAAGACCTAGACAATAATATAACAAGAATAAAGATAAGAAACCAATGTATCTTAAAGGTATGATAAACACAACTATTTGCAGGTGATAGAATTTTCTGCCTAGGAATCCCAAAAATATTACTAAAAACATAATGCATATTAAAAATGAATAAGCAAAATAAAACAAGTCTCTTTTGTATCAGTGAAAAAATAGTTCCAAAATATAGGTTAAAATTATAATGTATTAATTTAATGCAGTTGAAATAAAAATTAATAAGAAAACGTTAAATCAATATAAAAGGATATAATGGCATGAAAAATACTCATTCACTCTTAAATAAAAAATATCAGTTTAATCAAATAAATGCCATTGTTTTGTTTAGAGAGTAAAAATGAAAGTAATTATACCGAGTGTGGAAATAAACAAAGATCGCACAAATTAGAACAGCAAAGTTTACTTATTCAGAGCTTTCTGTAACAAGGGAGTCAGCCACCATCACTTGATGGGTCCACATTAATGATACTGGGCCATGTCCATAAAATAGGATTCATTGGGACCATTCATGAAGATGATAGTTTTGATATAGAAAGATGATCAAGTGAAAATAGCATTATTACCGTATTATTCAATTTTTGTAATATACATATATGTATGTAGGTGCATAGAAAAAGTCCGAAAGGCTATAAAACAAAGTGTTACCAGTTGTTATCTCTGAATGATAGAATTACAAGTTTTTTTTTTTTTAATGCTTTTCGGTAAACTATGGGCATTTTACAGAGAAAATATATGACTTTTGTAATCACAGAAGCACAGGTGAAACTGGTTAATAAAATATTAATCCAGAGAAACCCCTAAATCTACAAAAAAAAAAAAAAATCATGGTGTTAAGCTATTAGGCAACAGAGAGGTATTGAGAAATACGGCTTTATATGTACTTTAGCTTTTTTATTGCCCTAGCCAAATGGTTTTCAGTATGGGCAACACAAACTGATAGAATTTCGGTTAAGGAGGCACTTTGGATCTATAACTGGAGTAGAACTGTGACTTTGTTTTGTCTCCCCTATACTACTCAGACCCGCAGGGCAGTGGTCCTTCAATCTGGTTGGTTAGGTATACTTTGGAATTCACTGAAAAGGAAGAAGGAAGGAAAGAAGGGAGGGAGGGAAGGAGGCACAAAGAAAAGAAAAGGGGAAGGAGGGAGGGAGGAAGGGATCCAGCCACTGCCACTTTCATTTGACAGAGCCTCAAAGGCAGGCAGAAGAGTGGGAAAGCTTTACAGTAGACAAAAGAGAAGACTTCAGGTATGCCCCGTTGGAGGTTATTAGCATGGGGAAATTGTGGGCAGGCTAACTAGAAGTGGGTCTTCCTACGTGATAGGCTATGGGTGGATATTTGGCTTTCTCTGGTTGGTTCTAAGTTCGAAGCAGGGACAAAAGTTAGAAAAGTTGTCGGTTATTCTTCAAGTCCCGGTCATTCAGGGCCAGTTGTTACAGGGCTGTTGTTTGGCTTCCTAGACTGGCTTTCAGAGATAGAGGTCTGACTTTCTAACATGTCTGACTTACAGATAGTAGCTTGGCTTCCTAGGATGATTCCTGCAGGTTGTGGGTCAGAATTCTATTTTTATGTATGGTCTGGCCATTGTCTGATTATATATTCAGTTTCTCTCCAATGTCACAATATTCGACTAGCAGTAGGACGCACATACACTGTCAGTGGATGTACAAATCAGTAACATTCCAGGAAGACAATTTGGTATTTTACATTGAAAGCCTCAAATTTCAAACTATATTTGAAATGGTAGTTCCACATCAGAATTATGCTACAGAAGTATTGATGATTCATGTACAGAGGTACTTACTGCAGCATTGTTTAAAGTAATTAAAAATTAAGAGGAAAAGCTAATGTCCAACAATGGAATGAGGAGGAGGGGAACTGAATAACTTAAGTTAATTAAGTTAATAAATTAAGTTATATTTAATCTATAATTAAAATATTACTCATTTACTAAAAATTAAAATCATGTAAAATTATTTATTCGCAAGAGGATTTTTTAAAGAATGTATGTAAACTTTATATAAGCAGTCTGAAAAAAGCAAACTACAAAATATCATTATAGATAAAAGGTGAGGAGAGAGAGACCAAAAAGGAAAGAAGTTAGAGAAAAGGGAGGGAGGAAGGGCAAGAATTAAGATACATTTTAGAAGGAAAGTAATGATCTTTGGATCCTCGTAACTAAAATAGAATTTTACTGTTTACCAGGTAGTCTTCTAAGCATTTTACCTGTGTTAACTCATTTAATTTTCATCTTCGGCCCAGAAAGACCAAAAACCTTGCCAAAATTACAGAGCAAGTAAATAGTTGGCTTGGAATTTGAACTATTATTGACTGACCCTGGATCCCAGCATGTAATTTTCTCCTTTATGCTTTTTGATGTTGACCAAATGTTCCGCAGCTATTTATTAGTTCCAACCCTCTTTAGAGATTTTTTTTTTTTTTTTTTTTACTGAATATAAAGCCTTTTCTCATTTCAAGTATATGGTGCTGTGCCCTTCTCCTATTTATTTCCAGTGAATAGGGTCTCTCTAGAAGTACATTTTTTTATATTGCTGTAGTGCCTTTAGCATAAATAATAGCAGTAGAAATTAAAGTATTTATGGAAATTACAGTTAATTATTGTACATGTGTTTAAAATTAAAGGACATTGTCCCTAGGGCACAGTAAGGACTAAGATTGTAATAAATGATAAATAATGATTAAATAATAGATGAATAACTTTCCGTATCTACTAGTCAATAATAGTAACTAATAGGAAAAAGGTTTCATAGGAACTCTCTACTTTTGGATAGCTGGGGAACCTCTCTATATACGTTCCTTCTATTTATTCATATATTGAATAATGATTAAATAGCAGCTAAAAATACTCAGAAATTATAGAATCAGCCGTATTATATGTATGAAACCTTGCTACTGTCCATGTAACTTGGAGCCACTTAAGCATATTGCTGCTTGGTTTTTGTATATGTATGTTGGGAAAATATACCTATGCCAAGGGGGTAGTGATTTAGAAGATTAAATAACATTATATATGACTCCTACTGTAGTATTTGTGAATTAAATGAAGGATAACCTCCTCCTACTACTACTTATCACCATAATTATTATTATTCTCTTCATAATCATAACTATTATTATATATTTACATAATCAACATACATTTATTTTTTTTCATAATACATATCAGGAGCAATACTGGGTTAATACTAGTGGTTAAGGTGTGACTAAAATTCTGGGCTTCCCTGGTGGCACAGTGGTTGAGAGTCCGCCTGCCGATGCAGGGGACACGGGTTCGTGACCCGGTCTGGGAAGATCCCACATGCCGCGGAGCAGCTGGGCCCGTGAGCCATGGGCGCTGAGCCTGTGCGTCCGGAGCCTGTGCTCCGCAACGGGAGAGGCCACAACAGTGAGAGGCCCGCATACCGCAAAAAAAAAAAAAAAAAGAAGATGTGACTAAAATTAAACCAAAGCCAAATCTACAACCACAAGTCGAAATATTGGTCTATCCAGGAAAGATAAACTATATTTCAGAATGCCTGAACAACACACTAACACTTAAATCAATTATTTAAACAATTTACTCTCAGGATCTAACCTCTCTTTGAAGAACTGGCCAGAAGCCTACATCAGATGATCCTGGAGAACAAGAGCAGGCTTCCATGATAAAATAAGTTGGGAAACACTGCATTGTGTCTCCTTTGGAAATCCGCAATGTGTAGTAGCATATTAACACCTCTGGGAAGTTTTTCAGAGAAACACTATTTAACTGTACTTATCCCCAGAGCATTAAAAAAACATTAGACTTTGGAAACCTTTTTAAGTTACGACTTTTGACATCCTTTGGAGCTACTTAATGTCAAGGTACCTAATTGTTACTCAATAAATTATTGGTAAAATTAATTAGACATATCTAAATAATAATTATATAAACCTTCAAACGTCAAGTCCCTAAAAAAGTTTTACAATATAAGTAATATCTGCGTGCATGTGTATATATGTATAAGTAAACACATATTTTAAACCTGTAAATCAGTTTTAAAGAGTGGGATTACTGGTGATTTCATTTTTTAAATACTTTTTCAGTAATCCATATTTTCTACATTGAATAAACATTTCTTAATCAGGAAAATTAACAAATAAGGTATAGACTTATTGTAATTTATCTGAATATTAAAAATTAAAATCTTAATAATTATTATACATGTCCTAGTATGAGGATTGTTAGAAGACACAAAATGAATTTTATGAATGAGCAATAATTATCTAAATATTTAGTATTTATATAATTTAAAATTTATGCCTTCCATTGTCTGTTACTCATATAAAGAGATCGGTGATTCTCTAATGATCCCCACATTCTAGACACTATGCAATTCAAAGGCAACTTAAAGTATTGATCCATGAGTCTCAGATAGTTACTTTTTAACTGTAACACTGCCTTAATAACATAGAATAAAGTTGCCAACTTTATTTTAAATATGACACAACCATGAGGTACACATATGACAATAAAACAAACATATTGATTCCATTGATTACTGAAATTGAAGCACATACAGGTTTTTCATGTGCAAAAAAACATATAAAAAAACAGGGAATCATTCACTTTTATACTAAGTTTTAATTCATTAAAAACCTTTTTGATTCAATTTTATTTTAATTAGCTTTGTGGTATTATTTATCTCTAGTGAAAATTAAATAGAGCTGGTTATTTTTCCCTGGAAAAAATTTATAGCCAAAAATTTATTTATGGCAAAACTTTGAGGTGCTTACAAAAAACAAAGCATTATGTATAATAAAAAAGATTTAAATGTAATCTTTTTATATAGTTTGGTAAATCAAACGAGCTGGACTACGTTGCCAGGCACTGATAGAAATTCACTCTCTAGTCAGTCGACAATATTTACGGAATGCCCAAAATTTTGCAGTTCCCAGAGTATATAGGACAATAGTATTGTTTATATTTATTTTCCTGTAATTCCTTCACATCTTCATTCTTTAAGGCATGTAATCACTCTAGGAAAGATATGAGATTTTTCGCAGCTATTCAATTCACACACATGTGATATCTAGAAGCAAAATTCATTTCTTCTACATAGGTGTAAAAAATATCTTACATATTTTAGGTCATCAAGATCTTGCACTGAAATTCGTGATCAGTGAGTACTTCTTAGCTCAGCAGTCTGTTAGATCTTTTCATAAGTGCCTTGAAACTGAAGGAAAATCAAAGGAAAAACTGGCACTCTGCTCCTCTGATAATTTTTAGAATTGCCATTAATGAGGAAAAATATTTGAGAAGTTGTCTTCCACTACTCTTCTCCAATATTAAGGTTAAATGAGTCAAGAGTGTGTGTGTGTGTGTGTGTGTGTGTGTGTGTGTGTGTGTGTGTGTGTGTGTGTTTGTGTGTGTGTGTGTGTATCACAGGCAGGGAAAGAAGTCAGGATGCATCATTTCTACAACACAAGGATTAGAATCAATCTTCTCTGTGAAGGACTTGAACTTTGGACTAAAGTGTAAATCAACATTGATTAAAAATAACTGAAAGCCAAAAAAGCAAAGAAATTTTGCAAGACCACTTCCCTGCTATAAACGAGTTTAACTTTCACTGCCAAGGCAAATTTACTCCAAGGCATTGTGGTAAGACACAGATGAGGAGATGTCAGTTACTCTTAAGAAATCACAAACTTTCTCAAAGATATTGAGAAAATTTAAATTACAGAAGGAATAAGAAGATGGGGTGAAAAAAAGCGAATGAAATTTGGTGCTAATTTTGTATTTTTTTAATTTTATTTTTTATTGTGGTAAAAACACTTGAGAGATCTACCCTCTTAAAAATTTTGAAGTGCACAATACAGTATTATTAACTATACACAGAGTGTTGTACAGCAGTTCCTTAAGACTTACTCATCTTGTATAATTGAAACTAAGATTTTAAAGTGAATTAGTAAAACGATAGTTTGTGAGCACTATGAATGCAGTAAAATTCATGAAGACCAAAGAATGTATTCACTAGGAACAAGTAACAAGAAGAGGTTTATTACCATTTTTTGCCAGGGTTTCTAGATTAATATATCAAAGAACTGTGGTAAAAACAGTTTATCTGAATTTCAGCGAAAGATTCCATATGATTATTTAAGTAAGGGAGAAGATTTGGTTGAATAACCCATTTCAGAGAGGTGGATTAACAGACTGATTTACTTAGAAAAGAGGCATCTTTTGGCATTATGTAAGAGCCCAGTCTCAGCCCTTTCTTGATTCCTTATTAAGCAAACACTTATCACGTGACAGCTATATGCCAGCCAATATACTAAACACCTAGATAAAAGGGGCATACCATCAACTGGGGGAGATTTGCATGTAATCAGGAAATGACAGCATTGGGGGCACATGGAGGGGATTCAAGGAAAGTCTGTAGAAAGTCATATACTGAGCTGAGTTATTGAGTAAAAGCAAAGTTAGGATTACTTGCAAACTAAGAAGAGTGTCCCTGGGAGAACAATTAGCAAGTACAAATAAAATAATAGCAAAAGGATGTACAGTTCACAGGAGAAATTGCACGTAAAGCATAAAGCAAGGGAGAAGGTGGAAAAAAATGTGAGCCTAGCATTATGATAAGAATTCAGAAGAAAAAATGGACATAAGTCATGCTGAGAAGTTCACACTTCATCTTGAAGGCGCTAGGAAAATGTTTAAAATATATAGATGGTATCTGTTAACTTGAAAGATTATTCTAATTGATGGGAGGGGACTCAAAGATGGGAAGCGGGAAAAGCAGTAGAGAAGTCATTGCAGTCATTCAGGTAGGAGAACACGATGGCCTCAGACAAAGTCATTGAGGATGGAGGGACAGGGGCATCTTTTAAATATAGAGGTTGATGATTCATTGAACAAATTTATTGAGTATTTATTAGGTATATGCAGCTAGGCACTAGGACTTCAGTGCTAAATATCACTGATTCCATTTTTGCCCTCATGAACCAACAGCTGACAGGTAGTGAGTGTTTACCAGGTGCCAGGTACTGTGATGAAAGCATATTCTCAAATTATCTAATTCTATTTTAATCCTCACACCAACCTGTGAGACAGATATTACAATTCCCAGACACTGACATGAGGAAAAATAGACTCCGAGAGTCTCTTCTGTCCAAGATCACTAATGATTATAAAGATGAGGAACATCTGGCTCGCAAAACTCCATATCCTTTTTAACCACTGAGATAAGTTTGAGAGATGCCCAAAGATTTTATCAAGCAGGTTTCAGTCCGTGAAAGGGCGTTCATTCCAGTTAGTTAAATTGAGGGATAACAAATTAATTCAAAAGGTGATTGAGGAGAGGAGAGGACAGAAAACAAATGGGATGTAGTCCAGAGATTAGCCATTGAAAGAAATCATTACTATCCTAGGGCTGGAGGTCCAATAAAGAGAGGAGGGACCCCTGCCACAGCAAAGTCAGGGCTATCACATTGGCAGCTGACACCACAAAGGAGTTGCAGTCATTTTAAAGACGAAGAGGTATTTCTCTCCTGACTTCTCCTCTTCTTCCAACGTGCCTCCAAGTCTTGCCCCTACCCCCCCCCCGCCCCCCAACCAGTGTCTCCCAATGACTGAGCCTAGCCAGAAGCAGAGAGAGCTGGTAAGAGAAACAGTGAAAGGGAGTGTCCAGTATTGCCCAGGTTGGACTTAATCCATAGATGTTTGAAAATGTCGTGATTTTCCTAAAGTAGTAAGCGGTGGGTGAAGATTTGTGTTTTAGATAGATCACATTCCAATTGTAGTATAGGTAAAGGAATTGAAGAATGCAAAACAAACCAGAGAAGCCAATGGAAGACTTTTACATTAGTGCAGGAAAGAGAAAGGATTCAAGGGCAGCGGGATACCATTAATTCAGAAAGAGAACAGGGGAGCAGCAGTAGATTAGGCTGAGGAGAGAAGGTGGTGGGTTTAGAGAAATACTAAGTTTAAGTTGCTCCAAAGGAGAAGTGCAGAATAGAGAGTCTGTAGCTTAAGCACTGTCAGAAAAGAACATTTTATTTTTGAAAGCCCTTGGTTAATATAGATAGTAGTTGAAGCCGTGGGTGTGGTGGAGACAATTTAGAGTGAAAAGAGAAATAAAATGTCAGGATGTCCCCAGAATGATATCATCAATTCTAACTAGTGTAAGGAAAATCAAATAATACACCTCTCCGTAACATTTTGTAAAAATATAACTTATATGGATCAATGGTCAGAGAGCAATGGAGGTGAGCTAAGTGGTCTGTGAAGGGCACTCTTTGCCCATTTAGTGCCACTAATGTGTGCACTAAGTAAAGGCAGGAAGCAGAGGTGGATAAAGTCTCAACCTTTTTAAATAGACAGAGGGTGGCTATCAAGTGTGAAGTGTGTGAAATATATATCCTAAAAAATAAATTCCCTTCTGAGATTTTAGATTTTAATATGATTCAATGGATTTGTATTTCTGTAAACTAGATAAAGCCTGTACTTTGTCCTATGGATAATGAACATGTTCATAGATACAAAGACGTTTTAATTCACATCTTGATAGAATCAGTTAATACAAATCAAGAATTTTAGCTATCAAAGAGATTATATACATATTAACCATGTGCAGCTGAATATACACCATTAAAGAAGTTTGCCTCGAACCATAAATTTCAGTGATACGAAATGCCCCACAATAACCTGAAGCAGATGCATGATATATGCCAAAAGTTATAAAGGGAACATTACTCAGTTCAAAACATTTAAAATGTCTCGTATAAGTAACACCTGAAAATTAGTGAAAAAAATGTAGAAGGCTATATATTTATAATCATAATAGTGAAAACCAGAAATTTATCTGATCACTTGATGAATCAGAGAATATTTTAAAAATAACTGGGAAATCACCAGGTGAAGAAAACACCCTTCCCATCAGAGCAGTTTTAAAAGACACTAATATGCAAGTTATTTATACACACTCACCAGATGTATATTTTAAGAACTACTCGATATCTTAATAGCAATCACAAAATCAGTCTTTAGCTTGTAACCTCATCTTCATTTTAATGATTTCAAAATATAGCCACGTTATTGGGCTTGAGGTTGCATATTGCTGCATTTCTCATTTCATAGCATTGTGGCTTTCCATCGTGGTAGCAATAAATTCTAGTAAACAGAGCTATCGACAGCATTTTTATAGGGTCAGATGGAACTGTGGCACTAGAAGTGTGGTGCTAAGTAAAATTTGAAGGCTACTATGTTATACTCAATTATTTATTAAGGCATTAAAATCAGGTCTTCCCAGGGATGTCTGAACGTTTTTCATGATCTTTTCTCCCCTTGACAGTTCTAGCTTTTATGTGGCGATTTGGAAAAAAAATGATTACCTAAGATTTCACAGAGTTTGAAGTTCTCATTAAAATACAAGCTTTACAAAAGAATATTGCATTCTAAATAAAAGTAATTAAAACTAGGTGTTAAGTAAAAATGCTCATGATCATATTTAGAAATCTGTATGTTACATTAATAGTTTGAGTACTCATAATAATGATTTTGAATATACATAAAATATGGAGAATCTTTAATTAATAAAATTCATCAAAATTGGGATTCCCTCGTTCTCCAAGAATGTGTCAAAGATAAGTTTTATCTTAATAAATTGAAATACCAATATAATGTTACCCTATAAAACCATTCTTTATTTGGGAAAATTGTTCTTCACTCACCTAAGCATCTTTTCAGGTTGTAAAAAAACGTGTGTAATAAAAAGTTTTATTGCACACATGTAATTTCATGTGAACATAAAAAACATATAAACTTTATTTTCTATTATGACTCTTATTTTGAACACATAAAAATAACTTACTCCTTGAAATAACAGACTACATAGTTAAATCTTAAATATCTTATAATATCAATTAGGTTTTAACGTAATTTGGAAAGATACTAGTGTTGAAACAAATTTCGTGCTGTATTACTAGTGATATGGGAGATTAGTTTGTTCATAGGCAAACACATTTTATATAAGCAAAATGTGTTTATTTTAATCCGAATTAGAAAAAAATATGAGTCAAATTTCATGATTTCATAGCTACTACTATTTGGGATGAGGATAAAGTTAGAATATAAGTTTTCGAAACTGTTGACAAAATAATATTCATTAAGTAATAGCAAAAATGGCACATAGATATGACGAAAATCTTGAAGATGATATGTGAATAACTGATATCAGAGAAACACAGATGTAGTCCATTCTTAGATGATTCACACAATTTAGCAAAACTCTTAACTACAAACGCAAGTCAAATTACCTGCCTTCTAGTACAAGCCCTTCTGTTACAGGAGGATAAACCACCTCCCCTCTGCTATCCCCTTCACAATTGCACTAACTGGAATAGAACTGAGTATAAAAGTTATGAGTGCACCCGTATAATAACTCTTTTAAGAAAAATTTTAAACACTGATTCAAGCAATCAACTAAAAGCAAACCTACCGATAGATACATACCCTGGCACTTTCTAGAAACAAAAGGAGTGACACATTGTCTTAAATCACCTATACAGTTTTTGTTATGAGAGTGGGCGGTCATATTTTACTAAATTTTGGTAAAATCATTTTTGTATTAATTCTCTTACTAAATTTAAAATAAGCATTTGTTTAAAATCTGACTTTCCACCTCTTTACCTGTTTTGTTCTGGTACCTTTGTACGCCACTTCATACATAAATATTTCAAAAAATGGTCAACCCGAGTATAATTTACATACACTTATGCTTTATATGTATAAGACTTACTTTAAGCACAGTGATTTGGGTTATGCTTACATTATTGGTGTGTATTCACTACAAAACAAATGCAAGACTAAAAATTCAATAGGTGGCTAATAGCATTTGTACTGCATTTTCTATAAACTTTTCCCCATGGATCCTAAAGAAATTCTTTATAAGATAATTTTAAAAGTGTTTTTCTCTTTGTATTCTCTTCTGGGGGATTATAATGAGCTATGCTTTCATTAAGATGTCTCTCAAGATTTGCAAGCCTTTAATACAACCATAAATTTTGGTAATCTATTCCCAAATAGTAGAACTTAGTAGATTTTAATGTAAAGAAAAATCTTCTTTTTAAAGTTCATAAAAAGAGAAACTTTTAGTGGGTGTTTGTTCTTTTATGTGTCTACCTATGAAGTCTTTTCTAAGATCTGTTCCCTAAGTATGTTCCCTCATTGTCAGGGAAAACTATTCTTATTTGAGTAAGTTATATTTATATGTGTCATGTATATAAAGAAAATCTACAGTCCCTTTGACAACTTCCCGAATATTCAAAATCCAGTTATATAAGTTGTTCATTATGAAAGTCCCACCCTTTTTCTCCTCTTCTTCAGTGTGGTAACCATTTTATGTATGACACACCCATAGAAACAGGGAAGAAGATGGAATACAAACTTAATCCCAGTATTTCGATCACTGATTAACATGGCATTTAACCAAACTTTCCAAAACTAAAATGAAAGATTTCAGTGTAAGAATTCCATATATGGACTACCCACAGCCTCTTTCAGGAAGCCAATTAAAATTTTATTGTAACTAATTAAATTCAAGAGACACTACCACACACCTTTTAGAATGTCTTTAAAAATAAAGTGACCGTACCAAGTGCTAGTGACGATGCAGAGTAATTAGAACTCACATACGTCATTGATGGGAAGATAAAGTGGTATAGTTACTTTGAATAACAGTTTCTCAGTCTTTTATGAGGTTAAACCTACACTTATCATCTGATCCAGAAATTCCATTCCTAGATCTTTACCCAAGTGAGAAGAAAAATTTCTTTACACAAAACATTATGTGAATGTTCCTAGTGTCGTACCTCAATTTAGGAATGGATAAACACTCAGTGATGAAATACTTCTCAGCACTAACACAGAATGCACTAATGTTATACCAGTAACATGGGTGAATATCAGATCTGCCGTGTTAAGTGAAAGAAGCCAGCTTCAAAAGGCTGTATACTATATGGTTAGTGTATACAACATTCTAGAAAAGGTAAAACTGTAAGGACAGAAGACAGATCAGCAGTTGCCATGGACTGGGAATGGAAAGCAGGATTGTATACAAAGGGCAGAGGGAAATTTGGAGACATGATGAAACTATTCTACATGTGGATTATAGTGCTGGGTACTTGAATGCATTAGTTTGTCAAAACTTAACAGAACCGTACACTAAAAAAAATGTACTGTATAAAAATTATACCTTAATAACAATATGGAAAATTTTCCCTGTAGAAGTGTTGGAAGTGGTGTAGTGGAATCAGAGCCATACTTGAAACAGTAAGTTCTGGCTTTGACACTGATTCAACTCTTGGATAGAAGTATGTCCTCAGAAAGTTACTTCAACTACTTGGGTCTCAGTTTTCTCATTACATGAGTATAGGTTTTAACAACTTGAATAATATTAACACAGATGTCTATTATAAGGGTGAAAATGATATCACAGATGCGAAAGTACCTAAAATGAATTGGATTTCCTAAAATAATATTAGGGTGATGAAGCTTTACCACTGTCCGCATCCATTAAATACTCCAGTGTTTCAACAAAAATGATGGTCTCATCATACATGGCAATAAAAGTAATGTTTTGGTGGAATCATCTACATTTTATCCATCAGCACTCAACTACGTGAACTTGAAGTAGAACTAAGCAAAGGAAATGAGAATGCAGTATATTTTAGGCTTAGACTAACACTAACTTACAGGATTTGAATTTTTTTTGGAGAAAATAGTCTTGCTTTGTGTTCCCACGCAATGTGGTGCATAATGTTTTAGAATAATTAGCATACTGTTCAGAAAGAAATGTCTTGTATTCTTACCTGCCACATGGAAATTTGCCCAATCTACTAAGTGATTTGTCATTAAATAAGTGAGTTAGACATTAATTTAAATTTTTAACTGCGCTATGGTGGCCTTTAAATCTCCATATTTACATCAATTCCTACATTTGTGAATCTGTTGATTCCATCCTGCCATGCTTAAAGGGGAATTTAAAGTACCCTTTGAGTTTATTTTTCTGAACTTGCTACAACAAAACATTTTGCTGCTGTTCTGAAGCAGGAGAGTGCATTTCACAATACCGTGGGGTCTTCCCTTGAACTAAATACCATGTGATCCTTGCATTCTTGAATTTAATATTGAGCAAGTAAAACATTTTACAGCTGAAATAGAGATAATGTAGCCAAGGCAATATCCAGATTTTTCTGGACTTTTTAAAATTAGTTTAGATCCCACCCTGAGATAGTTAATACAATTATATAGCTTTTCATTACTGTTTCAAACCAGAGCATGGCCAAAGGAAATCAAAAAATTGTTTTTATTTTAAAAACATTTCGCCAAACTCCTCACACAATGGTCATTGTAAAATTGGGGGTTGTGCATATTATTTAGATGTCACTTTTTGCATTCAGTTTTTCTGCACATTAATGTTATGAAACTAGTATTCAGTAAAATAGAGTAAGTTAACCTGGAATCCACACTTGTGAGGTGACATTTCTGTGCTTACCCTGGTCTCAGGAGGGCATAATGCTGTACATCCTCTATCATTGTTCGTTCATTTGTGATAGGCCTACGAGGCTTAGATGTGTACTCTCGCCGATGTACGCAATTGCCTTCAAATAGCCCCACTTAGATCTCTAATAAGCATTTAAAACTTACATGTACAAGGCCGAGCTGTTGATTTGTTGCCCCCAAACCTACTTATCCCCCAGTGTCCTCCACCTCAAGTTAAAAAAAAAAAAAAAGGGATTTAACTTTGACCTTCTACTTTATCTGTTATCCTCCATCCAGTGCATCAGGAAATCCTTGCAGCCTTACCTTCACAATTATCCCGAATCTTACAACATCCACCATTATTATTAATTCAGGTTATCACTATCTCTCACCTGCAGCAACCGAATGATGTCCTCACCTCCCAGTAGCCTTTCTATAATCTGTTCTCCACAGAGTCCTGATTCTTAAATATAAATTAGATCATAGAATGCTAAGTACCTCCCCAAAATTTTCCATCTGAGGTGACGGTCAGATTGCAGCTCTCAGATCTCTGACTGCAGGGATCATGATGGACTGATGATGGCCCCAGCTTCTGCCTCTGAAATCCATCATCTCATTGAGACAGAGACTAGATTTTTCACGGTCCACTCCCAGCCAGTGACTCAGCACCACAGAGATACTAATGCAGGCTCTTTCCCAGGCATCTGCAAAAACCAACACGGAAAGAATTATCCTCAGTGGTGAAGAACTAAAACCTTTCCCCTAAGATCAGAAAAAAGGCAAGAGTGTTTACTCTCACCACCTCTTCAACATTGTGTTGAAGGTCCTGGCACTGGAAATAACACAAGAAAAAGGAATAAGACATTTAATTGGAAAAAGATACATAAACTGTCTTTGTGTACAGATGATATGAATGTCTATATAGAAAATCCTACGTCTATGAAATGTTACAAAATCTAAAAAAATGTACTTAACAATTTTATAGGATACAAGTTCAATATATGTATAAAATCTATTGAATTCCCATATTGCAGCAACAAAAAATTATAAATTAAAACATTTTAAGTATCATTTAAATGTCATTAAAATAGAAAAAATTTAAAGGGGTAAATTTAACAAAATATATGCCTGACTTGTTCAATAAAATATACAAAGAAATCTTAAAAACCACAAATAAACATAGCAATAATAACAAACATGGATCTAAGACTCAATATTGTTAAAATGATAGTTGTTCCCAAAATTAATTATAGATTAAGTAAATTCCAATTTAAATAACTTTTTTGTAGGAACTCACAAACTAAGATTTTACATGTAAATGCAGTGGATCTAAAACAGACCAAGTGTGAAAAACAGCAACAAAGTTGGAAAATTTATACTCTGTGATTTTAAAGCTTATACTGAAAACTATAATAATCAAGACAATATAGTTTGATGTCAAGAAAACATGTAGATCAATGGAACCGAATAAAGAATCCATAAATAGACACACACATATATGACCGATTGATTTTCAACAAAAGGTGCTGAGGCAGTTCAATGGGGAAGAACAGTCTTTTCAAAAAGCCATGGTGGAATAACTGAATAATGCAGAAACATAAATTCTCAGCCTTATCACACATAGTGTTTAAAAGTTAACGCTAAATGTGTCAAGGAACTAAACGTAACAGGGAAAACAACACAACTTCTGGAAGAGAACACTGAAGAAAGTCTAAGTGGCTTTGAGTGAGCAAAGATTTCCTGAGTAGAACACAAAAAGTAACTTAGGCTTCATCAAAATTTAAAACTTGTGTCCTTCTAAAGATACTGTTAAAAAAATGGAATAGACTGGGAGAAAGTATTTACAAACCATATATCCAGTGAAGGACTTACATCCCAAATATATAAATAACCCTTAAAACTCAAGAATGTCCAATAAAAACTTCGATTTATAGCGCTATTTCACCAGACCACAAAGAGAAATGGCAAATAAACACACGAAAAGATACTCAACATAATTAGTCGTCAGGAAAATGTAAATTTGAAATTAAAAATGCTATTAAATATACACTAGAATGACTAAAATGAAAAAGACTGACAAAACCAAGTGTTGGAGAAAGATGTTTTGAACTGAAGCTCATCCATTGCTAGTTAGAATGCAAAATGGTAAATCACTCTGGAAAACATTTTGGGAATTTCTTATAATGTTATGATTTCATTTACCATATGTCCCAGAAACTCCACTGTTAGGTTTTTTACCCAAAAGGAAGATATATATTCACACAAAGATGTGCACATGAATACTTCTAGAAACTATAGTCTTAAGAGCCAAAAAACTAGAAAGAACTGAAATGTTCATCGTCTGATATATGTGTAATCAGGTTATGTTATAGCTAAACAATAGTACATTACTCAGCAAGAAAAAGAACAAACTACAAATAGATGCAACGACATGGATGAATTTCCAAAAACATTCTAAGTGAAAGGAGACCAGATGCAAAGAGTGCAAAAGATATGGAATCCTAGAAAAGGCAAAACTATCTATCCTGTTACAGAGGAGATTAAGGAACTTATGGGAGTGATGGAAATGTTCTGTGTTATGATTGTGGTGATAGTTACACAACAGTACACATTTGACAAAATCACTGAATTATATGGCTAAAATTGATAAATTTTAGTTTTGTAAATTATATCTTAATAAAGCTGACAAAAAACAAAGGAAAACAAAAAATTATTGAGGATGCAAAATAGCTTTTGTTTTCATGGGTTATATCTATTGATATTTTATTATAAATTAATACTGTAAAAAATTTAAATATATATTTGTTAGAAAACAGTTTTTTCTATAAACAGTGTTCTGAAATAGTTTATTAATTAAAATATACATAATGTACAGAGATTATGAACAGAAATAAAAATATATTTCACTGTCTTTCAAAAAATAAGTCTACTACCCTTTAACATAAAAAAAAGATTTCATGAAAAAACTATATATTTCAAAACAAAATTCTATGAGAAGAATAGCATTATTTTACATTTTGCAAATCTTTTTAATGTCTGACTTAATAGGTAGCTGGATTTTTATGTCTACTTCTGTATTTAATTTGTTGTTATATGCTTATGAAGAAAATCTAGTCTTACACAGGCAAGTATTTTGAATTGTGAGGAATATTTTATAGCCTTTTCAAGTGATAGTTTCTTAAATGTGAGTTACATTGTAGAATATGAAACCCTATAAATCAACTTTCTGTATTGTTGCATTGCACTTTTAATGGATCTAGTATTATTACCCATGCATGCGATACCAAACATTGGCTAAGATATAAAGCTGTAAGACCTGGTAAGCATTCCTGGTGAGGGGAAAAATGCTATGTGCACACAGTGAAAGCAATTTGACATTATCTTTTAAAATGGAACAGGTATGGACCTTAGAAAAAACTTCCACACCTGTGCCCGTACAGACAGGTATGAAGATATTCACAGTGGTATTGTTTGTAATATCAAAAACCTGGAAACCTCCCGAATACCCATCATAGAATAATGTATAAAATATAACAGCATAGTCATACAATGGAATATAATTATATAGCACTGATGAAGATTGACCAAAAGCTGTTCAGCAACATATACAGATTTCACAAAAGTACTGTGGGCTGAACAAAAATAAATTGCTTAATAACATGTATAATGCCATGTTAAAATCAGGTTTAAAAATAGGTAAAACTGCACGAAATATTGTTTAGGGATATATGTATTGTGACAACTGATAATCACAGCAGTAAATAAGGAAACAATTCAGAATCATGAGTACCTCTGAGGGGAAAGCATGAGAATGGAATTAGGGAAGAAATCAGTATCTTCACCAAAGAGTAATGTTTTATTTCTAAAGTTGATGTTTGTTTTATCATTAGTCATGATTATGATTCATAACTTACATATAACTTGCACGTTATGCATTTTATCTATGTACATGTGATTGGATTAGAGAATCCTTTAATCTTGAGGTAGGCCTAAGATATAACAATGGCCACTTCCATGATGTTATGTTTTCTGAAGATTTTTGAGAAGAGGACTTTGCATCTTCTTTATAGTCTACGGAGATCTCATATGGTTGCACTTATTTAAAGTGGGACGTAACATAAAGTAGTATCATATATGATAAGATTTTACAAATAGTGTGATCAAAGAAAAAAACATATTGGAACCATGTAGATTTTTTTTTCAAAAATCTACGTAATATGCACACATGTAGACGTATACCACACAATTAATAGTCTTATGACTCTTAACACAGTTGAGACCAAATCAGTGACCCATATTCTTTCTTTCTATTGTTCCATTAATTTCTATTCTACACAAACACAAGCAGTGCCTTATATGAAATATGCCCAGGAATTGCCCCACAAACACCCATTCTTGTGAAAACAAAAATCAGAAGCAAACCAAAGAGAATCTCTCATGCTATTCACTGCATTTCATTTTGGCTTCTGAGGGGTTCTTTTTAGACCCGTGCAAATTCATTTAAGCTCTGGTGATGCAATACAACATTTATTTTCATGACTTCCCTATCAGATTTAACAATCAGGCAGTAACAAGAGACTATATATTTTCATGGCATTCTTTCAGGATATTAAAATATAATAACTTTGAATTCTGACCTTATTTTCAAGGTCAAATATACGGTTCATGAAAATAATATTTATGGTTCTGTAATAGAATATTTGATGTTATGCAGAAAAAATTCTCTGCAGGATTTTATAGGGAACTATCATGAACATATTTTATTTAGTAAGATCCATTGTTGAAAGTGAAGTGATATAAAGAACAGGCTCTTACTTGATACACAGCCTCAGTGGAATGCTCACAATTGCTATTTGGGCAACGTTAGTAATGCTCTTTTTTTTTCTGATTATCTAGCCCTTAATTTTACTTTGTATTGGCTTTAATGTCTTTCAGGTTTAAGACAGCTTTGTAAAAGAGTTAACGCACTCTACCCTCATTACAAAGGTGTCTTTAGGAGTCATATTTTGATCATAATAAGTAGGCTGTATTATGTTAAGGATAATTATCACTGATAAATTTACACATTTGGAAGCCAAAAATGAACCAGTAGTTTTATATAATTACAAATGCACTGAAAGGAAAAGAATACGTATTCTTTAATTGATAATACACCTTTCTTTCTTGAGTCTCAGTAATAAGAGAACACCAGAAGAATTATAATGTGTTGAACTATTTTTTCATTTTAAAAGATTTCCTTTTTATGTGCCATCAATAGAAGAAACCTATTTTGATAAATCAACTGTTATTGCTATTTACGTTTTTATAATATATAAAATATTGATTTTATTATCAAAACACTATAATCCTACATCATTAAAAAGAATACCATTCTTAATTACAGGATATCCACCTATTTTATTTTATCTTGCATAGATATAGATAGTAATAACAAATGATGTATTACCTTTATGTTCTCCATACTCAAAATTTTCATTCAAATATATAAAATGTCTCAATACTAATTATTTAAGAGTTATTAAACTTCTGGCACCTTTGGACTTTATCCTCACAGGCCATACCCTAGAAGACTGGAGTCAGGGATGCCTGATTACCTTATATTCTCTGGTTCAAAGAAAAATGTTATAAAAAATAATTCATCCACATATATTGCAGTTACCTCAATTAGGGAAAGACAAAACACAACCACACTTAGATGCTAAAACCCCTAAAATAGTAAAGAATAATGGATCTTCTTCTTACTAGTACAACAAATACTCAGTACTTTCAAGTTAGGGATGCTTGAAATATCTTCCCCAGTTCTTCCATAATTGTCTACACTTCTTCATTTGTAATCCCTGAGCTTGTTGTAATGCTGGATTTAACCCAGTCACTAGTGTTCACCAGTCATATAGATGGCAATTTGGAAATTAGGCTGTGGAAGCTGTATCCTGAACTTGCATAAACTAAAATGAAATTGAAGAAGGCTGGAGATATGAAAGTTGAAGAAGGTAACATAGCACCAGAAGTTTCAATCTTATACCTGTTACAACTACTCTATTCTATATCTAACTGAAACAATTGACACTTTCCTCACTGGTATCTCAAAACCGCTATCTAAAACAATATAATTTCATCTCCTAACAAATACGCACATCATTAAAAATGAAAACTTGGGTTGTACATTTTTCTAACTGGTATTTCTAATTTGAAATAAATCAGAGGTTGGTGCATATAATGCCAAGTACAAAGGTCTTACCTAAGTCCATTTGAAAAATAAAAATGTTTTAGGATAAAAACACTGGCAAGACATTTTCCTGGATTTTTCAACTTCTTAATTATAACCTTTATTCCTCACCTTTCCCTGCACACCCTAACTCTTCACACTTGCCAAGTGACAGAAATAGACAACCATAAACTTTAAGATTTTCCTATGAGTATAGGATGGGGCCCAAAAGTGACATAAGGCTGGGGAAGGTACAGTCATCTCTGACTTGAAATATTTCTTACTGGCCAGTGGAACAATCTCACATCAGGCATGCAGTCCCAATGCACACAGAAGATTATTTTCAAAGTAGCTTAGACTTCTTCCTAAATAAACGTTTGGAGGCTCTGCAGAATTAAACTCTCTGAGAGGCACAATATGAAAGGTCCTAAATAAAAGCATGGCACAGGGAGAAAAAAAAATGACTTGTGTCCAATTTCTCTCTCATTTTTTGATTCTCCATTTAAAAAAGTAAATACACTTCAAAAATTCTACTAAAAAATAAATGAGAATTCCAAATAATGTCAAAAGTTACTTTTTTTTTAAGTATTTCCTGAATTTGAAGACTTATGTTGTTTCATATACCTATTTTTATACAAATTTTTATCCTTTTGTAAGAATACAGAGTTAGAATAGTCGAGTGCATCTTGTGAAAAAGTAAGGTATATTTAGATTTTATAATAAATATATAATTGTGAATAAAAGAGTAAAAACATAGGATGAATAACCATTTACCTAAAAGTCTTATTGGAAAAGTCATAATTGGTAAAAAAAAAAAAAACAAAACAAAACCAATCTGGATCTACTTGTCTTTTGCAAATGAACTAATCAAATTTATCTGATAATTTATACCATACCACAGTGTTTCTGGAAGAGTATATATAAAATTCGGCACAGAAAGATTTTCTTTATCTCAAGAGACATTAGAATAAAATTTAAGACATCAGTAGGACATATTTTTCATTGTACTTACTATATCTCCCTTAAGATAACGAACATTTTGGTAGCTTGAATCCAAAGGCTGGGATGAGATCCAGGGTGGGAGGCAAGATGTAGGACAAACGTCTTTGTAGGTTAACATCACGCCAAAACCCTGCAGAACTGGCTCGTGGGTTTTAGTGCATCAGAGCCAGTTCTCCTGAAGCTGACAGAAATCTCTTTATCTCCAATTGTTATATAATTGCAGAGAAATAATATCACCCTGTTTTGATTTAGCAAGTGGAATTTTTCCAGCAAACTCCATATCCAGGTTCAGTTGAAACAGCTGTGCAGCTCTTGCATGAACCAAACAAAAGCAGACCTTTAAAGCATAGACAAAATTTCATGCTTTCTAAGCTCCTTTGACATGGAAAAGAAGCCTTTTCTTCCCAATATGAATAATATGATATCCTCACAAGGTCATTTTCAATAAAATGAAAAATCAAGTTACAAGGGGATTTTTCCACTTTTCTCCTATGATGATCAAAATGTATGACTAAAACTGAGCAGAGGGCAAGAGTCATCTGCAGTGTTTACACCACACCCACTTTGTCACAGTGTCTCCTGCATTATCAATTTATAAAGCCATCAGTCATGCAGTTCAGACCATGGTGAATAGGCTCTTTGTAAATATGTGTTGAATTATTCTTGGACTTCTTTTTTGAAAATCACTTTTGCTGAACTCATTTTTAGCATAAGTAAAAATTACTTTTGACTACATTAAAAATTTTTGGACAGTGTTGAACAATTCCTGATATAAAAGATGGAAAAAATTAGCACTCGTGTGCCCTACCTAACATCTCCAAGCTTCTTGATTTTTAAATTATACTTTTAATATTAAAATGTCTCAGTTAAATAAGAACTCAATTAAGCCACAAGTTATACAGTTCTCAGGGTTACAAAAACGGGTGTAATGTAGACCTTAAGATCAAAGAGCCTCATGTGGACAAGAACAAGTAAGTCACAGCCTAAGATGAGAGAGACTAGATGAGGTAGTGCAGGGCAGAGCAGCTTGTGGAATGTGTAAGACTTTCCACCAAGATACACAGAATGTTGTGCTGCCGTGGCAAGTAGGACCTCATAACCCTAATTGTTGGGAGAAAATGAGAACATGTCAGTATTAACCTGTACTCTTTTTGTGGCTTTAACTCCCAACTTTAGCATTTCTATCCACTCTATGAATCTTTTTGAGAAAAATTTCAGAGGACTTGGAAACTAATAGAGCAAGGTTTAACTGGAGACTAAACTTTGAATCAGTCATATCTATAGATGTGGAAAAATATTTAAACAAATGAGGTTAATACAGAATGATAAAATCTATATTACTAAATATAACATTAATTAAATATAGTTAATCTAAGCAATTGTTTATATGCAACAAGTCATAAATAATACATAGTGAGAGGCCGATATAATTTACCACATTTCCATATTTACCACGTTATAAACTAGAGAAAATCTACCAAGGTATGACTAAGGAAAATATTTCTCTTCTTGTCTAGCTTTTATTTTCTTCTCCCTTCATCACCAATAACTTCAGCTTTCTTTTGATTTCCATTTGCATGGAATATCTTTTTCCATCCCCTCACTTTCAGTCTGTATGTGTCCCTAGGCCTGAAGTGGGTCTCTTGTAGACAGCATATATACGGGTCTTGTTTTTGTATCCATTCAGCCAGTCTGTATCTTTTGGTTGGAGCATTTAATCCATTTACATTCAAGGCAGTTACCAATATGTATGTTCCTATTACCATTTTTTCATTGTTTTGGTTTGTTTTTGTAGGTCTTTTCCTTTTTTTGTGTGTTTCCTGCCTAAAGAAGTTTCTTTAGCATTTGTTGTAAAGCTGGTTTGGTGGTGCTGAATTCTCTTAGCTTTTGCTTGTCTGTAAAGGTTTTAATTTCTCTGTCGAATCTGAATGAGATCCTTGCTGGGTAGAGTAATCTTGGTTGTAGGTTTTTCCCTTCCATCACTTTAAATATGTCCTGCCACTTCCTTCTAGCTTTCAGAGTTTTTGCTGAAAGATCAGCTGTTAACCATTTTGGGGATTCCCTTGTATGTTATTTGTCACTTTTCCCTTGCTGCTTTTAATATTTTTTCTTTGTATTTAATTTTTGATAGGTTAATATGTGTCTTGGCATGTTTCTCCTTGGATTTATCCTTTATGCGACTCTCTGCACTTCCTGGACTTGACTGACTGTTTCCTTTCCCATATTAGGGAAGTGTTCAACTATAATCTCTTCAAATATTTTCTCAGTCACTTTCTTTTTCTCTTCTTCTTCCAGACCACTATAATTGGAATGTTGGTGCATTTAATGTTGTCCCAGAGGTCTCTGAGACTGTCCTCAATTCTTTTCATTCTTTTTTCTTGATTCCTCTCTGTGGTAGTTATTTCCACTATTTATCTTCCAGGTCACTTATCTGTTCTTCTGCCTCAGTTATTCTGCTATTCATTCCTTCTAGAGAATTTTTAATTTCATTTATTGTGTTGTTCATCATTGTTTGTTTGCTCTTTAGTTCTTCCAGGTCCTTGTTAAACATTTCGTCTGTTTTCTCCACTCTATTTCCAAGATTTTGGATCATCTTTACTATCATTACTCTGAATTCTTTTTCAGGTAGACTGCCTATTTCTTCTTCATTTGTTTGGTCTGGTGGGTTTTCACCTTGCTCCTTCATCTGCTGTGTATTTCTCTGTCTTCTCATTTAGCTTAACCTACTGTGTTTGGGGTCTCCTTTTGCAGGTTTGTAGTTTCCATAGTTTTTGGTGTCTGCCCCCAGTGGTAAGGTTGGTTCCATGGGTTGTGTAGGCTTCCTGCTGGAGGAGACCGGTGCCTGTGTTCTGGTAGATGAAGCTGGATCTTGTCTTTTTGTTGGGCAGGACCACGTCCGGTGATGTGTTTTGGGGTGCCTGTGACCGTGTTATGATTTTAGGCAGCCTCTCTGCTAATGAGTGGGCTTGTGTTCCTGTCTTGCTAGTTGTTTGGCATGGGATGTCCAGCACTGGAGCTTGCTGGTTGTTGAGTGGCACTGGGTCTTAGCATTGAGACAGATATCTTCTGGGAGACCTCTCACCGATTGATATTACACAGGGCCAGGAAGTCTCTGGTGATCCAATGTCCTGAACTTGGCTCTCCCACCTCAGAGGCTCAGGCCTGACACCCGGCCGGAGCACCAAGACCCTTTCAGCCACATGGCTTACCTGTAAATGGGTTAAATTCTCCAATCCAAAGGCACAGGGGTGGCCGGCCTTCTTTGCTCCGCTTGGTCCTCCAGCCAGCTGTTGTCCTCCAGGCCTGGTTGTTATGGAGAGCCTGCTTTGGATCCAGGTCTAACTTCATTCCCTAGTGTCTGTAAGAAGCAGCTGAGCCCCCCATCCTTCCCTATCCCTGCTGCAACTCGTCACGATCCTGGAGTGCCCGAGGCTCCGCCCCTCGATAGATCATTCTTGACCACCATCTGTCTCTTCACTTAAAATTTACAAAAAAATGGGTAGAATCAAGGTTAAGGTATTTTTCATGTTTATCCAGATTTAAGAAAAAATTGTAACCATCAAACACAGCTGTGATTTCTATCGTGATCTGTTATTTTTATATGCGATTCCAGAATTTGTAGGTTTGTCATGTTTGTAAGCTTATGAAGATTGCTTTTTGCATATTTGAGAAGTGCTTTGCAATCCATTTCTGTGTTACCATTTCTGTGAAAATGTCTACTAGGCTGCTGTCACTCTTCAGTCTGTTGCCAGAAAACATGCATTGCTCTGAGACATAAATCTCCATCTTCAGTGGTGTAATGGGTTATGGATGAGTAATCTAAATTTTTAAGCTGAGAAAGCAAGTAAATACCTATTCCACAAAATGTCATAACATGCTGTATACCTGAGAAAGATCTCTTATGGAACCCCCTTCATCATTGTAGCAACTGTGATTGTAATCACAGTTTAAATTGATGTTTTCCACTGAAATGGATTGATCACACACTTTATGCAAAGTTAGAATATCCAAATATATCTCCTTGTTTTGTCATCAGATGAATGAAAGCTTATCTGCTGCTCTTCATGAAGTCTAAAAATATTCTATACACCTCATCAATGTAAAACAGTGTCTATCCTTGAGACCTAGTCCTCAATTACTCAGCTGTGATCCATATGTTTGATGCGTCCCTTAAAAGTAACAAACTATAAATACATGTAAATGACTTGTAGCTTTAAAAAAATAATTCTAAAACTTCCTCATTAATTATGGCAATATTCCACTCTTCATAAACTTGAATCGATATGAGAAGGTAGTATTTTCTCTCTTAAAGTATTTCTAGAGAACTTCTAAATTTTCTCTATCTCTTTATCCATAAATTGGAATGCATTAAATTATTTCTCTTGGGTTGAGGATACTACTGTCTTGTCACTTTGAAAACTATAACGGGGCAATAAAGGTGATGTATCTACTACATGTCTATTCTACAGAACTGGAGTGTATAACTTCAACAGAGAATATTCTTGCAGCATCCATAGAATCATGACTTTCTTCTGAAAGTGTTCACACATGTAACTATGAACTAGATCCACCCCTATAAGAATGGTCCACATCTTTGCCTAGAGAAAGTTAAGTGTGCCTACTTGAGATTCAGTACTTCCTGCACTCACCCTTCTTTTGACGCCAGCCACACAGGTTATAATGTGTCTATCTTTAACCACATTTCACAGGGTGTCTAATTCTCCTTGAAATTACCGTTGTCTTTACTTTTTATCATCCACCATAGCCTATTGGTTTAGAACCTGGAGTCACCACTAGCTTCTGTCATGTTCCTTCTCTGTAATTGGGATTCTGATTTAAATTTGCTTTCTGTCTACTTCTGACCTTAGACTTACCATTGGCAGAGAAATCCTCATGGGAAAATTTGTGTAAGATGATTACTATCCACAAAACTGTCAAACTTTCAGCTGTCACCCAGATTGCCTACTAAACCCTTCTTACCTACTTTTCATATCACAGCTCTCTGTGTGCTGAACTGCCTGTCTCTGCTCTTTTTTGGCTGTGTTTTTGAATTTGGGTTGGTTATTCCAGATCTGTTCCTAGAGGCAGATTTCCACCCTGGTTTCTGATCATCCCTTCTCCCTGATGGAGTTGCACTGATATGAATTTCTCCATACTTCATGCTTACACCTGTCTGGTGGCATGAACCGTAGGAATAACCCCCTGGGACTGGACTTGAAATTAATGATCTTAACATATATTTTGTGCACAGAGACTGTGGGATGTTGCTAAGCATAAATCACATGTATTTATTATATGTTATTGCATTATTAAAAAAAATAATTGATACAAAGGCATGTTAATAAAGCAATGAATAGCTAAATTCCAAACTAATAACATGGATGCTTACTGTTTTTGTTTATATAATACATAATAAAATTATTATGGCTGTTCTTACATTATCATTAATGAAATCTTTAAGTCCTTTGTACACTAAGTCTGAGATTTTAGCAAGGCCTCCATCTAAGTAGCCTAATTTAGATACAAATCCCATTTTGTTCTCTTTGAAACTAACTGCTTTTTATCATCTCTAACTTCTTTTAATATATTTCATTGTTTCTTGTAATTTTATTTTGTTAATTTGTAATGTAGATTGCCTATTATTAGAGTCATAAAATAACTATCACTAATTAAATATAATTTGGTAATAATATAATCCATTTTAATTTACATACCTTTAGGAGATAAGTATTTTAAATGCTATTATGTAACGTAAAGAAGCTGTAAGTTGGAGAGAGAAATTTCTTGTCCTAAGTTGCTAGGTCAGACTGCAAAATCCATGCTCTTTCCTCTCTTCTGTCGCCTTTTAAAACAAGCCTGGGCACCTTGTCCCTTTTTTATCCTCTTCTACACTTGTCGCATTTATTCACAGGCTGATAATTGCTTCAATTCTACTTAAGAGCTTATCTAGTTATTTATATATGAGAGAGTATGGGGATGGTATTGCCAGAGCCAGACAATACAACCAGAAAGGCTTAATCTTGTGCTTTCCAAAGTATCATTCACCTTAATTGGAACCCCTTTCAAACATCAACATATTTGGGGGCCTTTACATTGTGCCAATACCTCCAATATTTACAGAATGAGGAAACATATGGCTAAAATCAAATTATGTATTCCATTACACCTTTTCATGTTTTTATTATATTAATCTACCTAGTATATACACATTCTAAAAGTTTTTATAGATTAATATTTGAATTATGTACATTATAAACACTAGTGCTATACACATTAGAAATATATAGCACAAGTACATTATTATACACGTTATACATATGTATATATAATTTCATGTAACAAATTATATATAACTAGTAGACATAAGTATATATTAACATATGTGTATATATTAAAGTGCTTTTTAAAATTCTGTTTCCAGTCTTGAATTTTCATGACACTCAGAATGATACTGTCCTTTCCTTTCTCCCACAAACCCATTTTCTCAACACACGTACCTACAGGTACACACACATACACACACACAAAAAAAAACAAGGGTGAGCCAAAAGTATGTTTTCTCTAAGGATTAACTAACTTGGTTAAGTTATAAGTGTATGTTCTTTAGTGATTCAAACATTTTTCTCTTCTAGAATCCACATTATTTATGCCCACTTGTTTATAGTAAATGTGTAACATCAGCGAGAACCTATCACCTCTAAATAAAGAAAACTCCTATTTAAATTGGCTTAAAGAAATATTAAACTCATTGTGTCAGAAACAGTAACATACTCTTCAGAGCAAAAGAATTAAGAATCTCTACAATTTAACAGTAACAAACTAGATATAGAAGTAATCTTCCTCATCTTTATCTCTGTTAAATACTAACATCATATTCAACAATGAAAGACTAAATTCTTTCTACCTAACTTCAAGAACAAGGCAACAATGTCTTCTTATTTACTCTATTTAATATCATAGCCAGTGCAATAAGGCAAGAAAATGAAGTGAAATGAAAAATGATTGGGAAGAAAGAATTTAAACAGTCATTATTTTCAGATGACATGATCACGTATGGAAAACCCAAGAGGATCTACAAAAGGCCACAAATTACTGGAACTAATAAGTGAATTTAGTAAGGATGCAGGATATAAGGTCAGTATAAAAATTAATTATATTTCTATACTAGCAATGGGCAATTAGAAGATGAATTGTTAAAACATCCTCATTTATATATAATAACATCAAAATATTTATGAATATATTTAATGATAGATGTGAATGGTCTGCTCACTACAAAAGATTGCAAAGAGAAATTAAGGAAGATCTAAATATTAGGTTGGCCGTAAAGTTTGTTTGGGTTTTTCTGTAACATCTATGGAAAACCCGAATGAACTTTTTGGCCAAGCCAGTAAATGGTGAGCTGTATTGTGTTTATGCATGGGAAGACTCAATATTGTTAAGATAGTGATGTTGCTAAGTCAAAGACATCACATACAAAAGAGTACATATTTCATGTGGAATTCTAGAAAAGGCAATACAATAGTGAGAGAAAAACACTAAAAATAGCATATTAGTTCTGGAGATTTGGAAGGAGCATCATGCTTGGAGAGGGAAAGGAGGCTCCCTATCCTTTCCCACATACCTTGCTTTATGCATCTCTTCCATCTGACTGTTGATTCATATCCTTTCATATCCTTTGTAATAAACTGTTAATCTAGTCAGTAAACTGGTTTCCTGAGTCCTGTGAGCTGCTCTAGCAAATTAATAGAACCCAAAGAAGAGGCTGTGGGAACCTCTGATTCATAGCCAGTTGGTTAGAAGCACAGGTATCACACTGGACTTGGAATTGATATCTGAAGTGGAGGGTAATCTTGTAGAACTGAGCCCTTAACCTGTGGGTTCTGATGCTATGTCTGAGCAAATAGTATAAGAATTGTGTTGAGTTGTAGGATACAAATCTGGTACCAGAAAAACTGTTTGATGGTGTGGAGAAGAACACACCTACACACATTGGAATTGGTGTCAGAATCTTTAGAAACCACGTGTGATTTTTACGTGAATCAATTGTTAATACAGAAGTTGCAAAATGGTGTTTTTCTCACTCTGTTATTCCTTCTACGTCTCTTATTTTGCATTTTACTGTAAGGAAGAGCTTTTCTCCTTCCTCCACTTAAGTGTGTATGTATGTGTATATGTGTACAGCATTTTTAAAGTAACACTGTAGATTCCTGGATTGTATTTTAATTCAACATATTTCAATCCATTATTGTATTACTCATTTTGATGTTCTTCCTCTCTTTGTATGTGTGTGTGCATGTGTGTATATTTTTTTTTAATTTTGCCAGTGTGAACTCCTACAGTCTGGCTCCTGTGTACTTCTGAAATGTCTCCATCATTTTATGAGCAATATCTTACTTTCTAGAACAAAAAGATCTCCCAGACCCTTCCACTTCCCCTTCCCTTTCCCCTTCCCCAACCCTAGAATCATCCTGTAAGGGAATTATGTTGATAGAAACCAAGATTTGGGAACTAGCTGTGCTCATTGGCCTAGGGGTGTCATAGATTCTAGAAAACAGAGCTAGTATATGTATATTCAAATCACTAGTTCATCCTGATACCTCAAATTTCAGTCCAGTACAACAGGGTACGTTCTTTTCTTCCCTCTTTCCTTAGTTATATCCCCCTCCTCCCACAATGAAAACCCTGACTCTGAAGAGCAGCAATATATTTACTCATTTGCTGAATCCAGTGGTACACACACACACACACACACACACACACACACACAGACACACACACACACACACACACACACACAGCTTTAGAATGCTGGATAACAGCAAAGACATTAAGTACACTTCAAGATGTTTTTCTCCTTTTTTTTGTCTTTAGACTGAGCTTATACTGCAATTACTTGGAATAGGTTATTTTGTTCTGACATGTGGTTATGTTATCAAGTGGATATACAGTTAGTTTCATGTTTTATCTGTTTGTTTTAAATGTATATTTGTTACCATCCCTGTTGATTATGTTTATTTCTAAACTAAGTAAAACTTTAGCAAAATGGTGGCTTGAGAAGACATAACTATTCAGAAATATACACATGTATACACAGTGTATTGTCACTCCTCCCTATGTCTCTTCCACACACTTCCTGTGTTCCACTCTGTTGCCAACAAACTTTATTCGTTTATTCATCTTTTGTTTTTTCAAACACAAGCACATTTCTGCACACCTACACACTGGAAATAACATCAGTTTATTAATAACTGTATTGTACTGTATTACATGAAAGTGAAATAGTTCAATCAGTTATTTTTATGTCTAGACATTTAGGTTATTTCCAATATTTTGCGATTATTTTAAAAATGCCTCAATAAATACCATCATGTATATGTGTGGATATATTTTGTATGATTGGATGTGTCAGTTATAACAAGTTCCTAAAAGTAAGGTTGGTGGTGTCTTAGTCTGCTCAGGCTGCCATAACAAAATACCACACACTGGGAAGCTTAAACAGCAGCAATTTATTTCTTACAGTTCTGCAGTCTGGGAAGTCCAAGATCAAGGTGCTAACCAAGTAGCTGTCATTCGGAGTTCTCTCCTCTTTGCTTGCAGGCAGCCACCATGACCTTTCGTACTCAGTGACCTCTTCTTTGTGCATGTGTGATGAGAGTGAGAGATATTAGACTCCCTGGTGTCTCTCCTTATAAGGACACTAATTGCATCAGATCAGGGGTCCACCCTTATGATCTTACTTTAGTTACTTCTTTATAGGCCTTGTCTCCAAATGCAATTTCATTGGGTGTTAGGGCTTCAACAAATGAATTTGGGGAGGACACATTTTAATACATAGCAAATGTGCCAAAGGGTATTTTTTTTCCTGCCATTGTTTAGATTTTCTATCATTTTTTTTCTTTCATCTTTTTTTTTGTAAAATGTATATATGATAAAATGTAAAAACCTTGATTATTAGTTCAATAAGTTTTAAATTATCCAATGCAGAATATAGAACATTTCCATCACTTTAGAGATTTCACTCATGCTCCTTTCTGGGACATTTACCCCCTTCCAGAGGCAACCACTTTCAGGCTTCACTTAGCACCATGTTTTTGAACTATAACTGTTAGTGTGTATATTCATATTCCACTCCTATTCATTCAAGATAGTGTTATTGAAATTCATCCATGTTGCTCTGTGCATCTGTAATACATTGCTTTTCATTGCTAAGTATCATTTCATTGTATGAATATAACACAGTTTGTTGATTTAATTTCTAATTGATGGATATTTATGTCCAATTTGGGGCTACTATAAATAAGGCTAATATGACTTTTTGAGAACATATATTATCATTTCTCTTTAATAAATATATAGAAGTAGATATGTAAGCATTATATCATAGAAATGTGTTTCATTTATAAGAAATTTCCAGCTTTCCAAAATGATACATACTGTCTTATGCTCCTAGCAATGTATGGGTATTCTAGCCATTCCATTTTTTACCAACATTTGTTATTGGCAGTCTTTAATTTTAGCCATACTTGTGTATTTTAATTTGCTTTCTCTAATTAATAATGATTAATATTTTTCACGTGCTTATTGCTTTTTATTTATCTTCTTTTTTTGAAACATCTGTACAAATTTTGTGCCTGTCTTTGAGGGTAGTTTTTCTTTTTAACGTTGTTCTGTAAGATTTCATTATATAGACTAAATACAAATCCTTTGTCAGATAAATGTAATGTGAATCTTTTTTCCAGTCTGTGGCTTGACTCATTTATTTTCTTTATGGTATATTTTAATTCAGTTGCTTGCTTTGTCTCTGAAAGCCTGGTTTAGATTTCTCCCATTGAGTATTACATAGTGCAAACATCTTGGCAGCTTCTCAGAACAAAGAAGGGCAGGTAAGGGCAGCCGGAGCATGGGTTCATTCCTGATAGATCCTGGAGGTGTAGAATCTCTTCCATTCAAGCTGCCTTGACCTTAAAGTAAGTGCTGACCTCCTAGTATTGCCCAAGAGACCCTCATCATGACAGAGAATGTGTATACCTTTCTTCACTGTTGAATCACTAAAATAAATTTACTAGTCTTAAAACACCGCTTATGCAATTATAATGTTTACAGTTAGTTGATTGTTATAACTATACACTGTATATTATCGAAATGAATAAAATGATGTGGAGGAGGTTTGTTTTCAGTGAGCCTCTTTTCTTTTGCGTAACCAAAAAGAATAAAAGAATGTGAGGTGTGTACTAGTAAATCTCTGGGTTTCTGTGGGATTAGGTTTAGACATAGGTTTAGACTTTTTTTTTTAATCACTAAACTTTTTCTTGTGTATAGCCCTGGTCACAGGTGAATTTGCCCTTTGTCCTCCAAGCTGGACTATGGTGAAGAATTCTAATCAAGGGATTCTTGAAGAGCTTCTGTTAAGTTTCCCTAGCTGCAACCAGGGGAGAACACAGCATAGAGCTTGTTAACTGCCTCTGATTGCTAACAGTGTGTGCCCTGAGGGAACAGTGAGGAGCTCTGTCTCTGAATAATGCCTCCAGCTATGTAAACCTCCCAAGATGCTTCATTTGATATTAATGGCTGAATCAAAACTCTTATTTACTGTAAATCCTCTTTTAGCCACTTGAAGATGGAGAATTTAAAAACTTTTTTAAGAAGTCCCTACCATGTCTAGGGCTTTTCCATTTTCTGTCTTTATCCATTTCAATTTGAAAGTCAAGGTCAGGTCAGCCTGAAATGAAACGGTAAGCCTACATATTTCTCTCCTTCTTTCTTTTCTTTTCTTTTCTTTTTTTTTAAGCTACAGTGACTGCTAAGTATCTTTGTTACTCTTAAGACCAAAAAAAAAAAAAGAAAAAACCAAGCAAAAAAAGCACCATGTACTCTTAGAACAATTAACCTTACAGCTCCATTTCTTTGAAGTATATACGTATGAAGTATACACATATTTTTGTTTATGTATAATGCGTACATATATATTATCTTATGTACATGTAAATGGCAAAGATTTAACAGTCAAAATTATAGCCCCAATGGCAGAAATTAATGATGCTAGTTATAACACATTTTGGCATAGCTATCCCTTTGAAGCCATTTGATATCGTAGTACACAGACCATAAAGTTCAGTATTTATGGCCTATGCCTTTCTGAGCCCTCTCCTGAATGAGGAGAGGATAAATGCAAAAGTAAAGCCTTTTCGCTAGCAAATATTTTACAGAGTTGCTAACAAGAAGTCACATGCAGAATGGAGTTTTATCTCAGCTCACATCCCTCCCTCTTGCTTATACTCTGATGCTAATGAGCATGGCAGTGGCCAAAAGGTCAGAAGCAAGAGCCAGGAGAATGCGGAATAGGGTCCTAGATGAGAAGATTTGAATAGACGGTTATTGAACACTCAAGTTTTTCCTTTAGGTTATCAAGTATGAACATACCCATATTCTGTCTGCAGCGAAGAAGGTAGCTCATGTTATCTAGGTAGTTTATTAATCCAAATGCACAGGGTTATTAATTTTGTTTGTGCTTTTGTAGTAAAGAAAGCATTCTAGCCCACTGATAGACTACTACCTAAACAGTACATCTTCGATACTTTATATTTGTAAAATACACTCACGTGTAGAATATCACTGAGGAAACAGGCTTGGAGAAGTTCTGTAGTTCTTTATTTTATAAGACTAGTAGTATCAGGTTATTGATACAAATATGCCATTTAATCTGTATTTATAATAACTCTACCATATCCATATAATAAATAATGCTGAAAATTAGGTCTTCAGTAATTAAGATATAGGCAAAGGGAAAACATCTGATATCAGTGGGTTGTGGTTAAGGACACTGTCCCTACAATTGCACCGGAAAGCCATGACAAATGGGCTTAAATTATTGGATCTGGTCTGGCAGACAGAGCCCCTAAGTGGAATTTCTAAGAAAGGTGCATTTTTGAGGTATAGTGGATAGCAGCATCATGGAGCAGGGCTCATCAGAGGGGAGAGTGAAGGAGTGGAGAGATAGGTAGCTAGGAGTCTGGGCCTCATCAGAATGTTTTGGGTCTCAGGAGTTTTCAGTGTACATTGGTGTTAACTGAAAAAAAAAAAAATCAGAAGCCAATTTGAATGAAAATAGACCATGGAGAGTTAGGAGAAGGTATACCACATACTTAGGTACAAATATTTGGAAAATAAGAGAGGTTGGAATTTCAGTTATTCTAATGTGGTAGAGACACATCATATAAACAGTTGGTTCTCAATAGTTGACTCCTCAAAAAGGCTACCAGAGAAATCTGTTTGTTTGTTTTTTTAAGAAATTTATTTTTATTTTTTAATTTTTTTATAAATTTATTTATTTTTGGCTGCATTGGGTCTTCATTGCTGCGTGTGGGCTTTCTCTAGTTGCGGTGAGCGGGGGCTACTCTTCGTTGCAGTGTGCTTCTCATTGCGGTGGCTTCTCTTGTTGCAGAGCACAGGCTCTAGGCACGTGGGCTTCAGTAATTGTGGCACACGGGCTCAGTATTTGTGGCTCGCGGGCTCCAGAGCACAGGCTCAGTAGTTGTGGCACACAGGCTTAGTTGCTCTGCGGCATGTGGGATCTTCCCGGACCAGGGATCGCACCCGTATCCCCTGCATTTACAGGCGGATTCTTAACCACTGAACCACTGCAGAAGTCCTGAGAAATTGGTTGATCAAGTTAATTTTATTAGATTTACTACAGTAAGGGAGAACACAACCTTGACAGAGTCTTAATAGTCTCAAAATGGAAATTAAGGCAAGGGATTTATAGAGTTCTAGGGACTGAACTGGGTAATCTTAAAGGGGTCTTGCAAAACTAGAAATTAGTTAGAATTTGGTAACATTTACGACTAACCTTGGATTGCTGGGCATATAGAGGCAAGTCTTGATCAGGAAGCTATTAGACTTGGTAAGTAATCCATTTAGTTGGTTCTTACTCTTTATCTTCTAGAAACAGGTATTTCCTGGAGCAATTGGCTAAATTATTTTTGCTTGGTTTCAGCATAATTTAATACAAGGAAAGGGAATTATCTTGGGTTCAATTCTCATAGCCTAGAAGAAGTGAATTCCAATGGCCCTGCGTGTCTGTGTGTGTGTGTGTGTGTGTGTGTGTGTGTGTGTGTGTGTGAGTGTGTATGAGAAAGAGACAGAGAGAGGCTGAGAGAAAATTATAATTTAATTAATGTGGATAGTCATCATCTCCCAGTTATACCTGAGAGTTACTGAGATGAAGAACATAACTCTGATATTCCTTCAGTTATCTCAGTATGTTGAACATACGATTCACAAATCTAAGGTATTTTTCATAAATTAGGACTTATAAATAAGTTGATTGGCCTGGTACTCAAATGAAGAAATGGAACTATCTTTCAGTCTTTGAAGGTTTAGAGAATTTTCAAAGATCAATTTCCTATCAGTAACTTTCACTTTACCAGTTAACCATAGCATCCCATCCTGCATTACTTACCAGTTAACCATAGCATCCCATCCTGCATTACTTACCAGTTAACCATAGCATCCCATCCTGCATTACTTATCATTCACTCTACCAAAGTATATGGCACTTGGTTTCAATGTGATACCTACTGTGGTCAAGGGACGCCCAGGTAGGTCAAGGGAGCTTATAGCTATCTACCTAGTCTTAGGAATTCCAGCTAATTAGCGATGGAGAAGGGGGAGCTGACCTTAGTTAATATTTATAACCATTACTAAGTCTTTTCAAGGAGGCAGACAGAGGTAAGGAAAAGAATGCTTCATAGACAGGCAAATTTAACTGCATTTAAAACAGAGGTTTCAGGCACATTAAAACAGCAACATATTTTTATAACCTGGCACATTTCTCTAGAGGACTTTGCTTTTTTGCCTAAAAATGTATGAAGGAAACTAAGGTGTAACGAACATCAGCAAGTTGCTTCACTGATGACTATGATGATTCCACATTTCTATCAAATATTTTGACACTTCTATGCTAATTGTTGGTGTTTCATATATTATCAAATATTAAAGCATTATAAAAGCTAGCGTTTATCCACAGTTGCTTCACATGCCCCTAAAATATCTATCACCAGATTATTTTTTGACAAAAATAAGCTTCACATATGCTCCCAAATTAAGAAAACTAGTATCTGGTAATATATTGATTTTATTCTGAAAATAGAAGCTCGGATTTCTTAACTACATTATTTTTGTCTAATTTCTCATGGAATAGTCAACTTCGAAGGTTCTAGTGAGAATCCTTTGTATTACAATTAGAAAGCAATACTGAAATATTTTTTTTAAAGTTAGAACCGTGCAAAGATATAATAACTGCTTTGTGAGATAATCACTTTAATTGTCAGAGCTGATAAAGAATTTTGTGAATGATTGACTCTCAGAGTCAACCAAGAAGGAGTTCCTACACTGGGAGAAAATTTGGAGTAGATGACATCTGAAATTCTTAGCTTTCCTAAAGAGAGTTTAGTGTAAGAACCAGCTCTAAAGCTTTGTTAGATAACTTGGTATGGTGTCACATTTCAAAATACTATTTTATACTGACCAAGGTAGACTTAACGTTTCCCTCAGCTTGACCAAACTTTAGACGGCTTCTTCCTACTTCCAGGTCCCTGGTCTCCCTTTCCTTAGAGCATTTACTTTGGAAAACTGTACTTGTAAATTCTGCCCCTTTGAGATATAAGCTTTTTAAAGCCTCCTGTCAGTTTTACAACCCAGGACTGCCTTTCTCAAGGACATGGGAGTGATCCCTTTGAAACCTGATCATCAAGGAAGATGGTGCTCCATCACCCTGTCTCTTTGGGAGGATAGGACGAGCCTAACTCCAATAGCAGCCAACTTCAGGAGGCACCTTGGTCCAAGTGGTGCAGTGTAGCTAAAACAAGGTTTCCTGAAGGCAAGTAAAACCAGAAAATTAGGTTGAGCTAAGTCTTGGAGGGTCTTGATCACCAAGCCAAGGATTTTGGATTTTATTCTATGAATAATGAGAAGCTGTTGAAGTATTTTAAACTAGAGAGAAAAGTGGTCATATTTGCATGCCAAGAAGTACAGTTGGCAGTGATGCAGTGGGTTTTTTTTTGTTTTGTTTGGCTTTTTGTTTGTTTGTTTTTGCAGTACGCAGGCCTCTCACTGTTGTGGCCTCTACCGTTGCGGAGCACAGGCTCCGGACGCACAGGCTCAGTGGCCATGACTCACTGTCCCAGCTGCTCTGCAGCATGTGGGATCTTCCCAGACCGGGACACGAACCCACGTCCCCTGCATCGGCAGGCGGACTCTCAACCACTGCACCACCAGGGAAGCCCGATGCAGTGGTTTTAAAACATTTTTGTGTAAATATTCCCTAAAAAATATTTTGAAAAAAATATGGCAGGTCATAAAGACCTTTTCTCAAGACCAGCGTTTTGAATTGGCATCTTGTGAAGAGGACATGGGAAAGAAAAACCAGCATGATGCCTTGATCACAGGAGCATTCTCAGGCAGGTCAGTTTTGGGAAGAGGAACCCATGGAATTAGAGGATGTGGAAAATGATTCCCTTAAAATTATCTGGCCTTTTTCTTGGTAAATCCTTGCCATTCCCATCAATACGAATACAGCATTTTGAAGACTGCTGAGGGACAATGCAATGGAGAATATGAAGACTAGAGACAGAGCAAGAGAATATTTTTATATTAGTCCAGACAAAAGTTGTTTAGTACCGAAAATTGGGCAGTGGAAGTGGGTTTTAGCTATTGCTAAATAAAAAAATCACTCCAAACTTATTGGCATAAAATAACAACCATTTGTAGTTGCTCATGAATCAGGTAAAGTGGATGGTGTTGGTTGATCGTGGCTTGACTTACTCATGCATCTGTAATGAGCTGACAGGTAGGCTGGGGCTTCCCTGGTTTGAATGGCCTCATTCACAAATATTGGCTACCTGTCAGTTGGGAAGACAAGGGTAACTGGGGCATGTGTGTTTCCTTATCCATCAGGCTAGTCCAGATTTGATCATGTGGAAGTGGCAGAGTTGCAAGAGAGAGCAGAAACAAACAAGACATCTTGGAAGCCTAGGCTTGAAATTGGCACAACATCACATCTGCTACATTCTATAGACACAAATATGTTGCAATACCAGCCCAGAATTAAGGGGTCAGGTTGTAGACACTAACCTCTTGCTGAGAATGATTACAAAGTCATATTTCAAGAAACGCGATCACAGAGAAGGGTTACTTTTGTGGTTCCTTTTGCAATCAGCTGCAATGGTAATATAGAGGGCCCTTCTGAGATTTTAGAATGGGACTACTTTAAAAAGAATATTCTTGCGAGAACAGGTAGGTTTTATCAGTGGAAAGAGTCTAGAGTATGGAGATGAATGAAATAGCTGAAGTTTGGTTGGTCTAATGTCGTAAAACAGACTTGGTAAAGAAAGAGGATTGGGCAAATTGTTGGCTATAGGAAGACTAAAGTTCTTACTAAAATTCATTGTAGTTGAATTTTATTTAAATATGGATTTAATTAAATTCACTTTAATTGAAAAATCCTTAGTCAATTAATCTGTACTTAAATTTGGCCAAATTTATCATCGATTCAGAGAAAAATTGACTACTAGTCTTTGAAAAGACCTTTGAAGACATCTAATCCACTTTTCCTCACTTAACAGATGAAAAAATAGAATATATTATTCAATAATACAGAGAAATGATATTATTTTAACCCCAAAATAAAGAGCATTTGATAACACAACTGAGTCCAAAACCAGTGGTTATAGAGACCAAGTAATTTTCAATTATGTGTTCCAAGAAGTATTGTCAAGGTATAACTAAAAGAAATATATACAGTGAATGTAAAATTCAGTTTTCATCATTAACTGCAACCACTTTCCTTTTCAAGTGTTTCATAACTGTTCTGCATGTTATCCTGAATCATAATATTTAAGAATGAAAAAGACCTTGGAGAAAATCTAGTCTAGTTCTAAAATTATGTTTTTAGGGCTTTGCAGATGTACCTTATGTGCTGCTGAGAGGGCAGGACTCCAGACTTAGTCTAGAACCCAGAGCAGTTTTCCTGTTATCTGCCTTCCATTCAGTCATTGAGTGTAGTTTTTTCAGGTAAGGTTTTTTTAAGGATACAACTGCTTTTCAAAAAGTTAAACCACACAGTGGTCTAGTCCAACACACTTTTACATGAGGATATTGAAGTGTAAGTAAAGTATAAGGTAAAGTCACTTGCTGAAGGTAATAGAGCTAGTTGTTGGCAGAGCTGGGGCAAGGACTCCTTTTCCCAGCTGCCGGCCTCCTTCCTCTACCTTGAGGCAGGCAGAGGAGCAATGGCAGTGAAAGGAGGAAAATAATAAATGGTATTCAAAGGCAGAACATGAATCCCAGCTGATTGCCTGAGGAATATAGATATGACTGCAGCTAGAACACACATTTGTTATGTAAACAGGAGTGTTCTCTCTCTCTCATAAGATGCAGATCTTTGGACTCACAGGTATATGAGAAGAATCCATCTGTGAGTCTTGTATCATACGCATTTTTTTCCTCATTCTCTTCATCAGATACGATCAGACGGTGGCTAATCAGTGTTCTGTTTAAGCAGGTCTCCCGATTAATAGTAACTGTACATATTTTGCAGATAATTAAATTTCCAAACACTAGAATTCAAGTAAATACCTTTGACATTAACCCAGTACCAAACAAAATATAATTTTTCTTTGTTGAATCAGCAACCCTAGTAGTTCAGGGTTATTATGATGGGCTTCATCATCACCTTACTGCTTAATTGCCAAAGGGTCTATCCGCAGAGTTCCCGGAGCTCCGGAATACCACACAGTAGGCACATCGTGCGTAAAAGAAGACGAGAGCAAAAGAGATTTCCCTTTTTGCACATCCTGCATAGAGTCTCCTGTTTCTGTTTATAAATTTTACACATTTGCAAGTGTTCATTTTAGATAGTAAATAAAGACTGAGGAAGAAGCCCGTTAGCATCCTGGTAGTTACAACAGATGGCATTAACCGTGTGGGGATGCTTGAAATACAGAAAAATAAATTGTTACATAGCGAGGGCTCAGTCTTACACAAATGCTTGGTATAATGCAAATCAATTAATTCTTATAGTATTTTAAAACAACATCTAGTGAAAAATTTAGTTACTAAGAATTAGGGAATAGTATTAAAATGGTAGGTATTAAGTAATTTAAATATTCATTCTGGATGCAAACAACATAATAGAATCTGGTAATCCTCAGTCTTCAAATATTTTCTGAAGCTAAATTTGAAAAGGCAATATGATCTCTGAAGCAGACAAGTTTTATTAAAACCATTCAGAATTTTCCTGTGACTAGAGAAGAAGAAACAATTTTCCTGTGACTAGAGTATAAGCTATTAGGAAAACCTCAAGGCAAAAATATTTTTCAAAACCAGTTTCTCCTACAAGGTAGATACAGGAATAATAAGAAGCTTTCAAGGTTGAAGAAAGAGTCATATATATAATTATTTTCAAAAATGAAAATCAGATTTCTGATGGGGTCTTTGTAAATTGCAAAATAAGCTTATGCCCAAGGATATGTGTGTGCATGTACAAGTTATTTTGTGTATGTCTTACTGTGGAGGAAAAAATTGTCGACTATCTTATCAATGTCCAGGATTACTTATTCATTCAAAAAACCTTCACTGCATGCCCGCACTGTGCCAAACGCTGTACTAAGCACTAGTATGTAACAGTGGTTTCCATGAATGGGTCAGTGTTGTTAATCAGATATCAGAGAGGGCTGGATTGACCTTGTCATTCTGGAGACCTTTGTGTCTCTATATGTTCTTTTTCATTCACCAATCATTGCTATAGTTAAATATCTAAAATCAGTATAAAATTTTAGTGGTTTTAGGAACAGGATACCAAGATCAGATACTTTGCCAGTCATCCTCCCGGTCAAATGCCAATAGAAATACCAAATCTTCCCTACATGTAAACTCAACTTACAAATTCCATAAATGGAGCCTGAGATCTTGCTAGTCATTGGTCTAGACCACTGGTCTTCAAACAGTTTGCTCATATACATTGTTAAAAAGATTCTTAAACCATGTATTCCCCAATGAATTTTAATTTTGAATCTCAGATTTTTGTCACATTTATTATAGTTGAAAAAAATGTAATTTCTTTAGAATTACAAATAAATATGGCCCCTATCTACTCTGCAGAGAGTCGACACCCACAATCAAACTTTTTAAAATACACATGATCAGAGTTTCTCTAAATGGTCAGAAATATCATATCCTTTCTTTATTACGGGTGTGCTGAGAATGTATTGCTATATAGGCACCACTAACCTCATCCTTTCCAATATGTGCAAAGGCAGTGAGGATATGATTATGATGAAAATTAAGAAGAGACAACAGAACATTCCATAACAATAAAACATTCCAAAATAGAACCACTCTGAAAGGCAAAGTACAAATCATTTAAGAAAATGACTGTGCCTCGTTTAAAAATATCCAGGGGCAAAATGTATAAATTCTTCTTTAGTGATTTAGAATTTATGAACAGTCTTTTGGAACCCAAACCACTATCAGGTAGAAAACCTTCTGTATTTACAAAAAGACAATGGCAATAAGGAACAGTTCATTAATAACCAGTGCCCATTATTCCAAAGATCGGACTCTTCAGTAATCTGAACTAGAATAAATAGTTTAGACACTAGCTAATGGGCTTCTACCATTTCTCAAACTTAAAGCCTTAACACTAACCGGTACCAATAACTCCAAAGCACCTAACAACTTGTGTAAGAGAAGAAGAGAAATAAGCTGATTTGGATTCAGCTTTCTCCATCTACCTTGTGAGTGTGGAGAAAGACTCTGAGGTCACCATACTCATGTATGACATAATTTAATGTGGAATAATCTTGCCCATGTAAAATTATTCTAACAAAAGCTCAGAATATGACTAAATCATGTGAGTATTTCATCCTATTAAGTAGGAGTGAGGAGGTGTAGAGAGAATCCCCCCATAATGTAAGACAGTAGATTGACGTAAATGCAAAGAATTACCAACTTCATCCATTCCAGGTAGTAGGTCTGGCTGTCCAATATGGTAACTAATAGCCACATGTGACTATTTAAATTTAAATTAATTAAAAGTTAAAAAAATTAAATTTTAAGTTGTTCAATCATCCTAGCATGTCAAGTGGTTAATAGCTCCATGTGGCTAGTGGGAATCACATTACACAGGACAGATACAGAGCACATCCATCATGGCAGGAATGTTGCATTAGGCCATCGTCAAACAGGTGGAAAACTGGTTTCGATTTTTTTTTTTATAATACACACATGGGTTCTTTGTAATAAATATTAGAATATTTAAATGTTACAACATATAAAAGATATATGAGTAATATTATATGGCTCACCCCAATAGAAAGGAATAAATGATTTATTTTAATAGACGTTAGCACCTTTAAAATCACACGAATATCATTTGATGTGTGAAAAGATGAGATTTTTGTACTAGCCTGCAGTTTAATAAATTTCCAAAATTGAGCAATTTATAGGAAAAGGTCAGGTCTCTAGTGTTTAAAGCAATCTCATTATGCAAAAATAATTTGTGCCAAGTCACTCGTCTAATACTGAGAAGTAGATAATTAACACAGATAATTGAATAGTCATTTTAACTTGACTTTAAGCCTTTAAAATAGGCGTATGATTATTATATTGTGAATAGATGTAGGTGTGTGTATGCATGTATGTGCATTCACATGTGTCTGTGTACGTTAGGGTTTTTTTTTAAATCAAACTTTATACTTTACATACTGACCCATTTATGAATTTTGAAAAATGTATGGTTATGTAACTGTACCACAATCAGGTTATAAAATATTTCCATTATCCCCAAAGTTCCTGTGACCCGCTTTGCAGCCCTTCTCTATACCAACACCAGTCCCTGGAGACCACCGATCTGCTTTATATCACTGTAGATTAAACTTACAGTATGTACACTATCATGTCTGGCTTCTTTCATTCAGCATAATATTTTAAAGAATAATCCACCTTGTTTTGTGTATTAATAAGCAATATTTTGATACTGAGTAGTTATTATATTGTGTACTGTACTTCATGTAATCATTTTTTTAACACCTTTATTGGAGTATAATTGCTTTACAATGTTGGGTTAGTTTCTGCTGTATAACAAAGTGAATCAGCTATATGTATACATCCCCATATCCCCTCCCTCTTGTGTCTCCCTCCCACCTTCCCTATCTCACACCTCTAGGTGGACACACAGCATCAAGGTGATTTCTGTGTGCCCTGCAGCTGCTACCCACTAGCTATCTATTTTACATTTGGTAGTGCATATATGTCAATGCTACTCTCTCATTTCGTGCCAGCTTACCCTTCCCCCTCCCCGTGTCCTCTTGTTCATTCTCTACGTCTGCGTCTTTATTCCCATCCTGCCCCAAGGTACATGAGAACCTTTTTTTTTAGATTCTATATATATGTGTTAGCATACGATATTTGTTTTTCTCTTTCTGACTTACTTCACTCTGTATGACAGACTCCAGGTCCATCCAGCTCACAAAAAAAAGTTCAATTTCGTTTCTTTTTATGGCTGAGTAATATTCCATTGCATATATGTGCCACATCTTCTTTATGCATTCATCTGTTGATGGAAACTTAGGTTGCTTCCATGTCCTGGCTATTGTAAATAGAGCTGCAATGAACACTGTGTTACATGACTCTTTTTGAATTATGGTTTTCTCAGGGTATATGCCCAGTAATGGGATTGCTGGGTCATATAGTAGTTCTATTTTTAGTTTTTTAAGGAAGCTCCATACTGTTCTCCACAGTGGTAGTATAGTCATTTTCACAATGTTGATTCTTCCAATCCAAGAACATGGTATATCTCTCCATCTGTTGGTATCATCTTTAATTTCTTTCACCAGTGTCTTATAGTTTTCTGCATACAGGTATTTTGTCTACTTAGGTAGGTTTATTCCTAGGTATTTTATTCTTTTTGTTGCAGTGGTAAATGGGAGTGATTCCTTAATTTCTCTTTCAGATTTTTCGTCATTAGTGTATAGGAATGCAAGAGATTTCTGTGCATTAATTTTGTATCCTGCTACTTTACCAAATTCATTGATTAGCTCTAGTAGGTTTCTGGTAGCATCTTTAGGATTCTCTATGTATAGGATCATGTCATCTGCAAACAGTGACAGTTTTACTTCTTTTTTTCCAATTTGGATTCCTTTTATTTCTTTTTCGTCTCAGATTGCTGTGGCTAAAACTTCCAAAACTATGTTGAATAATAGTGGTGAGAGTGGCACCCTTGTCTTGGTCCTGATCTTAGTGGAAATGGTTTCAGTGTTTCACCATTGAGAATGATGTTGGCTGTGGGTTTGTCATATATGGCCTTTATTATGTTAAGTTCCCTCTATGCCTACTTTCTGGAGGGTTTTTGTCATGAATGGGTGTTGGATTATGTTGAAAGCTTTTTTCTGCAACTATTGAGATGATCATATGGTTTTTATCCTTCAACTTGTTAATATGGTGGATCACTTTGATTGATTTGTGTGTATTGAAGAATCCTTGCATTCCTGGGATGAACCCCACTTCATCATGGTGTATGATCCCTTGAATGTGTTGTTGGATTCTGTTTGCTAGTATGTTATTGAGGATTTTTGCATCTATATTCATCAGTGATATGGGTTTGTAATTTTCTTTTTTTGCAATATCTTTCTCTGGTTTTGTATCAGGATGATGGTGGCTTCATAGAATGAGTTTGGGAGTGTTCCTTACTCTGCAATTTTTTGGAAGAGTTTGAGAGGGATGGGTGTTAGCTCTTCTCTAAATGTTTGATAGAATTCGCCCAGGAGGCCATCTGGTCCTGGGCTTTTGTTTGTTGGAAGATTTTTAATCACAGTTTCAATTTCAGTGCTTGTGATTGGTCTGTTCATATTTTCTATTTCTTCCTGGTTCAGTCTTGGAAGGTTATACTTTTCTAAGAATTTGTCCATTTCTTCCAGGTTGTCCATTTTATTGGCATATAGTTGCTTGTAGCAATCCCTCTTGATCCTTTGTATTTCTACAGTGTCTGTTGTTACTTCTCCTATTTCATTTCTAATTCTATTGATTTTGAGTCTTCTTGCTTTTTTTCTTAATGAGTCTGGTTAATGGTTTATCAGTTTTGTTTATCTTCTCAAAGAACCAGGTTTTAGTTTTATTGATCTTTGCTATCATGTCTTTCTTTTCTTTTTCATTTATTACTGATCTGATCTTTATGATTTCTTTCCTTCTTCTAACTTTGGGTTTTTTGTTGTTGTTGTTATTTCTCTAATTGCTTTAATGTAAGGTTAGGTTGTTTATTTGAGATGTTCCTTCTTTCTTGAAGTAGGATTGTATTGCTATAAACTTCCTGCTTAGAACTGCTTTTGCTACATCCCATAGGTTTTGGGTCATCATGTTTTCACTGTCATTTGTTTCTAGGTATTTTTAAATTTTCTCTTTGATTTCTTCAGTGATCTCTTTATTACTTAGGAGTGTATTGCTTAGCCTCCCTGTGTTTGTATATTTTACAGTTTTGTTTTGTTTTTTCCTGTAATTGTTATCTAGTCTCATAGCATTGTGGTCGGAAGAGATACTTGATACCATTTCAATTTTCTTAAATTTACCAAGGCTTGAGTTTTGACCCAAGATATGATCTTTCCTGGAGAATGTTCCATGTGCACTTGAGAAGAAAGTGTATTCTGTTGTTTTTGGATGGAATGTCCTATAAATATCAATTAAGTCCATCTTGTCTAATGTGCCATTTAAAGCTTGTGTTTGCTTATTTATTTTCATTTTGGATGATCTGTCCATTGATGAAAGTGGGGTGTTAAAGTTCCCCACTATTATCATGTTCCTGTTAATCTCCCCTTTCATGGTTGTTAGCATTTGCCATTTATATTGAGGTGCTCCTGTGTTGGGTGCATAATTATCTACAATTGTTATACATTCTTCTTGTATTGATCCCTTGATCATTATGTAGTGTCCTTCTTTGTCTCTTGTAATAGTTTTTATTTTAAAGTCTTTTTTGTCTGATATGATAATTGCTACTCCAGCTTTCTTTTGGTTTCCATTTGCATGCAATTTCTTTTTCCATCCCCTCACTTTCAGTCTGTATGTGTCCCTAGGTCTGAAGGGGGTCTCTTGTAGACAGCATATATACAGGTCTTGTTTTTGTATCCTTCATCCAGTCTAGGTCTTTTGGTTGGAGCATTTTATCCATTTACATTTAAGGTAATTATCAATATGTTCCTATTACCATTTTCCTCATTGTTTTGCACTTGTTTTTGTAGGTCTTTTCCTTCTCTTGTGTTTGCTGAGAAGTTCCTTTAGCGTTTGTTGTAAAGCTGGCTTGGTGGTCCTGAATTCTCTTAGCTTTTGCTTGTCTGTAAAGGTTTTAATTTCTCCATCAAATCTGAATGAGATCCTTGCTGGGTAGAGTAATCTTGGTTGTAGCTTTTCCCCTTCCATCACTTTAAATATGTCCTGCCACTCCCTTCTGGCTTGCAGAGTTTCTGCTGAAAGATCAGCTGTTAACCTTTTGGGGATTCCCTTGTATGTTATTTGTTGCTTTTCTCTTGCTGCTTTTAACATTTTTTTCTTTGTATTTAATTTTTGATAGTTAGATTAATATGTGTCTTGGCATGTTTCTCCTTGGATTTATCCTGTATGGGACTCTCTGTGCTTCCTGGACTTGATTGTTTTTTTCTCTTCTTCTTCTGGGACCCCTATAATTCGAATATTGGTGTGTTTAATGTTGTCCCAGAGGTCTCTGACACTTTCCTCAATTCTTTTCATTCTTTTTTCTTTATTCTGCTCTGTGGTAGTTATTTCCACTATTTTATCTTCCAGGTCGCTTTTCTTTTCTTCTGCCTCAGTTATTCTGCTACTGATTCCTTCCAGAGAATGTTTAATTTCATTTTTTTGTGTTATTCATCATTGTTTGTTTGCTCTTTAGTTCTTCTAGGTTCTTCTTATACTTTTCTTGTATTTTCTCCATTCTATTTCCAAGATTTTGGGTCATCTTTATTATCATTACTCTGAATTCTTTTTCAGGTAGACTGCCTGTTTCCTCTTCATCTGTTTGGTCTGGTGGGTTTTTACCTTGCTCCTTCATCTGCTGCATATTTCTCTGTCTTCTCATTTTGTTTAACTTACTTTGTTTGCGGTCTCCTTTTCACAGACTGCAGGATTGTAGTTCCCATTGATTTTGGTGTCTGCCCCCATTGCATAAGGTTGATTCAGTGGCTTGTTTAGGCTTCCTGGTGGAGGAGACTGGTGCCTGTGTTCTGGTGGATGGTCCTGGATCTTATCATTCTGGTGTGTAGGGCTGAGCCCAGTGGTGTGTTTTGGGGTGTCTGTGACTGTATTACGATTTTAGGCAGCCTCTCTGCTAATGAGTGGGCTTGTGTTCCTGTCTTGCTAGTTGTTTGGCATGGGGTGTCCAGCACTGGAGCTTGCTGGTCTTTGAGTGGAGCTGGGTCTTAGCGTTAAGACGGAGATCCCTGGGAGAGCTCTTGCCAATTGGTATTACATGGGGCCAGGAGTTCTCTGGTGGTACAGTGTCCTGAAATCGGCTCTCCCACCTCCGAGGCTCAGTCTTGACACCCGGCTGGAGCATGAGGACTCTGTCAGCCACAGGGCTCAGAAGGAAAGGGAGGAAAAAAAGAAAGAAAGAAAATAAATAAAATAAATTTATTAAATAAAACTATTATTAAAGTCAAAAAATTTAAAAAGTAATAAAAAAAAAGAGAGCAATGAAACCAATAAACAAATCCACCAGTGATAAGAAGCGCTAAAAACTGTACTAAGATAAACATAAAAATCAGAAACTAGTCTGTCATGTACAGCACACCCCAAGTCTGCTGTTGCTCCAAGAGTCCATGGCCTCAATTTGGGATGATTCGTTGTGTATGCAGGTATTCTGCAGGTGCAGGTACATCAAGTTGATTGTGGATATTTAATCTGCTGCTCCTGTGGCTGCACGGAGAAATTTCCCTTTCTCTTCTTTGTTTGCACAGCTCCTGGGGTTCAGCTCTGGATTTGGCCCTGCCTCTGCGTGTAGGTCACTTGAGGATATCTGTTCTTCGCCCAGACAGGAGGGGGTTAAAGGATCTGCGACTGGGGGCTCTGGCTCCCTCAGGCAGTGGGAGGGACAGGACGGTAGCTATAATTGGAATGCAGGCGAGCCTGTGGTGGCAGAGGCAGGCATGACATTGCCATAGCCTGAGGTATGCCGTGTGTTCTCCTGGGGGAGTTGTCCCTGGATCACGGGACCCTGGCAGTGGTGGGCTGCACAGGCTCCTGGGAGGGGAGGTGTGGATAGTGACCTGTGCTTGCACACAGGATTCTTGGTGGCTGAAGCAGCAGTCTTAGCATTTCATGCCCATCTCTGGTGTCCGCGCTGATAGCCGCGGCTCACGCCTGTCCCTCAAGCTCATTTAGGTGGTGTTCTGAATCTCCTCTCCTCACACACCCCGAAACAATCGTCTCTTGCCTCTTATGCAGGTCCAGGCTTTTTCCTGGACTCCCTCCCGGCTAGCTGTGGCACACTAGCCCCCTTTGTGCTGTGTTCACACAGCCAACCCCAGTCCTCTCCCTGGAATCCAACCTCTGAAGCCCGAGCCTCAGCTCCCACCCTGCACCCGCCCTGATGGGTGAGCAGACAAGCTTCTTGGGCTGGTGAGTGCTGGTCGGCACCAATCCTCTGTGTGGGAATCTCTCTGCTTTGCCCTCTGCACCTGTGTTGCTGTGCTGTCCTCTGCGGCTCCGAAGCTTTCCCCCTCCGCCAACCGCAGTCTCCGCCGCGAAGGGACTTCCTAGTGTGTGGAAACCTTTCCTCCTTCACAGCTCCCTCTCAGAGGTGCAGGTCCCGTCCCTATTCTTTTGTCTCAGTTTTTTCTTTTTTCTTTTGCCTTACCCAGGTATGTGGGCGGTTTCTTGCCTTTTGGGAGGTCTGAGGTCTTCTGCCAGCGTTCATTAGGTGTTCTGTAGGAGTTGTTCCACATGAAGATGTATTTTTGATGTATTTGTGGGGAGGAAGGTGATCTCCACGTCTTATTCCTCTGCCATCTTGAAGGTTGTAATGCTTGTCTCTAGAGTTTTGCTTATTAACCATTTCAGTGTGCTTGAATGAACTTAGAACTTCTTTTCCTTTAAGCTTAATATTACAAACCACAATTCTAGCATAGTGTATCATCATGCAATTACCTTTCTTCTTCACAGCCTTACACTATAAGTGAGTGATATTTCAATGCAATTATCAGGAAATGTGAGAGAAAAAGAGTACTGTCTGATTGGGTATCTGTGTGGAACGGAAGGGGTCTCTTGGGATTGTGACTGATGAACTTTCTCTGAGATACTGCTTTGCTCACATTTTGAAGGAAGTGCAACTTTCTTCAGTGTTTTTTAGAGCAGAAACGTGAATAATTAGGACACCAAACTTCTGAAACAAACATTTTGACTTAAACTTCCCACTTAGGGGAAGAAATGAGTTAATTTTGCAAAGCACTGGAGTGTATTTTGGGGCATTTATTGAGATAAACACCTTTAATTAAAGCTTGAAATATAGAATACTATCTTAGTTGCCATAAATTAAAAGCAAATTGTCTGAAATTTCATTGTGATAAAATACTGAGCAAGTGCCAATCTTATGGAAGTGACCTCAGATTGTAATACAGTAAGCTTTTAATCGCTATTCTAATTGTAAGAAAGAAATATAGTGTGTATAGATGATGCCAAAGAATATGTATTTGTTAAAGCTTAGGTTATAGAATGAAAAGCATATATCACTAAATACTTAATCACTAAAACTAGATACAAATATATCACTATACGTAATTATTTAAACTTGGTGTAAGCAAGATGCTTAATAGCAAATATTGGTTTTATCAAAGTAGAGATCTTATTCCATCATGAATTCCACTTCCTTAGGTATTGGTAAGACTAACAGGCTATTTAAGATGAGAATCCTTAAAGCTATTTTTTCTGGTTACGATAAGCAGATAAGCAAGTTTAGATGATCAAGTAGTATTAGGAGTAGCAACAGTTAATATTTATTGAGCACTTACCAGGTGCCACTTTTCTAAGAATTTTATATATGCTAACTTATTTATTCCGGTTTGTTATTCTCATAACAACCACTTGAAGTACATATTATTATCCCTCTTCTGCAGAGAAAGAAACTGTCTTCTGATTTGCCCAAGGTCTTGTAGCAATTAGATAGCCTATTAACACAGAGTCAGACTCAAGAGCCTGGCCCTCTTAACCACTACACTGTACTTAATTATATCAGTGTATACATGTTTGAAATGGCCATGAGAAGCTAACTTATTATAGGCAAAGCTCACAAGAGAATAGTTTCCTATCCAGGTGCTAATTCATTATTTGATAACTTGCAAGCTAACTTGGATAATTCCATCCTCACACAGCTCTTTCTGATGGAGAATTTGATACAAACTCCAAATTAGGTTGGATTCTAATTGTTTTGTGAATATAGAATCAGAACAAGAGAGGCTAAATATTATTATGGGTGTTTCTGTCAAGTTTCAATAATATGAATAGGTCATTCATTTGGGGATATTTTTAAGAGAAATAGAACTATTAATCTATGGTTATTTCTGGGTGATACTTTTTCTCTAGACATCATAATATTTTCTCCCTGACAGTGATTCATTTGTCACTTCTGACCTCTTTAAAATAAATGATTGAAGATTTTTTTTTCTTTTCTTGTTTAAAACTTTCCACTTTTGGCAATAGAATTTGAATTCATTTTTATTAACAATAGTTTTAAGTATCATTATCCTTGACTCTAATTTTTATAGCACAAAAAACTTATTATGCTCCTTCATACCTTAGAAAGTCAATATAATTCTATAGATTGTGGATGAAATTCAGAAAATATTGAATCTGAAGAATAGAATGAAAATTATGCTGAAATACCAAGCTAAACATTTATTTGTGACTCAAAGTCTTCGAACTTATCTCAAAATTAACAAATTACGGAAAATTAAGAATTACTAGGATAATCAGAAAAGTAGACAATTCTATTTAGTAGAATAAATAAAATAATGTAAAAATCTGTATTACAGTTTGAAGTCCCATGCCAGATTCTGAATTACCTATGACATAGGGCACATGTGATTTAGTAATAAGAATCGAAAAAACAACCAGAAAAGGGCAAAGTTAAGTAACATCAAGGAGATTACCATTAGTTTTTCTTCCTTCTAAATTTAGACGCACTTTTCAGAAGCCTACGGGCTTCTAGGAATATCTATTAATAATTTTAACTATTCTCTACAACAGTCTCAACTATGGCTTTCTATTTTAACCCACATTTTTCATGTTATAAACTATATATATATATATATATATACATTATATAAAACTGAAAATTTTGGAAATTTTTAAAGCAGAATCTTTAAAGCACTCATATTTCTTTAATCAACATAAATTCAAAGTTTTGATGTATTTCCTCTCTTTTATATTTAAGTTAATGCTTGGTTTGTACTTCATATGTTATTTTATAGTTTGCTATTTTTTATTTTAATATTATTTTCTAAGTAACTTTCTGTGATATAGATCTTCATAAAACAGCCTGCATAATGGCAGCGTAAGGTTCTCATTGAATAGAAAGATTATTTTTTGAGGATTTTCTTATTATTGGATATTTTGATTTAGTAAAATTTTCATATCTATAACTAATAATACAGTGATTGTTTTTTACCATTTGTAGTGGTACACATTTCTGATTACCACTTTAGATTCTTAGAGATATAACTACTGGGATAAAGGATATGCCATTAAAAAATCATATTCTTTACTATTATATGAAAGATGTTTTATTTCACACTCCTTCCTGCAACGTATGAAAGTGCCCAATTCACTACATCTTCAGTAACATTGAATATTTGCATTAGTCATGTTTGTCTAGAGAAAGAGAGAGAGATAAAGATACACGAGGAGGCGGGAGGGAGAGAGAGAAAGAGAGAAAGGGGGAAATTTATCAGGAACTGGCTTGTGTGATTGTGGAGGCTCTTACATTCCGTGATCTGCCACTTGCAAACTGAAGACCCAGGAAAGTCCGTGGTGTAGCTCTAGTCCAAGTCTGAAAGTATAAATCCCAATCCCAAGCTGAGGGCAAGAGAATACTGATATCCTAGCTCACACAGACGGAGAGAGAGTGAACTTTTCCTTCCTATTTTTTAATTTTGTTCAAGCCCTCAACAGATTGGCTGATGCCCACCCACATTGGAGAGGGCAATTTGCTTTACTCAGTCTTATCGATTAAAATGCTAAACTCATCCATCTAGGAGCACTCTTACAAACACACCCGGAAATTATGTTTAGCCAAATACCCCATGATTCAGTCAAGTTGACACATAAAATTAACCATCACAGCCTTATTTTTATTTTTCTCTTTTCTGACTTCATGGATGAAAACTGGTCTTCTATTTTTTTAGTTTGTTTCATTATCATATTTTAGAACTTATTAGCAAATTGTTTCTCTTCTTATATCAGCCTTACACTTTTTTTTTTTTTTTTTTTGCGGTACGCGGGCCTCTTTTTTTTTTTTTTTTTTTTTGCGGTACGCGGGCCTCTCCCGCTGCGGAGCACAGGCTCCGGACGTGCAGGCCCAGCGGCCATGGCTCACAGGCCCAGCCGCTCCTCCGCATGTGGGATCTTCCCGGAACCGGGGCACAAACCCGTGACCCCTGCATTGGCAGGTGGACTCTCAACCACTGCGCCAGCCACCAGGGAAGCCCAACACTTCTTTTCTGTAGAGGTGTTAGTGTTCTTCTTATTTCTATTAATCCTTTACATTCTAAAGGTAACATATAGCTATGTATGTTCAAATATTACTTTCCATTTGTTTAACATTTCTAATAATTTTGTGTGTAATTTTAATTGATGATTATATTTTAAGCATGGTGCCCCCGGGGAAGAAGGCTATCTTCATTTCATCTTGACATTGTAGAATGAGTAATGTCTGGTAACTTTTGAGAGTAGTTAACTCTGTTTATAGAGTGTGGCTCTGTGTAGTTTCGGCATTATGTTGTGGCACTTTTTGAAACTGTCTCTACACTTTTTTCATTAGCCCCTTTTTTGTGTTCTATGGAATCTATGCCACACAAGCTACTTTCAGTGTGGACATAGTCAATAAAGGCAAAGAAAATATTCACAAACAAAAGTGTGTAGAGTAAAAGGGATGCTCGTGGATGGATGTGGATTAATGAAGCTTGACAATGGACCAGCTCATCTGAGGGCAGTTCAGCTTACCTCTGAGAAACGTTTTGTGGATAAGCTCAGACCTCAAACTTGCGCTATACCACCATTATCCTGTCTTCTCTTTGCCCTATTTCTTCTACTCAAGGAACAGTCAGAATTTGTCTCAAAATAACATGTGCCTTTATCTCATTGCAAATAATTTATGTAAAAGAAACCATAATAATATGTATTTTATGGAAGAAAATTTAAAGCTTGTGCCTGAGAGCACAAATGAAGTACTATAATAATACCCAAAGAAACAAAACACAGATCGGTCCTACTATTCCACCTGATTATGAGCTCTGAATTTCTCTTCGTGTAAATATGTTTGTAGCTTTCTGTTCTTCCCACTTGTGTTTGGTTCTCTGTACACATAGGTATACTTGGTTGTTATGGCAAAATTCCTGGCATGGATCAGCCAACTGTGTTTACGAAACTCAGTGTGCAGTCCATGAGACAGCACTGGAATTATTACAGAATCATCAGTGCTACTCTGTGCTTATCCTGTTCATTTTCCACAGCTTTCAGTGAACTCTCTGGAGTCACTGGAAAGAAGATATTTTTCACAGCAGAGCCTTAATGAAATCCAGGAAAGGAATGGTCTCTGCTGAGGTGACTTAGGATACCTCATCTCAGGGGACCTGTAGGCTTACCTGACAGGCTACTGGCAGAATTTCACCTTAGAGGAAAGGAAGAAAATCTTGAGAATGGGTTTTAATTTTTCTCTTTATTTTAAATATTTTCATTTTCTTAAAGAAAATTGTATAACATACTCCATGGTTGTTTAAAGCCATTACTAATGCTCTTTAACAATTCACTCAGGCATAATCCTTCCCATGATGTATCTGAAACACACAAGAAACCTTTTTATTTAGTAGATATTACCAAAAAATCTTGTTTACCTTGATGTTTAAAATAATGAAGCCCATAGCTAAGCTGCCAGGCTTTAATGTTTAGATGTGGAAATAGATGAAGCTAGAGGAAAACCAGTGTTTGAAATGAGAAATAGTATATATGGCGTGGATTGATGTTATTAGGAAGTGATCCAGCCATAAAACCTCCCCCATCTTACTGATGCCTGACAGTTCACTGTTAGACCTCTGACTTTTTTTAAGTTTAGAAAAAGTAGAAGTTTCCCACTTCCTTCTGAGAAAGTTCAAATGCCTTGCTGTACCCATAATACAGTCCCTGCCTATCTCTTTAACCTCATCATCCATCTCTTTCACATCTTTTCTATGCTCAAAGTGATCATATAATGTCCAAACTGAACATCCGTGACCAAAAGCGAGTATTGTTCATTATGCCAGAACAACAAGTATGAGCTAGGAGGGCCCCAGGAAATTTGAGACATTGTTACCATGTCACTTGCTCTAGACTTCATGTCACTTATAATTTCCCAAGTGGATCACTGTGCCCACTTCCATATCACTAATCATGCTACTCCTTCTGACTAAATCGTATCCCCCCTACCCCATTTCAACATACCCACAGGGCAAATCTACCTCAAGTTCATGTGAAGCCCCTTTCATAACACTACTGTGTCCAGTACGTGGCTCTCAATGCACACATGGTATAGCGAGTAGATTGTATAGCGTTTGTCCCATTAGAGATGCCCACTGAATAAATAGATGGAAATACTCTGTGCATTTGTTAGAATTGTAACTCACGTATCTCAGAGTATTGAAAAATTTACCTATCTCCCTGAGAGAGTATTTCAATGAAGAGAAGAAGAAGAAATGTGGATGTTGGTTGCCTTGCAGAAAATAGGAAAAGGAGCATCATTTTTAAATGGAAAAGAGTTCAGTAAAACAACTTTATGCATAGTGAGAAGACTTTGCCTTCTTCAGTTACACAAAGGTCCAGTCCCACGTGAAGCTAATTGTTAGGTTCCAGGAGTTGGTTTATTCGTAGAATGAAGTGTTTTGTTTTAAGTGAATGAGCCTAGTACTCATTGTGCATTTAGAACTGATTTCTAAATTAATTTTTTCATTTCCTCTTGTCATCTGAAAGCATCTAAGTTAATGCAATTTCCAACAATTTAAAGACAAATGGCTGCAATTCAACTGCCCTATATTTTATGCCTTTAAAAAAATTAACTGTTATCACAGCTCAATGTGCCAAGTGTTGTCACCCTTATCAAATTTCTCAGTGCCCAAGAAAATGAATGTAATTGCTTCCTCTCTATGATATATTATACATAATTGGCTACCTATCACAAAGCAGCTGGAAAATATTCACAAATTCTGAAAGAAGTCTGCATTTACATTTAGATCATAGGCTCAAATGTGTATTTTCACTGGAATGTAAGTTGTGACAAAAGCAAAAATAAAGTTTGGGTTGATATAAGGAAAGTAACAAAAACAAATAGAAAAATCATCAATACTTTTGAAGAGTTTTTTTTTAAAATAAAGCTACTGAGGTCAACTCTATAATGTCTCTGACATCTTATAATCCTATTAATGTAATTGCAATCGCATGTGACTTCAAATGTTCTAACAGAAGTAAAAGTGTTAGTATTGAGATTTAGATATTTTCTGTACCACTTAGAAACCCATGTGGAACATTGATTACAATAGTGATGTTTATTCAACTATCATTTATGGAGCACTTGTAGTTTGTCAGGTCTCCTGAATGAGAGCTCGTACCCCTTATTTGCTTGATTGTACCCCTATCATGTTAACTACTAGCATGCTCCAGGTACCTCAGATAGTGACACAGGGGAACCGGATGCTAAGGGAACATAGTTGGCTAATGGACCCAGCTGCTGTACTGTGGATCCATCGTTGTATTTATTCCAAGGTCATGCTTATCACTTGCTGCTTCCGGTCAATGTAAAAACATAGCAGGAGTACCAGAGAGGTCCATTCTTGCCCAACCTGGTCTGGCTAAATTTTCTTAGAATTCTGCTGCAGTTTGACACTCTTCATACACATTCTTCTTCCATTCTTCCCCCTCTCCTTCACAGGTATCAGACCTGCACAACTTCCAATAAGCTCTGTCTTTCTTCTTCTGGTCCCTCTCTTTTTCCTTTACCTATCTCCCAGTATCTTAAATGTTAAGTATCTTAACATGTCCCAGTATCTTAAATGTCTAATTGCTTCTTGACATCTGTTCTCTAAAGCCCCTGAAAATACATTGTTTACCCTTGCCTTGAGGATTTATATCTCATATACTATCTGTTCTTGGGCCCTATTGAGTAGAACAGAACCAGGCACAACCCTTGGGAGCTATACGAATCTGGTGGCCTAGATCCCCACCAGGTTTGAGCAAGTACAGGCCATGTATTCCTGCCTCTGGGCCCCATTCTGCCCCTCTGCCCCTACTTACTTCCCAGTGCAATGGTCTATAAAATTTTTTTGAGGTTAGTGGCCTCTTTGGAAATCTGATGACCCTTTCCCAGAGAAAAGTACACATGCACACAAATACAAAATATACATTTTCAGAGCTTTTATGTATTAAGGACCCATAACTAAATGTTACTCTTCTAAAGAAAGAAAAAGCAATTGTAATTATACTTAACTATAATTATAAATTGGCAGGACATTATTGAGATAACAGGTAAACTCTGAACAAGGTATATAAATGAGATAATAGTATTATATCAGTGTTAGTTTCCTGTTTTTATAATTACACTGCAGTTATATGAAAGAATATATTAGTTTATAGGAAGACATACTGAAGTATTTAAAGTTAGGGAGCATCATGTCTGCGACTTACTCTCAAATGGTTCAGAAAAAATTGGATTTACATAATAAACAATAATAGAGAAGGATATGGCAAATATAAAATGTTAACATTTGAGAAATCTGAATGAAGAGAATTCTTAGTTTACTTGCAAATTTCTGTAAGTCTGATACCTCATAAAAAGTTTTGAAAAAATTAATCCCAAGTGATAGCCAAAAGCATATTTTTTAGTATTTTATTTGAGGCATATGGGACCAATCACCTTTATTCATTATACTAGCTAAAAATGCACATTGTAACATTGTTGCTGTTGTATTCTACATCTTAATCAGTGAGTTAATAGCTAATAACTCTAGATAAATAATTATAAGCTCTAAAAAAGTATAAACTAAAAATAATAATTAAAATGTTTTAATTAAAAATAAATAAGTCCACAAGTAAACATCTGCTATTGGTAATTATGTTTAGAGAAATCAAGATTCTAACTAACAGGCTAATCTTTGATCAGTAAGCTTACATGGATGAGGGTGATTGTGTGTTCCTGTGTGTTGAGTGTAATAGAGACAGACTTTCTAACAAAAGCGTAGTGTTTATCTCTGTCTTCTCTTTCTGAGCTGTTGTTCTTCAAGCCTTCAACAATATCTCTTGGCACCATGGTGATATCACTGGGATCTTATCCAATATACAGCATCCACAAAATAGATGACTATCAAAATTACATAAATTAAAACCAAAATATAAAAAGAGAGAAGCCTAAACTTTGTGTAAGAAGAGGAGATCACAAATTTTGATCAGCACACTACTTGCTAAATAACAGGACCAGATGTAGAACAGCATAGAAGAAATGCACACAAAAGAAGATCTGACTCCAGATTTCTGCCTGTTCATTGGGGGGCTGGGGGGAAGGACTTCTTCAATTCCAATTGAGCCCATTCTCAAGTAGCCAAAATGTGTCTGTACTTATAATTTCCATAGAGAAAATTGTACAACTTGCATACTGCTTCATGCTCCAAATATACCATCTGTTCTCAATACATATGCTCATATAGATGTGACTCTTCTCTGAAATTATGCATAGACTTGGGGTAACTAAAGCAGGGGGAAATTTTTGGTTGTCTTCAGTGTAGAGGCTATATGGCAGTACATGAAAATAATACATAGTTTGTGATATGGAGATAGAAAGAAGGGCAGTCTTTATAGAAATAATAATCCAAGTTAAATAAGTTGATTGTAGATTTTCCACAGAAGCAGTATGGATCAGGTCCTAATGGATGCTGTGCACTGCCATCCAGATCCTTCTTCAAGCCTGAAGGAATTATTCCCCAGAGGCTGGATAATAAATCTCAGATATCAGTCCTCTCAGCTAATTGCCCTCTGCTGAGGAGTTACCTTCCCCAAAGAAACACACTCTTCCTGAAGGTGTGACTGGTTGATGTGAGAATGTAAAGGTCTAGACTTATTGCCCTATCATGGGACAACTCTAATGGGCCAATCCAGCTTTAAGGTTCCCACGGGTCAGCTGAGACCTTGTTGTGACTGCACTATGGCCCATCTTCTACTCTGTTCATTTCCACTCTCTTCCATTTCTACACAGGTATTATTTCCAAGAGCACTTATCAGTTAACTTCTTGCATGCTAATGTGTGTTTGGAATCTCTTTTCCTGGAAACCCAACCTGCTACAGTTGCTACTGAAAGTGGTTAAGGAAACAGATTCTAAGATGAAATTTTGGGTCTGGGTCACACACTGCCTGCCTAGCAATGAGGGTCCCTTCCTGGCAGCAAATGGAGTACTGACATACCATGATATACTGATATACAAGGTAGTTGTGTAGTCTTAAAATTATCATTAATGGTAAACTCAGATAGTATCCTGATGGAAGGAAATACACTGTTTCGTAAAATGTATCAGGTGGTTAAAAAATAATATAAGATGGCCAGAGATGAGCTGAATCTGCTAAAGGGGGAATGGGAGTAGATGCTGAAGGAGCTGTAGGACCCAGCCAACTTGTGAGGGCAGGAATCATGAGAGTGTGTATGGGACTGGATTCTGAAAGCTCTAGAGCAAGAGGGCAGGAAGGGCTTCCCTGGTGGCGCAGTGGTTGAGAGTCCGCCTGCCGATGCAGGGGACACGGGTTCGTGCCCCGGTCCGGGAAGATCCCACATGCCGTGGAGCGGCTGGGCCTGTGAGCCATGGCCGCTGGGCCTGCGCGTCCGGAGCCTGTGCTCTGCAACGGGAGAGGCCACAACAGTGAGAGGCCTGCGTACCGAAAAAAAAAAAAGAGGGCAGGAAGAAGATGAAGTTAGATGAGGGAGAGTTTATTAAATGGAAACACTCTCCTGAGATCTGAATTTAACATCCTGATATGGACCCTAGAAGACACTGCAAACTTGCTGTGAGAATGGCTCCTAAAAGCTTGAAGAAACTGATAGCCACACCCAGTGAAGGAGAAATGCCAGAACTGCCATGACAAGCAAGGGAAAGAAGAGACCAATCTCTGACTTTTCTTCCTTTGGTTGCTTAAGTTCACAAAGATGTCATGAATTCTGCAAAGACAATTGGGAGATAACTCAATTCAACCTCTTCCCAAATGTAGGTACTTTATATACATCACAAACAATCATTACTGAGAATCTACTTGACACTAAAATTAGAAAGTGCTATTTATACTGAAATACGTAAGTTATAGTAAAACAGACTCCTTAAAAATAATATTTCTTTTGTACTTAGGGTATATATTAAGAATCCTTTGGTAAATCAGAAAACTAATCAACACCAGTCTTCTATTTAAATCAAGATTTACCATTAACACACACACACACACGCACGCACACGCGCAAAGAGGGTGCTTCTCAACAGGTTAAACCAATTATTTTTCTGGAAAAAATACTATAGTGTTCCTGTGGCAAACTGCCTTTTTCTTGTAGTTTGCCAGCTAGAAAGTAACATGTATCACTCTCTTCTTACTGGAAAGATTAAAGTAAATACAAATAGAGCTGAGGAGTCTCCATTTCCTCCATACGTTCATATATCTTATATCTGTGACATTTTGGAACCCTTTGGTAAGAGCGCTGAATGTGAAAGTGGAGGTGATGACTGAAGGGCCAAAGTACAATGCTAGTGCCAGACATAAAGGAAAGCTAGAGTGTAAGATGATAAGGGATTCAGGGAGACTCATCTCTCACCTCTAACAGCTTACTGGACAGAAGTATAATCAATCATCAGAATCATCAGCGTTAGGTCAGAGAGAAATTTGTTCAGGCCAAAGGCTGGAGAGATCTTATGAGAGTTACCAGTTCTGACAGGGTTTAAAGAAGTTCACAGCCAGCCCACTTCACCTCCAATAATCACACCCACAAACACCCACATACACAGGCATGCACACACACCCATCACATCTCTCCAGCTATAGGAAGATGGATGGTTACTACTCAATAAATAATTCTCTCTCCTCTCTTGTCAAAGATCTGATAAATTAGGATCTTCATCTTCCTTTATTTTCTTCGATGTTTTAAAATTTCTTTTAAGAAGTGTGTCCTTCTACATAAAAGATGCAATTATCTTTAAGTCCTAATGAGACAGATATGTGCTTAGCATCTTTCTAAATAAAATCCCTCACTTTTTTATATAAAAATTATTTGTGAATATTGAGATTAACTTCAGTAATTAATCATGTCCAAATCCAGACATGCAGGGAATTGGGGAGGAGCAGATCACAGTTAGAGTTCACTGACATTTGGTAGTCTGGTGTAGTTTGGTAGTGTTGTCAGCTGAACTAGGAATTTTTCATTTATCTCTTGAATTAACCTTCTCCTGTAGCCCATCAACAATACTCCATTGAAACACTGTCCAGGATAGGAATATTTTAACTAACTGCTTCCATATTTTGATGGAAATCTTTCCCTAAGATTTTATATAATGATGATGTGAAAGAAATGTTTAGATATGATGCTTTAGTAAAGAGATTTGTGGTCTAGTGGATAACAGCGCAGAAGAGATGGGAGAGCCAGATTCTAGCTGTCTGATTTTCAACTTCGGGCAAATTCCTGCAATTCTACATACCTCATTTTCCTTGACTATAAAAGAGAGATAATAATAGTTCCTAGTTTATAAATTTGTTACAAGAATGAAGCAGATTGTTGTATAAAAGCACTAAGACCATTGCCTAGAACATAGTAAATTTTCAATAAACATAGTTATATTTTATTTCTCAGTTTAAATAATATGAAAATAAAAGATCATGTTCATAGCTGTTCAATGGGAAGGGCAAATAATTATTGACAACTGTTTCTGTATTTAAACTCTATCCCTCCCTCTTCTGTATTTGATATTCATTAGCTCCTTAATACATAGAAAGAAACTGTCAACTATAGGGGCTCAGGAATCTGCCAGAGCGTCACTGAGTGTAGGCAGAGCAGTGAGGATTCAAGCCCTGGTCTTTCATACTCTGCACAATCCTTACCTTATCACCATTTCACTTTGCCTTTCAAGTTATGTTTGAGATGGATATGAAAATTAACCACGGACTGAGAATATTTAAGTGCCATATTTTCATAAATATGATTCTTTACGTCCTCTCCATGGCAGACAGTTTTACCCCAAGGGTGAATTAAGAAATAACACAGACCCTAAGCAGAAGTTTTGTGGTTTCGTTAATATGTCATTATTGTGTTTTCCCCTTCTCATACTTTTTGCCCCAGAAGAAAACATTAAAAGCAGAAAAATGGAACAGGGAGGAAGTAGAAGGAAAGGTAAAGAATCTGTAGCTTATCCTCTACTGGTGTTGGAGAAGGACGGCCTTCACCAAGAGTGGCTGCACACAAGACAATAGCAGACTAGTGGACAGAGGATTTGATGCTAGAATCCTCAGGGAATTTCATGATGAAAATGGTTTATGAAACTGCTCCATGCTCTGGAGGCTGGGTAGAGCACTAGAGTCAAATGGGCGTAGTCATACTCTCCTCAGTGGAAATCGCTAGCTTGTCTAATCCTCCCTGCCCTGTGATACCCCAACCTTCTTCTCCGTAACCTGGATGTCCACATGGATAGATGGTTCTTGCTGTTCTCACATCCATCTGCCAGGAGTGAACGCTTTATACAGATTGGTTGAATAAATAAATAGTGAGTAAAATAATTGATGTATTTTTGTGAATGTACACACACACACACATGCCTGCACTGAGAGCATAAAATAAGGTGTATTTGTGTGTACATTTGTAAAGATCACATCATTATGTCATTCTGAACTCTTTTTCTAAACATTACCAACTGGAATGGTATTAATACTTTGAAAAACTCTTTGTACATTGTTTGGGTTTCAGGTATAATGAAATATATCCCAAATGTAAAAACAAAATTAAAATTAGATTTCTATCTGTCGTTTTCAGTTGTTGAATCAACTTGAAGCATTCAGATGGATAATCACCAAATTTGCATGATGTGTTTATAGAATAGGACATGTATGAAACACATGAAACACAATTCTGTTTCAGGTTTTCTTGGTGAACACCTCAGAGAAATAAGCAGTCATTTTTCAGAAGATGAAAAACATGCTACCAAGGCATGCCTTCTGACCCATAGTGACATCCACATAAGTCATGACATCATGAACATGACGGTTACTGAAATGTGTGTATATTGAGAGCAAGCAAAGTGAGGACTGCCTTATTTAAGATGTCTTTTAGATAGCCCCATGTAGATGACAAGATAAGCAATTTTGAAATTCAGGGAAGAAATCTTGCAAGTGAAGAAAACCAAATCAAAATTTGGAGTTATTGAAAGCAGGAGGCAGACAAAAGTTCTGGAGCAACTTTAAGATTTTACTGTCATGTTTATAATGTATTCCAAATACATAGATTTGATGTTTTATTCCAAACATTATATGTCAGGGATCTTTACCTAACTTGAAAATTATTATGTCCAAGTTTATGTATTCTATAGAGCACTTAATGATTTCCAGCCACATTGTTAGTGATGAACCTCCCAGGCCTTGGATTTATACCTTCTAAATTTATACCTTCTAAATTGATTAGACCGTAGAGCACTGTATGATTGTCTAGGAGGATGCAAGTATGAATTAAGTAGTAACTTGTATCGGGTCACTTTATTCTTTGATATAATGCTTCATTTTAAGAAATTACATTGTTGGTGTAGTCAGAGAAAATTCAAGAAGTTAACTAAAATGCTCCAAAAACATTTGTCCGAATGTGTCACAGAAGGGAAGAACCTTCAAATCTCCATAGCTTGTTAGTTCCGGGAAACACAAATCCAAGAATTGTGCCTGAGCTACCTCAGTGTGTATAATAATTTTCATAGAAAGTATTTAGTGTAGCTTTAGGAAAAAGTAAAACCAGATGAAACAAACTATTTTGCCTTAATGACCACTTAAGAATGGCTACTTTTAAAACTCCCCATTTGTATTCTCATCCAAAAACTATAGATAAAACTTTCTTAGGCATGGTGATATTAATACATGTTGAAATGTAGCCTTATTCTTACACTAAGAAATCTGCTGTGTCTTGATCTCAATAACTCAGTATCAAGGATCAGAGTATCTAGAACATGCTCTGTAACACCTTGAATGAGAGGGGAACATATTCTGGGATTTTAGGCAATGAACTTTGTTCTTCTTCCTATCTGCCCACCCCCCTCATGGGGCATGTTGATTTGGGGCACCACTGTCCGACAAGTAATCCTCAGTATTCTCCTATGTCTGATTTTATCATGTTTCTTTCCTCATCATGGTGCCTCCTTCCCTTCGATTCCCTAAGATCTTTATAAGCTACATCCTATCTGAGGTTCCTTCCTGTGAAGCTGCACCTTATCTTTCTCTACCAGGCAGACTTGCCATATTCTATATCGTCCCTCCTTCATTTGCTCCCTTCAAAATGTACTTGGCTTGTCCCAGTGCTTAAAAATTGATATAATAAATGGTTAATAGCTAATAATAGATTAATACCTCTATGAAGATTTGCATTTTAATCAGAAACCACTGTATATATAGTTCAATCAAAAGGAATTTTGCTCTAATGGTGGTATTTCCACCACCATGGCTGAGACTACATGGGAAGATATACTGATTAATAACCTGAATCACTATGCAGCTGGTTTCCTTAGCAACCACTGCAGTAGGTTCTCCCTTTAAGTTTTTTTTATTTTGTTTTGTTTTTTTTTTAATCCCTAGTCTAAAACTCTGAGAGAGATCTTGAAAAATTTCGCTTTTGTAAGGACATTGGTGGGACTTTCCCCTGAATTTGAAATCAGAAGTCTCAGAGCTTAAAGGCAACGTCAAGGTCATCTAGGCCCTGAGACCCAGATAGGATAGATGACTTACACAGGGCCCCCAGATTTCCTAATAGAACTATGTCTTAAACTCCTAGTCTCTCTGTCAGGCCTTTCTCAAATGTAGAAAATATGTGAAGCATGGTTTAAATACAGAGCTTTACACAGTGCCCCCATAGTTGCCAGTGGAGTATTGAATGCTATAAGCCCTCAATAGGTGGAGGCTGAGCTTCAGGGATGGACTACAGCTTCAGGGGTCGCTTGGGTTGGATTGTCATTGCTGTGGGGAGCTGCCATCACTCAGCATTCCTTTATGCTACACAAGGAAGAGACTTCAATCAGAGTTTGAATTTTAACAGTCAAGAGCCTGAGCTCTCTCTGTGACTAGACAGTATAGGAGATGAGTAAACCAAGGTTAAGATCCTGAAGAGTGAGAAAGGCACTGAAGACAGGTTGATATTGGGACCAAGGGCCCAGGACTTCCCTCTACACAAAATATGCAGTGAGCACCTAGACCAGGATTCTTTATTTTTCCTGATGTGCAAAAAATACTCAGGGTATTCTAGCATGTGAATATGATTCTGAATTGTTTAGGTTACAGCTCAACTCAGAGCACACCCCACAATTAATGAGGCCAAGGTCACAAGTTTATTCCTTTGAGGACAAATTTAATTCATTCTGTTCATGCCCTTTGACTGCAAACTGCCACAGATAACCGGAGACTATGTTCCCCCGTCAGAAAAAGCACGGGATCATTTATACATTGGCCTCGGGCTCATTTTTTTCCTGAATAAATCATTTAATTTACACCCAAACTCAAGTGAATAGGATGGTTTTGTTGCACTTTATTTTAGACAATCAACCCAGTTGTATAAGGAGAACTATATGAAATAAGTAGAAGGAAAAATCAAATTCTAGTTTTGAAGACTAAGCATAGAAACAGGCATTTACAAATATGTTGCTTCTGACTTCTGTTGCTTCAGGATCAACTTAACACACGTATTTTGACTCATTGAAAATGCAGTGATGATCGACACTGCAACTGGATTGAGCAAGTGTTATAGTTCTCTTTGTAAGTAGCCTAAATCAATTGCCAAAGAAGGAGGAAGAGAAACACAGTGAGGAGGAGAGGGAGAAGGAGAAAGAAGAGGTGGGAGTCCCAAGGACCTTTTTTTACCATTTTCTTCTATTACCTCCGTAGTTTCACCTGTAGTTTATCTTGAAGTGTATTCAGTCTAGTGTCTCCTTATGTCACAGTGTTAGGGAGGAAGCCAGTGATGTTTAAGGAACCAGCTCCCCATCAGCATCTAGTAAACTCTTCTGCTAAATTTTTAGTTAGCCGTTCATGTGCCTTTATTCCTCCCTGGATATTTTATAAGTTTATCGAATTTCACAAAACAACTTCACTGAAAATTTTACAAATTAATTTTATGAAAACAGACACCGTTACAAAATCAAATTGTACCATCCAAGAGCATCATGACATATCTCTGCATTTATTCAGAGCATTTCCTACGTCCTTTACTATAATTATAAAGGTTTCCTCATTCTCTGTTAAAGTAATTCCTGTGGTTTGCTTTATACACATATTGAGGCTTTAATATTTTAATAGGAAAATACATTGTCAGTCACCCTTAAATTGCTTTCCAAACTCCTGTACACTGTCGGTATAATTATTAAGCCAAACACACTGGGAACATTCCTTGAATAATTATTCTGAGGCCTTACTACAAAGATGGAGCCCCAGAGTTGGCTGTACTCTACTTGAGTACAACGGCTGAGACATACACCCAGTACAGCATCTTGAAGCGTTCACTGAGACTGCCAGTTTGCATTGCATTTGAGAGTTGCAACAAATCTCTGGTTTGGGTGGATGCTTTATCACCAAATGAAGAGCAAATATAGTTCCTGATAAAATTAACGTAATAGAAGCCTGCACGCATCTATAGGACTGATGTGATGGTTCGTTAGCGTAGATTTGGATTGGGGAAAACATATGCATCTAAATGTATTAGAAAATATACGAATAAAGATAACCAAAGTATAAATCCAGTCAGAAAATTAAAAGGCACATGCTTGATATAAGACCTGTGCTTCATACTTCAATATTTTAAAAAGTAAACTGACAAAAATTGCCTGTTAATTGTAATTGGGAGCAAAAAAGAAGGAAGCTTTATAAAAATTAATGCTACTGAATCCCTGAGGCAGTAAGTCTCAAATGAGAGGGCCATGCATTGCAGTATTTCATAAAGTACTTGGTATTATTATAAGGTAAACAAAATAAGTGAGTACTGAATTTCTTGAAATAAAGTACAATAATAAATTAAAAATACTAAAGATATGCTATGTAAGACAAATAAAGTAATTATAGAGATGTTAGCCTCAAAATCTCCAGAATCCTAAGATGCTTTCTTTTTACCTGCAATTTTCTTTTTTTGCCCCAATTCTCCTTCCCTTAGTTTCCTAATTAACTCTTACTCCTTTATCAGATAACAGTTTAGATTTAACTCCAACTGGGAATCCTTATTAAAAACAGTTGCTTGATAGCCAAGCTTCAATTAATATTTGTTTAATGAATGAATGAGTGAATGCCAAGAAGCGGAAAGCCCAGGAATTGACTCATACCTTCCTTTTTCTCCCCTTCCTTCTACATCCTCCTTATCAATCCTCAAATCAAATTATCTGGTACTATGATTGATCTTGTCCAGGTTATGTCAAGACTATTTTACAGAAATAACTGGCTAAACTAATATCATTTTAAAATCCCATTATGAAACATGGTAAAGCTATGGGTGCAATATACCCTTCACCTTTCAAAGGTAAATCAGAGCTCAAAAGAAAGTGATACATATATATCAAGATGAATGAAAAGTGAATAGGAAGCAGAAAGTAAGCACGGTAAACTGGGAATGATATGTCAGTTGATTATTTGCTGATCTCAGTAATAAGGAGCTTTGGTTCTAACATGAATTAAGGGTCAAGAGACAAGTTTTGGGCTGATCTGTGTTAGGAAGAGGGAATAGCTGCTCACACAAAGTCTGGATTCTCAAATGATAACAATCTCAATAAATGGATAGACTAGAAACAAACAGTTTAAAAATTTATTTGTGGAGCTGGGAGAAATGGAGAGATATTGGTCAAAGGGGATAAAGTTTCAGTTATACAGGATAGACAACTAATGGAGAACTAATGTACAGCATGATGACCATAGTTAATAATAACGTATTGTATACTTGAAATTTGCTAGAAGAATAGATTTTAAATGTTTTCATCACACACACACAGAGTAACTATGTGAGATGGTGGAAGTGTTATCTCACAGTGTATATGTATATCACAACATCATGATGTACATTTTAAATATATACAATGTTTATTTGTCAATTATGCATAAATAAATCTAGGAAAAAATGAGAAACAATAAGCCTTCAAGAACAAAGAACTCCCCTTTCATCTTTAAGTTTCTAGGCTTCTGTGATTTCTTAGCAAGGTGTGAATGTACATTTTGCTACCTATGTCTTCGTTTTGTTTTTTTCTTCTTCTTTTATTTTTTTTAACATCTTTATTGGAGTATCATTGCTTTACAATGGTGTGTTAGTTTCTGCTGTATAACAAAGTGAGTCAGCTATACATATACATATATCCCCATATCTCCTCCCTCTTGCGTCTCCCTCCCACCCTCCCTATCCCACCCCTCTAGGTGGTCACAAAGAGCCAAGCTGATCTCCCTGTGCTATGCAGCTGCTTCCCACTAGCTATCTGTTTTACATTTGGTAGTGTATATATGCCCAAGCCACCCTCTCACTTCATCCCAGCTTACCCTTCCCCTACCCCGTGTCCTCAAGTCCATTCTCTACGTCTGCGTCTTTATTCCTGTCCTGCCCGTAGGTTCTTCAGAACCTTTTTTTTTTTTTTAGATTCCATATATATGTGTTAGCATACAGTATTTGTTTTCCTCTTTCTACTTACTTCACTCTATATGACAGGCTCTAGGTCCATCCACGTCACTACAAATAACTGTTTCGTTTCTTTTTATGGCTGAGTAATATTGCATTGTATATATGTGCCACATCTTCTTTATCCATTCATCTGTCAATGGACACTTAGGTTGCTTCCATGTCCTTGCTATTGGAAATAGTGCTGCAGTGAACATTGTGGTACATGACTCTTTTTGATTTATGGTTTCCTCAGGGGATATGCCCAGTAGTGGGATTGCTGGGTCATATGGTGGTTCTATTTTTAGTTTTTTAAGGAACCTCCAAACTGTTCTCCATAGTGGCTGTATCAATTTATTTTCCCACCAACAGTGCAAGACGGTTCCCTTTTCTCCAAACCCTCTCCAGCATTTATTGTTTGTAGATTTTTTGATGATGGTCATTCTGACCGGTGTGAGGTGATACCTCATTGTAGTTTTGATTTGCATTTCTCTATTGATTAGTGATGTTGAGCATCCTTTCATGTGTTTGTTGGCAATCTGTATATCTTCTTTGGAGAAATGTCTATTTAAGTCTTCTGCCCATTTTTCGATTGGGTTGTTTGTCTTTTTGATATTGAGTTGCATGAGCTGCTTGTATATTTTGGAGATTAATCCTTTATCAGTTTCTTCATTTGCAAATATTTTCTTCCATTCTTCCATTCTTCCATTCTTTATGGCTTTCTTGGCTGTGCAAAAGCTTTTATGTTTCATTAGGTCCCATTTGTTTATTTTTGTTCTTATTTCAATTTCTCTAGGAGGTGGGTCCAAAAGGATCTTACTGTGATTTATTTCATAGAGTGTTCTGCCTGTGTTTTCCTCTAAGAGTTTTATAGTGTCTGGCCTTGCATTTAGGTCTTAATCCATTTTCAATTTATTTTTGTGTATGGTGTTGGGAAGTGTTCTAATTTCATTCTTTTACATGTAGCTGTCCAGTTTTCCCAGCACCACTTATTGAAGAGGCTGTCTTTTCTCCATTGTATACTCTTGCTCCCTTTATCAAAAATAAGGTGACAGGGCGAGAGAGAGTCATGGACATATACATACTAACAAACGTAGTAAGGTAGATAGCTAGTGGGAAGCAGGCGCATGGCACAGGGATATTGGCTCGGTGCTTTGTGACAGCCTGGAGGGGTGGGATAGGGAGGGTGGGAGGGAGGGAGACGCAAGAGGGAAGACATATGGGAACATATGTTTATGTATGACTGATTCACTTTGTTATAAAGCAGAAACTAATGCACCACTGTAAAGCAATTATACCCCAATAAAGATGTTAAAAAAAAAAAAAAAAAGGTAGCCATACGTGCGTGAGTTTATCTCTGGGCTTTCTATCCTGTCCCATTGATCTATATTTCTCTTTTTGTGCCAGTACCATACTTTCTAGATTACTGTAGCTTTGTAGTATAGCCTGAAGTCAGGGAGCCTGATTCCTCCAGCTCCATTTTTCTTTCTCAAGATTGCTATCGCTATTCAGGGTCTTTTGTGTTTCCATATAAATTGTGAAAATTTTTGTTCTACTTCTGTAAAAACTGCCATTGTTAGTTTGATAGGGGTTGCATTTAATCTGTAGATTGCTTTGGATAGTATAGTCATTTTCAAAATGTTGATTCTTCCAATGCAAGAAAATGGTATATCTCTCCATCTGTTTATATCATCTTTATTTTCTTTCATCGGTGTCTTATAGTTTTCTGCATACAGGTCTTTTGTCTACTTAGGTAGGTTTATTCCTAGGTATATTATTCTTTTTGTTGCAATGGTAAATGGGAGTGTTTTCTTGATTTCACTTTAAGATTTTTCATCATTATGTATAGGAATGCCAGAGATTTCTGTGCATTAATTTTGTATCCTGCTACTTTACTAAATTCATTGATTAGCTCTAGTAGTTTTCTGGTAGCATCTTTAGGATTCTCTATGTATAGTATCATGTTATCTGCAAAGAGTGACAGCTTTACTTCTTCTTTTCCGATTTGGATTCCTTTTATTTCTTTTCTTCTCTGATTGCTGTGGCTAGAACTTCCAAAACTATGTTGAATAATAGTGGTGACGGTGGGCATCCTTGTCTTGTTCCTGATCTGAAAGGAAAAGGTTTCAGATTTTCACCATTGAGAACGATGTTGGCTGTGGGTTTGTCACATATGGCCTTACTATACTGAGGTAAGTTCTCTCTATGCCTACTTTCTGGAAGGTTTTTATCATAAATGGGTGTTGAATTTTGTCAGAAGCTTTTTCTGCATCTATTGAGATGATCATATGGTTTTTCTCCTTCAATTTGTTGATATGTTTTATCACTTTGATTGATTTACATATATTAAAGAATCCTTGCATTCCTGGGATAAACCCCACTTGATCATCGTGTATGACCTTTTTAACGTGCTGTTGGATTCTCTTTGCTATTATTTTGTTGAGGATTTTTGCATTTTATCCATCAGTGATATTGGCCTGTAGTTTTGTTTTTTTGTGTGTCTTGTGACATCTTTGTCTGGTTTTGGTATCAGGGTGACAGTGGCCTCATAGTATGAGTTTGGGAGTGTTCCTCCCTCTTCTATATTTTGGAAGAATTTGAGAATGATAGGTGTTAGCTCTTCTCTAAATGTTTGATAGAATTCACTGTGAAGCCATCTGGTCCTGGGCTTTTGTTTGTTGGAAGATTTTTAATCACAGTTTGAATTTTAGTGCTTGTGATTGGTCTGTTTATATTTTCTATTTCTTCCTGGTTCAGTCTCAGAAGGTTGTGCTTTTCTAAAATTTGTCCATTTCTTCCAGGTTGTCCATTTTATTGGCATAGAGTTGCTTGTAGTAATCTCTCGTAATCCTTTTGTGTTTCTGCAGTGTCAGTTGTTACTTCTCCTTTTTCATTTCTAATTCTATTGATTTGAGTCTTCTCCCTTTTTTTCTCAATGAGTCTGGCTAATGGTTTATCAATTTTGCTTATCTTCTTAAACAACCAGCTTTTAGTTTTATTGATCTTTGCTATTGTTTTCTTCATTTGTTTTCATTTATTACTGATCTGATCTTTATGATTTCTTTCCTTCTGCTAACTTTGGGGGTTTTTTGTTCTTCTTTCTCTGTTTGCTTTAGGTGTAAGGTTAGGTTGTTTATTTGAGATGTTTCTTGTTTCTTAATATAGGATTGTATTGCTATAAACTTTTCTCTTAGAACTGCTTTTGCTGCATCCCATAAGTTTTGGGTCTCCATGTTTTCATTGTCATTTGTTTCTAGGTATTTTTTGATTTCCCCAGTGGTGTCTTGGTTATTTAGTAGTGTATTGTTTAGCCTCCATGTGTTTGTACTTTTTTACAGATTTTTTTCTTGTCATTGATATCTAGTCTCATAGCGTTGTGGTCGGAAAAGGTACTCGGTATGATTTCAATTTTCTTAAATTTACTAAGGCTTGATTTGTGACCCAAGATATGATCTATCCTGGAGAATGTTCCATGAGCACTTGAGCAGAAAGTGTATTCTGTTGTTTTTGATGGAATATCCTGTAAATATCAGTAAAGTCCATCTTGTCTAATGTGTCATTTAAAGCTTGTGTTTCCTTATTTATTTTCATTTTGGATGATCTGTCCCTTGGTGAAAGTGGGGTGTTAAGGTCTCCTACAATGATTGTGTTATTGTCGATTTCCCCTTTTATGGCTGTTAGCATTTGCCTTATGTATTGAGGTGCTCCTATGTTGGGTGCATAAATATTCACAATTCTTATATCTTCTTCTTGGATTCATCCCTTGATCATTATGTGGTGTCCTTCTTTGTCTCTTATAATAGTCTTTATTTTAAAGTCTATTTTGTCTTATACGAGAATTGCTACTCCTGCTTTCTTTTGATTTCCATTTGCATGAAATATCTTTTTCCATCCCCTCACTTTCAGTCTATATGTGTCCCTAGGTCTGAAGTGTGTAGACAGCATATATACAGGTCTTGTTTTTGTATCCATTCAGCCTGTCTATGTCTTTTGGTTGGAGCATTTAATCCATTTACATTTAAGGTAGTTATTGAAATGTATGTTCCTATTACCATTTTCCTAATTGTTTTGGGTTTGTTATTGCAGATGTTTTCGTTCTCTGTGTTTCCTGCCTAGAGAACTTCCTTTAGCATTTGTTGTGAAGCTGGTTTAGTGCTGCTGAATTTTCTTGACTTTTAATGGGTGTAAAGGTTTTAATTTCTCTGTCGAATCTGAATGAGATCCTTGCTGGGTAGAGTAATCTTGGCTGTAGGTTTTTCCCTTTCATCACTTTAAATATGTCCTGACACTCCCTTCTGGCTTGCAGAGTTTCTGCTGAAAGATCAGCTCTTAACCTTATGGGGATTTGCTTGTATGTTATTTGTTATTTTGCCCTTGCTGCTTTTAATATTTTTTCTTTGTGTTTAATTTTTGATAGTTTGATTAATATGTGTCTTGGCCTGCTTCTCCCTGGATTTATCCTTTATGGGACTCTCTGTGCTTCCTGGACTTGATTGACTCTTTCCTTTCCCATAATTAGGAAGTGTTCAACTATAATCTCTTCAAGTATTTTCTCAGTTCCTTTCTTTTTCTCTTCTTCTTCTGGGACTCCTATAATTCGAATGTTGGTGAGTTTAATGTTGTCCCAGAGGACTCTGGGACTGTCCTCAATTCTTTTCATTCTTTTTTCTTTATTCTGCTCTATGGTAATTATTTCCACTATTTTATCTTCCAGGTCACTTATCCGTTCTTCTGCCTCAGTTATTCTGCTATTGTTTCTTTCTAGAGAATTTTAAGTTTCATTTATTGTGTTGTTCATCATTGTTTGTTTGCTCTTTAGTTCTTCTAGGTCCTTGTTAAATGTTTCTTGTATTGTCTCCATTCTATTTCCAAGATTTTGGATCATCTTTACTATATCATTATTCTGAATTCTTTTTCAGGTAGACTGCCTATTTCCTCTTCATTTGTTTGGTCTGGTGGGTTTTTACCTTGCTCCTTCAGCTTCTGTGTGTTTCTCTGTCTTCTCATTTAGCTTAACTTACTGTGTTTGGGGTCTCCTTTTCGCCGGCTACAGGTTTGTAGTTCCTATTGTTTTTGGTGTCTTCCCCCAGTGGGTAAGGTTGTTTCAGTGGCTTGTGTAGGCTTCCTGGTGGAGAAGACTGGTGCCTGTGTTCTGGTGGGTGGGGCTGGATCTTGTCTTTCTGGTGGGCTGGACCATGTCCGGTGGTGTGTTTTGGGGTGTCTGTGAACTTATTATGATTTTAGGAAGCCTCTATGCTAGTGGATGGCGTTGTGTTCCTGTCTTGCCAGTTGTTTGGCATAAGATGTCCAGCACTGGACCTTGCTGGTCATTGAGTGGAGCTGGGTCTTAGTGTTGAGATGGAGATCTCTGGGAGAGCTTTTTCCATTTGATATTGCATGGGGCTGGGAGGTCTCTGGTGGACCAGTGTCCTGAACTTGGCTCTCCCTCTCAGAGGCATAGGCCTGACACCCAGCCAGAGCACGAAGATCCGGTGAGCCACACAGATTTTGGGAGGTCTGAGGTCTTCTGCCAGTGCTCAGTAGGTGTTCTGTAGGAGTTGTTCCACATGTAGTTGTATTTCTGATGTATTTGTGGTGAGGAAGGTGACCTCCATGTGTTACCTCTCCGCCATCTTGAAGGTCTGTCCCTCACCAAGGTAATTCTGATGAAATGCAACAAAGTAGGAATGCTTGAAGAATTAGGTATCAAAATTTATTATATAAGTGTTGTGAAGGCAGTGTGACGGAAACAGAGTACATCGTCCAGTGGATAAATAAAGATCTCAAGAATAGAGCCGTACGTAAACTCTATATGTGATCAAGGTGACTATATCAGTACCAATAGGGAAGGAACAAATTATTAAATAATTGCTTCTAGACAATTGGATGTTTATATGTAAAGTTTTACAATTGAATCTCTGTCTTACAAAATATGTAAAAGTCATTTCCGAATAGATTAAAGCATAATTTGGTCTTATTTAGTAATAGCAAGTAGTGAGTATTAAAAGGCCCTAAAATACGACTGAAAACTATATATGGAAGGAGAAAATCTTACACATTACCGAACACAAGTTTGTGTGCCCAGTGCACGGTGAGGCCAAACGAACTGAAATATTGGAGTTTGGGGCAGTAAACGGCTTAACACAGGGCCATACAAGGAGACAGGTTGCTTGTGCCCCCAAAACCCCGAACTGCTTGAAGCGTTTCAACAAGGCTTTTTTAAGGCAAGGTAAGGAAGAGGCATGGTTAGTTTTTGCAAACTTCTTGGTGTAGGAATCCTTTATTCTTGCAGCTGTCCATGTAGGTCAGGTCACGGTGCTCCTGTAAATCTCCAGCAAGACAAATGTTATTCTCTGTTCTACAACTTTTTATCTCTGTGTGAATGAATTCAAAGGTCAGATCCCTGAGAATAGGCTATCCTGTATATTTCAGGCTATAGGTAACATTCTTTAACAAAAGGTACAGAGCCAGCATGTAAGCACAGGCAACAAAGCACAAAGGTTTTAGGAAATGGAATAGATCTAATATGGAATCAGATTTGTTCTTCCCTATTACACACATAGTTATGCAGCTAGTTGTATAAGTTTGTTTATATTTATGTAATAATCAAAAACGGAAAAAAAATCCAGCAAAAGAAAACTGGACAAATAAGATTGCAATTTATTTAGACAATGAAATAATTTGCAGCAGTGAAAATGAACAAATCGGAACTACATGTAACATTTTGGATAATGCCAATAGATATAAATATGACCAAAAATAAAAACAAGTTTCAGGAAGAAAAATATGGTAAAACACAATTTATATAAAATATATTTGGGGCGGACATAAGTGCACATGCATATATGCATGAGAAAGATAAACAGCAACATCAGGATATAAAATCATTATTTCTGTTCACCAATATTTCTGGTTTATATGCTTTTCAAGTACTGATACATGGCAGGTCTGTACTTTCTCATGCTTTTTGAGTTAATGGGACTACATGATTTGTTCCAGCCAATGATCTGTTAGTGGAAGTAACATAATTTCTTTTCAGGTTAAGCATTTGTTGTTGTTGTGAGACTCTACAGAAATCTCAATTTTCTTACTACTATGAAGGCTATCCAAGTTCAAAATAGTAGGTACTCTGTTATTCTGGGTCCCTGACTGCCTATCCACGTGAACTTTTAGCATGAGTAAGATATAAATGGTTGTTTTTTTTACATTACTGTGGTTTGGGACATAGTTTATTATCTAGTCTGTCCTCACTGATGTACAGGTATAGTTAGCTCTGATGTGACTGTAGAGAGATAGTGATATTCAACTATAATTTTAATGTTTTATTCCTTAAATGGAATTATGAAAACAGTTTCCATTATTTTTTCTCAGTTATATTTGGTTTGAAACATTTTTGACAAAATGGCAAAATGAAATATTTGATAGATTTAGCCTTAAAAAATGTTGATAAAAAGTAAGTTGTGTAGTGAAGTAAAGAATTCACGGAGTGATTTCGGAATGAACATTTCTGATATACTTTAGAATAAAAGCATATACTTTAATTCTACTTTTCCCTTTCTTTTCATTTTCCTTTCTCTCTCCTTCAGTTTCTTCATTTTCCTACCCACACCCTCTCCTAGACTAAAAAAATTTAGAGTAAGCATCGTTCTGCATTACAAGGCGGCACATTCTGTCCACAGCTCCTTGTACAGGAGCATGTGTGGGTAGACTACTGAAATGGAATCCATACAGTTTTCAAAAAATTACAAGGTTGATAGTGATGATGCTGTTGATTCATAAATAGTACCACACTAAAAGAAATTGCAAATGGTAAAAATTTAGTGTACCTCAGAGAGACCCTAAGGAGGTATTAGTCTTTTCCTTGAATAATGTTTCATAACTCTTTCCCTCACTGTGGATAGAAAAATAACCAGTTAAAAGTGCTTCTAGAAATAACAAAAGCAAAAAAGAAAAAAATGTGTCAGTAACACAACTGCATTTCAGAAGATGAACTGATTTTAGAAACCGAGTTTTTGAGTCACAAAACACATTCCTTCACTCTGCAGAACACAGCTGAAATAATGTTAATTACTTGCCTTCTACTCAGAATATTTCAATTTATTTTTATAGTGTTATGTTATTGTGGTATATGAACTGAATAAATAATAGAATGTTAACTCCCCATGGTAAATTAAGAAAGAAATCAGTGTAATAGCCCTCTTCAAGGAGAAGTGATAGGAACAGTTATACAATCCATTAATGAATCATATTTATTAGCTTCTCAGGAGGGACTTCTATTTAAAAATCAATACTTTCTTCCCAATATGCACAGTTACCTAGAAATTAGTTATACTACGCATGGAAGGTTTTGTCATAGGAAGTTTTGTCATAATATAGTAGTCAAGTGGATAACTTTGGAATCTCTAACCTGTACTCTAATCCGATCACTTACAATAAAATCTTAAGTGGTTATCTTTTTATGCCACATAAGAAGACGATTATTCATTCAGGTGTTTGGAGGGTTAAACAGGTTACACCATGTGCTTATCATAGAAGCTGGCACATAATAATTGCTAAATAAATGACATAAATATCATCATCATCACTGACTTTGTGAATTAAATGTTATTATCATTAGTTGACACTCAAAGAAGTTGAGGATCTGAGAAGTTAATTAGCTGGTCCAATTTCATATAGATGTAAGGAGAAAACGCTAGTGCTGCCAAATTCTTGTACATCCTTATAGAGCCAGATTATTCATTTGTAGTTTGAATATGCACCTAAAACTGTCAATAGTACTTTTTGAGTAAGACGTGCAAATTCAAATATATGCAAGTAAGCACAATAAATACCATTTTCTGAGAAAAATCCTGTGTCCATGTTATCCCAAACCTTGGTTAGAAATATCTCTAGTTTTTATTTATCAATCTAAATCAAGGTTAAAATATTAAATCTCAGCTTCCTCAAATCTCAGCTGTCAGCTTCCTTACTTTCAAACTACCACTTAAATAACTGGGTAGTGGAAAAGAGAAAAAGCGAACACTTTCAGTCCAGTGATAGACGCCGACCCCAAATTAAACTTGATACAACTGCCTGAGGTCACCAGTGTACCTTTCGTGGTGGGTGTCATGGTTCATTCATTTTTTTTCATTCAGTAAATATATATCAGATGTCTACTAAGCAGGGAAGTGTATAAGACTGTGCGCACACAGAAACTCTACCCTTACCTTGGGAGGAACTCACTTTCCAAAGTGGGAGGACAATAAGGAACCAAATTCACAATAGATTCAATAGTCCTGGGGCTTCCCTGGTGGCGCAGTGGTTGAGAGTCCGCCTGCCGATGCAGGGGACACGGGTTCGTGCCCGGGTCCGGGAAGATCCCACATGCCTCGGAGTGGCTGGGCCCGTGAGCCATGGCCGCTGAGCCTGCGCGTCTGGAGCCTGTGCTCCGCAACGGTAGAGGCCACAACAGTGAGAGGCCTGCGTACCGCAAAAAAAAAAAAAAAAAATAGTCCTGTGATAGAGGTAGGTAGCATGCTCAACTTCCTTCATGAAGTCATTGTCTAAAAAAATGCTGTGAATGGATTTGAAAATAATATTATGCATGTAGACATGGAGATGAGAAACAAAATACTGTTTTCAGAGAAGGGCAAAAAATCAAATGGTTGAAAGTGGGATAGACACTAGTTACAGGAAAGAATGGTGAAAACTGACTTGAAAGATGTTCTTAAATTCCACATCATGGAATAAATATAAATATGGTGTGGCCACCATATTTATGGCCACAGAGTAAATCAGAGTGAATCAAGGATGAGAGTGACACGTTTAGATTTATATTTCAAAAAATCACTATAACTGCAACCTACAGGATGGTAGGCTGAATACATCTACCCAGTCATGCACACAACCCGTTATTCATTTATTCACATGCGTAGTGTTCAAGCATACGTTTTGCTCCTCTACTACACATCAAGCGATGTTACACATGCTGGAGGTACAGTGAAGAAGAGAACAAGCTTTTATTCTCTTTTCCCCCCTCCTCCTCTTTGTCTCCTTCCATCTCACTCTCTCACAAATCCTACTGACAAGTGCTAGAGACTAATAGTAAACAAAGATGGATAATAAACAGAATAATCTAGTAGATGAATATAGTAAATCACGTAAGAAATGATGGGGTTTGAAATAAATCTCTAGTAGTAGGATTGGAGAGGCATGAGGAGATTGGAGAAGCATTTAGGAGGTAGAATTTATGGGACACGGAGACTGATTGAAAGTAAGAGACAGGAGAGAGAAATGTGTAAAAGGACTCTAAGGTCTCAGTTCTGAAATTTTGATGAAGCCAAGCCACTGGCCTATTTTTTTCCTTTACCAAATAGGCAAAGTCAGATTGTTTGGTACCACTGAAGGCAGCCATTCCTAGTTTCAGGCATCTGTTTACAGGAAGCCTTTCACTCATTTGGCAGGATCATTAATTCACGCTTTATACCAGTGCTTACACAGATATATTTAGAGAAGAAATGGATACCTTTTTGAGTTTTCTGTACCAACTCTCTTAAACTCACAGTCACCTACGAAACAATGGACGTGCAAGTCTGAGACCACAGCCACCCCAGCTCAAGGTGGGATAACCAGATTGTTGTGCTGGCATTAGGTCTGTTGGGGAAAGAGGAGGTAGTAAGGAGAGTGGGAATTATAGAGCATTTAAAAACATCAAGTAAGTGAAGGAATCAACCTAACTGGAAGCCCAGGTCATGGTTTGTGAACACAGCCATGCGTCCAAGTGTGGGTTTACATGGGGAAGATTTCTTCTTTAATGGGCACAGCCTAGAAGCAAAGGAATCTTCAGATCGACCCGTGCACTCATCTATGTTAGTCAATATTTTAGTTACAAATGACACTCTTAAATGTGGTGCCTCTGTGCAGTGTACGCACCCTAGAACCACATACAGCTTGTACCTTTCTAATTTCCTTTATAACTTGGACTGCAGTTTTTTTTTAAGAAAAAGCATTTTTACTCAGCTAAAAAAAATCTTGGACAAACTCAAATTTTGGACAAATCCTTCATCCTTAAATAACTCTGTGGCTTTCACATTGGCCACTTACTCCAGAGCCAGAGAATCAGGGATGTACTGTTTTGCGGCCTGTTCACCACTCTGTTAGGGACAGAAGAGAGCGGAGTGAAAAGGTGCTTGAGTTCCTGTTGGGGGTCATTAATTACTACTTGGAATGGTCCACGCTGCTCTATTTATCCCAGTCTTCTCCTTTTGCTTCCATCCGCCGTTCCTTCTTCAGCCACTCCAGTGGTCTTCCACAAAGCCCTGTGGAGCAGACTGCCTTAGGGAGTTAAAGGGGAGACCACACTCGTGCCCCACATACTGTGGGTTTCATTTTCTGTCCTCCTCTCTAAGGAAGATGAAATAGCCATCTGCCTCTCAGTTCTTTGCCATTTTGACGTTCAAGAGGACAAGTTACTTATAGCAGTAGCCAGAGCAGCATGTTCCGAGTTTGGCCACCATTTCTGAATTGTCAGGAAAAGTCCTTGAAAAGAATAATAATAATAATAATAAATCGTAACAGAAATATCTAAGAATAAGATAGGACATTTCCCAGTTTTTGAACTTGAGAATTAAAGGAAGATTTCTAGAGAGATGAATTGACTTTATACCTTAAATGAGGGATAGAAATACACAGAGATTATATATGCAAATATAAACATGAAATGTAACTATTATAGATGCATTCTAGCTCTGATAATTAATACCTTCAAGGTAAGTGGCAATGAATATGAGAACTGATTTCCTAAGTAGAATGTTAGAAGTAACTGACCTACACTTACCATAGAAATGCTTTATTAGTTCAGGTTCAACACATCACTTTTATATTTCTGTACCCTGTTTAATATGTGGTGAGAGATAGCCAAACTCTATAAAGCAAGGTGCCCAGATACTACTACAATGAGCACACCACCAGACAGAGTCTACAAGAGGTATTATTTCCATAAGGCATTACCTGCTCTATTCCAGACCTGACTAACACTTCAAGCGAGCCTGGGTTGCTTTGGGTCACAGTAATTAAGCTAATTAACAAAAGCTAATGCAAATATGTAAAAAAAAAAAAAAAGTGTCACCTCACAGAACATTTTTATTCACCCTGGAAGCAGACAGGGAGCACATAAATAAAACAATTATACTGGTGGGCAGTGATTCTTCACTTATCATCTACTTAATACCATTCTTTAGAGTGAACCTATAACACTTGGGAGTTTTCTGTTTCCCTTCAAAGCAAAGCTAAGGATAGTTATCTAAAAAGATTCCTGAATCACTAATTCATAGAACTTCTATTAGGAGGTCCTGTAATATCATGTGGGTATCTGTTCATTTAACACTCATATGGAGGGGGTCTACTTGGTTAAAAGCACTACGCATATAGTTACGTAAAGGAGAACAACAGAATGCTTAAATTCATTCAGTAAGCATTTCTTTCACATATACTAATAAATGTTTTTCACCACCAGATAGTATATAAGCTAAAAGAAAGATAGTCACTTTATGAAAGTTAATAGTATAAAATAAAACTGAAAGAAATGTAATAAGGCACATGTTTAGATGGTGATATAGGAAATAAGTTCAGAGAAGGAAAGATTACAGCAGAAGGCAATCAAGAAGGCTTAAATTAACAAGTATATACTAAACTCTAACCATAGTGCATGTAAGGGATTATGCCAGATAACACTGATTGCAGAAAAATATACCAGTAGTTTAATTTTGTACAGGATGTAATCAATGTCAATGAACAAAAATACAATCAATGTGTGATAAGTGCCTGAGCACAAGGGAAATAATTTCTACAAAAATTTAGAAGAGGCAAGTCACCTTTTATGATGATAGAAGATTTTATGTAGGAGGTAAGGTTTGGATCAAGCCTTGTATAATAGTTATAATTTTTAGAAATGGGGTATTTTAGTTAGAAGGGCTGTTTTCAGCAAAAGTCTGTTTCACCTAAATGAAGGGTTTCTAAAGTTAGCATTTGCCTTGGCAATGACACCAGAATCTAGGTCCTAGGATCGTTTCCATATGCTCAGAAATTTGATTTTGTCAGCATTCCAAGAATGGGTCAATTGCCAAGGATGAGATTCACATTAATCAAGTTTCCAGAGCCTGAAGTATAAATGAGAATATGAATTTATTAATTTACAACACAAGCCGAAGTACTTGGGGAGCCAACTTCTAATAAAAAGTTTGCCTGGTGAGCAAGAAACCAGAGGAAGAATGTCAGAGAATTTTGCTGTACGTATTCGACGTTGGGTTATGTTAATCACTTACTTCCATCTCCAGAATAAATAAATTCCTGACAAAATTAAGCCCTTGAGTCTGCAGGCCAGTCATATGGAGGAGTTGCTTGGGCAATCATATGGGTGGGTTATTTGTCTTGCTCGGTCCCATTTATCTGTGTCTTCACAACAGGTCTGCTCAACAGCCTACTGAAACACATTCTTTGTTGAGGAGGAAATGTGTCTAATTGTTATTTTATTTTTTTTTTGCGGTACGCGGGCCTCTAACTGTTGTGGCCTCTCCCACTGTGGAGCACAGGCTCCAGACGTGCAGGCTCAGCGGCCATGGCTCACGGGCCCAGCCGCTCCACAGCATGTGGGATCTTCCCAGACCAGGGCACGAACCCGCATCCCCTGCATCAGCAGGCGGACTCTCAACCACTGTGCCACCAGGGAAGCCCGTGAATGTGTCTAATTTTATCCCAAATTTGTATTGCTAGGAAATCCAGTTAGAACTATAGACTATTAGAGCATTTAACTCACTACTATACAGTAAGTAGTCTTTATTAAAAAATAATATATGGTCATTATAAAAAATTTCAGAAAATACTAAAATAATAAAAATAAAAAATGAAAGCCTCCTTCCTATACCTACTGCTGCCTTAATTCCTCTCGTCAGCTGTGGTTATTGTTAGCAGTTTGGGGTGCATTTTTCTAGCACTTCTTTGCATGCATATGCAAATAAAAAAGCATGTGCATACGCTATTTTTAATGTAATCAAATTGCATATACTGATCTCCACTTGCTTCTTTCACTTAGAAATAAAATTATGCATAATCTTCCTATAGCAAAACTCATAGCTATAACTCACTCTTCATTAATGGCTCCATAGTACTGCTTCTTAACTATGTAGCCCAGTTGATACATCCAACCCAATATCATTCCTATGCAATGAAAATCCTTGTACATTTAATGGGCACTTAGGTTTGTCACTCCCTATCAAAATGAAAATCCTTGTACATTTAATGAGCACTTGTTTGAGTAAATCTTATCATAGACTACATTTCAAATGACATATATAGTTTATATTTTGAAAAATGTCGAAGTTTCCCTACAAAAATTGTATGAAGCATCTATACACTTCTGGCAAAGGGTGTACTGACTTTCCCATGCTTTAAATAACATGGAATTTTATAAATGTTTACAATATTTGCAAGTCTAGTTGGTAAAGAAGCAGCTAAATTTTGTTTTATTGGCATATTTTAATTAAGTGAGGTGAGCTTTTATGTATACTGTTAGTCATTTATATGATGTACGTGTGTGTGTGTGTGTGTATGAGAGAGTGAGAGAGGAGAGAGATTGGCATTCCAGACCCTTTGCCCATTTTATGCAGTTGTTCACTTTAAAAAAATAAATCATTAATACTTATTTATAGATTAACAAAATTATGCCATATGTATTGTAAACACTTTTTTGGTTTGTTTTTTAAATTTTGTTGAAAGTGAATCATTTGGAGTTTATTTTGTTGAGAAAGGTAAGGGTCCAGCTCTTTTTTCTCAACACATAGCTAGTTATCCTAATCCAATCTGTTGAGTAATCTGTTTCTCCATCACTGAGTTTTGAAAACCTGTATTTATCATGTACTAAATATCCCATATAAACGGTTCTATTTTTGTCCTCTATTCTGTTCCATTGATTTGTCAGCCCATAAGCCATTATTGCATGGTTTTAATTAGTACAGCTTAGTGTATACTTGACAGGAGTAGTTCTCTACCATCAAAAAACCTTTTTTGGCTTTTTTTTCTCATCCTTACACATTTATTTATACACACAAATGTTAGGAAGTTTCTTTTTCTCAGATTGAAATCAAGAAGTACAATGAGGAAGAGGAGAGAGAGGAGGATAGAGAGTTACGATACCAATTTATTTAGATGTGTTCAATTTATATTTGTATTTACAGTGAACTGATGGGACTATTTCTATGCAAGCAGAAGGTATCACACTCTAGTTATTAAATTTTTCTTTCATGTCTCAATGAACATTTAAATTATGTAGGCATATATCCTGCAGATTTCTTGTTAGGTTTCTTCTTAGGTATTTTGTGCTTTATTATCTTTTTAAAAGGCATCTTTTCTATATAAGAAAACTACTTTTGGGTTAATGTTTATTGTTCACATTTTTTAATTAATTAATTAATTTTTTATAATATAGCTATTTGTTTTCTTTCTTTTTTTAACATGTTTATCAGAGTATCATTGTTTTGCAATGGTGTGTTAGTTTCTGCTTTGTAACAAAGTGAATCAGTTATACATATGCATATGTTCCCATATCTCCTCCCTCTTGTGTCTCCCACCCACCCTCCCCGTCCCCCCCTCTAGTGGTCACGAAGCACCGAGCTGATCTCCCTGTGCTATGCGGCTGCTTCCCACTAGCTATCTATTTTACATTTGATACTGTATATATGTCCATGCCACTCTCTCACTTTGTCCCAGCTTACCCTTCCCCCTCCCTGTGTCCTCAAGTCCATTCTCTACATCTGAGTTTTTATTCCTGTCCTGCCCCTGGGTTCTTCGTAACCATTTTTATTTTATTTTTTTTTTAGATTCCATATATATGTGTTAGCATATGGTATTTGTATTCCTCTTTCTGACTTACTTCACTCTGTATGACAGACTCTAGGTACATCCACCTCACTACAAATAACTCAGTTTCATTTCTTTTTATGGCTGAGTAATATTCAATTGTATATATTTGCCACATCTCCTTTATCCATTCATCTGTTGATGGACACTTAGGTTGCTTCCATGTCCTGGCTGTTGTAAATAGAGCTGCAGTGAACATTGTGGTTCATGATTCTTTTTGAATTATGGTTTTCTCAGGGTATATGCCCAGTAGTGGGATTGCTGAGTTGTATGGTAGTTCTATTTTTAGTTTCTTAAGGAACCGTCATACTGTTCTCCATAGTGGCTGTATCAATTTACATTCCCACCAACAGTGCAAGAGGGTTACCTTTTCACCACACCCTCTCCAGCATTTATTATTTATAGATTTTTTGATGATGACCATTCTGACTGGTGTGAGGTGATACCTCATTGTAGTTTTGATTTGCATTTCTCTAATGATTAGTGATGTTGAGCATCCTTTCATGTGTTTGTTGGCAATCTGTATATCTTCTTTGGAGAAATGTCTGTTTAGGTCTTCTGCCCAGTTTTGGACTGGGTTGTTTGTTTTTTTGATGTTGAGCTGCATGAGCTGCTTGTAAATTTTGGAGATTAATCCTTTGTCAGTTGCTTCGTTTGCAAATATTTTCTCCCATTCTGAGGGTTGTCTTTACATCTTCTTTATGGCTTCCCTTGCTGTGCAAAAGCTTTTAAGTTTCATTAGGTCCCATTTGTTTATTTTTGTTTTTATTTTGATTTCTCTAGGAGGTGGGTCAAAAAGGATCTTGCTGTGATTTATGCCATAGAGTGTTCTGCCTATGTTTTCCTCTAAGAGTTTTATAGTGTCTGACCTTACATTTAGGTCTTTAATCCATTTGGAGTTTATTTTTGTGTATGGTGTTAGGGAGTGTTCTAATTTCATTCTTTTACATGTAGCTGTCCAGTTTTCCCAGCACCACTTATTGAAGAGGCTGTCTTTTCTCCATTGGATATTCTTGCCTCCTTTATCAAAGATAAAGTGACCTTATGTGTGTGGGTTTATCTCTGGGCTTTCTGTCCTGTTCTACTGATCTATATTTCTGTTTTTGTGCCAGTACCATGCTGTCTTGATTAATAACTGTAGCTTTGTAATATCGTCTGAAGTCAGGGAATCTGGTTCCTCCAGCTCTGTTTTTTTCCCTCAAGACTGCTTTGGCTATTCGGGGTCTTTTGTGTTTCCATACAAATTGTGCAATTTTTTGTTCTACTTCTGTAAAAAAATGCCATTGGTAGTTTGATAGGGATTGCACTGAATCTGTAGATTGCTTTGGGTACTATGGTCATTTTCACAATGTTGATTCTTCCAAATCAAGAACATGGTATATCTCTCCATCTGTTTGTATTATCTTTAATTTCTTTCATCAGTGTCTTATAGTTTTCTGCATACAGGTCTTTTGTCTCCATAGGTAGGTTTATTCCTAGGTATTCTATTCTTTTTGTTGCAGTAGTAAATGGGAGTGATTCCTTAATTTCTCTTTCATATTTTTCATCATTAGTGTATAGGAATGCAAGAGATTTCTGTGCGTTAATTTTGTATCCTGCTACTTTACCAAATTCATTGATTAGCTCTAATAGTTTTCTGGTAGCATCTTTAGGATTCTCTATGTATAGTATCATGTTTTCTGCAAGCAGTGACAGTTTTACTTCTTCTTTTCTGATTTGAATTCCTTTTATTTCTTTTCCTTCTCTGATTGCTGTGACTGAAACTTAAATTTGACCTGGTCACGGTACTGATTGCTTTTAGCTAATAGTCATCATCCATTTCACTCTTTCCCCTTATCTCCCAAATCCATGCATTTGCCAGTTCTCTCATTAATGCCTCCTAAGTACAAATAATGTTGAAATCTGTTTTGTCTTCTCTATTGCTATAAACCATGTCCCAATTCAAACTTGTTCTTTCCTAGACTACGTCATGCTCAATTTCATCCTTTCCTAAAGTATGAATATATATATTTCACTTCCATACTTAAAATTCTTCAATGATTTCCATACATAAAAGGAAAAAGAAATTCTAGGTTGTTTACACTTGCAACACTGTCTCTCAGTCCCCTTCACTGCCTCTCCATAATGCTCATTTTATATCCCAGTCAGCACCTGATCAGGCTCCCTAAGGTCTGTGTCTCTGGACTTTGAACTTCCTAGAGCACACCCTCAGTTATCTCTCCTCTCACTGGAATAGCTCTGTCTATCCCTCTAGAGTAAGCATAGTATCTTCCCCAAAGTTTTTCCAGCCCCAGACAGAATTCTGCGTATTTCTTCAGTGTTCCCTTAATACTTCGTGTACAAACCTATTTCATATTACACTTCATCTTATAATTATTTGTTTAAACATTTGTCAGCCAAATATATGGAATTTTTGAAAGCAGATTTTGTTTCTCATTTATCCCAGAATTCCTCCCATATGAACTTGTTTAAGTGAATGGATGAATGAAAGATCAAATATTATTGAAGGTCTCTTATGTGTCAGGCACTCAATTCTAGGTGCTGCATATTACAACAGTGAACAAGACACAAAAATAGCTGCCTTCATTGATGTTACATTGCAGTGGATTAAGAGTCCATCAAAAAATAATTAAGTAAATATGTATTATATTGGGGATTAGTAAAGCTTAAATAAATGGAGAATGTAGCATGGCATGGGAAGTTTCAGTTTTGTAATGATAGAATTATCTCAAAACTGATCAAGGGATTCATTTCAATTAAAAATACAACTGTTTCCTTTTCAAAATTGAGACATTGATTCTCTGTATTTCATAATAAAAATAAAAATTTAATTGAAATTTCACAAGATGGTAGAACTAATGAATTGTAGCTACTTGTCAGGTTGAAAAATTATTTTAGTGAAGATACTAGAGGGAGTAATATGGAAAAGGGCATAAACATAAGTTCATTGTTTATTATTATTAGATTTAATGGATATTTAAAACAAGCGTGTCAAATTGTTGCAAAAGTGTGTGAATGGCTACTCTCAGTTTTTGCTCTGACCTCACCATGGATGAGCTACACGTGGCAGTGAGGAAGGATGATCAACTTATCCTGGTTTGCCTGGGATTTTCCCAGTGGTCCGAGAATGAGGTAATTACAGATATTGGTAACAACAAATTTTAGAATATCTTCACAGACTTGGAAGTCTCAGGAAGAGTCAAGAACAAGATTATTATAGGTCAGATACCTAAGAGTCAAGGTTATTGGAAGAATCACCTACATGGATATTAAAATTGCCATGGCAGGAGCAATTTTGGAGAAAATAATAGAGAACCAGGAGGTAAAATCCTTAAAGGATGAGGAGGAATAATCTGGGGTTGTGTGAAAAAGTGTTCCTCAGAATGTGGTCCACAGTGAGGATCATTAAATCTAATGATACTTTTTAAATGAACTTATGTTTTATGCCCGTTTTATTTCATTGTCTGTAATTTATTTTTTATTGTATTTATTGTTCCAAAATAGAATGGAGAGAAAAAAGGCTGATCCATCCCCACAGATAGTTTGATAAGGACTGGTATAGTTGACTGTAACAAGAAGGTTTGTGGGTAGTATCCTAGCAGTGGAGATTTGGTGAGACGTTGTCTGTTCTGAATAGACAGAGTCGTCCAATGGAGGGAATATTTCTGGTAACTGATGATGAGGCCTTCTCCTCTGGATGGTGCTGAAGAGACATTGACAGATTCTACTTTCTAGCTTTTCATTTCTCTAGACTCCATGGGGACTATCAACTTTCAGTCTGCATGAGTTATTACAAGATCATTCATTCCACATTCCATTCAGATTACCTTTTAGCATGGCTGCTCCATGGTGACATATGGAGATGTACCTTAATATTAACTCTAAGTTGCCTTAAAATGGCACTGTGGTATCAACTTCCTCTGAGAAGCTTTTCAGCAGGCAGAATTGAACCTCATGGATTGGCAGCTAAATTCCACACATGTGGTACACAAGCAGTCTTATAAACTCCTGTCATAGAGGGTAGCACCGTCTGCCTTATCCCAAAATTGAATGTCCTACCTTAATACCAGTATAATTACCTTTCTATAAATAGTAAATTCCCATATATGCAATTCCTACTCCCAGTTCATCTTGTTAAATTGAAAATAAAGCTGTAACATTCTAGCTTAGGTGATGCCCTGCAGTACTTTATGGGCGATATTGGCAGTGCTTCTCAAACTTTAATCTATATGTGAATTATCTAGAGATCTTATTCAGAGTCATAAGATCTGTTATCATGCAGATTCAGCGGGATTGGTGTGGGCCCTGAGAGTGTACAAGCGTTGGAGATGCTGTCTGAAGACCACACTTAGAGTAGCAAATGTTTAAGGGCTTTGTAACTAGCATCATCTCTAAGTAATGCTTTTTGAGGCTTCATAGTAACAATTGCTCCCACCAAAGGAATTCTACTATTGATAATTCTCAGCAACTTAGTCTCTCTGCAGCAGACCCTGCTACAGAAATTTTCAGTCAGATTCTTGCTATTTTTGCCCCTTAGTAAAGTTCCTTTGAGCAGATGGATAGCTCAGGGAAGCACAGTTGTTAAGAGCCTGGGCACTGCCATTTAAATTCAGAGTGACTTTAGGCAATTTTCTTAATTTGTATAAAATCTCAGTTTCCTCAGTAATAAAATGGATGAAATAATAATAATGATAATAATTAAAATATCATATAACCCCTAGGCATGTAATCAGGATCAATGAGAGGATGCATATGAAATTTCCAATATGTAGCACTCAATACATATACTTTATTATTACTATTATCTGATTTTGTGTTTTCTCATGGAATTAGTATCATATCTGCTCCTCAATACTTTTCTACATTCTGGGTTATCTTGTCCAGTTTAGCTTAAGGTGAGGTTTCATTCTGTCCCAAGGCTATACAAGAGACTTAGACTGTAGTATCCGTCAGTACCTCTTAGCATTATCTGAATTCAGACCTCAGTGAAGCTTGGAACAAGCTCCAGAATCTTCCTGATACTCTCAGCCCACTCAAAAGCTTAGAGTACCCATAAATACAAATTTTAGAAATTCCATAATTTTCCAAGGTATAGCTAATATACTTTCAATTACTTAGGAAAAATACAATTTTTTGCTAAGAGCAGGATCCATCATTCAAAGCACGTGTTTGACAGCTGCTCGGTGGTAGCTGGACGTTAAGTGAGTGAGGTGAGTTAGCATGAGATAATTCTATTTCTTAGACTGTTTGCCTATGATTAGGTTGATCTTTTTTTTCTGTATTTAGCAACTAAAAAGAACTTCCGAATGGCTTAATTAATCCTTGAATCATGTCAGTTTTACCCTCCACTGGATAGGCACTAAGAATTTGTGTTTAATGAAATTCCTTTTCTCTTAAATCACCTACCGATTCCTGCAGAAGACCTACTTAGCCCAGTAATTTGTATTGCTATTTAAAATTATGTATAACCAACATTTAGGTGACTCCTCTTAATAGAAATCTCCAGGTGTAGGAACAGAGAGATTCTTCCCGTTTAGCTGCAATGTACACTTTTGCTCTCACTATCAGCAATTTGAAGTTCACAGATTTGCTTATCTGTACGTTTCCTGAAGAGCTTTGCCATTATCCTAGGAGAGGAATATCATCTGGGCGCCACAACGTTTTAGGTAGCATAATATTTTGTTTTTTAAAAAATCACTTCGCTTTTGGGCACAGCTGTTCCTGGTAAGTACGGTGGACATTTTCCTCAGTAAGCAATAAATTATCAGAAACTCTGAGACATCCCACACCGTTTAATGTAATTACCTACCTCAAAGTTATTTACTTTCTAAGACAAATAGAAGAAATGAATACTGTGAAACAAAAGACTTTGGAATTTATGGTGGGAGAGGTAAAATTGGCTTGATTCATAGAGAAATTAGGCAGTCCTGAAGCAAGTGGTTTAACTGTCACAAGTTCCACCTCAGACTTTCTGGGCAACTGATGAAATACAAAGAGCTGTCAACTCCATCATCTTGTTAAGAAGTCCAACAAATCACTTAGGTGTCAGATTAAGTACCTTTTATTCTGTCCTCACCTCCCAGCCAGATTTATACTGAAATCAGTCCAGCAAATGTACCCATGGAGAGGAATTTTACAGAGCTGAGACTGTGATCTGATATCCTAAAGGGGAGGTCTCACCCACTCTTTTTTTTTTTAATAGTTTCAATTTATTATTATTGTTGCTATTATTAATTTTGGCCATGCTGTGCAACACACGGGATCTTAGTTCCCCAACCAGGGATCAAACCCGCACCCCCTGCATTGGAAGGCGAAGTCTTAAACCACTGGACCACCAAGGAGGTCCCCCTCACCCACTCTTAGTATGCAGATCTATACCTCGTTTTGGGATCTTATCCCATCTTGTGTCAATGGCTGGGAAGACTAGAGGCTAATGCCAGTCCAAAATTGCTGTCATTGTATTTCCTCAATTCTGTGTCCATAGGCTCTAGCCAACTGACTTCCTCAATGCTGCTTGGAACATTTCATTTACTAAGAAAATTTTGGAATCATTTTAGAACAACATACAACAGTTAGTACCACGTTTACCACGATTAGATACTCAAATATAAAAGAAAATGTTTTTAGAAACAAAATTATCTTAACTGAAATAGCCATTCATTGTAGATTTTCCAATAATTTAACTGACTGCATATTTTTACAGAAATTTATTATTAGGTTTTAGGATGTTTTGACCAGCATTTTTTAAGTCTACTATAAATATCAGTATTCTCTCCCAGAGAGATGCGATCCTAGCATCACTAAAAAAATGTCAGTCACGCCTGTGACTGTGTAGGTACACGCAGAGTAGTTGAGTTTTTGACAGATTTGTCTATTGTAGGGATTCAAAATGATCCAGCTGCTGCAATTTTCAACATGGCCTATGTATCAAATGTTGTCAGACTCAGTTGAAAATGAGTATACTTTCGTAGCATCACTAACAGCTATATTAATAAAGCTGCCAACATGGCCAAACATAGCTTGCTGGTATCTGAGAAATTGGAGACATGGAAGGACTTAGGGTACACATCTAGAAGCAATTAGAGAAATACCACATGGTATATTAATTGGATTTGCTGTTTTCTCATTTGACACTTGATAAATGAGTTGTGTTTTCAGTGCTTGTTCTACACTCAATAAACTAAAATTATGAGAAAGAAGTTTGTGATATCCTTGTAAGGGGTGAGGGAGTGTGTGTGTGTGTGTGTGTGTGTGTGCGTGCACACACAGCACTTTGAATTAAAGTTACACTTTCCTGAGTTCTTCCTATGTGAGTTATATGATTCACATGTTATCTTTTCTTCACAGTACACACACACACACTCACCCCTTAGTGTACTATAATTATAGTGTACTATAATTTACTTAACCATTTTCTTCTCATTGGTCATTATTTCCAGGTATTTTTGCTATTAGAAACAAAGTTATAGTGAAGATCTTTGAAAATATATCACGGCATAATTTTGCAAGTGTATCTATAGAGATAATTCCTATCCATAAAATTGCTGGCACAAAGAGTATGACCATTTTTCAATGTGATGAATATTGACTAGTTGCCCTTCACAACATTTATACTAATTTAAGTGTCTGTGGTACATCTACACTCATACTGTTATTAACTGTAGCCCAACTGATCAATTAGAATAGTTAGGGAATTTCTTTCAATATATTTCTGGATAGTTCAAATCAAGATTTGATAGAGAAACCCACAACATAACTCTAGGTCCAAGATTCCTGGAAATTGTGTGTTTATGTGGGCAACTTCATCTTTCCCTATGGAAAAATTCCATAGCTTTAATCCAATTTTCAAAGGAGTTTTGTGATCCACCTACATTCACAAAAGTCTACCTATTTCCAGAAAAAGTTTAAAAAATACAATCATTTGACTTATTTGTCTTTACTAATTTAATATAGTTCTGAAAGTAATTTTTATTTCTTTTAATTTTTGACTTTTTTTTTAAATTTTTGACTTTTTAATCTTGCTTATAGGGAAAAAAAACACCCCCCCAAATAAAAGAATGTGATATCACTTTGGTCATTATTTAAGGCTTTTTTAAATCTTAGAAAACGCCTTACTGATTGCAACAATACCTGAACCAAGACTGAATCTACAGCATCCTTCCCTCTTCCCTCCTTTCCTCTATCCGTAACACAGCCCCTCTTTCCAGCCACCATTTTATCCCTGCAGCCTTTGTAGATGATGCTGATTTGCTGTTTCTGCCTACTCACTTGTTTTCATCCAAGGTTATGTTAGTATATAAAGCAGTCATCTCTGTGGTATGACTTTAGGGTAATCCTGAATTCGTCAGAATGGGTGAGTTTATGTGGCAGCAACGATAACCCCGAAATCTCAAAACACAATCTTCCTTCAGGCTGCTTGAGTTTCGTGGCTCTTCCATCTTAACATAGCCTCGTGATCTCTGTGGCAGGACAACAGAGAGCATGCAGAGTTGAATGATAGCTTTTTAGTTACAGCGCATAGGTTAGAACTCATCCTATGTCCCTGCCTAACCGTAAAGGTACTGGGAAATTCAAGAAACCAATGTAATATGTGAGAATAATGACTGCCTCTGCCACAAATATCCATCGAAGAATTTTTTTTTAGTTACAAATACTTAACAGTTATGATTATCATGTGTCAGATGCTGTTCTAAAAGACTTGCATGTATTATCTCATTTAATCTCATGAATATCTTATAAATTCGAAAACTGAGTTACAGAGGGGTTATAAAACTTGCTCAATATCATCCAGAGATTAAGTGGAAGATATAGGAATCAAAACTTAGCAGGGCACCTCCGGAGCTCCTGATTTTACCCACTATGCACACTGCCTTTTTCATCTCTTCATGTATTCCATAAATTCTTACCGAGAACCTGTGGTATATATGATATGGCAGTATGTGCTGATGAAATACCAAATCCTGGTCCCAGGGAGCTTATAGCCTTATGAGGGTCATAGGTCAATGGGGAAGTTATTCAAGGTTAAGAGACTCGCATATGCAAAAGTAAAGAGATGTGAGCGTGTGTGGTGAGTTAGGAGAGACTGGAGTGTAGAACATGAGGGGAGGAGTGACAAGATATATGACTGGACAGATAGGCAGGAACCAGCACTGTAAGAGCTGCTGATGCCTGAAATTAGCTATGCAGTACCAACTGTGACATGATAAACGCTCTTCCCTTTTTGCATTGCTGTGTTAAAGTCCAGGTCCTCTAAAGGAGTAACCTCCTTTAGGAAAATAATGTTGACTTCTTCCACTGTGATGGGTCCCTCCCATGTTAGTCTACAGGCACTTTCCTTGAGGGAAACCCCTTCATTGTACTTACTTCTCAAGACTCATAACTGTCTTCCACTGGACTGTAATGATTGAAGGACATGTGTGGTCATGTTCATCTTGCATCCCCAGCAGGAAGGTCAAAGTGCCATGAAAGCATTTAGCTCTTCATTTTTACTCTCTCTGTTCTGTTGAATAACAGGATATTTCCCAAAGGCTTGGTTGTCTTAGTCCAATCATAAAATACTTCTTTATTAAAAAAAAAATCTTCTTTCTTGCTGCTAAAATTTGGTATCATAGACAATGAGTAAAAATATGCAATGTGTTAGCTATTCCCCAATCATGAAAAGAAAGACATAAGGGTCAATAGAGCCCCCCAAAATGCACACTGCCTGGAATACCTATCTCTCTGGATTTAACAAGACTTTTTACTCTTTGAATATAAAGAAATATACACAGATTTATAACTTGCCAAGTTATAAATCAAATAAGTATCTTGTAACAGAACTGAGGTGGTAGCTGCTTCTCTAAAAGATCATGGCCTGGTACATCATTAACCAGTTTTACTACTTACCAATTTCTGAACTGAATACCTTGCCCCAAATAATTGGTGTAAGAAGAATAAGGTTCTTTCCTGGATTATCAGCATCTGTCATGTTGGGAAATATCAGTAAGGTCTCAGATAAATTCAAAGATGCAATTTGAATTTACTTAAACTTGTCTATAGACCAGAATGAGTGGTTACATTCTCAGGTTCTATGAACAAATGCAATTTTAACCATCTTCTTCTTTAACTTAAGGTTTAACTTAATTTTCTTCTCCAGTGTATTTATTTAAATCGTCAAAGACCTAAAACTAATTCTAGTGCATTGCCTTCTTGTACTTTCCTAACGCTTATTTTTAAAAACATACTGGATGTCTGAACTTTCAGTGTTCCTGATGCTTTTCTCAATGGCCTTTGATGATAATGTTCCAAAGGTGAGTCTGCACCATTTGTAGTCTGTATCAGTCTTCCCTGAACTTCCCGGCTCTGGAGACATCTCTGTGGAATAATGGAAACCTGAATTGTATTTAGCCAGTTACCTCCAGCTGATTTTTGTGTTGACTTGACATATCCTGCCTTTTATATTGTGTTGTTTTCCCTGTTTCTGTTCAACTGTTTGTTAAGAGGGAAATCTAGTTCCCCTGGCGGTTTTTTTTTTTTTTTTCCCTCTCTTTCTCAGGAGCATAAACATAACCACAGTGTTGGCAACTTTTCTCTCTGAGTCTCACTTCGGTTCATCTGACCAGTGTATATATGTCTGACCTTTACCATTTCTCACTGGTATTCTTCTATCTTTGTAATACCTAGTGAAGATATTCTGATTTATCTTACCCCTAAGGGATTTCTAAAAGAGTCATAAGTGATAAAATGCTACAAACAGGTGTGACTTGGTTTACTGATATATTTCTTTAGCTCTAAGATGCTGCCTGGAGAATCTTGGCACTGGAAAGGGCTAGCAAACGTGAAAACGACAGCCACATTTTCCAAATAAGTGAAGGGTGGCCTGGAGAGTATAGCTGATTTATGCAAATTTCAAGGCGGAGGTGTGAACGAGAGCCCAGGGAGCCAGAGTCACTTCCACACCATACAGCTTCCCTCTTCTGGAATTCACTCTAGTGAATATTTGACTTTGGGGGTGACCAGAATTCGTACTCAGGTGTGTGGGTATCCAAAGGAGGACAAGAAGCAGATACATTGCCACATATGGAGGCTGAAAAGAGGGTAGATATTCCTTTCCCCTCAGCTTCTATGTGACCTCAGCATAACCAGTTACATGACCTTGTCTTGATTCTTGAGGGAGTGAAGCAAAAGGAAGGGTCAGTGAAGAATTTTTTTGTGGTCCCTACAGTGGAGTGGAGAGCCCAGTGTTGTGGTGACAAGCGTTCAGAGTGCTGGAGTCCGGTAACCAAAGGATGACTAAAGGCGATGCCAGTTGCAGAAGTGGCAACCTGTCATCGGTGATGTTGGCTCTGATGTTGTCTTGGCCCTGCCTTGCTTGGTTTATGCCATAGCCTGTATCTGGCTGTCCTGCAGGGTCTGTGAGATGACCCCCACAATTTCAACACACTCTTTTTCTACTTAAGTCACCCAGAGTCCATTTAGTTATTTGTGACGAATAGAGTAGCTGTAATAAACACATGAGGGATGCTGCTGCTAATTTCCTTGACACAAAGGCAATTTCTCTTTCTTCTTATCTATTATCAGATCTCACTTTCTGTTTTCATTCAGATTAAGTCCCCTATCTATTTCACAGCACCTGATACTATAGATATGCTAAAACAGCAATTGTAGAAGGAGAGATGAAAGGAATAAAAAGGGAGGAAGGAAAGAAAGGGTGGGAGAGGGAAATGGAAGGAAGGAAATGGGAAGGAAGAGAGGAAGGAGGACAGAATCTTCCACATTTTCACATTTCTGAGGCTAATCTTTCAGTAAGAATCATCAGACGGGTGACCTTCAAGATGGTGGGAGGAGTAAGACGTGGAGATCACCTTCCTCTCCACAAATACATCAAAAATACAGCTACATGTGGAACAATTCCTACAGAACACCTACTGAATGCTGGAAGAAGACCTTAGACTTCCCAAAAGGCAAGAAAATCCCCACATACCTGGGTAGGGCAAAAGAAAAATACAGAGACAAAAGAATAGGGATGAGACCTGCAACTCTGGAAAGGAGCTGTGAAGGAGGAAAAGTTTCACACACTAGGAAGCCCCTTCACTGGTGGAGATGGGGGGGCAGACGGAGGGGAAACTTCGGAGCCATGGAGGAGAGCGCAGCAACAGGGGTGCAGAGGGCAAAGCGGAGAGATTCCCACACAGAGGATTGGTGCCAACCAGCACTCAACACCCTGAGAGGCTTGTCTGCTCACCTGCTGGTGGAGTGGGGGCTGGGAACTGAGGCTCAGGCTTCAGAGGTCAGATCCCAGGAAGAGGACTGGGGCTGGCTGCGTGAACACAGCCTGAAGGGGGCTAGTGTGCCCAGGCTAGCCAGGAGGGAGTCCGGGAAAAAGTCTGGACCTGCCTAAGAGGCAAGAGACCATTATTTCGGGTGCATGAGGAGAGGGGATTCCTTCCCTGTCTGCCCACAGAGGGCAGAGCACAGCCTAAACGAGCTCCAGAGGCAGGCGTGAGCCGTGGCTATCAGCTCGGACATCAGAGACGGGCATGAAACCCTAACACTGTTACTGCAGCCACCAAGAATCCTGTGTGCAAGCACAGGTCACTATCCACACTGCCCCCCTGGGAGCCTGTGCAGCCCACCACTGCCAGGAACCCATGGTCCAGGGACAACACCACCGGGAGAACACACAGTGCACATCAGGCTGCTGCAACATCACCTCTGCCTCTGCCACCACAGGATCGCCCTGCATTCCATACCCCTCCCTCCCTCTGGCCTGAGTGAGCCATAACACCCTAATCAGCTGCTGCTTTAACCCCCTCCTGTCAGGGTGGAGAACAGCTGCCTGAGGATGACCTACACACAGAGGTAGGGCCAAAAGCAAAGCTGAACCCCAGGAGCTATGAGAGCAAAGAAGAGAAAGGGAAATTTCTCTGTGCAACCTCAGGAGCAGCAGATTAAATCCCCACAATCAACTTGATGGACCCTGCATCTGTAGAATACCTGAATATACAACAAATCATCCCAAAATTGAGGCGATGGAATATGGGAGCAAGTGTAGACTTGGGGTTTGCTGTCTGTGACTGACTTCTTTCTGATTTTTGTTTCTCTTAGTATAGGTTTTAACCCTTGTTATCACTGGCGGATTTGTTTATTGGTTTAGTTGCTCTTTTTTTTTATTACTACTTTATTTTTTTATTTTAATCCTTTTTATTTTTTTATCTTAATTATTATTTTATTTTAATTATTTTATTTTTTTAATTTTCAAAATTTATTATTATTTTTTCTTTCTTTTATTCTCACTTTTCCTCTGAGCCATGTGGCTGACAGGGTCTTGGTGCTCCAGCCTGGTATCAGGCCTGAGCCTCTGAGGTGGGAGAGTCGATTTCAGGACATTGGACCACCAGAGACCTCATGGCCCCATGTAATATCAATCGGTGAGAGTTCTCCCAGAGATCTCCATCTCAATGCTAAGACCCAGCATCACTCAAAGACCAGCAAGCTCCAGTACTGGATGCCCCATGCCAAACAGCTAGCAAGACAGGAGCACAACCCCACCCATTAGGAGAGAGGGTGCCTAAAATCATAATAAGTTCACAGACACCCTAAAACACACTGCCGACATGGCCCTGCCCACCAGAAAGACAAGATCCAGCCCCATGCACCTGAACACAGGCACCAGTCCCCTCCATCAGGAAGCCTACACAAGCCATTGAACCAAACTCACCCACTGGGGGAGACACCAAAAACAACGGGAACTGTGAACCTGCAGCCTGCAAAAAAGAGACCCCAAACAAAGTAAGTTAAACAAAATGAGAAGACAGAGAAATATGCAGCAGATGAAGGAGCAAGGTGAAAACCCACCAGACCAAACAAATGAAGAGGAAATAGGCAGTCTACCTGAAAAAGAATTCAGAGTAATGATAGTAAAAATGATCCAAAATCTTGGAAATAGAATGGAGAAAATACAAGAAATGTTTAACAAGAACCTAGAAGAACTAAAGAGGAAAAAAACAATGATGAACAGCACCATAATGAAATTAAAAATTCTCTAGAAGGAATCAATAGCAGAATAACTGAGGCAGAAGAACGGATAAGTGACCTGGAAGATAAAATAGTGGAAATAACTACTGCAGAGAGAAATCAAGAAAAAAGAATGAAAAGAATTGAAGACAGTCTCAGAGACCTCTGGGACAAAATTAAAGGCACCAACATTCCAATTATAGGGGTCCCAGAAGAAGAAGAAAAAAAGATAAGTCCAGGAAGTGCAGAGTGTCCCATACAGGATAAATCCAAGGAGAAACATGCCAAGACACATATTACTCAAACTATCAAAAATTAAATACAAAGAAAAAATATTAAAAGGAACAAGGGAGGGGCTTCCCTGGTGGCGCAGTGGTTGAGAGTCCGCCTGCCGATGCAGGGGACACGGGTTCGTGCCCCGGTCCGGGAGGATCCCACGTGCCGCGGAGCGGCTGGGCCTGTGAGCCATGGCCACTGGGCCTGCGTGTCCGGAGCCTGTGGTCCACAACGGGAGAGGCCGCAGCAGTGAGAGGCCCGCGTACCGCCAAAAAAAAAAAAAAAGGAACAAGGGAAAAGCAACAATTAATTTACAAGGGAATCCCCATAAGGTTAACAGCTGATCTTTCAGCAGAAAATCTGCAAGCCAAAAGGGAGTGACAGGACATATTTAAAGTGATGAGAGGGAAAAACCTACAACCAAGATTACTTTGTCCAGCAAGAAATTCATTCAGATTCAACGGAGAAATTAAAACCTTTACAGACAAGCAAAAGCTAAGAGAACTCAGCACCACCAAACCAGCTTTAAACAAATGCTAAAGGAACTTCTCTAGGCAGGAAACACAAGAGAAGGAAAAGACCTACAAAAACAAACCCAAAACAATTAAGAAAATGGTAGTAGGAACATACATATTGATAATTACCTTAAATGTAAATGGATTGAATGCTCCAACCAAAAGACACAGACTGGCTGAATGGATACGAAAACAAGACCTGTATATATGCTATCTACAAGAGACCCACTTCTGACCTAGGAATACATACAGACTGAAAGTGAGGGGATGGAAAAAGATAATCCATGCAAATGGAAATCAAAATTAAGCTGGAGTAGCAATTCTCATATCAGACAAAATAGACTTTAAAATAAAGACTATTACAAGAGACAAAGAAGGATACTACATAATGATGAAGGGATCAATCCAAGAAGATATAACAGTTGTAAATAATCATGCACCCAACACAGGAATACCTCAGTACATAAGCCAAATGCTAACAGCCATAAAAGGGGAAATCGACAGGAACACAATAACCATGGGGGACTTTAACATCCTACTTTCACCAGTGGACAGATAATCCAAAATGAAACTAAGGAAACACAAGCTTTAAATGACACATTAGACAAGATGGACTTAATTGATATTTATAGAACATTCCATCAAAAAACAACAGAATACAATTTCTTCTCAAGTGCTCTTGGAACATTCTCCAGGATAGATCATATCTTGGGTCAAAAATCAAGCCTTGGTTAAGTTAAAAAAATTGAAATTGTATCAAGTATCTTTTTCCAGCCACAATGCTATGAGACTAGATACCAATTACAGGGAAAAAACTGTAAAAAATACAAACACATGGAAGCTAAACAATACACTACTAAATAACCAAGAGATCACTGAAGAAATCAAAGAGGAAATCAAAAAATGCCTAGAAACAAATGGCAATGAAATGCTGATGACCCAAAACCTATGGGATGCAGCAAAAGCAGTTCTAAGAGGGAGGTTTATAACAATACAATCCTACCTCAAGAAACAAGAAAAATCTCAAATAAACAATCTAACCTTACACCTAAAGCAATTAGAGAAAGAAGAACAAAAAAAACTCCTAAGTTAGCAGAAGGAAAGACATCATAAAGATCAGATCAGAAATAAATGAAATGATAGCAAAGATCAATAAAACTAAAAGCTGGTTCTTTGAGAAGGTAAACAAAATTGATAAACCATTAGCCAGACTCATCAAGAAAAAAAGGAGGAAGATGAAATCAACAGAATTAGAAATGAAAAAGGAGAAGTAACAACTGAAACTGCAGAAATACAAGGATCATGAGAGGTTACTACAAGCAACTAGATGCCAATAAAATGGACAGCATAGAAGAAATGGACAAATTTTTAAAAAGCACAGCTGTCCGTGACTGAACCAGGAAGAAATACAATATATAAACAGACCAATAAGAAGCACTGAACTGGAAACTGTGATTAAAAATCTTCCAACAAACAAAAGCCCAGGACCAGATGGCTTCACAGGTGAACTCGATCAAACATTTAGAGAAGAGCTAACACCTAACTTTCTCAAAATCTTCCAAAATATAGCAGAGGAAGTAACACTCACAAACTCAATTCTACAAGGGCACCATCACCCTGATACCAAAACCAAAGATGTTACAAAAAAAAGAAAACTACAGGCCAATATCTCTGATGAACATAGTTGCAAAAATCCTCAACAAAATACTAGCAAACAGAATCCAACAGCACATTAAAAGGATCATACACCATGATCAAGTGGGGTTTATCCCAGGAATGCAAGGACTCTTCAATATACACAGATCAATCAATGTGATAAACCATATTAACAAATTGAAGGATAAAAACCATATGATCGTCTCAGTAGATACAGAAAAAGCTTTTGACAAAATTCAACACCCATTTATGAAAAAAACTCTCCAGAAAATAGGCATAGAGGGAACTTACCTCAACATAGTAAAGGCCGTATTTGATAAACACACAGCCAATATCATTCTCAATGGTGAAAAACTGAAACCATTTCCTCTAAGATCAGGAAGAAGACAAGGTTGCCCACTCTCACCACTGTTATTCAACATAGTTCTGGAAGTTTTAGCCACAGCAGTCAGATAAGAAAAAGAAATAAAAGGTATCCAAATCGGTGAAGAAGAACTAAAGCTGTCACTTTTTGCATTTGACATGATGCTATATATATAGAATCCTAAAGATACTACCAGAAAACTACTTGTGCTAATCAATAAATTTGGTAAAGTAGCAGGGTACAAAATTAATGCACAGAAATATCTTGCATTCCTATACACTAACAATGAAAAATTTGAAAGAGAAATTAAGGAAACACTCCTGTTTACCATTGCCACAAAAAAAATAAAATACCTAGGAATAAAGCTACAAAAGACCTGTATGCAGAAAACTATAAGACATTGATGAAAGAAATTAAAGATTATACAAAAGATGAAAGATGATACAAACAGATGGAGAGATATACCATGTTCTTGTATTGGAAGAATCAACATTTTTAAAATATCTATACTACCCAGAGCAATCTACAGATTCAATGCAATCCCTATCAAACTACCAATGGCATTTTTTACAGAAGTAGAACAAAACATTTCACAATTTGTATAGAAACACAAAAGACACCGAATAGCCAAAGTAATCTTGAGAACGAAAAATGGAGCTGAAGAAATCCAGCCCCCTGGCTTCAGACTATACTACAAAGCTAGAGTAATCAAAACAGTATGGTACTGGCACAAAAACAGAAATATAGATCAATGGAACAGGATAGAAAGCCCAGAGATAAACCCACACACATATGGCCACCTAATCTTTGATAAAGGAGGCAAGAATATACACTGGAAAAAAGACAGCCTCTTCAATAATTGATGCTGAGAAAACTGGACAGCTACATGTAAAAGTATGAAATTAGAACACTTCCTAACACCATACAGAAAAACAAACTCCAAATGGATTAAAAACCGAAATGTTAAGCCAGACACTGTAAAACTCAGAGGGAAACTTAGGCAGAACACTCTATGACATAAATCACAGCAAGATCCTTTTGGACACACCTTCTAGCCAAATGGAAATAAAAACAAAAATAAACAACTGGGACCTAATGAAACTTAAAAGCTTTTGCAGAGCAAGGGAAGCCATAAAGAAGACGAAAAGACAACCCTCAAAATGGGAGAAAATATTCGCAAACGAAGCAACTGACAAAGGATTAATCTCCAAAATTTACAAGCAGCTCATGCAGCTCAATATCAAAAAAACAAACAAACCAATCCAAAAATGGGCAGAAGACCTAAACAAGATATACAGATTGCCAACGAGCATATTAAAGGATGCTCAACATCGCTAATCATTAGAGAAATGAAAATCAAAACTACAATGAGGGGCTTCCCTGGTGGCGCAGTGGTTGAGAGTCCGCCTGCCGATGCAGGGGACACGGGTTCATGCCCCGGACCGGGAAGATCCCACATGCCGCGAACGGCTGGACTCGTGAGCCATGGCCGCTGAGCCTGCGCGTCTGGAGCCTGTGCTCCGCAACGGGAGAGGCCATAATAGTGAGAGGCCCACATACCGCAAAAAAAAAAGAGTCATGTACCACAATGTTCAATGCAGCACTATTTACAATAGCCAGGACATGGAAGCAACCTAAGTTTGCATCAACAGATGCATGGATAAAGAAGATGTGGCACATATATACAATGGAATATTACTCAGCCATAAAAAGAAACGAAATTGAGTTACTTGTAGTGAAGTGGATGGACCCAGAGTCTGTCATACAGAGTGAAGTAAGTCAGAAAGAGAAATACAAGTACCGCATGCTAACACATATATATGGAATCTACAAAAAAAAAAAAATGGTTTTGAAGAACCTAGGGGCAGGACTGGAATAATGACATAGATGTAGAGAATGGACTTGAGGACATGGGGAGAGGGAAGGGTAAGCTGGGACGAGGTGAGAGAGTAACATTGACATATATACGGTACCAAATATAAAATAGATAGCTACTGGGAAGCAGCTGCATAGCATAGGGGGATCAACTTGGTGCTTTGTGACCACCTAGAGTGGTGGGATAGGAAGGGTGGGAGGGTGGCCCAGGAGGGAGGGGATATGGGGATATATGTATATGTATAGTTGATGCACTTTGTTATAAAGCAGAAACTAACACAACATTGTAAAGCAATTATACCCAATAAAGATATTACATTAAAAAAATTAAGAAATAAAAAAATATTAAAAAATAAATCATTCAATAAATTAAAAAAATAATAAAAGAATCAGCAGCTCTGATCCAGTAGTTCCTGATTATCTTAGGATCATGTTTCATTGTTTATATTTTATTATCTTTAATCTCTTCCTTCATTGGTGCCTTCTCTATAAACTTCACACACATTTAGTTCTTTGTTAATCTTAAAAACCAACAAAGCTTTCTTTACCTTGCCTCCTTAAATTTCCACATTATTGTTTTCTTTTCTCCTTTTCAAATATGAAGTCTTGAAATATTAATATTTCTGACATAACCATTAATCCTCTACAAACTGCCTTTTTTTCCTATTATTTATCCATCTTTCATTTATTCAACATATATTTATTGGGGATTTAGTGTGCTTCACACATTGTTCTAGTCAGTGGCAACACAATATAATTGCTTTTAAAAAAATTTCTCTTGAAATATTGTTGATTTACAATGTTATGTTAGTTTCCAGTGTACAGCAAAGTGATTCAGTTTAATATATATATATAAATTTATATATATATATGTGTATATATATATATGTGTGTGTATCTATATATATATATATATAGATACACACACATATATTCTTTTTTTACATTCTCTTCCATTATAGGTTATTGCCATAACTGCTTTTTTATAAGTTACCCTGGGCGAAGAGAGTACATAATCAAAAGAAAAAATACTACTAATAAACAAAAAATACAGTGGGTATACAGAGTAACAAAAGTGGGTGGCCACTCCTGACAGAGTGGTCAGAAAAGATCTATGTGATGTGATGATTTATAAGCTGTGTGTATTGTACAGTGAGTGATGGGGAATTGCGTTGTGGGGAACTGCTTGTGGAAGGCGTGAAAGTATGTATAAGGCTGTTGAAGTCACCCATCGAAGATACTGTGGGGGGTTTTGGACAAGGAGGATAGTACTTGAGATGGTGAATAGTGGAGGAACTTATGATGTATTTCAAATATAGAAGCCTCAGAACTTAATGTGGGATGTATTGGATGACATGGAGTGGGGAAGAATATAATCAAAATTACTTCTTGACTTTTGGCTTGAACAGCTGGGTGGGTATTGGCTGGATGTTAAGCCCAGTCGGGAAGACTCTGGAGAAAAAGACTGTGTATGGCAGATGGAGCACAAACAAACCCAAATTAAGATTTGGATATGATAAGTGTGAGATGCCTGTTAGCCATCCAACTAGCTCTATCAGGTTCATAATTGGGCAACTTCTTATTATAGATACAGTTAAGAAGTCATTAGCACATAAATGACATTCTAAACCAAGGTACTAGGCAATATTATCTAAGGAGAAAGAATAAACAGAAATGGAAAAGTAGCCAAGACCGAATCCTGGATACACTCCTACGTTTATATTTCAGGTAGGGGAGGTAAGTCCCGTGAAGAAGACAGAAGGAACAGCCAGCAAGATAGGAGAAAGAAACAGAAGAGTGTGGGATCATAGACGCCAAGAGAGGAAAGGGGCAGTCAGCTGTGTTGAAGGTCAATGAGAGTTCACATAAGGGAGGGCAGAAAAGTAACCCCTGGATTTGGCAACACCCATATTATTGGTCCCCTTCATCAGCACATACATTAATGGCCTTCATCCGTGCGCTTTCAGTGGAGTGGTGTAGAGGAAAGTCTGATCAGAGTGGATCAAGGAGAGATTTATAGATAAATTAATAGGAGTAGTAACTGCAGGCAGCTCTTTCAAGATATGCTTGTCTGTGAAGAGAAAAGGTAGGACGGTAAGCATAGAGAGGTGTGTCATTGTTAATGTTCCCCTTAGAGTGAGGTCTGTGTTGTCCTCCTAACCCTACCGAAGCCACCTGCTATCATCACTTTATTGTCGGTGCTCTCCAATATGTAATTTACAGGCTCTTCATGAACGATTTCATTCATTTGGATTGCTTTGACGAATTCATACACTTACTTCATACACTAAGTTCCAGCTGCCTCCTTTCTTCTAAACACAAAAGTCTTTCAAGCCTCTCAGATATAACAGCTTGTCTCAGGGCAGCCTCACGCTGGCTTTCTCTTTTGTGTGGTCCATATCCTGCCCACAGGAAACACTCACATCCTTTGTCCTGACAAATCCTACGTGTGGAATGATGACTCATTCTCAACTCAGCAATTTCTTCTTTGCTCTGCTGGTTACAGTTAACTTGCTTATCTCTTAGCTTTTATATATATTTTATTATTTTGGTATATTTATAAACTTGTATTTCTTTTATTATGTTTAACATACTGCCCTCTTTAGTGGTAGTGATGGGGGTAGGGTTAGGAATTATGACACATTTTAAAAATCATCCTCAAAAATGTTCCTTACCAACAATAGCTGAAGCTTTTATACTTAAGACATGGGGAATGTATTCAAAAGCCATGAAACCTGTTTTAGCTAAAGCCTTAGAAAATGTGTGACCTTTGCACCTTTTTTCGATGGTTCTCTTTATTATATCTTTTACCTCAACAAATACTTGCCTGTAACATCCTTCCATGTCCTATTTTGTAAAGCCAGGTTTCTCATTTCGTTGGAGTCCTGGGACTACTCTTGAGTCATTTTTGTGCTTACTGAGTGACAAGCAGCAGAAGCTAAGATAAGACTAGACAGTACCTAACCCAAAAGAGAAAGTCCAATTCAATTAGAACTGTCCCTCCCTTTTAGACCCCATAACTGATTAGTTATGAAAGTTGATCATTTTTCCTGGAATACGTGTCTCAAATCTGCCCTCTCCTCTTTTATCCAGTCACTGTTGTCCTTCATGCAGGCCCTCAGCTGTACCACTGAGGTCCTCTTGATTACTTCCTCCAGCCTCAACCCTCCAAGCCATGGTAATTAGCTTTCAAAGTCTCGTATCTGGACTTATCCCTTCCTTGCTTAAAAATCTTTCAAAGACATCCCGTTGCCTACTGAAGAAACTCTAAACTCCGTCGCAAATTATTCTCTAATTCCTTCTCCAGAATTATGTCCTGCCAACTCTTTTTCATACATACACATCTGCAGTGATACTGAACTATAGCCTGTACATAGGGGTGACGGCAGGGCACTTTTTCAATAGTTGGAAATAAAGGAAATAAAATTATCTTCTCATAACTAAATTATAAAATCATACCACAGTAGAAAAGAGCAGAGAAATAGAAATTCACTTTAAAGAGAGAGCATGATTTCCATTACAGTGGGTTTATTAGGCCAGCAGACCAGAAGAGGAAGAACAGAATTACTGGTAGTAGTAATTGTCCCTGATTTTCACGAGGTGGCAGACTTGCTTCCTGTATGGAGTATAGAACTCAGGAATTGATTCCCTGGGGAGTTTCCTGGTGCTTTTTTAACTGGTGGTAACCATAACTGGCCAACTGCAGCAACAGATCCCCAAGGGCATGCTAATCAAGGGCTCAGACTCCTCAGGGATAAAGAGCTGAGGACTGGTGAAAAATGAGAGGAACTTACAATGACTGGCAGAGAAGGAAGATGATCAATATCAATTCCTCAGGAAAGACTGCAGCTGCAGGTATAATATCTTACCCTGCTACCGTTCCTTTTGTAAGTCTTTCTTTTCTTTTCTTTTCTTTTCTTTTATTTTCCCAGAAATTGTGAGTGACCACCAACTTTAAGTACCACTGACAGGACAGATTGAATCTAATATGGGTCAAAATTGGATCTGAAGTGGTACAAGGGGTTTATCTTCTCTGCCCTCAGTGCCTCAGCCATCACCACTATCCCAGGGCTCACAGAGTCTCTGATTAATGACATTTGATCTTACATAAGTTTGCCTTGGACCGAGGAACCCACTTTACATTCAACAATGGGCACATAACCAGAGAGAATCCACTGGTGCTACCGTACGTCCCAGAAACTTCCAGCCTAATAGAATATTGGAATGCCTTCTTAAAATACTTTGAAATGCTAGCTTGAGGATTGGATGTGATCACTCAAGGTGCAGTGTATACTTTGAACCAACCAGGATTTAAGAGGCGCCGCATTCCTTATAACTAGAAGACCTGGGTTTGGAACCAAAGGTAGATGTAGGAGGAAAGCTCATTGTCCCTCCTTGTGAATCTCTTGAGGACTTTGTGCTTTCCTTTCTTACAACTTTAGTTTTTATCAGACTAGAGGTCCAGGGATGGAAACGCTTCTACCAGAGAACATGGTAAATGTTCGTTGGCACTTAAACTTAAGACTGCAGCCTGTTCAAACCACACCCATTCAATGTTCCCATCCCCAGTCTCAGGCCCTGAGGTTAGCAAAGACGAACCAGGGCTCCAAATTCAGACCTGTTTGAAAATTCCCTAATCTCACAATCTTATCTGAAACCTAAGTTTTAGCTCATTCTGCCCTCTGGTTATAAAATAAGAATACGTCTTTTAATGGTGCCCAAAACCCTCTGGATTTCACACCATGCCTTGAGTTGGTAGTTGAGTCGCATGTTTTCCCTTCAATGTTTCAGTGACACTTAACAACAACCTTCTGACTTCTCAAACCTTGAAATTGCCATTGCCCCAATATTTCACGAATACTAGAGGTATGTAAACAGTGCATCTCCTACCAATATCCCAACACAGTTCAGCCTGGGTGAGCATCTTAATAATTGTGATACCACAGCATGCCCACTTCACATCGTCAACGCTGGCATCCCTTCCTGAGGATTTGAGTATGGGGAACTGGAGCTTAACCTAGCTGCAGGAACTCTGGGAACTAGTGTAGAACGTGCTCCTCAGGGTTGCCCCACTATACAGGCAAGGGAGCAGTACTAGTTAAATACCAACTCCTAAGAACGTTGGTTAAGCAATAAACTCAGGAAGCAGTAATTCCCCAACCTTTTCAGCCTGCTGTACTCACTGGCAAAGCAGGCTTCCAACAAAGAAACACAGGTGCTGGCAGCTGGCATCCTTTCAGTAGACAGGACAGAGTAGAAAGGCAGGGCAACAAAAGCATTTGTTCTTAGATCAAAGGCCTGGAAATTTTGACGTTTTCAAGATCTTTGGTCCTTGGCAGTTATCTCTCCTCCCAACAAACTCATGACTTTCACAAACTCTTTGTTTCAAACTCCGAAAGAACTATTGGAATTTTCCTGATGCTTCCAGGAAATGAACTGCTCCACGCCTTTATAAACTATATGTGGAATGGATTAGAATGTCCTCCTCTGATTCCAGCCTAGACAACTATTCATCATTCCAGAGAGTTTAGACTTCCCCTCCTCTCAAAAATACTGTTTCCCTGGTTATCCCTATTAATCTGCCTTTCTACTTCAATGGAACTTCCTGCTTTTCTTCACTATGGTTCTCATCATACTGCATTGCCACTAAGTGTGTCTTGCCAGCTATGCCAGGAGGTTTTTTGTGGCCTTATCATGGCTTAGCCTAATGTCTGGTATACAATAGACAGTTAAACAGTGAATGAGGGGAATTAAAGAAATCCATTAACCTTGAGAAGTATTTTCTCCTTTGGTTTAGGAATCTCCATGAAAAGATGAGAAGATAGGAATGATCCAGAAGCAAGCAAAAGTTAATTTCATTAGAAGCCAATTACTAAGTCATCATCATATATTACAGACGCATTTTTGGAAAGGGTATATGAAATCAAATTACAGCAAAATATGCAAGCAAAAAATATAATTGAGGGCTTGATCTTTTAAATAAAGACAATTAAATTACTAGATAGTAACTGCTACTATATTTCCTCCCATGCTCTACAGTCCTGTCTTCCTCTTTCATTTTATTTTTCTCTTTAGATCTTGTAACTCTAGCATCTGAGCCCCAACTAGAATATAAGTTCATTCAGGATAGGAGTTTTTTTTTTTTTTTTCATTAGTGAATTTCTCAGTGTGTCGAAAAATCACCCAACTCACAGTAGAAGCTCAAGTACTTCTTGTTAAAAAATTGAATAAATTTAACATTTTAAGCAATATCCATGTGATGTATTACTTTGATTAAAAACTTTTTAAAAAAGAAGAAACACAAAAATTAGAAGGTTTAAAAATGGTGTTGCTATAGACAACATATAATTTGTGTGTTCAAGGTAACAATTTGAGTTATTTTAAAATTTATATATCAATTCAATTTTTAAAATACAAATACTGGAGGAAGTATTTTGGGGGTGGTTTTTTTTAAAGCAATAGGAAAATTTAATTGGAAATATTTGTACTATGGAATGTGATAAAGAATTACCATACACACACACGCACATAATAAAATTGAGCTATTATATAGCATCTATTTAATTCCTCATTATTACAGAATTGTTGAAATTTGTAACCAAAAGTGACTAGGGAACTGTATGTTTTTATTTGATTTCTCCTTCAGCTATGCACTGTATTGTTATTTATACCATTTAATCTATAGCGAGGTGGCTTCATTGAGTTAGAGCTTCCCATTTATTCATAGAAGTATCAGCCTTTTGTCTGCCTTTGCTAAGAGTATATTTAAAGTATAATCTTGATCAGCTATATATTTGTCACTCCATCTCTGCTTGCTACTTTACTGCCGATTAATTGATACAATACTACTTAAAATATCATGACTCTTCAAAAAAGAAAAGAGAGATTTCACATAGGCACATGCTAGTAGAGGGAGAAGAATCTTTCTGGGCGGCAGCTCTTGTCTGTGCTTTGCTATCCCTGACCTGCTTGCTCCGCGTCCAAGCTGCAGCAGTGGGGTGGGGAATATAGGCTTCTCTGGCTTGTGGCACTACTAAGTGATTCCTACGTCTGAATCTCCCTGAAGTTATTGCCCTATAACGTTTCCTGTGTCACACCATGAAAGGCAGCCCTCTGTGTTACAACCCAAGATTTTGTGATTTATCACCAGCTCTGGATTCCATAATTGTTGCTTCATCTCTTGGTTGGAAAATAGTGAGGCAGGTTTTCCTTCCAGCCTTATATCCCTTTTATGAATGAAGGGGCTTGAGTCTACTGCTTGGTAACATCATGGGTTTCAAAGTAAATTTCCCGAACTGAAGCAGGAGTAAGAAATCTGGAAGGGGCTTCTGAATTCATCTTTTAGAAGGACAGGAACTATTAAACTCTGGAGAAAACAAATACCAGCTACCAAAGGTATGGAGGACTCCAGATTGGATTAGAGATGTCAGAAATAACTAAGGTGTTCATTTAAGGGCAACTGAAGGAAAATAAAAGGATTTGGGTCGTTTGTCTTAGCTGAAGGCACTTTAAATGGAGAAAGGCAGCTTCAGCACTTATTTATGAGCTTAGGTAAAGAAAACTTGAATTTCATTGGGTTCTTTGATAGTTCTTTCCATGGACTTAGCCTGTATTTTATTGGATTTCATTCTAAGACTATCTTTTGACCAAATAAGCTTTTCCAGTTAAACTATTTCGAAGTGGCATCAGCCCTGCCTTTCTCTAAAAGATGTTTCTGGGGCTTCCCTGGTGGCGCAGTGGTTGAGTCTGCCTGCCAATGCAGGGGACACGGGTTCATGCCCCAGTCCGGGAAGATCCCACATGCTGCGGAGCGGCTGGGCCGGTGAGCCATGGCCGCTGAGCCTGCGCATCTGGAGCCTGTGCTCTGCAACGGGAGAGGCCACAACAGTGAGAGGCCCGCGTAACGTAAAAATAAATAAATAAATAAAAGAATAAAAGATGTTTCTTCCCGTTCACTACCGTAATGAATAGGTATCCTTTTCGTCTGCTCCTTTGAAACAGTCACATGCTTAGTTACATAAAAATAATAACTTTATTTATTGCATGTCCTTGTGCTATGCATTATATCATTTGATCTTCACAAACATTTGGGAAAGGGTCAATATTTTCTGTAGTTTATTAATGAGGGTCAGAAACGTTAAGGGACTTGAGGATAGAAAACTCTTCGTTGATGGCAAAACTAATACTTGAAGTCAGAACTAGTTGATTAGTTGATTAGCACTCAGGAACCAGACTTCACCAGGCATATACATCAGAATCAAATGAGCGGCTTTCCAAACCCATAGCTCAGGCTCCATCACAGACTTAGGACCAGGACTTTGAAAAAGCTGTCTGGGTAGCTAAAATCCATGGCTCTAGAGAAGAAACCCAAGTCTCGTCCCACCGATGTCCCTGTTTGCAAATAGTACTGAAGGCAGCACTCCAAGCCATGCATACTCACATAGGATAATGACAGGAACTTATGGCCAGAGTTCTACTCGCCTTATCACCGTTCGGTGCCTAGCGAGTGTAAGCTGAGGGACTGTTTCCCTCACCACTGAGGAGTGAGCAGTGCCAAAGGGTTGGGGCCAAGTTTTATTTACTCTGTTGAGGAAGGGAAACAACAGATCCGGAAAAAGTCCCAAAAGAAGACAGAAAAATCCTTTTCTTGAATAAAGTTCTGGAAAATAAGAAAATTTTATTCTAGCCTTTCTTCCTGAAATCATGGCTCCTAATTAAAGAGATCCAGGATGGCTTGAACAACATGGCCCAGGATGGTCACTGGTACCCTAATCAGTGGAGAACAGACGCAGCTAAAAGAAGGTACTGAATCATCACAGGGTAGAGCCATGTAGTGGAAATCTCCTGGGGTAGGGGCCGGGGGGCACTGCTAGGAACAGAGAATGGTATAAAAAACTACTGAAGCAAAAGACAGTGAGTCGTCTCTGGTAGTTTCTCCCAGAGGAAATAATTCCAGCTAGGGGCTTTTTATGCATTTACTCATTTATTAAACAAACATTTACTGAGTATCTTTTCTGTACTTATGCTAAGTCCCTGGGATGCAGAGTTGATTAATCCGCCTAGATTTCAGGGAGGGAAAGAAAGCTTTCAAACCAATGGGTGTGCCCAGCTTTGAATTACAGATAATTCATCTTGTATTTTATTTTCTGTTATTTTAGAGAAGCTCTTCCGCCCATTCCTGGAAGTGGGAAATATATCAGGAAGTAAAAAAAATAATAATAATGCTTACCACCAACCAGGATGGGAGTAAAATCTTTCTGCATCTCAAACCTGGATGACTTAAGGTTTTGTGCTCTAAGAGCTGAGGTCTCTTTATGATGGTTGATCAAGCATTTTTGGATGATCATCAAGCCCAATTAAGGGAAGGGAAGTGAAGAAACAAAATTACAGAAGAAAGATGCTTTTTTTTTTTCTCCTGTGCCCTAATAATATACTGGGAGGAAGTGACAGGGAAAAGCAATTTGGGTCCTAGAGTTTAAATCCTTGGGTTCCATTCCTGTGATAGCTCTCAGTCTGAGAGTGGGTCCAGGAAGAGCTTGCCAGGAGGATGAATTACTCTCAGTTACTGAGCCAAGGTAAATCATATTTTGAACTCTGTGTCTGGAGTGATAAGATACCATGATTGTTAGTACAATCAGACCATGACCAGAATGGGGGAAAAGGAATGGTTTCCCAAAGAAAAATCCGTAGGACAGATGTGGGCACTGGATAAATTGATGTTAGCTGGACAGTCAACCCAATTGGGGTCTACTGCATCTCTTGCCAAGACATATTACATTATCTGTCCATTCATAAAAATACAGAAAATATATTAGTCCTTTATAAGAGCTTAATAAATAGGAATACAATTAATGTAAATTGAGGTTAAAAAGTTTTAGGTATATGCAATATGTCTATTCTTAAACTTGAAAACGTTGGTTTTAAAGGAAATTATTTTTAAAAAGCATGTTAAGAGCAGATGTGGAATATTCAATAAATGGTGTTAGAACAACTAGGTAACCTTCTGGAAAAAGTAAAGTTCTTTGATAACTTGCAGCATAAGAAAATAGGTCAAAGATATGAATCCTGAAATCATAAAAATAGTAAATAATCCATGGAAGAGTAAAACTATATTAGTGAATATTTTCTAAATATGAAATAAAACCCTAAATTCAAAACAAAAAATTTGGTAAACTTTACATTAAAAAAAACATACATTAAAAAAAAACTTACATTGACAAAGAAAAGCCAAAAGAAAAATACTTTGTTTCTTTAGAAGATATAAAACATTGATATATCAATGAGAAATTCTTCATCAACCCAGCATGAAGAAACATGAGCAAACAGTTGGGAGGAAGAAGGAAGGAAATAAAGAAGGAAGGAAAGACAGGGAAGAAAATTCACAGAATGAGAAATACAAATAACTTAAACATATGAAAAGATTCTCAATTTCACTTATCCCAAAAGATATATGAATTCAAACTAGGATTCCACTTATCTGCTATCAGGTAGATAACATTCAGTAACATACTGTACTTACAAAGGTATGTTGAAACAGGACTTTCAGACATAGAATATAAATTGAAACAACTTCTGTGGAGTCTAACTTAGAAATAGCAGTCATAATGTAAAACACACATTCCCATTGAATGGTTAATTCCATTTCTTAAGATTTGCCCCATATATTAACTGACGTGTGTGAAAATTGGCACTTATTCAAGGATATTCACTGTAGTCTTATTTGAAATAGCAGAAGACTTCAAAATGTGTGATGATGGTTTAGTGATATAATGGGATATTATGCAGCTATGAAAAAAATTTGAAACTGAGTAAGCTCTATGTACTGATATGAAATGATTTTATTTTTTAATGAGAAAAAGTAAAAATCAAGGTACATGTATTATGCTAGCTTTCTATAGCTGCTGTTGTGACAATTAAATGCAAATTTAGAGGCTTAAAACAACACGAATTTATTATCTTACAGTTCTTCAGGTCAGAAGATTGGCATGGGTCTCACCAGGATAACTGAAGGTGTTGTCAGGGTTACATTCCTTTCTGGAGGCCAGAGAATCTGTTTTTTTGCCAGCTTCTTCAGGTTCCCCACATTCCTTAGCTCATGTTTCCCTTCTTTCATCTTCAAAGCCAGCAACATCACACCACTCTGAATCCTTCTCTGTAGTCACACCTCTCTCTGATCACAGCTGGGAAAGGTTCTCTGATTTTAAGCATTCATGCAATCAGAGTGGGCTCATCTGAGTAATCCAAAATGATCTCCCCATCTCAAGTACATACCTTTAATCGCATCTATAAAGTCCCTTTCTCTATGTAAGGTAACATAGTCACAGGTTCAGGGATTAGGGATGGACATCTTTGGGGAACATTATACTCCTTCCATTATACACATTCATGTGAATAAAATGCTAATGCTTCTTTTTAAATGATAAAAAGAAATGGTCCTAGAATTTTATGAAAGATCATTAATAATGGTTGCCTGAGGGGAAGAAGAATGACATAGACCTGAGAGGGAGACTTCTCCTTGTGTTCTCTTCTGTACTGTTTGAATTTTGAATTGTGTAAATTATTATCCTACAAAGCCTACATGCTTTTTAAAGGATAAAATCAAGCCTCTTTGCAAAATATATAAAATGAAGATACATGCCGATTGATTTCACCCCAGTCTGGGACTGTGAGCCCTAGTATTTAATGAATAATAAATGTGCCTTAGAAACACCCCAGGGCACTTGTGAAGGGGAATCAGGGGTGAGGGGGTGAGGGGAAGAGCTAGAGTGTGGCCACCAAAACATGGCAGGAATAGCAGGGGCTGCTTCATTGACCTATTCCTGCTGTTAAAGTCTCCCCGTATCATATGTCAGCAATTCCACAAGAGCCTGAAGAGAAATTTGCATTACAACCAGGCATAGGGGAGAAATAAAAAAAGGGGAGGGAGATTCTGCTCCTTTTATTAGCATTATTCCTTTCAGACTCAGTGGTGGTGGATGTGCTGATTATAAAAGACAGACTACAGGGGGCAGAATGAGAAAAGTTGGCCCCTCTCTCAAGTTTTTAATACTTGAAATGGTGGCCTGGAAACAGCTTTTTATATAGGAGGTTAAATACCACTGATATAATAGCAAAAGATCGCCTTATGGAAATTTAGTTAGTTAAAATTGACTAGAGATATTTTTTAATAAAGAATGAAGTCCCTTCCAACCAATCATTAAGAAAGTGACAAATAATTGACTAGAAATTTAGGCAAAGATGCCAATGGGAAATTCAAACGTGAAAACCTTTGAAGGTTAAAAAAAACACATGAAAAGTTTAGCCACAATGTTGGCGAAAATTAAATGCAAATCGAAGTAAAAAAGAAATTCCATTTCACACTTAATAGATTGACAGTTTTTAAAATTTGGCAATGCTAAGTATTGACAAGGATGTGGTGAATCTTTAACTTTTCAGTGCAATTTGGCAAAAACTAGTAAAGGTTAACACACGCATACACTGTAACATGGAAACTCCACCACCAGCTATGTACTGATGAAACTGGCATTTGTCAACAAAACGATGTACAAGGTTGTTCATAACAGTTTCAATTTGTATATGAAAATAATAGAAACAATGTAAATAACCAGCAAAGTGAAAATAGATAAGGGAATATAATATAGTACCTAATGGAATACTGTATCAGAGTGAAAATGAATGCACAAAAGGAAAGAATATAATCATGGATTTATCTTTCAAACAATGATAATTAGAGAAAAGCAACCTGCAGAAGACTATATACAGTGTGGGTCCTGTCTTACTCTGCCTGGGCTGTTACATCAAAACACCATAGACTGAGTGACTTAAACAGCAGACATTTATTTCTCATAGTTCTGGAGGCTGGGAAGTCCAGGATCAAGGTGCCGGCAGTTCTCACTGTATTTATATTCATGTGCTTTTTAAAATTATTATTTATTTATTTTTGGCTGCGTTGGGTCTTTGTTGCTGCACGCGGGCTTTCTCTTTAGTTGCAGTGAGCAGGGGCTACTCTTCATTATGGTACATGGGTCTCTCGTTGCGGTGGCTTCTCTTGTTGTGTAGCACAGCCTCTAGGCGTGCAGGCTTCAGTAGTTGTAGCACACAGGCTCAGTAGTTGTGGCTCGTGGGCTCCAGAGCACAGGCTCAGTAGTTGTGGCACATGGGCTTAGTTGCTCCGCAGCATGTGGGATCTTCCCAGACCAGGGCTTGAACACGTGTCCCCTGCATTGGCAGGCGATTCTTAACCACTGCTCCACCAGGAAAGTCCCTTGTATTCTTGTGTTTTGTTTTTTTTTTTTAAAGAAGATGTTGGGGGTAGAAGTTTATTAATTTTTATTTATTTATTTTTGCTGTGTTGCGTCTTCGTTTCTGTGCGAGGGCTTTCTCTAGTTGCGGCAAGTGGGGGCCGCTCTTCATCGCGGTGCACAGGCCTCTCACTATTGCGGCCCCTCTTGTTGTGGAGCACAGGCTCCAGACGCGCAGGCTCAGTAGTTGTGATTCACGGGCCTAGTTGCTCCGCGCCATGTTGGATCCTCCGAGACCAGGGCTCGAACCCGTGTCCCCTGCATTAGCAGACAGATTCTCAACCACTGCGCCACCAGGGAAGCCCTCTTGTGCTTTTAATCTTGGTTCATATTTTGGTTGGCTGAAGTAAGTTTTTCCAAGGTCACCAAAGGCATGTATTTCTGAAATAGTTTATGTCTAGAATTGTTTTCTATTTCTATCTTACATGAAAACAGTCCTCAAGAATATAAAATTCTTTGCTGGTGATCTTTTCATCTCAAATTTGTACTGATCTGTGGTTCTGAACATTTTTTGGTTTCAAACATCTTTAAGAATTTGATGAAAGGTGCAGGCCCCTACAGAGAAAACAAGCGTTTATCTATTCAACATAGTAGCAAAATTTAACAAAGGCTTTTATAATTCAAGAGCTGCCTGAAGCGCATACCTTAATCTTCAAGTTAAGAATTTCTGAAAAGGTGTTTCTACGGGACAATGAAACTAATCTTCCAGTCCTTTGTAGGCAACATGTTTTACCTATCTAAATATTTATTTCCAAGATTTTATCTTCATCATAAAAATCCATTACTTTTTCATTGTTTATGTTGGGTTAGAGTTGTCGTTTGGATTGTTTTTAATTACCCCTGCCCTGGGCCCTAGGAGTAGGACCTACTTTATAACGCTGCATCAATGGCTCTCTTGCCCTCTGACTTTAAGCTGGATTCTACTCTACATAAGCGAGCACCGGTAGGAGGAATGTACCCCACAGGCTCACTCCCTCCATTCTGGGTTGTTTGCTATAGGTTGGGTGCCTCCGTCCACTACAGCCCACAGCGCTGGACAGTGGCCTCTCTCCAGACAGATACTTTCTTTGGGTTCAGATAGCCACTCTCTCACTTCCTTTCAAGCCTAAGGTGACTGCACCAGTGTTACCAACCAATTCTCTATCTATCTCTCATGATTTCTGTTGCTTTACGACCTCTGTTGATGCATGCTTTCTGTTTACTGCATTTTCTCTATTTGTCTTTTAGCTTCTGCCCTTTCTTCTGTCGGCTTCCTTCTCTGTGTATTTCATAAAGGAGGATAAGAAATGCCAGTCAGTATCTACCACAGAGCAACCTCCTCTCCCCTACCAGCTTTCAGTGGCTGATATGGGAGACAGGCAACAATCACTGCCCCAGTCTCCTGAGAACAGGTAGGTGGAGTCACATGATAGAGTGAAACATTTAATAAGGAACCTCTCAGAGGTAGCCTAAAAGCAAGGTAGAAACACTATAGAGGAAGAGAATAGAGCTCCTATCATACAGCGTTCTTACTTTTCTAATACATCAGCTTAAGTTACTCTTTTTTTGTTCATTATTGATCTAGAAACTCCTGCATTGGAGTTCTGATGTTGCACACCAATGTAACTTTTCGCATACTTCCAAGATTCTGACTACTCCTCCAATCACATTCCCTACTGCAGATATGCAAAAACACGTACACTAGAGCGCACACATTACCCGCAAACAGAAACGCCTCCAGTCTTAATTTATTTCTGTGCCCTAAATTTAAAACTTTCTGTGCCTGTGTAAATTTACAACTTTTCATTTAACCTGCTTTTTCCTGTGTCAGGAAACATAACATTTGGAGCAGGGGCAGGGGAATGTATCACTTTTTTCCATTGATTTTACATGGAAACCAGAGAGGAGTTTCTGAAGCATTTGAGTGATTTTTGTTCTTTTCCTTTTGTGATTCGCATTAGGATTTTTCCAACCATAATTTGATTATTGCTTCCATTCCAAATCTTTGGCTTTCTTTCTCCAGAAAATGGATTATTCTTGTTTTTATCCCTATTCTCTGTCTTCCAAAGTAAAAATGGTGTTTCTCATTATTTTCTTGTCTAATCCTTGACGACTTTCTTTGAGAATCAATTCTGCTGCTTACAGCTGCCAATGAAGATTTTAATTCCATCATCATGATTTCAACTCCTTTCAGACGTTCTCACTCCTTTTCTCATTTTATTCCCTTTTTATCTCAGTTTTGTTGCCCTTGCCTCTTACTTTGTGGATTTTTAAAAAGTTCCTCCCATTGTATTTTATCTCAGTAATTATTTTCCTGTGACTCTCTGCTCCAGCTTTATAGATAATTCGTTTTCATTAACTTGCAGGTACCAGTTTTTGAAGTTTCTTCTACTCATCAACTTACTAATATTTTTTTAGAATTATGTTATTCCTTCTCACTGTGTAACTCTCTTCTGATGCTTCACACATTTTGTTTAGTTTTTTGTTTAGTTTTCTTCAAAAGACAAGGGCTCTGACCACACTTGGAATCTGCCAACTGGGAGAAATTTGGATTGCCTGTGTCCCTCCTCCTTTTTTCACTTGGGTGCCGTTCAAATCTTGTTCTTAGACTTACAGCTGGAGCAGTGGCATCACTTCCTTAACCAGTTCTAGTAGGCAGAACTCCTCATCTCCTCTCCTGCATATCTGCTGGCCCATAGTGGACTCTCTCTGGGAGCTTACAGTCTCTACCATGATGCAGGCAACTGGGGAAACAGGTTTGACAATCTTACAGCAGCAGAATGTTGAGAGGGAGTGACATAAAACTGGAAACAGTAAAGGCAACATAGAAATATTTTCCGTGTAATAGAGGGAGGACTACCCATCTTTCTGACTGGTACAAATCGGTTCCTATGAATTAGTGGGCAGAAAGTAGGAGAAAGCTAAATTGTCTCTTCTGTATTACTTATAGATGGTGGTTTGCTCTTTTCATGGATGAAGCATAGGCAGGCCACAAATAGTTTTTCTCCAACAACTTGCATCATTTACAGTAAGTGAAATTCCTCTGAGATTTGGGCATTTTGTTGGTTTTCAGAGTTAGTCGATATTTGAATTTTCTTTTACTCATCTTGAGTTTGAAATGAAAATTTGAAGGTTTTCAAATGAAAGTTGAAGTCTGCTAACTATACACAACTTTTAAAGGAATTGAGCTGATATTCTTACAAAAAACAGTGTATTTGTGCTGGACAAGTTAGATAGATAGATAGATAGATAGATGATAGATAGATGATATAGGTATAGGTATACATATAGATACTTTTCTTGCTACCAACTACTTTTATTTAAATTGCGTTTGGCTCATAAAAAGTTCATTATTTTTATGAGTAGATTTTGAATATTTCCTGTGACATGTTATCATGCTGGAAGAGCTCGTGGTTTTTACAGTAGCATGGTGTACATCTAGACATAGCCCACTAAAGTTGCTGCAGTAGGTTTTATATGTAAAAGTAACTTAAATAAGTATTATAAAAATTGCATGAGACTTGTGAGTAATCTAAAGATATGTTTTCACTCTGCTTTTGTTGGCAACTAACTCTGTAAGCTTGAGAAGATTGTTTAATCTACAGACTTATCAACGTCTCCCCTCTGAAAAGTAAAAATATCTCCCGAAATTATTTTCCAGAATTGCGATCACACAAAACATAGGGAAAGTAAAGCGGTTGACAACTGCAAACTACAATAATTGACTCAATCGTCATTTATTTCAGATACCTCTAAGTGACATTATGTACCCATAATTTGTTTATTTACTTGTTTAATGCTTATCGCTTCTGATTAGAATCTAAACTCTATAAAGATAGCCTTTTTACTGTCATGGTCTCTTCTGTATCTCAAGACCTGATACTACTCACTGCCCCATGATGGGTACTGAGTAATTGTTGAATAAACAGATGAAGGAGCCAGCAGGGTATTGGTGAAATAAACATAAACAGTTTACAGTCCTTGACCTGCTGAGTCTCACATTAGCCATAATTATAAATTTAGAACATTCTGCATAAATGTGTCCAAATGGAAGCTCATAAACATAAAGTAAAATGTGCTCATTAAGAACTAATTCAAATTCTGAGAAATAATAGGCCCGAGGTACTTAGGCCAGCTCCTCTTTTTTTTCTTGGAATAATTTTACTTCGATTTCAGTTTCTTACTTAAATGTCCACTCAACTACTCTTTATTTAAAAGAAATATATTATCTGGTTCTTGCAAAATTTATTCACCATATATAAGCTACTGACTTCTTAATATGCATGATTCTTCTATGCTATAAACCCAAGAAAGACTTGAAGTGGAATATCAGACTTACTCATAATATCTCACTTTGAGTCCATTTTTCAGAAAGTATTTTTGATCTGAATCTAACTCTCCTTAAGTGTAAACAGCTCAGAATCTTTATTATGCTGGGAAGTTAACAACTGTCCTTCCCTCTTCAAATCGTGTCAGTTGTTTAAGAGATCTGTTTGTTACATATGTAAATGTTTAGCAGTTTGATATGGAAAAGTAATCTCAAATTTTAAAAAAATTCCAAATTAATTAAATAAGAATAATATGTCATCCAAATAAGTAATGTAAACCAACATGTCCTGCAGACAGATTGCTATGTTTCCAGACCCTGACACTTACTTCACAGTTAATTATCCTCTCTAAGCCTCAATTTCCTTATCTGCAATTGAGAATAATGTTGATACTTACCTCCTAGTGTTTTCAAAACTCAAATGAGAAAATGCAAGTAAAGAACTATAGTTCATAGTAATTGCATTTTTGAGTGCTTACTTCCTGCCAGGCACTCTTCTGTGTGTATATATATGTCATTGATTTAATCCTCAGAAAGATTATTTTAAGTAGGTGCCACTGCTATAATCCCCAGTTTACATGTGAAGAACTTGAAGTACAAAGGGTTAAAGTGTGTGTCCATAGCCAGATAGTCAGGTTAGGATGTAGGCATCTTTAGTGGAACATTATGCTGCCCACCACAGGCACTGAATATAAAATGCAAAGTACTAGGTGACTGATTAGGTGAGAAAGGAGGAAGTAAAAGGCGTGGAGGATGATTTGTAGGTTTGTACCTGGTGGGAATAGATAAGTAGATTATTACAAGTGTCTAAAATGCTATATGTAGAGCTAGGAGCAAAGGGCTGTGTTATCTCGGAGTAAAAAACGACTCACTGCCTGTAAAAATTGGATCCATTTACCCAGAGGAAATGGAAATGTCCTGGATCTTCAAGGGTTACTGGAAGCTTACCAGGCAGAGAAGTATGGGAAGGGTGCGTTAGAAACCAACTGGGCAGTGCCAAGGAACATAATACAGGCTACCAATTCCCTGTGCGATTCTAATTTTCTGTTTAATCTAGTTATTCAAGAACAATGTTAAAATAGAGTTTAGCTGGATCTTGAATTCAAACCCGAAGCAAATTGTGAGCTATTCCAGGGACACCAAGACCAACATTACATATTCCATATGCTCCATTTCACTACAAATGAACAGCTTTAGACCGGACTCCCTTGAGAGTCTTCAAATAGAGGTTTAATTAGAAGGCATTAGAGAAACTCATCCTGAAATAACAAAGGCAGTGGTAGCCCTAGAAAGACATGACCCTGGTGAGAACTTGGTGTACTCACTACAGATACTATTTACAAAAGAGGCAAATGAGAAGATTATCTCTGAGGACAGAATTTTGCAGTATCACAAGATGTATTGGTACATATAAATTTATTTTAGGATGATGAATGTTGCTAAATGTATTTCTTTTATTAAAACTTACTTTCTTAATGTCTGCATTATCTGTGGAAACCTATCAGAAAGACGGTTGTAGGAGATATAGCAAAACAGAAGAGAGCTCTCTGAAAATGATGATTGCTCTTTCTGTAATTATGAGTAATTTATTATAATTAAAAATCTGCATTATATTAAGTTGCTAGTGTTTATAATAAATATTTATAAAAATGTTCTAAATTTTTTATTGATAAATGACTGATACATCTATTGATGATTTGATCTTTACTTAATACTGTTGATATAATTTTCTAAGTTTATATGATCTCTTCAGAGCCAAGTATTCTTTATGTAAACAGTACTAAAATGCATATATGCATGAGGTTGCAATTGCTATCTATTCCAGAATCACAGATAAGCTCTATTTTAGGAATAACTGATTTTTGTCTAACAGTAGAAATGAGGGGTACTTGAATGTCTTAAATCACTTTTCCTCATATATAAGGTGGAACTAACTGTGGGCCATTGCATTTTGTAATCTTTGGTCTAAACAGCTCTTGCCTAGAGTTTTTTTGTTTTCTTTTGTTTTTGTTTTTGTTTTTTCTGTTCGTGGGCCTCTCACTGTTGTGGCCTCTCCCGTTGCGGAGCACAGGCTCTGAACATGCAGGCTCAGCGGCCATGGCTCACCGGCCCAGCCGCTCCGCGGCATGTGGGATCTTCCCGGACCAGGGCACGAACCCATGTCCCCTGCATTGGCAGGCGGACTGTCAACCACTGCGCCACCAGGGAAGCCCTTGCCTAGAGTTTTTAATTCCTAGGCATATAAATGTCTGAGTCTGATGAAGCCCATATTTGAAATGAAAAAGTTTTTCATCTACTGACTCATCAATGAAAATTAGGGTTTGGTAGAAGAGCTAATAGGGTGCATGGTAAGAAATAAGTTAGGGGGAAGTGGTTCTTAAGATGGATGATCATAATGAGAAATAAAGGAAAAAGGAGGAAGAGAAGGAAAAAAAAGAGTGGTAGCACACACACAGAGACGTACACACAGGACCTGTTAATAATTAGGAATTATACATGAGCTTTCATATTAAGCAAATATTTGAGCATTTACTATGTGCCAGGCACTGAGGATAGATACAACAGGGAGCATGTGTCTCTGCATTCATAGTCTTATATTCTAGAGTGGAGAGACAGACAATAACAAGAGGAAATTAGTATTAAGAGAAAAATAAAGCCAATAAAAATCATAAAGAAGTGAGAAGGGAGTAGCACTTTTGGAAACTCTCACTGATAAGGGGTCATATCAGCAAAGATGTGAAGTAGTAATTGCAACCCATAAGGGTATTTGATGACAGAAAGAATAGCTACTACAAAGGTCCTGAGATGCCTGCAGTGTTCCATAAAGAGTGGGAAAGCGAGAGGGCTAGAGTGGATGAAGTGAGGAAAAGGACTGTGAGAAATGAGGGCACAGGGTTTATAGGATGCTGGATCATGTAGGTCTTGTCGATTGTACTAAGGACCCAGGACCTGTGCCATGCAGTACTGTTGTCACTGACCAAATGTAGCTCTTGAGCACTTGAAATCTGGCTAGTGTGACCAAATATTAATTGAAATTAATTTAAATTAAATTAATTTAAATTAAAAAATTTTAATTGATACTTGATTCAGTTATTGGGAAGCTTTTAAATATGTTTCAAACAGCTTGAATGTGTGGATATACTTTTTTAATTGTAAATTTAATCACTTCTAAACATGAATCAAGTATTTTCAATTAAAATTCAGTGTCTTACTTGAGACGTGGTAGATATATAAAATACACACTGATGCAAATATTTCATACACAAAAAAGGCTTGAAAATATCTAAATTTTGATAACCATAGTAAATAGTCATGTTGATTATAGGTTGAAATGACCATATACATAATCTGATTATAAACCATCCTAATAGGCAGAGGAGTATTATTAACTGTGTGAAAAGTTAATACTGGTACATTTCTATTGGGATTATATATTAGAGCACTTTCTGGGAAATATTTTGAGAAAATACAGCAAAAACTTTATTAAGCAATTTCACATGTAGAAATGTGTCATACAGGAGTAAATATCACAGAAATAAACTATAAACATGCTACTTGCAATTTATTTTGAAAGGAACCAAACTAAATAGCCTCAACTAGAGGACAAATTAAATTAATAATGATATATCCATACAGTGAAATACTAGGAAGTTGTTTAAATTATAAATGTATGTGTATCAATATGTAAGGGTGGTCATAAATTATAAAGTTGGAGAAACTGATTACCAGTCTGTACATAGACATTTTTATAACATATTATAAAATTTCATAAAATACAAATTATAAATAATTTCATATTTAGTTTATCATATTTTAATTTAACTATATATTTTAGCTGAATTTCTGTCTTTCTGAGGGCTACATGCGAAAATTTTAACAGTGTTTTTTTTTTTGTGAATTATAATAATATAGGTAATTTTTAATTGTTTTGGTTGTGCCGTGGGGCTTGTGGGACCTTAGTTCCTCAACCAGGGATCGAATCTGGGCCCACAGCAGTGAAGGCGCGTAGCCCTAATCACTGGACCGCCAGGGAATTCCCTATGGGTAATTTTTATTTTCTATACTCTAAACTTGCATACATTTTTGTAACATAAAGATGTTAAAACTGCAGTGGTAATCAATAATGTGAAAAACTGTTTATTCTTATTTTTTTGCTGAGAGACTTTAAAAGTACAATTTAGAAAAAATGCATATATGTTTCAAAATCACAGATCGTTGCTGAAGTTTAATGGTCTCCTTTCAGTCACGGAGATGAAATTTTAATAGGTGACATCACTGGTAATGATCCCATTTTTTTATAGTTGAATGAGTTTTAAAACACATCTTGTTAAATAACTTTCGCCTATATGTCAATGAAGTACTAAGGAAACATTTCTAACACACTACTATGTAAGCTATTATTCTATAATTAATATAGGTTATATTAAAAAAGAAATTGAAAAAAACAGGAAAAAATCCGTTTCTAGTTCAGAAGAATTCCCTGGTGCCATGAGCTCCACCTTAAGTGAATCTAAATTCTGCTAGGCTTAAATAGACTGCTTTATTTTATTTTGTTTCCTGTTGCTGGCTGCGCAAAGTCCAATTTTAGATGAGTAAAATATCATTATGACTTTTTCAGGGGAAAAGAAAAGTTCATTCAAGGTGTGGAACATATTATTAAAGATTACAAGAGGCATAAATGAGCCTAGTACAAGGAAAGGACGTTGATGTGGCCTTGCCGACACAATTTAGAAATAAAAAGCGTGTGCAGGTAAAAAGTGGAAATGGTTGATGGAGATCCTTGACGATCAGCACTGAGGCCTTATGAGACCTCAGTAAAAACCTGTGAAGGCTGCAGATCAGGGGAGGAGTCTTGACAGTCTCTTTGGAGATTGAAGCGATCACTACTAGAGTCATTGAAATTAGTACGACCTAAAGACTTCTTTTAGACCTTGGAGTCTGCATCTCTTTATGTGTCAACATACGTGCACGTGCTCATGCCCTGCTCAACTTCACAAGCCCAACAATTTTACAATAGGATAAGCCAGCACTTAAATAAAATGCTACTTTTTATTTGCAGTAATGCCCTTCTAGTGTGCTGCTGATACAGGTCAGGGATCATAGTCAGTCATAGGCCTCCCATAAAAGAAATACATACTTTATATATTCAAAGCTTGTGCAATTGACCCTCAGCTTGACCCAAACAATAGGACGGTGGGATTGCTTATACTAGGACGTATCTTTCTGATTTTCTTTAGGTAAACACTAATGTCCATCTTCTAGGGAAAATCCTTTCAGATTTTGCTTAAGCCCTTTTGATCTCCTTTACCGTAATGGTCTTTTAAGAGAAATCACTCTCTTTGAACCATTCTCAGTGAGTTATATAAACCATACTTACAGTGTAGGATCAGATACAGAATGTATAAATGGCACCAAGAACACATCTTAACCTCTCAATTTACTAAATTATTTTGAAGGTTAGTAAATGTGATAGCATAGATTCCACTCAAACCAGCAAAAGTGTTTAATTAAAAAGAGCACATAGTTTAAATTTTAATCTTATTCCATGAACTATTTTTTACCTTTTTCTGTGAGAGAGAAGAGACAAAAAGAAAAAAAGAGGAAATGGGTCTTTCAATTCTGAATATGTTTGTGTCGTTTGCATGTAAAATGCAGAATAAACTTGGGGTTTAAAAAGTAAATGAAATAGTATTTGCCGTAGTTTTTGTTATGACATGAGGCATCACAATAAATGACTTTGCCTAAAGACTGAATGAGCCATAACACGATCCCCGCAAAAAAAGACACAGTAAATTGCTTAAATAATCGAAAGACTCAAGCACTGAAGATCACTGAAAAAAGACTCAGAGTTTTCAGAAAGGCCAAGGAAACGCTTCCATTTTCAGTCTCTAATATTAAAAATGATCTCTGTCCTTGTAAGCTTCAAAAAAGCTGTGACTCCAATTCTATGGCCCAATAACCTTGTTAGCTGCCTGAGAGAGTTGGGTCAGAATTCTCACCCAATCCACCATTAATTTTTGCTATCACCATGACAACTTAGTGCTGGTTAAAAGGGCTCCGAAGGCCTGTTAGCAGAAAATTAAAGTAATGAGTTCTTCATTTTCCTTGTTGAAGTAGTTCCTAATCAGTTCTCTCAGCTATGACCACTCAATCATAATATAGTTTTAAATAGATTGGATGTCTCACTTAGGAGCAAATAGGAGTTCAAATGAACTCTATTTCTGTTTGGGACATTAATAACAATAAATCCACTGCAATAGCAGGGACTTTATACAGATCCTTCTTGTGGAGAAGCGCAATGCATTTCACATTCCTTGAAAAATATATTGGCAAAAAGTTTGCTCAGAAGTAGCCAAGAGCTAATATTGAGCATTGTGTTGTTCAATATAATTATTTCATATATACCTCCTCTCTAGCTATTACTCATCTTATTTAGTGCTTTAAGCATGTCCAATATAGTCTCTATCAACTTTATTCAACCTTTTCACACATGAAATTTTACTGAATATTATTTATCAATACATGTAGATTATTTTATTCGTCTCTCTCCCTCTCTGAGAAATAATGATACAGTCTATTAAAAGACTGTGCCTCTTATATAAGAATCAATTATACGTGGAATCTGAAAAACCTGAACTCATAGAAATAGAATAGTGGTTACTAGGGGCTGGGGGATGGAGGAATTAGGGAGATGTTGGCCAAAGGGTACAAACTTCCAGTTAGAAGATGACTAAGTTCCGGGGATCTGATGCACGACATTGTGATTATAGTTAACAGTACTGTGGTGTATACTTGAAAGTTGCCAAGAGAGTAGGTTTTAACTGTTCTTGCCACAAAAAAGAAATAGTATTTATATGATGTGATGGTGATAATCATATTGCAGTGTATCAGGGTTAGCAAATCAATAGGTTGTACATCTTACCCAATGTGATTTGTCAATTATACCTCAATAAAGCTGGAAGGGGTAAAAGAAGGAATCACTTCTGTATTGATTATCTCCATTCTTTTCCTCTAACTCGTTTGTCTGCCGAAGTCATTAATTATCTCTTCAAACCAAATTCTTCACTCTCGTCTCTAGTCCTTTGTTAGATTTCCCTCCCACTAGATTTGGTAAAGATTTCTCATTTACTTCATAAATGTTTTGGTCCTGAACATCACTTTTATCCTGCACTCATTTCCTCCTTGTGGATTCTCTTCTGCACGTACTCTACACCTGCTTCCATCTCTCCTAAGAGCTGAATGTCCTCTGCAGTTCTCTTGTGGCTGGACCAGCACACAACCCCATTTAGAATATTCCATTGATTCTTAGTCATTTCAGCAGTTTCAGACTTGAAGTTTTCTGATTTTCAGTCAGGCAATAGTTTCTCTGAACAAAGTTTTGGGTACAGATTTCTAAGAAATAATAATTTAAAATATCTAAACTGCTTCACTGGTTTGCAGATAATTAGAAATATAATATGATCTCTAAACTTCTGGGAAACTACTTGCTCACTCCGAAATATCAACTTCCAAATACGTTCTTCTATCTCTATATCTAAATATTATCTTAGAAATTCATTCACAAATATAAAATCCCTTTCATAGCTATTTATTCTTTGACATAAACTGGGAGTACATAGAACTAAAAATGTCAAATATATTTAAAGGCAGGTAGTCTGATAAACCAACAATATTACAATTCAAGGTGGATAATATGTTTGCTTATTTTAAAATAAATCAACACATCCATCACATATGTATGCTTGAATAAATTTGATCGACTATTCAGCCATCTTTCTGAGTATCTAAGCATTTTTTAAAAGCTTACTCTCAAGTATTCTCTAATATTCTCACTCATTTCCTAATTTCTAAGGATATGCAATTTATTGAGTCTAAGCCTCTTACAGATACGTGTGTTGCAAAGATATATGTCGAGGAAGCAGGGAAGAGTCTCCAAAATACAGATTTCTTTCTTATGGGAAAGAATGGAATCTATAAGATTAATTTTGGGGTGTTTTTTTTGTTACACAGTTTTGAGAGTAGTGTTGCACAGTTTTTCTATTGAATGGACTTCAATTACAGTTGGTATCTTTTTTTGTTGTTGTTGTTGTTGTTTTATGCGGGCCTCTCACCACACTGTGGCCTCTCCCGTTGCGGAGCACAGGCTCCGGACGCGCAGACTCAGCGGCCATGGCTCACGGGCCAGCCGCTCCGCAGCATGCGGGATCTTCCCGGACCGGGGCACGAACCCGCGCCCCCTGCATCGGCAGGTGGACTCTCAACCACTGCGCCACCAGGGAAGCCCTACAGTTGCTATCTTTATATGACACTTAAAGATGCTTATCAACTCACTACAGAACTACCCTTGGTTTTTAGAATAGCCATTAAAATTTTAGAAGAGTTGAAGCTTGTTTTTAGCATGACCATTCCTCATAGTCTGTGTTTTTCTCTCTTCATGCTGACCGACCATTCTCTGTTTTTTCCCTTACTCCGTCCTTCCACAAATATTCTCAATCTATTCAGGACCCTGAGATTTACACGTATTTATTTATTCAGAAAGTATAATTTGGAAAGTTTTAAATACCCTTTGACTTACTGATAACACTCATTGTATTACCTTCTACTATAGACTATTGAATTTAACAAATGACCCAAGACTTCACCTAAAATAACGTAGCTCGAAGAGAGAAATCTCACGTTTTAGTAAAGGGATTTGAGGGTAGGGTGGGAAATAAAGGAACTCTACTATATATATATATATATATGTAACTAAAGCTAATCTCAGCCCTACAGCTTGGAGCACACATGATTGCTTAAGGATAATACTTCAGGGAAAATATGTCACTCCAAGCACATTTTTCATATCTCATGAAAAGATATAGATCATTAAACCATGTGAAAGGATTTTAAATCTCTCAATTTAATATCATAGCAGTTTTTTTTCATTTGTGAAATGAGGGTAAACATATAGGCTAAAGTATATATTATGGAGCTATGAACGTGTAATAAGTGACCTTAAAGTGCCATGTTGCATAAACAGTAACAAGGCATTAACCTATGTTAACCAAAATATTAACCTGAAGTTTGTTTGCTTAATTAAGAGAGCATTTGTCTTTTCAAGAGTCTTCTTCCTTTTCTTCACTTCTTTTTCTTGCCATAAGCCTAATCTCATAATGTCAAAGCATGTTCTCAGTAAAATAAAAGCAAATGGCCTATGATAGAAAATGGAAAATAATGAAATGAAAAGATTAATGACTTTGCGCTTCTCTGCTGACATAGCACGTTATATTTTACACGTGTCTGGGTAAATACTGCTAGCTCATTTCAGAATGCTTTCATGAGTGTGGAGGAGAAGCCCAGCGTGCCTCTTTCCAGCTTCGGTGGCTTCCAGCAGTCCTTGCTTATGACCACATCTCTGTCTCAGTCTTCACAGTGCCTTCTCCACTTCTGTGTGTGTGTGTGTGCGTGTGTGTGTGTATGTGTGTAGTCTCCATCTGCCCACATTTAGAACTCGGGGCATTTAGAGCACACCTGGATAACACAGTGTAATCTCCCTATCTCAAGATTCTTAACTTAAAATACCCTTTTCTGTTCTGAAATAGAAGGTTCCAGGGATTAGGTGTAGATATCTTTTGCCCCTGGTGTGTGGGCGTGGGTGGAGGCAGAGAGGGAGTTCATTTTAAAGCTTGCCACAGAGATATATATTGTTTAGATTATTCCCCCCAGTTCCATGTGGAACCATAAGCCCTATGTTTCTGTAATAGAATCTTAGTTGTTTTCCTCCAATTTCTCCAGTTTTCCCCATCTCTCCTCAGCAGTCATTCTTATTTCCGCTAATAGGAGGAGAGAAGGGCTAAAGGTACCACCTTAGTCTTTTTCTCTAATTTAGAGAAAATAAGTGTGATAGACACAGAGTTACATACCTGACATACATCCCCTCTTCTTTGTTAAAAGAATTCATTTTGATTTTAAAGATGATGCACCTGGTCCCAGACAGAGAATCATGATTTGTTGAAACCAGCCACAGGGCTGCCGTCCTCACCCTTTCCCAGACTTCACGCACCCACATTCGACCAGTGGTATAAAGGAAATCAGCAACGGTCATTCCAGGAAAGGACTGTGCTTTCCTAGTAACAACTTCAAGCTCTGAAAATATGTATCCAGGGAGACAAGAGGTAGGCAAAGGGGAAGGATCTGAAGTCAAACCATTTTGACCCAAACTGCTGCTTTTCACTGGTTAACAATTTTGAAATGTATGGTTTAGAAGTGTTATGATCAGTTTACTGGCAATGAATTTCTTTTGCTTGTGTTTCTAATTGATATTAGTTTTATTAAGTATTTGCATTAAGAAATTTTTATGATCTTAGCTTTGCTCTTCCACATTTAGTTGAGATATTCCGCTTGATTTTATTTTTATTTTTATTTATTTATTTATTTATTTATTTTGCAGTACGTGGGCCTCTCACTGTTGTGGCCTCTCCCGTTGCGGAGCACAGGCTCTGGACGTGCAGGCTCAGTGGCCATGGCTCACGGGCCCAGCCGCTCCGCGGCATGTGGGATCTTCCCAGACCGGGGCACGAACCCGTGTCCCCTGCATCGGCAGGCGGACTCTCAACCACTGCGCCGCCAGGGAAGCCCTCCGCTTGCTTTTAAATGGATGTATTTGTTACTGCTTGTGTTGAGGTCAAAAAACCAAAAAGTGCATCTATGTGGTTTTATGCCTCACCCAGTTTTGGAAATATGCCATTATGAACAAGTATACCTTTGAGCTGTGATAAAGGAGATAAAGCAATTTTCTTTTGATGCTCAGAGTTTTAAAATATTGAATCCTACTAAAAAATCTAGAGATGGTGCTAAAAATTGAACTACTGTCCAAGCAGAAAGCTAAATTCCTGAATAATGGTATAGTGTTTTGATATTCATCAAGAAATGCCATCTGGGGAATTCCCTGGTGGTACAGTGGTTAGGACTCCGCCCTTCCACTGCAGGGAGCCCAGGTTCAATCCCTGGTGGGGGAACTAAGAACCCGCATGCTGTGCAGTGCAGCCAAAAAAAAATTTTGGTATAAAAAAGAAATGTGGTCTGAATTGTCATTTTCAGAAGTAAAATCAAACAGTAAATAAAAGGTAAACACAACGTTAAATTCTATAATTTGGAGCAGTACAAGGACAACCTGAAGGGTGTGGTGTACATATAGTCTCTTCTCATGTTGCCCTCCCAAAACTGGATCAAAATTTGGATCAAAAAGGTTGGATCAATAATCCAATTATTTTATATTATCTGTCACGGCATAGTGAGGTCTTAGTGATCTAGATTGCTACTGTTGAAGTACAAGTGCTCTAGTTTGTATAATAGTTAATAGCCATATCTAATTGAACATGCCTATTTTATTTTCTATTCCCTTAAAACAATAAAAATCAATGAGAACTCTCTAATGGCAAAACGTCAAATGATGCTGATAAGGCAAAACTGGAGTGACTGGGGAAGTCCAGAAACTGTAAGTTAAATTCAAAAGGCTTTACGCTTGCTGTGTAAATTGGCTGATGTGGCAAATCACGTTTAATGCTGACAACTGTTAAAAATAATGGTAGGGCTTCCCTGGTGGCGCAGTGGTTGAGAGTCCGCCTGCCAATGCAGGGGACACGGGTTCGTACCCTAGTCCGGGAAGATCTCACATGCTGCGGAGTGGCTAGGCCCGTGAGCCATGGCTGCTGAGCCTGCGCGTCCGGAGCCTGTGCTCCACAACGGGAGAGGCTACAACAGTGAGAGGCCCAAGTACCCAAAAAAATAATAATAATAATAATGATAGAGACCAAAAATAAGCAGGTAAATGAAGCAAGCAAACCAGAGTCGCTGAGCTCCTAATAGATGACAAAAAGTTCTGACATGTGTTGAAATCCTTTGAATGGTAAGAAACGTGGGAGGGACGATGGAGAAAACTGATGTACTAATATCATGAGTTTGAATCCTGAGTGTGTAGATTGTTTCCACATTAATATTTTATCCTTCTAATCTGCCCCAAGTTGCGTATGAAGTAGTATTAAGATACAGATTATATACTTTTTTAGATAAAGAAATACTCAAATTTATAAACTCCTAGACAAAAACTGGTTTGAAACGGAAATGGTTCAGCCTTATTTTTAAAAGCAAATTTTATAGAAAACATCCCCAAATAATTGGCACACCTTAATGTTTTTCCCATTCCATCCTGAAACTGCCTAATATTTCCAAATAGTGAAGTTAGAAGTCTTGTCTTATAGGTCTTGAGATTAAAAGAGCATCCCAAGCCCAATTCATACTGAGACAACTATTGTACCTGGTCCAAACACTGTCTTTCACATTCATGGCAAAAAGAAAGATATTTGTAGGAGCAAATGAATGGTTTTATGAGTCAATTCAGTATTATAATAGGAATTAATGATAAACTTTCTCAATCAGTTCTAAGTAGGCTGTGTTGCAGGAGAGTGTATCAGATAACAGGTATACATGTGCGTAATAACCATTTTAATCAGATCTATTAAAAATAACTTCATTGGGGTGATTGCATACTTCTACCTGCTAGATCAAATGTCTGTGAAATGTCTGTGAATGCGCTTTGTAAGCTTCAAGTTGGTTTATCAATAGGAAAGAGCATGTGGCATGAAGGAGTCTGGACTGGTTTTCTCTGCCCAGAAACAGCCTTGCCCATTTGCTCTATGTTGCTACACAAATATTACTATTTTTTTTTATATATGTCTTGACGTCAGAATTGGGGAAACAATAGAAAAGCTAACACAGGATTGCAGAATGGATCATAAACAGAATACTGAATAGCAAGTCCAGAATTTGGCTGAGAGGACAAGATTGGTCATTGCTGCTAGTAGGTAGCAATATAATTTATTTTTGTATTTTGATCTTATATCCAACCATCTTACCAAACGTATTAATTCTAATAATGTTCTGTAACTGACATCTTTTTAATGAAAAGAATTCCATCATACAAGATAACGACAGTTTGGACTTGTTTTTTTCCCTTGACTAACCATGTATCTTTTTTTTTCTGTCTATTTAACTTATATACTATTATTTGCTGATGCCACCAGTAAAATAGGAAGTAGATATGGTGATAGATGATATCTTTGCTTGTCACTGATTGAACGAGAAAGCTTTCAACAGTAAAGACATTTTTGCTATAGAATATTGGTAGATAATTTAACACATTTAAGAAGGTTCCTTTTCTCTCTAAATTACTAAGCATTTTAATCATGAATGCTTCTCCTATATCTTTTGAGGTAAGATTATTTTCCTTTCGTCTGTTACTATAATGAATGTCATTTATAATTTTTTTTAATAACCACTTTTGTATTGCTGTAATGATATTTAAAGTTCCTAGATTTGTTGTTTTCATATTTTGCTAAAGAGTTTACAAATAATTTGATGTATATATTGTTTACCTTTCATATCATCCTTCCTCGCCTGTTTTTAAGGTTCTAAGCTAAGCCAGCTCACAGTTGATAAGTTAAGCCAGCTCACAGTTGAGTAATGTTTTCTTTATTGCCCATGCTCTGCAAGAGTCTTTAGGGTACTCATCTCTGACATTTCTTGAGGCTTGCTTTATGACCACGTACATGCTCAGTTTTCACGTGTGTTTCTTGCGTGCTTGGGGAGAATGTGGGTTCTCTCATTGTTGCATGCAGGGCTCCATATAGGTGCATTAAATTAAACTCACTGACTTTCCTGTTCAACGTTCAATTCCGTCACTAATATATGCTGTTGTTTTTAAAGTGATTCTCGGCATGACTACGGTAGTGAATTTGGCAACTTCTCTTTATGGTTCTATCAATTTTGTCTTTACATATTTTGATTTCATTAGATGTATTCAAATTTAGAATTTTTATGTCACTCTGGTGAATCAAAAGTTTTATCACTATGTGGTATATCTCTTACTCATATAAAGTTCATTGTGGATTAGGCCTCATGCTTGGGTATAAGGTGTCTTGGAGATACAGATTGCTACAATATGGTGGTGACAACTCAATATACAGTTTCATTGTCATTTCTTTCTGTTTTCTTTTTCCAATATTTATTTATTTATTTATTGGCTGCATTGGGTCTTAGTTGCGGCACACAGGATCTCTTCGTTGAGACAGGAAGGATCTTTTGTTGCGGCGTGCCGGCTTCTCTCTAGTTGCAGTGTGCGGCTTTTTCTCTCTCTAGTTGTGGCGCACAGACTTAGTTGCCTCGCAGCATGTGGGATCTTAATTCCCCTACCAGGGATCAAACCCATGTCCCTTGCATTGAAAGGCAGATTCTTTACCACTGGACCACCAGGCAAGTCTCCATTGTCATTTCTTGAAGGAACAGTAGAGAGGGAAAGAGGAGGCTCTCTAGTTTCAGCCTGGAAGGGACTCATGCCATTTCTGCTCATGTTTCATTGGTCAGAACGAGTCACAGGACCACTGAGGGTCAACTAGGGCTCTGCCCCATGTCATTCTCCCTGTACCTGGCAGAGGGAAGCTCCATCTCTGAGCTTTCTTATCTATGAAGGTATAAAAAGGAAAGATGGAACATTATATATTGACTTTTAAAGCTTTCACCTGGAAGTAGCAGACATTATTTCTACTCACATTTTATGGGCCAAAGAAAGTCACACGGCTATGCCTGACTTCAAACGGAGTGGGCAAATACATTTTTAACAAGCCCCGGGAAGCAGACAGCTCAAAATACTTAGTGAGCATAAATATTGATTAGCATATTAGTTAAGAAATAATGATTATGTGGACTGAGAAAGTAGGAGAGATGGACATAAATGAATGAATTCCTTTTAATGTATTTGCATGTACAAGCAACTGAATTTGCTGAGTGATTAGGTAATGAAGTAAGTGACATTTTCAACATGCTGCCTGACTGGGTGGTACTGTCAGTTAGAGTTATGTGGAAGAATGGGGAGAAACAGGTTGTATTCTCATTGAGGCAGCAGGGAAAATCAACTTTGTCTTTAATTATAGAAAGTAAAGCCAAAATAATGGGTTATATAAACACTATACATGTTTTTAGTTCACTGCTTCTCCTTTTCGTAGTTTGGATATGCAAAGCTCTCTAAGAAACTGTAAATAAGAGGAAAAACCCTAGTTCCTGAAATAGACATATGAGAAAGGAGCTGTTCAGAAAAGGAAAATTTCCCCCCGTTATGCCCAAAGCCAAACCAGCGTCTATCGTTTGCACTCGCAGTTCAAAGTCCACTTTTTCGGTGACTCTTCTAAGAGGTTCTTGTCAGTTTAAATTTCTTGGCTGTCAGGTACAATGGTGATGTGTTTCATCGGGCTGTGTCAAGCACATCACTTTATTCCTGTTCATGATGAAGGGAGTTCAGCTGGAAAGTCATGCTTTGGGGAAGACTTCAAACCAGCTAAAATCCAACCTTACCATTTAAAAAGATTCAAATTAAGTTTGACGAGAAGCATGGCATCCTGGACCATTCAGATTGCAATTAACTGACAATGTTCAATTGATTACACCTTTTATTATCATTATACAGAGACTGTGTTGCATATTAAAATTTCCAGGATGTTAGCTATCCAAAATTTAGGTCTCCTTTATGTCCAACTGCAGAGGTATATAATTTGACATTTGTCATAAAAATATTTATTCTTCACATAAAAAATCATAGATGTCTCCACAATGCTTAGAAGAAAACTTTTAGTAAATTCAAAATTATTTATTTTTTTAGCTCAAACCTTACTTTCTAGCCTTATTTTCTCCCACACTACTACATAAGTTGACACATGCCAATATTCACATGTTCTTAATTTCAATTTATCTAGGATTAAACAAAAAAATAAGTTGAGAGTGTTAAGAGAGCTCCAGTTCTGTTTCTCTATCATCCTTTTGGCCACACCTTCTTCTAGGGCACTCTAACCAAGCTCCCTCGTGGTAGCTCTGCAACATTCCACCCAAACAGAAGCATCTCTTCCAGCAGCTCCTCCAGAAAAGAAATGAACCTCATAGAAGTCAAATATCCAGAAAACACCTTCTGTAGTCTATTTTACCCAAACTGGGTCAAATTTTTATATGAGAACCATTCTCTGCGATTGGAATATGAGAGTTTGGCTTTATCCAGTTAACGTCACTGTCAGGAACACAGAGTGGGGGTGATTGAGGTCAGATCCAACCTAATGTCATGGCTGAGGAAGAGGAACAGGAGTTCCATCAAAGGTGATACAAGTACAGTAACTACATATTATTCATTTTTTTAATCTTGCTGTATAGTATTCATAGATATTCAACAAAAATTTAAAGGGTGAAGGGACTATAGTCCTTTACATTTTAAACTTTCATATTACACTAAATAGTAGGTTTAAATTATGCAAAGGAAGAAAAATGGATAAAGGCCATAACCACTGAAAGTATATTGAGCAAAACTGAAAACTTGTCTTCATGATATTTTTTGCTCAGTGTACTCCTTCCCCTTTATTTTGCTGCCCATCGCTTTCTTCATAGCTTTCATAGCTATTCCTGCGCAAAGCCTTCTTTCAGCTACATGTTTACTGTTGACTCACGAGGTGACTTCTGTGAATTAGGAAGTTTCCATTTTATCCAGGAGAATCCAACCCTACTCAAAAGATGCTGGGATGCATGGCTCAATAACTAGAGAATGTGCCAGATTTCAGCCCCCACTCTCCTGCAGCTCTCTTCCATGACCCTTGTGCAATGAACATTCTATACAACCGTTCCATTTAGGAAAAGTAAACAACTCCCTGACTTTTTTAGAACCTTATCCCTCACATAATATTTGCATTTTAAAAGAGAAGAGGAGGTCAGATCAGTGCCCAGTGTGTGTACATATATATATATACATAGAGAGAGAGTGGGAGTCATACACATATTATATGCATTGTATATGGTATATATAATTGTATATATATACACATATGCATATATTAGTATATACATGATATCAGTGATAGCATATACAGTATTATATACATTGTATATATATATATATAGTGCACTATATATTATGTACTGGTATATAAAAATTATATCCTAAATTATATATAATGTATTATATCTAATTACATATTAGATATATAGTATGCATTATATACATTATATATTATGTGTGTTATTATATAAAATTATATACATTTTATGCTGTTATTAAACATATGTACCTATGGTTGAAAAGAAAGAAATAAAATACCTTTATTCAGAGACAATAAGATTGTGTAGGTAGAAAAGCCTAATGATTCTACCAATAAGCTACTAGAAATTATAAGCACAGTAGGTAAATATAGAAAAGTCAATCGTATCTTTATAAACTAGGCAACAAATAAATTGAAAATGAAGTATAAATATATCATTTGTAATACCATTAAAAACAAAATTATTAAAAAGAATCTTAGTAGAGATATGCAAAGCCTCTACCCTAAAACCCACAAAACACTGTTGAAGGATATGTTTTATGTATGTAAATGGAGAGAGCTTACATGTGCATGGGTGAGAAGACTCAATATTATTAAAATATTTATTATTCTAAAATTGTTCTATATTTTCATTGTAATCCTAAAAGGCTATTTTTGGCAAGGGGAGAATTGGCAAGTTGATTCTAAAAAGTATATGGAAATACAAAGGATATAGAATAGCCCAAAAAATATATATATATATATATATCTTGAAGAAGAGCAAAGTTTGGGGACTTAGATCGGCTCAATTCAGGACTTACTCTACATCTCTGATGGTCACAATAGTGTGGTACTGGTGTGAAGATAGACAAACAGATCAATGGAACAAGACAGAAAGTCTAGAAATAGACCCACACGTACACTATCAATTAATTTTCGTCAAAGGTGCTCAGCCAGTTAAATGGGAGAATAAAATATTTTCAACAGAAGCTGCTATAACTAGTTAACCATATAGAATAAAGTTACTTTTCCCTATTTCACTCCATCCAAATATCTTATTCCTATGTGAATATCAGCTCTAATCGTAGATGCCAGAGTTATAAGTTTCCAGAATGATACATTGAAGGGAATATCAGAGAACGTCTTCACAACATTGGAGTAGCACTAGATTTCTTGGAGGGTACACAGAAGCTCTAACTATAAAAGAAAAAATGAATATGTTGAAATTGACTAAAATGTAAAGTTCTGACCATCAAAAAACATGATTATCTTGCCTGTGTAAGGAGGAGGTTACAGCCTGACTGGGGCAACTCCATGCTTATATCCAGGATACCCGGAAGTCTGGTACTGACCCTTGGCCAAGATAAGGATGAGATGTGTTGATAAGTGAATTATATACTGTGCTATTCAAAGTTTGAAACATCTCTGGAGACACGCAGTGCTAGCGTGTCTATGTTGTATACTGAAGTATAGATTGGTAGTTTTCCAATGACTTAATCAGTTACACCCTGGCTTTAGCTACCTGATAAGATGAGTGTGAGAGACTCTGCAGCAAACTCAGATTTGGGCTCCCGTGAAACTGACATGCCTCATACATATATCTTGGGTTTCATAATCCAAAGAAGAACAAGAGCTGGGGACTTCTCCTGACAGTTTTCAGGGCTCTCTGTGGTTGCCTGTGTTTTCTTTCTCCTGTTATGCTTTATTGGATGGTAGGAAATAATGCTCAAAATTAATTTTTACCAGTTATTAACCAGCACCATAGTTAACTGAATGTTACAGCACCTTTTTTTGCAGATACATTCCTTTACCATCCTTGAGTTTTACTTAATCCTTAGATAAATACACCCTATAGAGTCTTTTGTAAAAATTTTTATTGAAATATAGTTGATTTACAATGTTGTTAGTTTCAGGTATACAGCAAAGTGATTCAAATATATATATATATATATATTCTTTTTTAGATTATTTTCTATTATAGGTTATTACAAGGTATTGAGTATAGTTCCCTGTGCTATACAGTAGGTCCTTGTTGGTTATCTATTTTATATACAATAGTGAGTATATTTTAATCCCAAACTCCACCCTATAGAGTCTTGTGAGTCCTCGTTTTATTGTGCTTCACAGATGCTGAGTTTTTTACAAATTGAAGGTTTTATGACAACCCTGCATTGTCAGATGATGGTTAGCATTTCTAAGCAATAAAGTATTTTTAAGTTATGTACTTTTTTTAGATGTAATGTGACTACACACTTAAAAGACTGCAGGATAGTGTAAAGAAAATTGCTATATGCACTAGGAAACTGAAAAATTTGTGTGACTCACTTTATTGTGATATTTGATTTATCTAACCCACAATATCTCTGAGGTATGCCTGGATCTGATCCTGAGTAATAACTCCTCTCCCGTTGCTGCAACACTGAATATAGTACTTTGGATATGAGCATAGACTTGGCCTACAATTTCTGCTTTGAATCCTTATTATTCCAGTTACTAGATGTGAGTTTAGAGACCAGTTGTTTACATTTCTAAGCTTTGTTTCCTCATCTCTATAATGAGTGTAATTTTAGTACCAACCTTCTGGGTTTGTTGTGAGAATTAAATGAATAATTACATGTAAGGTGTTTAAAATTGTGCTCAAGTAGCTATTATTTTTATTTATTGCAACCACCATCAACACTTCTGCTACTGATACAACTACAACTATTACTGTAATCATTATCTTATTATAGATTTGGGAATTGTTCACACTAGCCTTTTGTTGAATTTGATCCTCTATTGTCTATTCTAGTCTGACTCCAAATTATATTTAGAATATTTTGCCCCTGACTTTTTAAATTCAAAGTTACATTGTTAAAAGAAATTACCATTCAAACTCAATTACCCTAGCAAAATATCTGTCTTGGCTTTTGTCCTCTTAACTGTGGTACATAAAATTCTCTATCGAATATGCATGCAACTCATTCTAGGCTATCTTACCCGTATTTCCAGCATAGTTTACAACTCAGCTCCATTTTCAGAGGAACAAAATAAATTCTGGATAGCTTAAAATGAAAAAGTGGGACCAGATGTGAACTAATTTTGGAGGATATGAGAAAACTTTCACTATCCTAACTCAGATAAAGGTTAGGAATGTGTCAAAAACAACCATGATCTAATTAAAAATAAAATAATGTTCCAGCATTTTCCCAGAAATGGATAATTTAAAATAAAGAGAAGATAAAAATATTCCTCATAGCAGCTTTAATATAGTTTAAATTAAGAGCAGAGAACCCAGTATTTCAGTTGCTGATGTATAATATTAGTACCTAAAACAAAAGTCAAATCAGTGGTTAGTACATAGATTTGCATAATTTAAAAAAATATGTCTTAGGTATTTGTTTATAAATCATATGCTATTGTATTTATGATTTAATATATTATAAAATATGTAAAAATATAAATTAAAAAAGAAAGATAAAGTATTTCAAATTTTGTTTTATTTATTAATGATTTAAAAAACATTTCGCTCACAGATACTATGATAGAAAATGCTTTGGTAATTTTGAAAATCTAGTAAAGCTCTTTGAGTCCACAAATTCAAGGTTTGATTCTTAGTTCAGTTTATATAAATAACTGATTTTAATCACTGTTGCTGGTAAAAAAAGATGTCATAATGAGGTTATTTTCAAACCGAAGAAGTACTGTCAACTGTGCCTACCACACCATGATATTAATATTTCAGTCACACTCACAAATTCTGTCAACGTTTTTACTGAAATTGATTTGGTAAAATTTCATTTTCCCTAATACCCAGTACTTCTTTTAAGCTGATAAGAAAATGCTGCCTTTTAATATTGTTAACAAGTAGATTGACCAACCATGGAACCATTCATTTGGAAGATTTTTAAATATGTTAGAAAATTTTATTTCTGAGTTTGAAAAATCTGAATATTTTTATAGATGACACACATTTATTTTCAGCAACACAATTGTGTAATGGAAATAATCACCGAGAAGCCATATCAAAAATGTTTACTCTATACCCCAAGTTTCTTTCAAAAACTCAAAAACTACCCATTCACTGTTAAAATGCTACTGTCCTTTGAAGGGTCACATTTTCCCTTTAACATTTGCCTGAAACCATATGCGAAAATTTCCGCGTATTTGGAAAACTTTTTTTCTCTAAAATAAAAAATGTGTAGCTGAACTCTTAAGTTTTTGTGACAAAGCAGCACATTTCTAAGTAATACCTGTGATCTTCAAGGTCACATCTCTTCTCATTATGAGCTATTGTAAAGAGTTTGTTATGTATTAATTTTTTAAATGAATAATACTGACATAGTAAAGCATTTTGTGCACTGCTGCCGTTATTCTCCTTGCTTTAATAGCTTGGCTATAAATAATGTAATGATTGCATTTCATGCATGATGCAGCTTCCTCAACGTTGTCTTCCACTCATTTAAAAACAACTGAAGTCAAGGTAATCAGTCTATGGTGGTTACATTTACATATTTTTTCTAATTAATTAAAAGAATTATTTACTGTTAATTAAAAGAATTATTTACTGTTGAAACATTATCCAATGCATATTCTTTTGACAGGTGCACAGACAACAATAATCTGAGTATTTTATCATCTATCAAATTTCCTAAGGTAAGACTTGTTAGAAATACGTTCTTCCATCCAACTATATAGCAAACTCCCACACTAGGTAATTTGATCTATTAGTTGCTTTTCTAAATCTTCAGCAATATTTTCTATGTATCTTTTAGCAGTACTTTCTAATAAAAGAACACATTTTAGTTTAAGATCAGATTATTTTTCGTGTATTATTTACAACAAGTTTCACTGTGAAGGGAATAACAAGTGTTTCTCCAATTATATCTGATTATTCTTTTTCAATACTAAGAATTCTCAGAAAAGACATCTAAATATTTACCATTATGTTGACATTCAGTGATATTTTATAAAGTATTGTACTGAGCATTAATGTTTAAAAAACCACTGAAACTATTGTAGATGTTTTTATTCCTATTTTGTATGCTTAGTTTTAAAATGTATCTTGTTATTCATGATGAATTCATATGATAATTAATATCTAAAAGTAAAATATTTACTTAAGGTATTGCACATTTTAAGAATAATGTTATAAATCCATGTTACAAATATTATCTTTAAATGTGAATGTAGAGAAAAAACGTCTGTTCACATCTGATTAGTTTATCATTGTTTTAATCTTGTGCTGTGACTAATGAAGTGACAGGCTAGATTCAGAAATGTCAGGTCTGCGAATTTGACATACAGACTGAGTGAGAATGCTAGTGACAATCTGTATCAAATATTAATAAAGAGAAAGGGGTAGAGTTATTTGAAGAAATTATGGTCAGAAACTTCTAAAAATTGATGAAAAACATTAATTTACACAACTTGGAAGCTCAACAAATTTTACGTAAACTCCAAGAGATCCACATGCATCATAATAAAACTGATAAAAGTCAATGACAAAGAGTCTTGAAAGAAGCAAGACTGAAGAAACTCATATACAGGGATCCTTAACAGAATTAACAGCTGGTTTCTCATTAGAAACCATGGTGGCCGGAAGGTCGTTGTCTTAGTTTGGGCTGCTATAACATAGTACCATAGCTGGGGTGGCTTACAAACAACAGAAATTTATTTCTCACAGTTCTGAAGGTTGGAAAGTCCACAATCAAGGTGCCCAAATATTCAGTGTCTGGAGAGGTTTTGCTTCCTGGATCATAGATGGCAATCTTCTCACTGTGTCTTCAAAGAGAGCTTTCTGGGGTCTCTGTTATAAGGGCCCTAATCCCAATCATGAGGACTCCATCCTTATGGCCCCACAAAGACCTCACATCTTAACGCCATCATATTAGGGGTTAGGGTCTCAATATATGAATTTTGAGGGTCCATAACAGTAGTAAGATGACATATTCAAAGTTCTAAAAGAAAAAAGCTGTCAACCATGAATTCTGTGTCCAGCAACTATCCTTCAAAATGAAAGGACAAAATAAGCATTGTCAGAAGAACAAAAAGGGAAGGAGATAAAAACTATAGGGCTATTAGACTTTCCCTACAAGAAATGCTAAAGGGAGTTTTCAGGCTGAAATGAAAAGACATAAGAGAATAAGTAGAACCCACAAGATATATAGGAAAAAAAGTTTTGTATACTATTAAAATTAAATCAGTATTAATTCAAACTAGAGCTGTTAATTTATTGTTGATTAAGATTCCCAAGGCAACCACTAAGAAAATAACTCAAAAATAAATAATATAAAAACAATAAGAGAATCTGATAGATAAGAAGATATCTATTTAATACTTATAAGGGGGAATTAAGGAACAGAAAAAGATATAGCATAGAGAAAACAAACAGCAAATTGGCAGAAGGAAGTTCTTTTCAGTAATTACTTTAACTGTAAATAGATTAAACTCTCAAGTTAATAGTTAGCAATTGTCAGAATACTGTTATTCCGCCTAAGATCAGGAATAACAAGAATGTCTGCTATTACCACTCCTGTTCAACATTGACCCAAAATTCATATGGAAATACAAGGGATCCTGAATAGCTAAAATGACCTTGAAAAAGAAGCAAGTTGGAGGACTCACACATGATTCCAAAACTTACTACAAAGCTATAGAAATTAAAAGCATGTGGGGACTTCCCCAGTGGTGCAGTGGTTAAGAATCCAATGCAGGGGACACTGGTTTGATCCCTGGTCCGGGAAGATCCTACATGCTGCAGAGCAGCTAAGCCCATGTTCCACAACTACTGAGCCCATGTGCCACAACTGCTGAAGCCTGCACACCCTAGAGCCCGTGCTCTGCAACAAGAGAAGCCACCACAATGAGAAGCCCGTGCACCGCAGCGAAGAGTAGCCCCCGCTCACCTCAGCTAGAGAAAGCCCACACAGCAACAGAGACCCAACACGGCCAAAAATAAATAAATAATAAATAATTTTTTAAAAAAATTTTAAATCTCATATTAAAAAACAAAAAAAGTGTGTGTTACTGGCATGAGCACAAATGAATATATCAATGGAATAGAATTGAGATTACAGACATAAACCCACGTATCTATGTTCAATTGATTTTAGACAAGGATGCCAAGATTATTCAATGGGGGAAAGAATAGTCTTTTCAACAAATGGCACTGGGACAATTGGACATCCACATTCAAAATAATAAATGTTATCCCCCTACGTCATGTTATATGCAAAAATTAACTCAGAATGGATCAAAGGCTAACTATAAGCACTAAAACTACAAAACAGAAAGAAAACATAGGTGTAAATCTTCATGACTTTGGATTAGGCAATACTTTCTTAAACATGACACCAAAACCACAAGAATATTAAAAGATAACTATTAGAATGGGAGAAACCCTTTGCAAATCACGTATCTGAGAAGGGCCTGAATATATAGAGAATATTTAGAGTGCCACAATAAAAAGATAAATAACCCAATTTAAAAATGGAAAAAGGATTTGAATAAATGTTTCTCCAGAGAAGGTATACAATGACTAATAAGCACATGAAAAGACATTATTTTAAAAAAATAAATAAAAAAATAACAAGTGTTGGTAGTGTCAGTAAGTATGTGGAAAAGTGGGACCATCATATATTGATGGGAATGTTAAATGGACAGCAACTATGGGGAAGTTAGGCAGCTTCTCAGTAAGTTAAATATAGAATTACTGTATGACCCAGTAATATCACTCCTATGTATATACCCAGGAAAATTGGAAACATATGTTCACACAAAAACTCGTACATGAATGTTCATCTCAGCATTATTCATAATAGCCAAAAAGTGAAAACAATCTAAATGTCCATCAAATGATGAATAGATTAAAAATTGTATCTGCACAATGGAATATTATTCAGCCATAAAAATGAATGAAGAAAGTGCTGATACGTACTGCAGCATGGGTGAAGCTTGACGACATTCTGCTAAGTGAAAGGAGCCAGACACCAAAGGTCACCTACTGCATGATTCCATTTATATGAGATGTCCAGAATAGACAGATCCGTAGAGACGGAAGGTAGATTAGTGGTTGCCAGAGGTGAGGATGAATTGGGAGGTTTAGGGTTTCTTTTTGTGTCTAAAATTAGATAGTGGTGAGGGTTTCACAGCATTGTGAATATACTAAAAATCACTGAATTGTATACTTTAAAATGGTTTAAAAAATAAAACTATCCTCATCATTACTATCCCATATCCCCCGAAGTACATTTTCACAATCTCACCTTTGGGAGATAACCCCTGTCCAGAAGGATCCTATTGCAATGAAAGATGCTCCTATGTATGCTGGTCCATTAAAACCCACCATTGCAAATGTAATTAATCATCTGCCCAGAGTAAGGCAAGTGGACCACAGCAGCTGTGAGCATAGAGAAATGATGATGTGGTCAGCTCCTAGGCACATTATCAGTTAACCTCTGCACAAGGAAAACATAAAATAAATGCAGGAATAGAGGGAATGTCAAAGTGCTGCAGGAAAAAGGCTTTACAACAGAAGCAGCGTTTTATAGGAAACTTGAAATTTAAGGGAAATGTAATATGAAGTAAGGAGTGGACACCAAAAGCGGAGGCAACAGCATGAGCAAACATGGAAGAATGGAACAGTGACTAAGAGGTATGATACAAAGAATACAGGTTTCCCCTGCTATCTGAAAGGAGAGTGTTCCTGTGAAAACTTTTGTAAGCTGAAATGGTGTAAAGTGAAGAAACAGTTACCTTAACACACATCTTGGTAACGGATGCACATAATAAACTGAGATAAAGCACAGACGGTCACAGACACAGTTCAAAGCTATGGCGGCTTGATGCTGAGATGCTGAGTGTAGTTCCCAGGGAAGGAGCCTGGCGGGGCCACTCTCACTGCTTTGGGTGTGTGCTGCCTCTAGGATGGCTGGCTGCAAAACAAACGCGTAAAAACAAAAAGCCTCTTTGGATTTCTTTCAGTTAGTGAAAACAGGTACTAACGCAGGTCTTCCGTAAAAGCAAAGTGGCATAAACAGAACTTTTGAAAAGCAGGGAATACCCGTATATACTGATGCAGGATAGGTACAACTCATCAGAATGGACTATGAACTTATGGCAGCATAACAAATTCAAACCATAAATTTAGATTGGTCCTCATTACTATTATTGTTACTATCATTATTATTGTTTTAAGCAAAGAATACAAAATTACAATAGCCTCATTTCTTTTGTAGAATGTCACTTGTGGGGTTGATACCCTGCCATCAATGACTCTGTACCAGAAAATTAGGAATATTTTAGATCTGGAAATCTTACATTTTTGCCCTATCCCAGTATTTTTATAATTTGGATTCTCATCAGTTTTCAGGGGGAAAAAAAAGCATTCGATCAATTTATGCTTTCAATAGGAAAAATTACAGACACCTGGGCTTTCTTACCTTATGCTCACATTGACAAAATCATATTCTGTTTTAAGGAAAAAGCAGTTTCAGTGCCTGGCATCCCTTGTTTCCTTTCTCTACTCCCCAGCTGTCCAACCTTCCAGAAAACTATTTACTTTCAAAATCAGGATGAAACCAAATGACTGAATACCTTCAAAGTTACACTAAGAGGTTAAATTCCTTACATAATGATATTCAAGAAAATTAAAGAGGAAGGAAGTGCTATGATTATACAGGTGGATGATAAGAAAATTTAACAGTGTGAAAGGCTAGATTGTGGGACAATATAGGAAATGGATAGGAGGGCATTGCATGGTCAATGTGAGCGTTGATGAGGGTATGAATTAAGGAACTGGCAGTACAACTGGAAAGGGGAAGTGGAAGTAGGGACCACTGCACAGGTAGTTTGGTAGATGATTGGCTGTAAGACAATGAAGACAAGGAAGTCAAGTTTATAAGCCAGGGTGTTGGGAATAATGGAGGGACTATTATACAAAGGAGCGATGAGAGGAACAAAGGCATATTTCAAGAAGATAATGATTTTGATTCTAAAGCATGCACAGTTGAATTTTCAGTGGGAATTCCAGTGGTAGGTACCCAGCAAATAATTGTTCATTGGCATCTGTTACTCAGAAAATGAATTAGAAAGATGATTTTGGATTTGAGACATATCAGTTTAGAAGCAATATTTGTCTATTATAGTGGAATAGAATATTTAGGAAAAGAATTCAGTAAAAAAAGTGTCCTCCTATCTCTAAACCACCATAATATGCTTATGTAACATAAACCCCTATAACCATAAAAATGAATCCCCGAAGTGCCTAAACTATTCCAAGCAAAAATCATAGACTATTCTGCTTCAACTTGTCTTCCTCTCATTCCTGTTCTGTTTTCCCATGGATCTGAGTTAGTGGACCCATATGTCATTTACACAGCTTTACTTGGGGTGTGCCTTTCTAGATCTTCCAAATGGATAATACAACATGGAATTTCTCCCTGATTTCCTTCAAGAATTTAGCTCTCACTTTCCCTGATGGCAGGTCTTTCTTCAGTTTAATATTTGTTGCCACATTTCCCTCTCTCTCCTTTTTTTTTTTTTTTAACTGAAAATCTCCTTGAGTGCTATTCATTACAACCCTGATCATTCTCTCTTGAACCTACACCAAGCAAGCTTTTGTTTCCAACATTTGAATAAAACTTTTCTTGTTAAGGTCATGAATGACTTCATATTGCAAATCCAAGGATACTTTCTAAGTGTTCATCTTCCTTCACTTTCTCAAAGCACCTGGCACGGTTCACTCGTGCAAACCTTTCCTTACTTGGCCTCTGGGAGGGACACATCATTGCCCTCTTGCTGTCTCCCTGTCTTCACTTTTTCAGTAGGCTTCATTGGATTCTTCTCGCCAGTACTCCATTTGGGGACCTCTTCTCTCCTCTTCACTTTTCCTCTCTTCTCATCTACATTCAACCACTGGTTATTCCATTCAGACTCACACTTTTAAATACAATTTGGAAACTGATGACTCCCATTTTTACAATTCCAGACCCAACTTCTTCCATAACTCAAGACTTTTATCCAACTCGCTATTTAATATCTCCACTTACATGTCTAATAAACTCAAATGTATCTTAAACTGAACTCAATTCTCCTCTGCTCTGTTTCTGACTCAGTTTCTCTATGTGAATAGATGTCACCAACATTTACCCAGCTGCTCATGTCAAAAACATTGGAATTATCTCTGTTGCCTCTTTGTTTTTTCCACATTCCTCATCTACTGCATTAAAGTCCTTCAGTTATACATTTAAACTATTTTCTGAAGTCAGATCTTCTTACCACACTTGCTGTTCCTCTCCTAAACTAGGTCCTCTTATCTAGTCTAGGCCATCATAATAAATAACTTGGATTACTGATATCATATTCTACCTGGTCTCCTAGCTTCTACTTTTGCCATACTCATTCCACCACCCCAAACACACACAGACACACACACACAGTTGACTCTCCATATAACAGCCAAAGCGACTGAAACGACTTCTTTTGATGATCATGCCTCTCCCTTCATGAAATCTTCCCATAGAATATACCATAAAAGCAAAGAATCTACTGTGGCTTTGAGGTCTTGTGTAATCCAACTCCTAGCTACCTTTTTGCTCTAATTTCCAGCCACTCTCCCTCCATCCAGCTAACTTTCCAAAAATGTCAATATACATTCTTCCTTTAAGCCTCTGTTTGTCCTGCTGCCTAAAAATACCTTTCCCCAAATATTCACCCCGTTTACTCCCTCACTTAATTCAGGTTCAAGATGAGATTATAGCGCTGGAAAAAACCCTCATAGATACCGTTTAATCTTCTCCCCTTACTTTGCTTTATTTTTCCCTTTTCTTTTTTTTCCTGCTTTCTTTTTCTTTTTTTGTTTTTTTTTATAATTTTTTTCCTTTTTTTTTTTTTTTTTTTTGTCCGCTCCAAGTGGCATGCAGGATCTTAGTTCACTGACCAGAGATCGAACCCACACCCCCTGCAGTGGAGGCTCGGAGTCTTAACCACTAGACTGCCAGGGAAGTCCCTCTGCTTACTTTTCTTTACAGTACTTTTCAACATCTGATATTTTATTATGGATTAATTTTTCCTGTCTTCCAGACTTTAGCAGCATGAGGACAGAGAATCTCTTGTTTTGATCCCTACTTTATCCCTAATACCCAAAATCTTGTCTGCTACAGAGAGGGCTCTCAACTTTTTGTTGAAAAAATGGAGGAACAAGAGGATTATCGATAGTGTGAATTAATATAAAAAGTGTAATGAAAAGAGTCCACTTCATTTGATAGACAAGAGGCCTTTTATGATTTTAGAGAGGGGAGTGGTAATAGGGGAAGAAATTAGAAGAAACTGAATGTATTTTTGTGAATGTTCCCAGAGTGCTTGGAGGAGGAGGTAATAATTTTGAGGGTGCTAAATATGCTATTTTAGATAGAATAATAGATAATTTTAGAAAAAAAATGCTTTCAGTAATTTGTTTAATTTAATTTATTTAAATTTATAATTCATTTCTTGTCATACTCGATTATTACATCTGTAGCAAAACATTAAAACTTGAGGTAAGCAAACATTATTTTGAGTTTTTAACATCCAAGGCAATCCATGGGACAATTGTCAAAGGGATAATATCACTATAAGTCTCTCTTCAGTGTAAGTTTGGACATAATCCAAAATATAGAGCTTAAAGTATTAGGTTTTTATCAAGTTCTTAAATAGGAATTCTTGTTCTTAGAATGTGACAGTGATGTAAATTATTGTTTTTCTTCAAAGGGAGAGAATAGTCACTGATGAGACCGAGGGACTTCATGAACATGTCTTAGCTCAGAAGAGCAAAGTAAATCATAGAATTTGGTAAATTAGTTGCACAAGAAATTTCATATACCCGGGAAGAGTACAGATTACCGGGAACATATAAACTGCCCTAATGTAAATAAATAAATGTATTAGGACTTAGTCCTAAGCCTTTTGGCACTTTTTCTGGTCAGTGCTTTTTGACATTACAATGAGTCATGAACCCTTCCTGCTGTCATTCACAATGAGCTTTTTCATAACCTGCAATTTCAGCCATTCTGGAACTTTTGCCGCTGCTACAGGGAGCGGTCATTGAGTTTATAAGTATCTATCTTGGGAGCAAAAATGACAGCGTTATGAGTGAAAGAGCAAGTTACTTGTTATAGCAATGTTACTCCTCATCTACACATCCTCCCTCCCCCAAACACAAACATACACATATTAGCAAGAAATATCCAAAGGACTATAATTACACCGAGGCAAACAAATATTGACTTCAAAAACAGCTTTATCAATGCATGTTTCAAACAGAGCACAAGACCACGTGATGTTTTACTTTGCCCTGGTTTTGCCCCTCAGAATAAAATCATTATGATTAGGGCCTCTTTCTTTGGGCCTTTGATTCTCACTACCATTAACTGCTTGGGTGCTGGCACACTGGAAATATAGTTATATCTAAGGCAACTTCATCAGCTGGAAGGCATTTTAATTTTCTTTTCAAGACAGAAATATTACTGCACTATTTTTGTATCTGCTCATTAAACAAATCAAATTTTGTTTGAACAGTACTTCAGATCACATTATTAAAAGATCATGTTACAGCACAAGCTGGTCATTTAGGGACAGAGGAAGCAAATTAGATTGTAATTCAATGCAGGCTGATAGGTTTTAGATCAAAGACTGGTTCCTGGCAATTTTTGGAATTATGAAACTATCTATAAACATGAGGCTGGCGATACTTAATTAGAATTCAGCATGGACCACTTTCTCCTGGTGTGTATAGAAATGTGTCACTTACTTTTAAATGAATAAACATGACTTTAGTAATGAGTTCTTGCATTAAATATTATTCTGATTATTCTTTTAAAAATCACTTGTATTTCAGTAAGTTCAGTTTGTTAGAGCATAGTGTTCATGGGAGTCAAGTCCCTAGTATGGACCAGTTAGTTTCCCTTTGCTCCATGGTTTTAGATAACATGCTAAGCCTGGCTTGTTAGTACAGATTATTATGACTTGTCTTAAGGAGGATCAGGCTAAGACTTTACATCTTTTAGGGTAAACTCAGCCCTTTGAAAGGGAAAGAAGAGCAAAGTTCACTATGGAAGATCAATGTGTCCCTAACCCAGATAAAGTTTTCCTATTGTCATGCCATGCTTTACACGTTTGGTATTCACATTGTATTGGAATGGAACTGTGACTAAGAGAACATTGCGAAATGGTTCACTGGGAAAGGAGTTTTTTCTTTGTTATATGTTCTTTAATCAGAACAAATACTTTGGAGCTAAGTTAGAGAAAGCCATGTCCCAGTTCCTATTTTGTCTGGGAAATATAATATCAACACTTTCCTGAGATGCTGGTATTCAAACCAATTTTTATCCTCTTTTATAACACTTCCAAATGCCAAAGTGCCATACACAGTGTCAGTAATCATCCAAAGTAATTTTTATTGGGCATCTAGTACACAGTGCTTTTGGCTTGTGGGAAGAAAGCATCTGTAATTGATCAATTTGTATTTATATTTTAAAAATCAAGATAATAGTCTATGACCTCAAGTGCCTAGTCTGTGATGCTGGGTTGAAGAATTAACTTATGGCAGGGGGTGGGGGCGGAATAGCAGTTTTGGATGATTTGGGGTTTAGAATAGAGGAGGGAATGGAGAAGTTGGGAAAATAGAAAGATGAGAGAAGTGAGGGAATCTGGAAAGAGCATGGCAACGGCACTGCATACTTTGTGAGTCTCCCTAAAACGCTTTGTAAAAATGGGTTACCAAATAGCAAAACCCCAAAACCAAGGTACAACATTTACAATTAACTAGGTGACATGATATATCCTCAATGAACTCCAAAATACGAGTGGGAGGGAAAACATCTCCCACGGACTCAAGATGCCCATGTGTGTTAGTATCTGTGTGGGAAGGAGCAGAAAGAGGCTGAGGTATGGGACAGATCTAGGAGCAGAGTCCATAACAGCCAGCATGCCTGCACTGAAACGCATATCATGCCAAACTAAGAACAGCAGCTTCTACAAAGAGGGGTTTAGATAAATCCAGTAGCTGGTATGCCAGGGGCTTGCTGTAGAGTGTGAAAGCTGGAGCAGTCTAGATCCTATGATTTCAAATCTGACCAGCCCAAACTGCCTTCCTGGACAAGGCTAGGCAATGGGAGGAAAATCCTGGAACATGATTAGAATTAAGCACAAGGGGGACAACAGAAAGGAAGGAAGAGAGGACTCAGATAAAGATAGAGAAGGGAAAATCACAGGGAGCCATGAAATCTCAGAAAGCTGTTGTGAACACCACCTCTCTCTAAAAGCTTAGGAGAACTACTTTACAAAAATATAAGCAACAAAAAGGGTTGTAGTCAAATTCCATACAATGTTACTATAAGAAAAAAGAAAATAGAAAACACATCCATGAAATTAAAACCATCTTAATATTTCTCAAAATGAGCTAAAAAATTAAAATTGATACAAAGTATAAAAGAATGATATAAATCAAAATTTTTAAACTCTTAAATAAGATAATGGAACTTAGAAAAAAATTACAAATAAAGGGAAAAAGTTCAGAAATGAGGAATAAATCAGAAAGAATGAGAGAGCAAATGAACACAAGAGATAATGACTTCAGAGAAAGAAAACTGTGAAAAGAAACAAGATATTAAAAGTAAAATGAAATAAATAGATGAAAATGATTCAGGAGAAAAAAACGTATATTGAAAATACATGGAAAAAATTAGTATATGGATAATAGGAATATCTGAAGAAGAAAACCAAAGCAAGAGAAAACAAATACTAAAAATAATTAAACTTCCTTGAAATTAACAACAAAAAAATTGAAACTACATATTCTCTGCATACCAGAGAATATTGACTAAGAACGAGCTATAACTGGTAAAATTACTGAGTTTTATAGAAAAGGCCAAAAAAAATACTTTAGGGATCTAGCTAAAAGAGTATGTGATGTTTAAGAGAAAGACAGTTAGATATGTGGTAGATTGTTTGCAAAAATGGACCAATAATTCTCATCCCATTTCCCATTCTGATGTGGTTCTCTCTCAGTGAACCTGGGTTTGCCCATGTGACTTGCTTTGGCTAATGAGACTTAAGAAACTTAATAAATACTTGCACATTGAAGTGTGCCGTCTCTTGTGGCTCTTTGGAACCCTGCAGCCACTCTGATGATGTCTGGGTTAGCCTACTGGCTGAGGAGAGACACATAACCCAGTCATCCTCATCATCCCATTTGACAGCATCAAAAGCCAGACACATGAGTAAGTTTCCTGCAGGTCAAATGTAGGACGATTTGAACTCCAATAAGGATAGCAATAGCAATGAATTGAAATCCGTTTTTATGGACTGAACGTTTGTGTCCTCCCAAAATTCATATGCTGAAATCCTAACGCCCCTAATGTGATGGAGGTGGGGTCTTCGGGAGGTGATTAGGTCATGAGTATGGAGGCTCATGAATGGAATTCGTACTCTTAGAGACTCCAGAGAGCTATGTTACCCTTTCCACCCTGTGAGGACACAACGAGAAGTCCTCAGTCTGTGAGCCAGAGGAGAGCTCTCACCAGAGCCTGACCATGCTGACCCCCTACTCTTGGACTTTCAGCATCCAGAATTGTGAGACATACATTTTTAGAAGCCATTCAGTCTATGGTATTTTGTTACAGCAGCCCAGTCGGACTGACACTCATAAAATATGTTTAAATCCATGAATTGATAATGGTGCAAAAAAAGGATAAAAGAACTAATTAGTTACTTTCAGAAGGTGTTTGGGGACAAATTCATCATTGTGGGAAATGGGAAATAGAAGGAAAAAAATAAAACATTTATCTCGCCTTACCAATATGATTGGGTACCAAAATAACAGTTGAGGGAGACCGTCTACGTATAGAATTATTCCATCCAGACAATGAAAAATAAATGGCAACAATGGAATATCACCATTTTATAACTCCCATCAAATTAATGCATCTAGTCATAGCATTCACAGCTGCTAATATCACAAAAAAGAACAACCGAATAGCATGTGCCTCCTAATGAAAGAACACAATAGAACTTGCGGTGTTGCCAAAGGGACTGAGTCTGAGTCTAATCAAACCTCTGCATCACCTGTCAAATTGTGGGAAATACAAAGGATGGGCATATTCAAAACTACAGGTCAGATGGACCTATGTTTTGAAAAAATAAATTGTAAGAAAATGTAAGGATGGAAGGAAAACATGTAGAATAATGGTGACTTAAGAGACATATCCCCAAATCACCCCAGCCCCCCAACCCCCCAAAAAAAACCCTAAAAACAGGAAAGATTAAACAGTTTCTAAGGATGTATACTTGAGGAATGCATCTTCAGTGACTTAACTTGTTTAGGAATTTATTGAGTACATGCAATTTGCAAAGCTCTGATCTAGTCCCTAGAATAACAAGGTGATAAGACTATAAAGAAATGCAAAGAGATGATTACTATAAAAAAATTTTAAATGGCTACTTTTGTGGGCAGGGAAGTGATTATAATGAGATGGAGCACATAGAGGACCTTCTGGGGTTCTGGGCATACTTCAGTTTCTTGACATGAATAGTGTGTACTCGGGTGTTGGTCTTACGATAATTCATTAAGGTCTATGCTTGTATTGCATATTCTTCTGTATTTGTATCTTACTTACATTTTAAAAGTTAAAAAAAATAAATTCTGTAGGTTAGTAATTCCGTGGTGACACCTAGAAATAAAGCATGAAATTGCCATTTTTATTTTCTTGGCCCTTTCTATCCAGGGCGACATGGTGCCAGTGCAGGTACCCAGAGCTGAGCTCTTATTTCCAGATTGACTACCTGCTTTAGTTTTCCTTCTGTATCTCTAGGGATCAAAACAGAGACAGACTAGCACATATTAGGTGCTCCATAAGCATTTGTTGAATGATTAATATTTAGGTTCAAAGTTTTTAACACCTCTTAAAATAGTTAAATCTCTTTTAATGTTAGCTGAGGAAAAGCTGTTCTTTGCAAGATTTAAGAGGAGCTGGCCTCTTAAAGGCAGGCCTCTTTGAACTCTTCATCATAATAAGATATCCATTAAGATGCTTACATGAATGTGCAGTTCCTATTTTCCTGGTAAGTTTCCAGATCACCTTTATTATATTACCTTTTGCTTACATAAGTAAAAAAGACTAAATCATTGGTTTTGTAAAATTTAGGTGCGTCAAATGAATCATGGTACAAAATGTCCCTGATTCAAAGCTAAACAAATTACAGCTGAAATCTGGTGAGCATACACATCATAGGATCAGAAAACAACATTAAGCCAATGATCTGTAATTACTTAATTTTAAAAATGTAAAGTGGCTTACTTATTTTCAATTTAATGCTGGGAAGATTCACTATCAATCATTATTGTTGTTATCAATTTCCAATATCATTTCATATATAAAATTTATACACAGATATGAGTTTTGTTATTCGGGTGCACTGGGATTACAGACACTATTCCCAGGCTCTTAAAAGCGAATGAAAACAAAGGGCAATATACACTGGTAAACTTTAACCTTTTCCCTTTCTATTCCCATACTGAGGCTGATAATACCCAGAACAAAATGATAAGAGGCTTCAACAGAAGTACATGCTTTTAATAGCCTTGATCATATCCAAAGTTTCAGTTTCCCACGTCCTAGAAATAATGGAGTAAGGGCATAAATGGAAATTAAATGGGGAAAAAAATCAAAGCAAATGTCAGAGGAACTTTTCATAAAAAATTAGAAACACTTTAAAATATAGAAAAAAAAAAAAAAACCCTACAAGCAAGGTTGTTAAAATCACTAGAGCTATTCAAAAAACAATTAAATAGATGGCATCCTGAGGGGACCAGAGAACCTAAACACAAAAGGATAAACCTCTACAGGTTGAGTGATCCTCACATATTAAGCCTTTCCTTGTTCTCCCAAAGATTCATTTGTATTTAGATATTGGTTACTGTGTGTCAGTCCACGGATTAGGTAAATACATCTTGCTTCTACAGTTAGAATTACACAGCATAGGAAAATAATGGAAGCATTCATAAAAGCCTTAAAATGGCTCTGATTACTTGTAGTTACTAAAAGGCCAGGAAGGGGTGAAGCCAAGACCGTAACATCTTTGAGTCATTGCCAGCCTTTGATTTTTTTCATTCTAAGTGAACTTTCTCTTGCAATTTGTCTCTACCGTAAGTGTTGTAAAAATGAGAGGCTCACAAAATGACAGGACTGGGAAAAATCACTCAAGTCCCCTTCGGACGGCTGATCCATTTAGTAGGTTTCGGCTCCCTGTACAAGGTTATGCAATTTCTGAGGTAGAAAGACACCTCTCAGTTTCCCCGGATACTCAACCTGTGTTTCAAATCTATTAGAATCCCAATTTTTCTGATGTCTCATAGGCATGACTCCAGTACCAATGTAATCTGTGTTCATATATATCCTCCACGAGGACGCTAACTTCTGATTGATGGCATTTAGAGATTCTACTAGGTTTTTGACACAGTTCAGTAAATACCAGCAATATTGTGTTAGGAATAGACCTCTCCCTAGTGATTTCTTCCTGGATTATTTGTTTACTTACAAAATAAATGTGATCAGAATTCTATTTTGAAAATTATGTGCTTTCTTTACTGCATTTCTTTCTCTTTGATGTTCATCTAAGGCATCCATCTTTCCAGGGTTTCATTAAGTTTCCCTAGGGATACTTAGAGTAAGGAAAGAAGTAATATTTCGCTTTTGGCCTTCAAGATAGGATTTTGTAGTGAAACAATGGCCCTCCTAGCAAGGGACATTTTCTTGAGAGGAGATTTTCCAGCTTCTTTGATAATATTCAGTACATTAAGGGTTAAATCTGGAGGACTCAGTTCACAGAGTTCTCCAGTAAGAATGAAGTGGTTGTCTGGGACCATGAGGTCACCAGGCTTCCTGATCAAAGGGAAAAGGAGGCTAAGATGTAGGTGAAAGGCTGAGAAAAAAAAAGAATAAAAACAGACTATATCTGGCCCTAAGGCATGGTACAGAGGGTGGTGAAGGAGGCAGATATGAGGGTCAAGGCTTATCACACACACTTGGCATTGTCTGGGGACAGGAAGAAGTAACAATTAAGTAACCAAGGGAAAAGGAGAAGTCTTGACCCCATTCCCTGTTTGGAACCTTCAAAGGAGGCTGTCCTCATTACTAGAGGTTCAGGTTGAAGTTTAACATACAATAAGTTCTTTGTCTCTTTCTCACCCTTCTAGAGCTAAGCTTCAGGTCAGGCAGACACCTTACAGCTGATTGTACTGGATCCAACAGCTTAGGGCAAGTATTTTAAGACCTCTGAGCTTCAACTTCTACATTAATAAAAAAAAAAGAGAGATTGGGCAAAATCCTTTCTGATCTGCAGCTTTAAAATCTGATGGTGGGTTTGCTTGAAAAAAAAAAAAAATTCCCTGGTCTCAGTTTCCTATTCAAAAAGATGTTTCTGCTAAACCTGTATTATTTCTTTTCTCTTGTATCTCCCTATTACTTATACTTATCTTTTAACGAACAATGAGAGTTAGCTGGATATATTGAACGATAGTTTTATTTTGTAAGAAAGAAAAAATGCATGAAAGCTATAGAATTACAATTTATAGTAATAAAGCAAACAACATTTCTTCAAGAATCTTATAAAGTACAGAAGTAGAGATGGGTCAACAAATCACGTAGACTGCAGAGAAAATAAAATAGGATCTGAGCAAAAAATTATCTAGATTAGGAAAAGTTATAAATGCGAATGTCTAAACATATTTATGTTTTACCACCAGAAATAGTTTTCCTCTATAGACTACGTACTCTTTCCATTTGAGGAGAAATAGTGTTCCTCTATAGATGACATACTCTTTCCATCTGGGGAGAAATTTCTCTTACAAGAGTTTTATGACCCCAGGGGGGAGGGCAGGCAGGGGGTAGCATCCCTACCTTTTCTTTCTATTACTCTCACCATTTCCATGCAAACAAGAGAAAAAGGAAAATCAAATACTATTAGTATTGGATTATTTCTGCCCCCAGGCTAAAACATTTTCCTAACTAGAGCAGTGACGCTTTTTCCTTAAATGTCTGCATGATTGAGTTGTCATAAGTCTACCTTGTAATCTACTCAAAATAAGTGATATATTTCAACAAAACCTAAGGGGTTCCTCCATAAATATCTCCTGTTCATTTAATGCTACTTAAGCACTTGGCTTATCTTATTATCATTACAGCAACAAAAGACTTTTCCTAATGACCACATAATTGAACTTGAGGAGCATCTCTGGACCCTACCTCTGCTATGAAAGTACAACTCTCATTCTCATGACTTCATTTGTCCTTCTCTTGGTCCTTGGACTTTCAAGGAGGAGAAAAAGACATGACCTTCCTGGGGCTGCAGTTATCTGACTCATACTTACTTAAAATAGCACTTTTATCCACCACTTGTCCTGGTCACAGCAAACATTGATGGAGATATACTTAATTGAAGGATCTGAAGGCTAATTAAGATAAATGTATAGGCAAAGAAAATGAAAATTTTATGGAGGAGATAAAGTGGAATTTAAGACAGGAAAATATGTAAGATTTTCATCGAAGAAGGGAAAAAACGTCAGATAACTGAAATGATACATATTTTATAGGAAAAGAACAATTTTTGGATGACCACCAGCAAAGACAGGACATATGGTAGAAAACCTTCAGAAATTAAATACCTAACCTACAGAGAAAAAAATGAACTAATTCAAGAAAAGTCATTCACACAAGCAGAGTAAGATAGCGAATGCAATTATTTGAATGATTAAGAACAATTACAGACAAAAATACTTGCTGTTGAGAAAAATAAAAAGATTTTCCCCATAATATCCAGCTTGACTGGCTGCATTAATCTAATTCACAGGATTGATAAATCACTTGGCTTTGTTTTTCTCAGCACAGCCCTGGTGTCCTAAAGCCTTAAGCTCTGTAGGATATACTTTAGACTCATTCTCTTCAAACTGAATCTTTGAATCAATTAATCACAGAATGCTTACTTATTCCACTCCATGCATTTGTGTTTCACAAATAATATCATTTGTGATTAAAATGTATTTTTCATATGTCGGTATACCAAAACTCAACATGATTGTTTTTAAAACAATTTTAGCTTAATAAATAATAACATATTTATTAAACATCAATTAACTACTAGCTCCTTTTTCACTTTAGTAATGAACTTTTTTGGGAAACAAACACTGCAGTTCATTTTCAATAATTTATCTTTTAGCTAGGTATTCCTACATAACCCATCTTCAACTTCTACAGTCTTAAGAGATGATCCTTTAATACCCAAATTGCCTCTATCTTGATCAGAGGAAGCCAAGTCTTTGCCCCTATTTTTGAGGGCATTTGTGTTACATGCAGACTGATGGCCTCTTATTTCCCCTCTTCCAGTAGTCCTCTATTCTGTCAAGTTCAGATATTGTCTCTCTCCCACACTGTGTCATCCTAAAGGACATCATCAACCCTTCTCTTAGCTCTCCAAATAAACTGTCACACCTGGCTATCACTTGTAGTAAAAAATTCACCAAAATCTTGGGCATAACAGAAAGGTAAAGCAGTGCACAGAGTAGATTAAGAATAAAGAAATGGATATTCCTAATCATGGACCTTCACAGGTTGTCTTACTGGATGGATGTGGCTCTCAGCTCAAGCCTACCATGATTTCAAGAGGCCAGTTCACCAGCCACATAGGAGGCCCCCCCTCTCTCAAGTCACACTGCCTGAAGATTAAACCCTTATATTTCTGAAATTCCTAGTGAGAAAACAGGCGTTCTTCTTCATGGTATTATGCTATTTCATTGTTTTTATTTGCCTGAATGTAAACCGTGCCACAGATGCAACTTCATCTAAAAGAAAACAAACTTTTCATTATTATGCATATATTCATCAATACTCAGCTTATCCTTACCGCTGAGTGTTCCCTTCCAGACTAGGATAGTGGCCTTTACCTTGGAAAATCAAAAGACCTATGAAGGCCATTCCCTTCTTCCCCAAAGTTAAGGTAAAATCTGCTCTCAAAATTGAATTCAAAATGTCGTATTCTAGAGAACATGAAAAAAAAAATTTGACAGCTTTAGAGCTGCTGGGTTTTTCCCCACAACTATTTAGGTTTTAGTAAAATCTTGGATCTCATCCCTGCCATGGTACTCTTACTACATTAGAAATTATTTACTAGCTAGTTAGTATCCGGTTATTCCTAAAATTAATCATTGTGCAAATGAAATCAGTAGACAATTTCCCAACCAACTTGCATGTGTAGTTCAGTAACATGTCTGAGTTTATGGATGTTTTGACAGTGTCCTTCCTTAGCCCCATATGTTGGAAACTTGAAAAACACAGGATGCATAATTGATTTTAGTTGAATATTGCTGGAATGTATGGAGCTGAGTCAGATAATTGGTTATTTAACTGAATCTCACCTTTAAAACACCATGTGGGAATTGTGCAGAGCACCTTAATTATTTTAAAGCATAGAAAAAAGCCCTGTATACACCCGACATTGAATTGTTCACTTAATCTCCTTTCTTCCAAAAAAGAAAAAGAGAAACCATCCACAACTTTCACATAAGACAGTGAAGTGCAACTAATTTAAAATCTTAGATACTTTTGGAAAAGAGCCAAATATGTAGTCTGGTCATCTAGAACTAGCGCCCATCCCACATAATATTAAAATTTCCAATTTACATGAAAATGAAGTAGGGATTTACTCAGTGGCAGAATCTAATTGGTTCTAATCCAAAATTTGGAAATAAATTTTGGTTGGAAATTCTTTTACAGTTAGCACAGAATGCGATGGCCAAGTCCTCAAAGCCCCTGAATGTCATATCCACGATTTGTGAGAGCCTCAAATAGATTAGGCGCAAAGATAATAGGACAGTATTTGTAGAGTATTTGCTTTCTGTGTCACGATTATTAGAAATTTCTTATAAACCAGATCAGGAAAATGAAGAAACTATGATGTTAATAACAAGAGGGGAAATTGTACAAAGAACCATTTATTTTAACAATGAGGAGTTTAAAATGTTTAATTATTTACTATATACAAGTATACTTCCCAAATATCCAGTTAATTTTTTAAATTGATTTTCTCAAACTAGTTTATGCTTACACATAGCCCAATTCAGGCTTTTCTTATCCAGCAATCTGTTGTAGATTTATGATGGATTTATAATTTTTCTCTCCATGGCTAGTTCTTTCATTTCCTCATACCCAAATTGCCCTAGAAAATAATTAGCCAATCTTGCCCAAACCCTGTACCATATTTAGTAGTTTATTATTCTATACAAGACATGCTGAGATTATAGCTAGCTTGTTGACAGGGAACAAACTCCTGCCACCACCATTTATTTTCTTCATGCATACATTTATGTATTCATTCAACAAAAGCTTAATGAATGGGAATGATGGTTCTGGTGGGTTTATTTTCTGCACTTAGAAAATAAACATGAAAAGAACAAACCGTGTCTGCTTAGATGAAGCTCATCATTTACCAAGGGATTCTTACTGGTTTAAGTACTGAAATTTTAATGTATTATTTATACAGAGAATATTGACATTTTATTATTAAAGGTGCTAGTAATGTAACTGGTTAGTGAGACAAATTAAATCACTTTTCTTTGTTCTTTCTAGAAATTATGACTCATCATAACCGAAATAGGTTTGAAAAAGTAGATAGATAGACATGACTATTAGGTAGCTGTATTCTGTTAGGGTAGGTTAAGAACTCAGTACTTGATTGAGATAATCAAACTGTCCTGAGCTGTGGGGACATTTTATTAACCCATTCATTGGGATGGTTTACATCTTCTATGATATTTAGGTCTTCTAATGAAATTCTCACTTGGTCAACAAAGCATCCAGAATTAAGCTGGAAATGGAGGTGATTTGTAATATCTGGTACTCTGGACTATGTGACATACACTTAAAGGGTATTTAGGATAACAATGTAAAACCCTTAATTTGGGAGTCATATCTAATTCTAATTAAAAGGATGAAAGGTGAAATAGTTACAGGGATGAAATCTGCTCAGTGAAAAATGATCAGAATCACAAACCAGGGACATTTAACATGAAGATAATGCTGAGAGTGTCAGAGAGATGAGGATACTACAGGGCAGCTTTCCAGGAACCTGCAGCCCCCATGAAATAGACCACTTTATATGGAAAGGTAGACACCAAGGATTCTATCTTAAATGCCACCATATTGATAGGATAGTCTTTTGAATGAGCTCAGTTTTCTAAATTACAATCTAGTAAAGAAAAAAGAGTGAGGTAACAATTACAAAGTCATAAAATATTAAAAGTATGTAGTTAAGTGTGTGAACGAGGATGCTCTGAGGTCTGGCTCCAATATGAATCTGAGTCACTTAGCTGCCAAAAACATTATCCTAATCCAGAGACAGACAGTTTCTAAACCTTGGGAGTTGAGTTTCCATAGTGTAGGTAAGAATCCGTGAGCTCCTGAAATTAAATCTTCTCATCCCACATTACACTCTCAAGTTAAAGAAGGAGAGAAGAAAACATAGTATATGTACCAGTATTTCAAGTATTGGTATGATAATGGAATTCATTTAATTGTGCATTTCATTTTTTTCTGATTCATTTTATTAACCTCATGACCAGGAATGTTTTATTTAAGCTTTTTAAATTTTGAAATAGTTATAGACCCAGACCCACAGGAAGTTGCAAAAACAGTGCAGAGAGGTTTTGTGTACCCATCACCCAGATCCCTGCAATGGTACCATCTTATATAGCTATAGAGCATTATCAAATGCAAGAAATTAATTGGAACAGTACAATAAACTGTGCTACAGACCTTACTCAGGTCTCATCATTGTTTGCATGCACTCATTTCTGTATGTCTTTTTAACTAATTCTATGACAGTTGATCACATACATTTGCTTTGTATAACCATCATCGTAATGAAGATACAGAACTGTTCCATCACTACAAAGTGCTTCACTCGTGCTGCCCCTTTATAGTCACACCCTACCTCCTCCTGCCTATCCCCTGGCAACAGCGATGTTTATAATTTGCCGTTTCAAGAAGGCTGTATGAATGGAATCATACACTATGTGTGATTTGAGACTAGCTTTTGTTCTGGCAGCAGAATACCCTTAAGTGTGAACCAATTTGTCTCACATATCAGTAGTTCATTCCTTTTTATTTCCAAGTAGTATTCCATTGTCTGGATACACCACGGATTGTTTAACAGTTCACACTGAAGGACATTTGAGTCATTTCCAGTTTGGGGCTATTACAAATAAAGCTGCTATGAATATTCATGTACAGATTTCTATATAAACATAAGTTTTCATTTTCTAGGATAAATGCCCAGAAGTAAAAGTGCTGGGTCATATAGTAAGTATATGTTTAACTTACAAAGAAACTGCCAGACTAATTTCCTGAGTGGCTGTATCATTTACATTTCCACCAGGAATATATGAGAGATCCAGTTTCTTCACACCCTCACTGGCATTTGACATTATCAGTATATATATTTTTTAATTTTAGCCATTCTGATATATATGTAGTGGTGTCTCATGGTAGGTTTTTTTTTTTTTTTTTTTTTCGGTACGCAGGCCTCTCACTGCTGTGGCCTCTCCTGTTGCGGAGCACATGCTCTGGATGCGCAGGCTCAGCGGCCACGGCTCACGGGCCCAGCCGCTCCATGGCATGTGGGATCTTCCCAGACTGGGGCACGAACCCGTGTCCCCTGCATAGGCAGGCGGACTCTCAACCACTGCGCCACCAGGGAAGCCCTCATGGTAGTTTTAATTTGCATTTACTAATGGCTAGTGTTGTTGAACATCTTTCCCTATGTTTATTTGCCATCTGTATGTATTCTTTGATGACGTGTCTGTTGGAATCTTCTGCTCATTTTCTAATTGGATTATTTGGTTTCTTACTGTGGAGTTTGGAGGGTTCTTTATATATTCTGGATATGAGTCCTCTCTGATACGTGATTTGCAAACATTTTCTCTAAGTCAGTGGTTTGTCTTTTCATTTTCTTGACATACTTTTTTCACAGAGCAAAAGCATTTAATTTTAGGGAATCCAATAATTGGGTTTTTTTTTTATGGATCATGCCTTTGGTATCATATTGAAGAATTTGTTGCCTAAGAGTAGGTCATGAAGATTTTCTCCTACATTCTTTTCAAAAAAGTTTTACAGTTTTACCCTTTACATTTATATCTGTGGTTCATTTTGAGTGAAATTTTGGGTAGAGTGTGGGCTTAAGTCAAGGTTCATTTTGGGGGGGAAATTGATGCAATTGTTCCAACACTGTTTGTTCAGAAGACTCTCTTTCATTGATTTTTTTTTTCCCTTTGTCAGAAAGTCACTTATCTCATGCTGGATCAGAGTAAATGCACTTGCGACTTTTCTTAAAGAATTTAAGAACAAAAGTTATTTAAGGGAGAATAAGATTTATAGCCCTCAAAAGCACAACATTAACTACATAGCACCGTTTTGCTTCAAGAGACCTAGTTTTAGAGCAAACCATATGTTGTTTTATTTTTGATAGAAATGAGTCTTTTCTAGAGCTGTTTAATTGTACTGGCAAAATTTGGCAACTCCATGGGATTTTGATTTCCATAGTAACATCTTAGTTTCCTGTTTAACATATATAAATAATCACTTTTATAAAGAATAAAAAACTCATTATATCACCATAGCTTTAATGTATTAATATAAGATTTGGCACACATTAATCATTGTTCCTTTTCATGAAAAATTTCAATGGCCCATTGAAGTGATCAAAATGATTGCCAGGAGATCCCTCTCTATCTATTGTTCTTGAACTGTACGTGTATTTTGAAATGGGGTGAAAAATATAGAAGTTATTTCTCAGGTCTTATTATAATGTTTCAGTTTCTCCATATAGAATGAAAATTATTCAAAGACGTATCTCACTTCTGCTTGTCCTCTTGTCACATCTATTCTTCTCACTAATTTTTCCTTCTTTCTTTTTCCCTTGCCTCCCCATCGCTCACTTTCCGAATATAATAGGAAACAGAGAGCCAGGCACACCTGATTTACACAGTAATCAGAGGAGAAAACTTCATTGTCCCCTTATCTCAGTCCCCAAAAGCAGATGTATATGTGGCTGTCGATCAAGTTTCATGCTTTGTAAACTATTCAACTATTTAACTCTTTATCTTAATATGTTGCCCAATGCAAAAACTATCTCCTATAGTCATTTATTCATAATTAATTGACACAGCTATTTCTCCACTGATAGCTTCAAGAATCATACACTATTCCCAAAAGCAGTGTAACATTTTGCCTTTCACTAGCAAAGCAAAGCAGAATCTACTGAATTCACAATAATCTAATTCATAAATTCAGATACCTTTGATCCAGAGCTGTTTTTTTTCTTCTGCTTGAACTATCTAGATTGGCTGTATCTGTAGCACCAAGATGCTAAGAAATTGGGCAGCCCTCTGCTTTGACGAATAAATATTGACAGTGTTAACATCACTGATAGTCAAAGATGTTTTATTCTGGCAGGGGGCAGGAATATTGGGGAAATCAGCGGAGTCTGTAATCTGATGCTCATTCAGGTTGCCAAACTATTTTCACTGAAATCAGATAATTTAGTCTTAAACCAGTCACATCAATCTTCCTACGTATTCGCCTCTGCCATAGATCAACAAGGGAATAGGTTTATGTGTGTAGTTGACTCCATCAGGTCAGATTTTGTAGGTTATGGAAACAGAACTGCCTTCAGCATTTGAGGTTCCTTCCTTAATCCAGAAACCCATGTAGAAGGAAAAATGATAGGGTAACACACTGCTGTATTTTAACATTGACACGATTCTGCATAGCAATATTCACGTTTAGGTTGAAAATATTGTTATTATTCTGCTGCGATAGCCAAAGAAGAGTTTTGACCAAAATATTTGAGTGAGTACACCATCTTTGGCCAATCAGCCTCCTATGGCCCCTGCTCAGTTCAACCCAAGCCCAAGAAACAGGTGTCTTATTTGGTGGGTTCCTTGGCTGGATCTCAACTTTCTTAGCATGTGAGCCTTCAGTTAGGAGTTGATGATACATACATTTGAGTTTATCAGACTTACGCAATTGTGTTTGAATCTATATCATTTGAAAAACTAAAGCAAAAAAAAATAGGCTTTAAAAATCTTTTTCCTTTTAGAAAACAAAGGAGCATAGCTTCAACAAGTAGTATTGGCAAGAGCTACTAATGTGAAGGGAACTATATAATCTATTTTACTTGAGTTTATTTTGACCTTGCTATTTTGTGCAGTTTTTTCTCTTTTTTTTTTTTTTTGGTCTTATGATATTTTCAAGAAACAGTTCATTTTCTTAAATGAAGAAAGAGATTGTGACAAGCAGTCATTCTAAACAGTCTTCAGAACACAATTTCAAGCTACTGGTCCAAAGTATTTGGCACGTTAGGCAATAATTTATAATCCTTCATTAGACCCTGCCATTTGAAATCATCACAGTTTTGTTATTTTATCTTGAAAAGAAAAATGCAAATAAAACCAATCATTCTGTCATTCCCTGTTCTGCATCTTAGCGGAGATGATAGTGACAGATGAAAAATCTTTGAAAGAAGGATTGCCTGTGTGTATCAACCCAAATGTAACTTGTTTTGCATTGTCAGATAACAATGCTGACTGGAGCAATGAGAAAATAAACATGGACAGGGGCATCAGTGGAAAAGTCCATCACTCAGTTTCTACCAATAATAAATAAATGGAGAAAGAATACATATTCATTACATGGTTGAGAGACCCGAAGCCCATAACATTTAGAAATGCAATTTCCAAACGTCCTGTGAGCATTTTCAGACGCTGCAGCTGAATATCAATAGGGTATTTGTTCATCCTCAAAGTCATGTTGTTATTATTTTTTCTTCCCCATGTTTCAGCATGTCGTACTTCCTTTGTTGATCCAGTTAAACATAAACATTGACAAGGAGTGGGTCAGAGCTACTATAAAATTGACAGGCCTGTTAGGGATGGGAGAAATTGGTGAAAGTAGGGATCTGTCATGGAGAGACACACATACTGAAGTTAAAGCATTTTTCAGATCTTCCCAATTAGAGAAGTTGTGCTGTTAATCAGCTGACATTGTTATTAAGTCAAGATTCCCAAAGTTTTGCAACCATCTTAACAAGACATGCTGAAGTGAACTGGAATGATGAGTGTCCGATAAAAGGTCATAAAATTGCTGGAAACACTGTTTTACATTTTGAGGATTGTATTCTGGATCTAAATATATAAATTAACTGCATTTTTGGACTGATCTTACCAGGTTAGCCAGTCAGTAGTCAGACCAACAATCAAAACACAGAAGTCAGGCTTCGTGATTTGTGTCCAATCTTCTCCAAAATCTCGCAATTGAGTGACACATGAAAGCAGAATACTTAATAGACAGTGGGTATACTTTCAATTTTTACTTAAAATGAATTTATTTTCTCTACCTGCTGTTTCATTTTCCTCAAAATGAAAACAGTCACCTGCCTCTCAGGATATACATTGAGTATATAACTTTTCCAATCTTAATGCTTACAGTATTATTCTCAGAATTTCTTTCTACTTCTTGCCTGTTTTATAACGTGGAGCAAAAGAAATTGTCTTAAGGTATAGAAGTTCCAGAGAAGTCAGCTGAATCTTGAAATTAATCAGGATGCTTTTTTTTCAGCTCTCCGACTTTTGTTTGTTAAGTACCCCATGATATTGGGCAATGTAAGAATTAACCTTACTTCCCACTTGGTCATCTGTCATTATGATTTTTCACAGGAAATGTATGTTTAGGAGCATTCAACCTTGCCAACATCTGGCTGAAAGGTCCTTGGCTTCTCGCCTTGCTCTTGCCACAAACCATCTCTAGGTTAACAGCAAGACAATTGGAATTGTGAATATTGCAGAACTTTTTGTGTGTTATTTTCTTGAGTTATAAAATTAAAAGACCAATATGAAGGTTTTCAGATTAGATATAAAAGGAATCATTATCAAAGAAATTTCCAGTGTCTTCCGTGATAGAAAGCAAATCACAAGAATTTTGCTGTCTTTTAGGTTTGAAGAAATAACAACTCAGTCCAATAAGAAATAGGCTCTAATCTCTTCATTCCTCTAGATTAATGTCATATGTTGCATATAAATTGCAAGGAAACCAAAACTGTGCATATAACAGCAGAGGTTAGAGAAGGAAGGGACCCTCAGAGATGATAGGATTGAAACCCCTTACTGGAGGTCAGAGAGGTTGTAAAACAGTCAGTTGAAGCAGAGCTGGGACTCTACCACCTGTCTTCTTTCTCAAGTATGCTTACTGGAGATGTTTATCCAAGAAGAGTGGTATTAATTCAGATTCCATTAACTTGAAGTATGTTATCATTTGACCTTGTCTTTATGTAGTTCCGTTTTATGCTCTCTCTTAAAAAGTGAAACATAAAGAGTATTATAGAAAATATGTTTAACCCATTTGAAAGAACTATGTTTAATGACTTTATCACATTAATTAGTTTTGTATAACTAGATGTTGCTACTTACAGACCATAGAATCATAGGTCACGATCTGAAATGATCTTGAAAGTTCATCTGGTTTAGCCCTCTGTCTCCTAACTAATGAAATCCTCTTCTATCCTTTTTGCAGTAAAATCTGCTAATGAAAAGAGGTCAGTTGATACTTTGTAAGCAATTAGTCTTATTGTCATGATTATTGTTGTTTCTCCGGGTATAACAAGACTGCATTCTTAAAATATTCTATAATTCAGATTTTCTCTCAGATGTGATTATCCTGTCTCCCATTTAGTGCCATTTGGAGGAGTCTTACTATGTGTGTGTCTGCTTTTTCTCAGTTTTACGTACAGAATTATGCCCTAACTTGTCTAAGTCATCGTTGCTGTATTTTTGTCTACTACATTTAAAACCTGTAGTTGGCTTTGTTTTATAAGTGATCAAGGCATTCTTCTTTTTATTTTTATCTGATAAATTCCTGGACCATGCTGTTAAAATATGTTGTACTCTATATGAATGACAAGTAGCATAAATCCAACATGGAAAATATATATAGCTATAAGTTAATGAGATTGATGGGGTGTGTGACTTGGGAACACAGTGTTGTAATTTTTATAACCCTTATATGATTATAGATTTGTTTCCCCCCAAACAGTTAATATTTACAAGAAAAACTGCCCTTCAATCTTTTTGGAAACAGAGTTGCTGATAAGTAAATTCAGAAATATAGCACTGCATAATGCTTTGCAATCATCCTATTCCAGGAGTGGATCCCGTAAATTGGACTGGACTGGTTGAGCTCATAAAAGACCTTCAAGCCAAATAGGCAAAGAGAAAAAGCTGCCAAGGCAGCTACTCGTATTTGCTAAATGATTCTCGCTTACTATTCTACATATAAAGTTAACCCCCTTCTTCAGCCACCTGTCCTTCCTCCCGTGCACATCTGAAAGAAGGGTTGGAAGGAAACTTGGAAGATAGGCTGACCTTCCGTGTCTGTTAGGCAAATGAGTCCTGCTTTACAAAGTGAATTGGTACAATGACCGGGAAAAGAGACAGTGGAATGAATACAATAAGCTAGAGTTAAATAGGCATTTAATACTATTTCTTAGTTATGTTTGTGTAATTGTGATTACCCATGATCAGGGTCTTGGCTTACAAAGTAAAGGAAGGACCAGTGTAGAGAGTAGCATAGGGAGTAGCGTTGGTGATGAGAGAGAGTCAGTGGCTCTCTTGGATGATGATACGGCAGAACCCTGCAGCATAGAGAAGTTGATCACGTAGGAGTCTGTGATTATAAAGCTGTGTCTCTGAAACACCTAAAGGCCTAGGGTGCAGGATGCCTTTTTCCGTTGAATTGGCCTTCGACTCAGAAGCGTTTGTTCTGTATCTGAATACGCTACTTGGCATCTATATGTCACTGTGTCACTTCCCTAGGATGGGACTTATTCTCGTTAATATTAGATTATCTCCACACCCTTACCCCCTAACTGTCCCTCTAACACCTCCAGCTGTGCAATGATGTTCTGCATCTTCACTGTTCAGTATTGCAGCCACTAGCCACTTGTGGCTGCTGAGCACATTAAATGTAACTGGTACGACTGAAGAACTGAATTTTTAATTAATTTAAAATCGAACAGCCACCTGTGGCTATGGCTTGGGAATAGCATTGTTTTGGCAATGTCACAAGCTACATTAGTTTTGACTACCTGAGAACATAAAAGGTGCCCACCTCTAGGGGGAGCTCGAGACCTTCACTCATACATCTGACTTCTCACCAAGGATTAAAACAATTCCTAGTCAGAGCCTCCCTCCCCAATGAGATCATGTGTTACTCAGGGTTGAGAATACAGATTAGAGCACTGAGCACTGAATGTGGAGCAAAAAGATCATGGTGACAGCATATATGTGTTAATATCCACACATGGATATTAACAGGAGGCAGTCAATGCCTGAGGCCCAGAAGGGAGAAGACTTGCTTCTTGCTGGCTATCTCCCACAAGCCCCCTGAGTGCACTCTTTCTTTTCTTTCCTCTCACCTCTATTCTAAGACAAGAGTAAGATATTTAGAAGCCACACACACTTAGAGATTATGGTGTTTCATTCACGGATCACTGTAAAGGAAAACAACATTACAGAATAAACTGAATGTAAAGAAAGGGTAACAAAGTTTTTTCAAAAATGCTGTTGCGAAGAGCTTCAAGATGGTGGAAGAGTAAGACGTGGAGATCACCTTCCTCCCCACAAATACATCAGAAATACATTTACATGTGGAGCAACTCCTACAGAACACCTACTGAATGCTGGCAGAAGACCTCAGACCTCCCAAAAGGCAAGAAAATCCCCACGTACCTGGGTAGGGCAAAAGAAAAAAGAAAAAAACACAGACAAAAGAATAGGGACGGCACCTGCACCAGTGGAAGGGAGCCGTGAAGGAGGAAAGGTTTCCACACACTAGGAAGCCCCTTCGCGGGCGGAGACTGCAGGTGGCGGAGGGGGGAAGCTTCAGAGCCACGGAGGAGAGCGCAGCCGCAGGGGTGCGGAGGGCAAAGCGGAGAGATTCCCGCACAGAATGTCGGTGCCGACCAGCACTCACCAGCCCGAGAGGCTTGTCTACTCACCCGCCGGGGTGGGCGGAGCTGGGAGCTGAGGCTCAGGCTTTGGTCGGAGCGCCGGGAGAGGACTGGGGTTGGCGGAGTGAACACAGCTTGAAGGGGGCTAGTACGCCACGGCTAGCCGGGAGGGAGTCCGGGGAAAAGTCTGGAGCTGCCGAAGAGACAAGAGACTTTTTCTTGCCTCTTTGTTTCCTGGTGCTCAAGGAGAGGGGATTAAGAGCACTGATTAAAGGAGCTCCAGAGTTGGGTACGAGCCGCAGCCATCAGCGCAGACCCCAGAGACAGGCATGATATGCTAAGGCCACTGCTGCCACCACCAAGAAGCCTGTGTGCCAGCACAGGTCACTATCCACACCTCCCCTCCCGGGAGCCTGTGCGGCCCACCACTGCCAGGGTCCCATGATCCAGGGACAACTTCCCCTGGAGAACGCACGGCGCGCCTCAGGCTGGTGCAACGTCATGCTGACTTCTGCCGCCACAGGCTTGCCCCGCATCCGTACCCTTCTCTCCCCCCAGCCTGAGTGAGCCAGAGCCCCCAAAGCAGCTGCTCCTTTAACCCCATCCTGTCTGAGCGAAGAACAGATGCCCTCAGGCGACCTACACGCAGAGGCAGGGCCAAATCTAAAGCTGAACCCCAATAGCTGTGCGAACAAAGAAGAGAGGGAAATTTCTCCCAGCAGCCTCAGGAGCAGCGGAGTAAATCCCCACAATCACCTTGATGTGTCCTGCATCTGTGGAATACCTGAATAGACAACGAATCATCCCAAATTGAGGAGGTGGATTTTGGGAGCAACAATATATATATATTTTTCCCTTTTTCTCTTTTTGTGAGTGTCTGTGTGTATGCTTCTGTGTGTTATTTTGTCTGTATAGCTTTGCTTTTACCATTTGTCCTAGTGTTTTGTCTGTCCATTTCTTTTGGGTTTTTTTTTGTTTGTTTGTTTGCTTTTTTTATAGTTTTTAGCGCTTGTTATCATTGGTGGATTTGTTTTTTGGTTTGGTTGCTCTCTTCTTTCGTTCTTTCGTTTTTTTTATTATTAGTATTTAAAAACTTTTTTTAATATTTATTTTTTATTTCAATAGCGGTATTTTATTTTACTTTATTTTATTTTATCTTCTTCTTTCTTTCTTTCTTTCTTTTCTATCTTTTATTCTGAGCCGTGTGGATGACAGGCTGTTGGTACCCCAGGCAGGCGTCAGGGCTGTGCCTCTGAGGTGGGAGAGCCAACTTCAGGACACTGGTCCACAAGAGACCTCCCAGCTCCACGTAATATCAAACGGCCAAAATCTCCCAGAGATCTCCATCTCAACGCCAAGACCCAGCTCCACTCAACGACCAGCAAGCTACAGTGTTGGACACCCTACGCCAAACAACTAGCAAGACAGGAACACAACCCCATCCATTACCAGAGAGGCTGCCTAAAATCATAATAAGTCCACAGACACCCCAAAACACACCACCATATGTGGACATGCCCACTAGAAAGACAAGATCCACCAGAACATAGGCACTAGTCCCCTCCACCAGGAAGCCAACACAACCCACTGAACCAACCTTAGCCACTAGGGACAGAAACCAAAAACAACAGGAACTACAAATCTGCAGCCTGTGAAAAGGAGACCCCAAACACAGTAAGATAAGCTAAATGAGAAGACAGAGAAACACACAGCAGATGAAGGAGCAAGGGAAAAACCCACCAGACCTAACAAATGAAGAGGAAATAGGCAGTCTACCTGAAAAAGAATTCAGAATAATGATAGTAAAGATGATCCAAAATCTTGGAAATAGAATGGAGAAAATACAAGAAACGTTTAACAAGGACCTAGAAGAACTAAAGAGCAAACAAACAGTGATGAACAACACAATAAATGAAATTAAAAATTCTCTAGAAGGGATCAATAGCAGAATAACTGAGGCAGAAGAACGGATAAGTGACCTGGATGATAAAATAGTGGAAATAACTACTGCAGAGCAGAATAAAGAAAAAAGAATGAAAAGAATTAAGGACAGTCTCAGAGACCTCTGGGACAACATTAAACGGACCAACATTCAAATTATTGGTGGTCCCAGAAGAAGAAGAGAAAAAGATACTGAGAAAATATTTGAAGAGATTATAGTTGGAAACTTCCCTAATATGCGAAATGAAATTGTTAAGTCCAGGAAGCACAGAGAGCCCCATACAGGATAAATCCAAGGAGAAACACACCAAGACACATACTAATCAAACTATCAAAAATTAAATAAAAACAACAAATATTAAAAGCAGCAAGGGAAAAACAACAAATAACACATAAGGGAATCCCCATAAAGTTAACAACCAATCTTTCAGCAGAAACTCTGCAAGCCAGAAGGGAGTGGCAGGACATGTTTAAAGTGATGAAGGAGAAAAACCTACAACCAAGATCACTGTACCCAGCAAGGATCTCATTCAGATTTGATGGAGAAATTAAAACCTTTACAGAAAAGCAAAAGCTGAGCGAGTTCAGCACCACCAAACCAGCTTTACAACAAATGCTAAAGGAACTTCTCTAGGCAGGAAACACAAGAGAAGGAAAAGACCTACCATAACAAACCCAAAACAATTAAGAAAATGGTAGTAGGAGCATACATATCTATAATTACCTTAAATGTAAATGGATTAAATGCTTCAACCAAAAGACACAGACAGGCTGAATGAATACAAAAAAAAAAAGACCCATATATATGCTGAATACAAGAGACCCACTTCAGACCTAGGAAGAGAAAAATACCATATGCTAACACATATGTATGGAATCTTAAAAAATAAAAAATGGTCACGAAGAACCTAGGGGCAAGACGGGAATAAAGCCATAGACCTACTAGAGAATGGAGTTGAGGTTATGGGGAGGGGAAGGGTAAGCTGGGATAAAGTGAGAGAGTGACATGGACATATATGTACCACCAAACGTCAAATAGCTAGTGGAAGCAGCTGCATATCAGAGGGAGATCCACTGGGTGCTTTGTGACCACCTAGAGGGGTGGGATAGGGAGGGTGGGAGGGAGGGAGATGCAAGAGGGAAGAGATATGGGGTCATATGTATATGTATAGCTGATTCACTGTGTTATAAAGCAGAAACTAACACCATTGTAAAGCAATTACACGCCAATAAAGGTGTTAAAAAAGAAAAAATGCTGTTGCACTAAGCACAATTGTGGATCTGCTTTTAGATAACCAGGGACATCCATGTCTCCATCCCAAGCACTCTTCTGTCAATCCAATAGCTATTGCCCTGTTTTGGCAAGACCTCTTGGTGTTCTGGGCAGGCAGCCCAAACCAACCCTCTAGCGTCCCTGAAGTAAATGCTTTCTCTTGTTCTGTCTCTCACTCCTTTTCCTCTAAGTGTGGGTCTGCCTCTTCCCCCATTCTGAATTAAAAACCAAGGACCAGGGATAGACTTTGGGGGAAAGTAGAGAAGGAAGAGCCAGTGACCATGGTTTATGTTGTTCCTTTAAGTCTGTGGTTCTTAAACTTGAGCAGCACATCAGAATCACCTGGAGGGCTTGTTAAAATGCGGTCTGCTGGGCCCCATTCCAGAATGTCAGACTTAGTAGGTCTGGTGTGGGACCTGAGAACTTGCGTTTCTAAGAAGTTTCTGGGTGATGCTTACAATGCTGGTCCAAGGACCATACTTGGAAAATAACTGCATTAGTTCTTGCTTTAGAATGTAGGGTCCAAACTCCAGCTGGTAACAATAAGTTGTCTCAGCTTCTCCGCCGGCTCTGTCATGTTTGTGTGTATGTGTATATGTGTGTTTATATTCTCAGGGAACTCTTAGAGGAGCAGTTGTGGTTGAGGGCAAGATCCAGGTTTTCTGAATCCCCTGACCAAATGCAGCCTTTAAGATAATCTTTTAATGGTGCCCAAGAACGGGACCCAAATATTGCTTTTATTTTCTATTCTCTGTTCTTTTTCCCATGCTGCCATCTTTCATTAATTCTACTCTACATTGGTGATCCTATGACTTTTTATTTCCTGAACTGTAGTTCAGAGTCGAGGATATTGGTTAAAACAGAAACAAGCCAACCAGCCACTCCTATAAGAGATAAGAAATCAGAACCACCCTCCATGACACGACATTATCGTTTTTTCCCCGTGCCTGTATGGGAGAGGCAGAGCCTGGGGTGGTGGTTGCAGTGTTGATGATAGGTCTACAGGACCGAACTTTCTTCTTTGGCAGGGAGGAGCTAAGGTTGAATTGGAGGTCTTAGGAGGCAATGGAGAAAAGATATGAGGCTGCCTAAGAGCAATTCCTAAACAGAGAATTAATGCTGGGACCTTGGTCCTCACAGCTCCAGTGGAACACATCTGTGAATGGGCTGCTCATTGGTGTTCCCTGTGGGGCCTCCTCAAAATACAGCAGCCTGGACCTCACTCCTAGAGGGTCTGATTCAGTGGGTCTCATTTCGTAAATGAGACACCTGAGAAGATTTATTTATTATCACACCTACTGGCATAGATGGATTTGAAATTCAGTTGCCTGAAACAACAAGTGCTGCTTCCCACATCTGCTGCCTCTTTTTAAATTAGGTGACACTAATGATTCTCCCCCAGAAGAGAAAGGTCTGTCTTCATCCCCTCACTTACAAATGGCAGCGTTGCTGGTGACTGACACTGCAAGGGAAAAGGAGTTTTATCCTTCTGACCCTAGCACAACGTTAAAAAGCTGTAGAGGGCTTCCCTGGTGGTGCAGTGGTTGAGGGTCCGCCTGCCGATGCAGGGGACACAGGTTCGTGCCCGGGTCCGGGCAGATCCCACGTGCCGCGGAGCGGCTGGGCCCGTGAGCCATGGCCGCTGAGCCTGCGCGTCCGGAGCCTGTGCTCCGCAACGGGAGAGGCCACAGCAATGAGAGGCCCGCATACCACAAAAAAAAAAAAAAAAAAAAAAAAAGCTGTAGAAACAGGAGGAGTGTATCATGCTTACCTCTTCTATGAGATTAGTCCACTTTTGTAAATAGTCCACATATCTTAGGGCTCCGAAGACACACTTTATAAAAATCCAGATGTTCACAGACACTGCAATCCATTGCAACGCTGGATAATTGCACTCTTCCTATTCAAGGGCAGTTTCAACAGGATATGATATATTTTGTTTTTAGTTGCTAAAAACTGACCTCCAGGGAGCTCAAAACATTTTGTTATTTGTTTCTTACTAGTTATCAAAATGAAGGTCTTCTGAAGGAGATAGAAAGTCTTACTGCCTCCCTTTTACAGATAAAGCAGTCAAGGCCCAAAGGCTAAATGATTGTTTTGTAGCCTCACAGAAGCTGGAGCCCTTATGTTTCTGGGGTCAGGGGTCTAAGATCTAGAAATTAAAACAAAAACAAAGTCCTGCTGCATGAAATATTTGTCTTGTCATTTCCTAACGTAAAAGAGAGTAGAACTTTCTTCCTGGCAAACCTGTCATCATGTATACTTGACTCACGGAATAACAAAGCGTTGTTCTTTCTCCTCTCATTTTTTGCTGTTTTAAAAAGTAGATTTAGGCCTGAGATATTAAAATATCAACTTTTAAAAAGTTGAGCATGTGTTTCCTTTGTGTACAGAATCAGCTGTGTTCAGAAAAACCTCCCCGGACCTGGCGCTTTGTGAAAGCATAGATGGGACTTAGAAACTCTGTGCTTCTCCACAGGTTTCATCTTTATTCTCTCCTGTCTTTGTGACAAGTGTGGACGTGTGGAAACACTGACAGTCCAGAGGAGGAAGAAGCGACTGTAGGTTAGGTCCTCCTGTTTATCCCCGAGCTTCCCAGGCTTGCTTCTCACATAATACCCTCCAACCCAGCTCACCAGTTTGAAGTTACCTCTTTACCTGTCTGAGTTCCTGGCAGGCAGAAACTGTTCCTTTATCTTTGTACCCCACGTACATAGAAGAGAGCCTTGTACATATGAGGTATGTGTGCCTGATCTATTCCATTTGCCTCGCTAGAAACCCTATCTTTAATACTCTGTCCTGTGCCTGGTAGGCTAACCCATATGAAAGCCAGCCAGGCACTGCTTTGGGTTTAGCCAGTAGGAGGCAACCATAGGAGATTTGAGGGCAGGAGTGTTAGGCCAAGGTATCTTCTTCTGTCTCCCTCTTTCCTGGGTTGCCATGGGTAGTTCTATCCGTCGTGATAAAAATAAAAGCCACGTGACAATGTCCAAAAACATTTCATGACACTTTGTGCAGAAATGACAGACTTAAAAAATGAAAAGAGAATAGAAGAAAACAAAACCAAAAAAAGGCAAACCTTTTAAATGCTGTCCTTTCCAGAAACCTGAAATTTATACTAGACTGAGTGTCAGACAACTATTTAAGGTAATTAATATGGTTTGCTGTTAAAATACAGATTAATGAGACTTTCAGATAAGTTCTAACATGTTCATATTTGCATTTCACAATGCTTGTTTTTATTTATCAGTGAATTATACACATGTATACCTGGAAGAGACCTGCTTCAGGCTGATACATGATTAGTCATCCTGAGCAGATAATTTTTTTATTGCTTTTTAGAAACACCTACAACCACTCATAGTTACCAGTACCAGTCTCTGTGGTCAGGGTATACTTGCTAGAGTCATAGGGGACTTCTCTGCTATCCATGATGATTTGGTTCCAGGTTACTTAGAGTTGACAAATTTTGAATCCTTGTTTTATCTTACTCAATGCAATGTTAAAAACTGTACGATGATAAATCTCAAAAGGCACCCACAAATCAGAGATTATTAGAGATGAAATGTTTCCCAACTTTGAAACTCTGTAGGGATATTTTGCTTTTCTTCTAACATCTATCACAGTTGAGACCACAGATGGTGTCTTTATTTCTCTGTGTTCTTTGCAGCCCTTGGCCGGATGGCTGGCACATTGCAGGTACTCAGCCCATAATTGCCGGGGGGTCATCTAGTCGCACCTTATGATTTAAAGCAAGAAACTTCTGCACATCATTTCTTAGAGATGGTCATTTAACTCCCATCCGAAACCTTGTCATATTGCAAGGCAGTTTCAATCTGCCTTGATAATTTGACCAAATTCAATCCTAAGGACAGCCCATGAATCTGAAGTCAGTTATTTCGCATTTTCTCTTTACTTAAGTCTTCTCTTTTAACTTAACGTACGTAATTCGTTATTTTCTTTTCCAAAAATCCTACCGTATAATGATTTCAATTCATGTTCATTTAATTATAGTCTAATTTGTTACTATTTCTCTTCAACTATGACCCCAGATATAAACCTATAAGATTTGGTCTGATTAATATGGGATGTGACAAACTCTCCCTCTCATATTCTGAACACTATGCTTATTTTAATGCTGAATGAGATTCCGTTGCCTCCAAAAAGTGAGTTATTGCATTTTAGTCACCTAAGTGAAAAGACAACTGTTAGCATTTTTGAGAAGACAGTGGCATGCCAAACAACACACCATTATCCAATTAGTCAACTAGAAAAGAGATCCTTTTCAAGAGGGTTTTTGAGATCTGACTTCTCAACAGAGAAGTTGTTTAAACAGTTGTTTAGTCTTCATCCTGTGTCACAAAGAGGCAAGGTGCTGGAAAAAAGACATCATGAATACATAAGTTTTTTTTATTTGTGCAAAAATGCATTCCATAGACCATTAAAAACGACAATTTTGATAACACGAGGCAGTAATGTGGACCGATAAGAGATGACATTTTTAGAATTCTTAAAGAGTAATTAGTAATTTCCATAAAGTGGACTCACTGTCTATTACTGTTACAGCCAGTAGTCAAATTGAACAAATTTTGCATGCCGTATTTACTACTCCCTAGGAACCCATGGCATGATGAATTATATCTATTTAGTTTTTTACTCCTTGCTTAAGGTACAAGACCAAAACATGGGTGGGAGAATGACCCCTATTATTCATGTGCATGTTTATATGCAATTCTACTGATTGAATCGGGAGTGGTGAGTAGAGTAAGATTAGAGTGAAGTCTTTTCTAGGTTGCCAGACTGAGAAGTACATGTTATTGGCCCTTGAATTTATTAAATAGAAAAAAAGTAAATTTATTAAAGGTGCGTTAAAGACTTTTCATTTAGATCAAAGAAAAAGCCAAGGTAGATTCTTCATATCATATAGGAACTATATATGGTCTTGGCCATTTAAAACTCTCTACTGTAATTTCATAGTCAGTTAAAACTTTCATATACTTATAAGTAATTATATTATGGTATGAAGAACCTACAGAATTGAGGCTAAATAATAGTAAAATTTGACAGGAAAAACTACCTGAAATGCACTGTGTATCATGGACCATTTATGGGAGAAAGTTTCTCCAACTCATCCCTCCAATCCAATGGTTCGCAAACATACTGAGCACAAGTACTCATTTAAAAATGCAGATTCTCAAGACCCATACCCTGAAATTCGAATTCGATAGGCCTCTAGCAGGGCTTCATAAACTACATTTTAAACCACATCCCTATGGACCCTGATACAAGTGGTGTTCAGCCCACTCTTGGAGAAACTTTGGATTAAACCTATCCTTAAAGAATTTTCATTTTAGTTGATTTCTGAAATAATTGTGTTCTATTGACCATCAAACTAAATATCTAGCGTTAGTGGGTACTAATCAGAGAAGAGAGGTGAGGCAGATTTATGGATATTTAAATGACTTATTTTAAACTAATTTTAGACTTACAGATTTATAGATTGTTTTTAAAGGCCAGCTCTTAAATGGTCCTTCTGTGATGCTGAGCATGATGAAATGGTAACATAAATGTGTGGTAGAAACACAAGGACTGAGCTCCCTGTTTGCTTCTTGCTTATCTTGTAAAATGATTTGCCCATGTATATTTATATAAGCTTTACATATTTTAATTTAGAAAATTGTCACCATTTACTGATATACAGTGTACACTCTTTTTTTGTATTTTTATGCTTCAGAATATGATGCCAGTCAGCTTAGTCGGTAGAGGGACCGTACCATATTCACAGTATTTAAATTAAGCCCTAAAACTATACAATTTTAGAACATACTCTGAATATTTACTGCTAAATTTTCCATTAGAAAAGCTCTCTCTAGTCTAATAAATAATACATAAATTTTATCCAGCCATTAAAAAGTCCAAGAAAAATCTTTTATCAGCATGTAGCTATGTTGGTGACCTGTGCACAACCTCTCAACAAAGTACCTCCATTAAATATTTCAGTTCCATAGTATGGCTGAATTTTGTCACGCTCGAAGTGATTTTAAATATTTATTTAGCTTAATTCAGCATGAGTCATTTCATCCTGGATTCTAATGCTAACCTCAGAACATATAATGATTGAAAGAAGGAATCATTATTATGTATTAATGGTGAAAATTAAGTTAAAATGTATTTTAACACACTTGTGAATTTCTAAAGCTGACAGCAATAAGGAATATACTAAGAAGACATTTTCTCTTTATTATTCATATTAAATATGCCACTTTTATATTCTGTAGGTAGAATGAGCGCCATAAATACGGTAATTATATTTGAATACTATGCAGTCAATACACTCAGAAATTAAATATGTTGAAGCGGCCAGATTCTTCTCTTGTTGGTTATTAGTAACGAGATAACTCCTCTGTGGGGGACGGCTGTCACTGTTAGTTAAAAATCCCTACTGTGTAAATTGGTATAGATACTTTCTGAAAAGTGAGGGTTTTTCTACAGTAGGCTATTATAGCTTCTTCATAAGCCAATCACATCAACCATCTATGTTCTGGTTCACTGACCTACTCCATAAAGCCATTATGGATCATCGTGTCTGTCCAGCAGCCCTAGGGCCCCATTAAAGATCTATTTCAGGTCTCAGATGCCTGCTGATAGACGACACATATTCTCAAACTCCAGTTACAACGCATGAACAGGTATAACAGTTTTTGAATTTAAAATTTCCATTTTACATAACACAAACTTGGTCTAGTTTTTGCTTCTTAGAAGTCATCATAAATGTTGCTGTGTTGGGGGGAGGCGTGGGGGAAGTAGGGGAAAACTGGATAGGACTCAGACTATTACAGCTTTAAAACACCTGAAAAACCTTTGTCTTAAATTGCACCTTGGATCCAGTATAGTGCTAATAAAGGTGCTTGTCAACTGACTATCCAAACACTTCCTCCCTCGCCTCTGACCTAGAAGATTGGACCTGCCAGTGAAAATGCAGCAAGGTCTCTGCCAATTCCGCCTTTTGCTCTGCCAAGAGTTTCTACTGTAATAGACTCCAAGACTATAGACAACTTCTGCTAATGGCAATGCTAAGGTTGTGGGTCTAGTAAACAGCCACTAGGTAATAACACTGATAAAGACAGAAAGAGGATGGCTGGGCTCAGTTTGGCCTAAGGGGTGTTACCCCAGCATTGTGGATTGTACATTTCTATTCTTGGCTCAATTAGTGATGGGTGATTTGACACTGAACTTGAATAATCTTCAGCTTTGGTCTTTCTGTCTGTAAGACATTATCATAATAATGTCTATATCTTAGGAAGGAGATCATGCACTAATTACTAAAGCAACTACTTGTGCGTGAAAGAAACAATCATGGGTTGCCAACCTAAAAATATATTAAGAACACATTTACAAATGATTTGCATGAACTTCTGAATAAAGTTACCCTGTATATAACAATTATAAAACTAGGTTGATTTGTGTGAACTTACCGGTAAGTTGTAAATACACCCCTCAAGTGGTCTTTTCATTTTTTTTTTCAATTTCTTTCATAGTATTTGAAAATTTTCAAATGAGATATAACAGATCATAAACCATGAAGAAAAAGGCCTACATTCTGTGTCTGGTCGTATGATGTACATGGATAACAGTAAAAATTGCACATTAGAGGCAACTCAGGATAAAAATTAAAACTCTAAAGCAAATTAAAAAGTTAGCACTAGCTTGAATTTATCCAATATCCCTCATCAGAATACATTTCCCAGAGTTGGGAAGGATGGATAGCTCTCCAAGAACAGATATGACACACTAATATCAAATGCTAAATCAAAGGATTCCAGGAACAAGAATAGACTTGTGCCTAATATTCCAGCTGACCCCTGTAGTATTGTGTCCTCTCAGGAGACACGTTCTCTCCAATACATAGCTCTGTACAAGCTCCACACCTAGGTGCTATATGATCTCCAGCAAGTTAGCTAATCAATCTTTGTCTGTTTCATCATCTACAAACAGGGGTAATGATAGTACCAAACCCACAAGGCTACTGCAAGATTTGTTCCACTGCAGCACTTAGAAAGCTGTCTGATATAAGGGTGTCATAATCTTAGTGATTATAATTTTTATTATAATTATTGTAGTAGCTATTATCATTAGGTGACTTATCATCTCTCCCAGATTGTAAGCTCTTTGCATCTCCACACAAGAAATAATATATGATTTTCACATTGTTCTTACTGAAAGAATAAGTGAATGATTGAATGAATTAAATAATAAATTTTTTAAAAAGCAAGCCCTTGAGAAACAGGGAGCTTGTATACTAGCAGAAAACATAACTAAAGTACTATACTCATGCAGCCCCTTAAAATTGATTATGATCTCAGGCAATATTCCCTTTATTTATTTATTCTATATTTCAGGCAGATAGATATGTTTCTTAAGAAGGAAATGGACCTCGGACAAAGAGTTTTGATTGGGATAAAAGATTGGGGGTAAAAAATAATATTCCTGGGGTAGATTCTGAGGAGCACTATTCACTTTAAAATAACTCAGAAGCCAAGGAAACAGAAAGTTACAGATTAAAGTTGATCCAAAGACCCACAGGCCATTCCTGGGAAAACAACAACACAATATCAACAATGACTACAATAATCAAACAAAATTTAAAATACTGTAAAAGAACTGGGATAGACCTCAGGAGGTAGATAAATGCTATTGAGAGAAGCTGGAAAGAAAAAAAAAGTCAGCTCAGGGTTCAGCCTGGAAGAGGAAGTTTAGAGAAGAGAGAAGAATTTGGTGACATCAGGAGATGATCTGAGACCCTGCTGGAAATACTGCAGGGGGAACAAATGCTCATTTTCAAAGTATTTCCTGTCACCAAATTTATCCCAGGATTTCTAGAGTTATTCCGGTTAGTGATCCATGCATCTTTAAAAATGCAAATCAAGGAGCCTGAGAGGGAAGAAACATTGGACATTCATACTTTAGTATGAATTATATTTCCTTCAATTCATTCTTCTCACAGTCACTTCATCTCCATAAATAGCAACCATCCTTTCAGCTACTTAAGTAGAAAACCCTGGAATCACCCGTTTCTCTCAACCACATCTATGCATCAGCAAATTAGTAAAATTTTCTGTTAAAATATAGAGAGAGTTTAACCACTTTTCATCACCTCCACTGCCTTACTCAGCCCACTCCATGGTCCTGTCTACTCTGGATCATCCAAGAGTGTGTAACCAGTGTCTGTATTTCTGCCATTGCCTCCTTGAGGCTAATCTCATCTCATTACAGAAGTCATAAAGATGCAGTTAAAATTAAGACCCATATGTCATTCATTTGCTCAAGACCCTGTGAGGGTCTCCCATCAGTCAGGGTAAAAGTTCCAGTTCTTTCAGTGATCTACAAGGCCCTTCAAGATCTTGTACTCCACCCCACTCCTCCCCTTTACCTTACCCTGCTCTAGATATGCTCATGCCTCAGGATCTGTCTCCTTCCTGTTCCCTCTGCCTTAGAATTCTCTTCCCAAAGACACTGTATAGATCAATCCCTCCTTTTCTTCAGGCTCTTAATCAAATGTCATCTTCCCTAGTTACCCTACCTAAAATTTCAACCCTGTACTCTACAAATGTTACTTCTTAACCTATTTCCTATCCATTTTCTCTGATTTATTTATTTTTCTCATCACTATTTATCACTATCTTACATACTCTATATTTACACATTTATCTTGTTTATTATTTATCTCTCACACAGAAATATAAATGCCTTGGGGACCAGGGTTGGTTTTTTTGTTGCTGTCGTTGTTTTTGTCCACTGTTATATTCTCAGCGCCTACAACATCTGCTACATAGCTGGTCCTCAGTAAATATTCTAAATAAAGTGAATAATTAAACTATCTTAAATATATGTTTTCTTACTTAAAATCCAACTGTAGTAGCTTCCCTAGGGACCTTTGATATGCCTATTTGATATCTGTATTGGGGATGGGGACAACTTTGACATCGAAAAGTAATTTGGGATTGAGGCATTGGAGCATGGCAAAGTACTAGTGGGTCCAAAAATGGAAAATGGGAAAAGAGGACCTCTGAATACCTAGAATGTATGTAGAGGCTATCAGTCAACTGGATGACATCTTCAGGAGGTACAGAGAAGTTCAAGAACATGATGAGAAAAACAATAAGTACAGAAACCATGTCTCCTCTATTTTATAATTTTGCTTTTTACAGGGTGCTTTTTCTTCCTTCTTCCAGATTAGTGAAGATTCTTATTGAGCTCCAATGCTACTAGTACGCCATTCAGAAAATTGAAGTGAGGGAGTACATGGGCGTTCATAAATTCTAGGATATTTGTAGAAAAGCAGAGCTCTATTCATCATACCTCTCCCCTTGCCAACTGCAGCCCTTTGACAGGGAAGAACTCATTCTTGATTCTCTTGCCTGGAAGATGCCAGTGGCAGGATCTGAGAAAAGGCCTTGTTGGGGTGGGCAAGGGTTAATAGCCAAGGACAACTAGAAGATATGCATGGATATGGGATAAATTATCCATGGTTTGTCATCTTTGGGGATGCTCTTGAAAAACTAATTTGCCCTTTTAGTGTAATATACTACAGAAAAAGGGAGACGAAATACCCCCTAGAGATGACAATACCTATGGGACAAAAGGAAGAAGTCAGGCTTTCACAGATTATTTGTGGAACTGCCAGATAAGGAACTGTTAGCGGAAGGCAGCTAGACACTTATTCACATCTATCCTCCGTATCGTCTTATTCAATCCAGCCTCTGAATTGCACACACAGTAAAGAATAAAGATAGGACAGAATAATTAAAATACAGTCCCATCCCAGAGCTCTTCCAGTACTAACTTGGATTATCTTAATATGATTTTAAGCACATTTGTGATGTTTATTATTCAGATACTGCAAATGCAGTGCTTGACATTAGGGGAAACAAAACAATAAAATATAACTTAGAAAAATTATCCAAAACATGGAAATAGGCAAAAATGGTGATTTTTTTTTTTTTTCCAACACAGTGCTACATTTGAATTTCTATCAACATGGTTATTTTATAGCTCTGTAGATACAGGGGTTAATTTGTCAAACTTTATCCAGTAGTTTCAAATAATGTCTGTCCAATGGAAGAGATAACCTCTAAGTTTACTGTTTATTACACCTTAAGACACTAAACTAGTTTTATATCTAATCCTCTGATTTATCCCAATATTTATTTATATATTGAATATATTATATACATCATTAGCTCCTCAAATGCCGTTTGTGCTAGTTTTAACGTCTTACTGGTTCCCTAATTAATAAATGGATTGAATAAAATACTTGACCTTTTCATTTTACCTCTTTATGAAAGTTGTATCAATATTTTTAACTCTTTCAGAATGGTACTTTAACATTCTGATAATTTTCATTAGCTCTCAAGATCATCCTATGTTCTAGTGAACTTACCTAATGAAACTTAGTTCACTGGTAAATAATCTTATATGCTTACTTCAAAATCTGATACATCACATGGATGATTTGCCTTTCCTGTTTTCTATAACCACATCACCCCTACCTCCTATCCAAGTCATTACATGGCCGATTCTTATTTTTTAATAGGTCCCAATCCATGCTTGGCCTTCATGACTTTGTAACAAGTTATTTGTGAAAGTTATTTTTGCTAAAACTACTTAATAAGGCATTACACAATTAGAAAAATATTTAATAGGTCAAATTTCTTTTCCTCTATCCTTATCACTCTGAAAGTAGCCAAAATATAGTACAAGGCTTTACATTTATAATACACTGAGTTCAACAGAGAGAAAAATATTCTGAATGTCCCAATGAAGGGTTAAATTAAATAAAAAATAATGGCACCCATAAGTCATAATATCATTAAGTTATGCTACAAAAATTTTTTGTGAGAAAAAAACTGAAATAGAACATAGACAATAGTTTTTTTTTTAAACAATAATTGTTCTTCTTTTTGCTACTATAATATGACACTTTCCAAGAATGACAGCAAGTTTCTGAACATTCATAGGCTTCATTTTTTCTTAAGGAAATCTTTTCTTCTAGCTAAAGCCAAGTGTTTCTTCATTATTCATATCTCCATTAAAGGAGAACCATAATAAAAGAAAAAAGAAGCATTTCTAAACATTATTTTGTATGATTAGAATGTTCTATAATTTGGTATTATTTCTTATTCATCCTTTCATGCAACCTTATTGTTATTTTTAGCAATTTTATTGTAAAAGATAGATGAAACACTGACATTAAATAAATGAAATGAGAAAAATTGGTAAGGTTGCATAATAGAGTTTAAGAATGTCATTTCATCCACTTGCTGAATAAATAAAATATCAGTACACATTGCCAACAAACACATGAAAGGATGCTCAGCATCACTAATCATTAGAGAAATGCAAATCAGAACTATGATGAGGATCACCTCACACCAGTCAGAATGGCCGTCGTCAAAAAATCTACAAACAATAAATGCTGGAGAGGGAACCCTCTTGCACTGTTGGTGGGAATGTAAATTGATACAGCCACTATGGAGAACAGTATGGAGGTTCCTTAAAAAACTAAAAATAGAACTACCATACAACCCAGCAATCCCACTACTGGGCATATACCCAGTAGTGGGATTTGAACCATATTATGAACCATATTATGAACCATTATGGTTCTTTTTGAACCATAATTCAAAAAGAGTCATGTACCACAATGTTCATTGCAGCCCTGTTTACAATAGCCAGGACATGGAAGCAATCTAAGGGTCCATTGACAGACAAATGGGTAAAGAAGATGTGGCACATATATACAATGAAATATTATTCAGGCATAAAGAAACAAAATTGAGTTATTTGTAGTGAGGTGGATGGACCTAGAGTCTGTCATACAAAGTGAAGTAAGTCAGAAAGAGAAAAGCAAATACCATATGGTAACACATATATATGGAATCTAAAAAAAAAAAAAAATTGGTTCAGATGAACCTAGGGGCAGGACAGGAATAAAGACGCAGACATAGATAATGGACTTGAGGACACGGGGAGGGGGAAGGGTAAGCTGGGACAAAGTGAGAGAGTAGCGTTGACATATATACACTACCAAATGTAAAATAGCTAGTAGGAAGCAGCCGCATAGCACAGGGATACCAGCTTGGTGCTTTGTGACCACTTAGAGGGGTGGGATAGGGAGGGTGGGAGGGAGACGCAAGAGGGAGGGAATATGGGGATATATGTATATGTATAGCTGATTCAGTTTGTTGTAAAGCAGAAACTAACACACCATTGTAAAGCAAGCATACTCCAATAAAGATGTAAAAAATAAAAGATAGACTCAAAAAAATAAAAATAAATAAAATATCAGTGTTGGCTAACATAATGTAGAAAATTGATGATATTCTTTCTTCACTGTCATTGCTAAATAATAGAGAATATAGAGTCAAAGGGGAAGGAAATAAGATGACACAAACTTCTGTTCTTAGTGAGATTTCCTGTAACATGGTATTTAATTTGAGTTAGAAAAGTAAAATCCTGTTCATCTGAAACGTTAAATTTTCTGTAAAAGTTTCTGATAAACACTAAAAATAAAGCTTAATCATTTAGTTCCTATTCATGTTCCAACGGTCTTCCCTCAAGCTTACATTTATGATTAGTTTTCCTTAAAAATAAAATGAGTTTGTGCCAGATCAACCATCGTGGATTTAGGTGCCTTTAGATATTAGCTAGCATAAGCGAACTTTTTAAAAAAATTGAGGTCAGATTTGGTTGGCCCAAGGTCACACTGATATATCGCTTATTGTCTACTAGTGGCATTTGCTGAACATTACCTTAGGCTACATTTTTAGTATTCCCTCTGGCATGCTGAGATTAGATGTGACATTTCTTGGCCAGAATAAAACACAAGGTCGATTCTAAAGACTATAATACTATATTTTTTCCCTGCAACTTCGCATTTGCTTATCTACAGTACACAGCAGTTAGTTTTAAAGCGTGGGACTTATGAACCACTACTGGCACATGCTAAATCCTTTTCCTTACAGGATGCCTCCCCACACTGTCCCAGCATGTATAACTATCTCCTGAACCCTCAGCAAAATCCCTGAGAAAATAATCACAGCGGAGGTCAGAATGCTCCAGCTCCTACTGTAAGAGGTTGAGGGATTTTATCCTCCCACTGCCTGGGGAAGGTGACAGTTTCATCAAGAAAATCTCCCACTGAGATAATGTTATAAAGGATGATTGGCATATGTAAATCTATGAGGACTATTATTCAACTCTATTATGAGTTAAAAAGATTTTGTAGAACACCAAATAATTATCAATTATTTATAAAAGTACTTAGGAAAGAAAACCCATTGGTAAGTTTGTAATAGGAAGAACAATTTTGAAACGTCATGAATTTTGCTTGATATTTTATTTTTCTTCCTAAAGCCTTAGAAGAAAAAGTAATAATAATAAAAACCCACCTTTGGCCTGAAAGCCAGCTTTGCTCTCATAATCACCCTGTTGTATCCACTTACCCTGACTAAAGTCAATTAGTAAATGAAAATATGAATATGTACTTGAATTTCTCTCTGAATGAAATGCAAGCCTTGTAAAATTCAAGCATTTTTCTCAAGCAAACATGTATATACTTACTAGTTTAAAAAAAATCTTTAAAATGACTAATAATCTCCAATACAAAGAGAACTGTCAGTTTAAAAATAAAAATACAATTATAATTACTTTTCTTGGTATGGCTATTGGTACTGAGCTACATGGCACAATAAAATATGCTAAATGTGCAGTTATGAGTTTCCTTCACTTTAAACTAGGTCTTATCTAGAAAGGCACACCCAGAGGTGGGTTTATGATGCTGATTACAGGATTGTATGTATCAGTAATTCAGATAATCTGAAAACTTGAAAACAATACTCTCACTCTTGATTTAAATATTATCTACAAACAACAAATAACTATTAGGAGAAACTCAACAAGAGGCCAATAAGTACCTATTTCCTTCTGTATGTAGCTCTCTGTCTGGGTTGGTATCTAGGAAATGCTGCTCTATGCTGAAGGAGCCTAAGCTATGCTACTTCAACTCTGTGTTAAATAAAGTGACTGTCAATATCTGGGTTGAAGCTACAGAGCACAGGTAGCTCTTTGTATCTATAAGGGATGCAATGAGCTGTCCAAGCTAACTCAGCAGAGAGAACATTTACTAACAAAATGATTGTAGAGAACCACTGACTTGATGGATGTCTGGGACGGTGTAGAATGGAGGCGCCCAGGACGAAAATGGGAGCAGATTTGAAAGCCTTTAACAGGCTCCTCTTACCCATCCTAGTGTGGTTTATTAGCATGACACAGGCTCCCTGTTTTCTCTCTCTTTAATGATGCTGTTGTATGAACCAATGAATGTTTTCATTTGGAAAATAAGAAAGCTCTGACATGTTATCTGGACTGTGGTTTCTTTAGTGATGCCAAGGGAATAAATATGCTAATTCTGTGCTTTAAGGAGTGTATTGGGTAAGGCCCGTTACTTCACTGCTTTCAGTGCATACTAGACCCAGGTGAGAAAAAGTTAGTATTACACACCTTGGAATATTTCTTTTTGCAAATGTTTAGCTTAGAAAAGGAGAATTTCAGTGACACTTGGATATACTTTTAGATGGTGATTTTCAGATTACATTCTCCCAAGTTTAACTCATCATTTGTTAATTACGATACCTGAAGCAATTGACCTCAAGCTACTGCTTGATTCTTCATAAAAGAAGCAATTACTATGAAAAGCTACCACATAAATCTTGAAATATTCACAAAAATCTTACACAAATAATATTTTCACAGAGAAATGAAAGACCGTGTTCTTCACATACACGCAAACGTACAAAAAGACATTCCTCGAGGAAAGAGTAGTTTCTTGGCACACCAGGGCTTTTACAGCAGCAGTTAAATAACAGCAGCAGTGCCAACTGGAAAGAATTTTCCCTGGCTTTAAAACTGGAACGAAACAACTCTCAACATTTGCAAAACATTCCTTTATTATTAGAAATAAATTATTTGTATAAAAAATTGCATGCGTCAACCATTGCATTTATTTTTTAGCACAACCCAGGGCTTCAATCTGGTCAGCCATTACAAGAAACAGACTCATTGTCTTATACAAGTTGAACAATGTGGGACAGGAACGGGAGTTCTCACAATCACAGAAAAATACTTACAAGAATAACATCAGACATGGTTTATTTCAACAGCATTTTTTTTTTCACAAGCTAACATTAGTTTTCCTTTTGTGATTTTTTTTTTTAACTGCTCATGAGTAAGCAATACTTTAGCTTGACACTCATTGGTTGTATTATATAAAATGGGTTTCTTCACTCCCTGTTATTGATACTTTTGGCTTGTGGCTACTTTTTGTTCCTTACAAGATTGACTATTGATTTGATTGTAGTCTACAGAGATCTCCAGGAGTGAGTGTTGGTGGTGTCACGTTCATTGTTTAAGATCGCATACCACATTTCTTCATATTGTATCATTTCCCTGTTTCAGATTGAATGATTGCTGTAGCTGATATATGTCGTCTTGGTAGAGGAAGCTGTTAAGACAAATTAAGACAAATTATAGTACAGAATAATAAATTAGTTTGTTAAAATGATTTTAAAATTCAAATATTGCAATGACTTTTTATGACATGTGGTCTTTACAACCTGTTACTTATTATTTTAAACAGTGTAGTAGGATTTCAACAATTGTAGAAATAAAAATGCAGCAGAATTTTTAATCTATAAAACCACTAGTCTCATTTATAGTGTAGACATTTGGCAGAAAACTAAAAATGTGAATGCCCTGTTCTTTAATATATTTAGGTGAAATTCAATTTAAATGTGCATTTTGACTAACAGATTTACAATATAAAAAATGAAAGAACAGATGAAATTCTCTATCCTGCAAAATGAAAAAAGAATTTTTTCTTACAACCCACGTTAAAGACCTCAATTCTTTGAGTCTGATTTGATGGCCAAGAAAGGGTTAGTCATTATAATTAGTCATGCTTTGAGAATGAATATATCTTCCATTTAAAAATAGTACTTTTAGACTCTAGAAGTGAACACAGTACAATATCAATGTGTATTGCCAACACATATTTATGGTCTGGTTTCATCCAAAGGATACAAATGGAGATGTTTAAAAAATAAATAAAGACTCAAAGAAGGAACTTATCATGAACTAAACCCATTATTGTAAGATTATTAGAAAAGTATGAACAAGAACATATTCTAAGTCTATTCTAAGTCTAAATATTCTAATTCTAAATATTTCTAAGTCTAAACTTAGAAAATATTCTAAGTTTAAGTATATTGATACTTAAATTTCCAGAAATACAAATCTAAATCCAAATAATTACTTCGTATTTTTGAAAGATGTGACGGAATAAATCTGTTTTAAAATTCAAAAGTGATATCTTATTTTTTTCAGTGGAACTCTGGAATGAAAAATCATAAGAAGAAAGAAGAAAAAGTGCAAAACGTATGTATTTCACTATATAAATCCAATTCAGGGTGAAACAGATTTTTAGAGAATAATTTACTTTTGAACATTGAATAAGGAAATTGTAAAGTTTCTTCTCCGAAATAATTGGCAGTTAGACTCATTCCATTGTAGTGTACATGAATACTGGTAATTGACCAGACAAGTTCTTACCACAGACCAGGATCAGACAAAGTCCACAGTCACTAAAATTAATACAGGGAGCCCAGGAAGTGCTAGCTGTAGAGGTTTTTGCTGTTTTTTATTTCATTGAATATTATGAGCTTCATGCCAAAAACAGGTGGGACATATCTGCTTATCTTTCTATGTTGCTCACATTAGGTTATTATTGAGGGACAGTGGAAAGGAAGTAGATCTTAGACTTTTTTTTTTTAATAGATCTTTATTGGAGTACAATTGCGTCACACTACTGTGTTAGTTTCTGTTATACACCAATAGACTTGGTTTTAAATTGCATTCTCTTCTCTACAAAATGAGTGAAAAAAAGTCACTGAACCAGGTTATGGGGCCTCAGCTTCATCACTGGTCCACAATCCACAACATTATGTTTTTGTGAGGACGGAGGCACAGTAGATTTGTGGGGAATGGCTGTTGTCTTAGAGAGTCCATATGGAATGCTACTTTTCTATTTATGCTTCTAAAAGGTAGGGTGTCTGTTACCTTTGGTTTGGTGTGAAGTGAAACACAGTGATTTTTATGGTCTTTATTTTTTATTTCTAATTTATATAATGCTCTCTTATGCCTCTAAATGTATTCTAAGAAAATGAAATCTGTGCTTCAACTATGCTTTTGAAAGACTTTCATATGATCTTTGTAGACAAGATGGAGAAAAATTATGAGTTAGAAAAACGACCCTTTAAAAGATTGCTCAACTTCCTGCCCTATTCAGTATATTTAACAGTAACTAAAAATGTGAGAAATATCTACCAAATTTGCAGATAGCTAGAAGGAAAAATTATGGTTGTAACAGAGGAACAAGAGCCTAAAGACCTTAACGAAGATGATATTCAGATGTTAATCTTCAAGGATCATTCCAACTTCAAGACTCTAAAGCTCTTTAGAAATTATTTCATTGTTTGAACTCTTAGAAGTAACCTCCAGGGAAAAAGATGTAGAATTCTATTGAGAACTAAGACTATAATTTACAGAAAGAAAGTAATCTTAATTTTTCTGATTAGAAAAAGGATGTAAGGCTTTGGAAACATAATTTAGTCAACACTGAAACGATGTGAATGGCAGATATCTTGCAAGAATCTTCCCTTTTCTTTTTTTCTTCCAAGAAGAAAGAAAGATGGATGCTAAAATAATAGAATTTTTGAATTTTAAGTCTTATCTTTTCTATTAATCACAGACCAATCTAGATTTTGTGGGTTAGGTTCCAGACCATTGCAATACAGTGAATATCACAATAAAGCAAGTCACATGAAATTTTTTTGTTTCTCAGTGCCTATAAAAGTTATGTCTACACTATCCAGTAGTCTAAGTGTGTGATAGCATTATGTCTAAAAACACAATGTACATACGTAAATTAGAGAAAAATACTTTATTGCTAAAAAATGCCAACCATCATCTGACAATGCAGGGTTGCCAGAAATGCTCACTTTTGAAAAAAATGCAGTATCTGGGAAATGCAGTAGAGTGAAGCACAGTAGAACGAGGTATGTCTGCATATTTTCATGGCAGCAGTGATACTTTTACCTTTATCCCAGAAGCGTTGCAGAACAAAAGGGATCAGAGATGTACATATAAGCTAATGTAATACTTCTGCTGATGAATATGCTTATGTGAAAATCAGGCTTGAATACAGCAACAATGAATTTCCTGTGCACACCACACTGTGTTCATAAGCTAGAGAAAGGAGATCTACCTCCAGAAGCAGCTGCTTTCATGAATTATGCATGAATAGAGCTTAAGGAATACCGTGTTACAGCATTCGTTAATTGGGTACCGTTGATAAAATTCATATATACCAACTTTGTTTCTAACTCTCTTTCCACACTTGTATGAAACAACACTTGACCTTTTTATGTGTGAAATGTAGTATTCTGCAAATTCAGTCATTAACATGGAGTCATTTGGTCTCCCTTCTAGCTTCACATTGCTTTTATTTCTTCTGTGTACCATTAGAAGCTTTCCTTAAATATGTGATCAGAATTTCTGGCATTAACAAGTCATCTTTAAGATGAAATTTCTAAGAATGATGGACTTGTAGAACTCCATAGCTATGAAAGAAAAACATTGCATGCATATCATAAATACAATTAATTGGTCAGAAAACAAATCCTGAATGTAGCATAGTAGCCATAATTATCAAAATCCTCCACATATTAAAAAAAGGGAGGGACTTCCCTGGCGGTCCAGTGGTTAAGACTTCGCCTTCCAATGCAGGGAGTGTGGGTTCGATCTCTGGTCGGGGAGCTAAGATCCCACATGCCTCGGGGCCAAAAACCCAAAACATAAAACAGAAGCAATATTGTAACAAATTCGATAAAGACTTTAAAAAAAATGGTCCACATCAAAAAAAAAAAATCTTTAAAAAAGGGGATGCTAAAAACATAGTTTTTGAATTTTGTCTTTTTTTTTGTTACTCACAAACCAATCTATATTTTCATGGGAGCAATGATACATTTACCTTTATATAGTGGTTTATAGTTTACAAAACACTGTCCTGTACGTCATTGTCAAGTCATTGTGGGAATGGTGATTTATCAAAAGTCTGGTAACAGAAAGTATGAGGATGCGGCAACATGGACACTGTTCCAGTGGATTACTAGTCCTGGTTTGATTGAGAATAGGCTCCACCGGTTTTGAAAGGAGGTATTTTAAATCTGAGGAGGCAAGGTACTAGTTACAGAGAGTTGAATGGCAAAAGCTTTCCAATATTCAATTATACTTCTAAAGACATAAGACACACTTTTAGAAGAAAAATATTGCATTTAAGCTCTTCAAGTTTTTGGTAGTTTTAGAGAGTTTGTGATTTTGGAAGACTTTTTACTTTTTCCATTCAAACCACTGGTGCATTTGGTAAAGGGAACAAGCACACAAGGGGTACATTGTAGCTAGTCCTTAAGTGAACAAAGGTTAACAACTGTTACGAGGAGTGGGATTGCAGAAGGATGTGTGAGGATTTCCTACTCTGTCTCTCCTGAATGTGTAAACTGTAATCACTTTATCTGAGCCTAATTTATTCAACCCAAACCACTCCTGTGAAAGATGAATAGTACAGTGAAATCCCCGAAGTACAATTTAACCTTCTTTGAGGTCATAATTGACTTTATCTTGATTCACCTTCTTAACTTTCTTTTACCTTCCAAAGGTGAGCATTCAACTCCTCCAAAATATTACAGGCTTAGCCATCATACAGCCTTCACATTTGTAATCTTTCATTCTTATTTTCAGAGAAAAGAGGGAAACGTACACATGCTATGAAATTTCCATTTCAACAGCAACAGAAAATAATAAAAGGAAAACAAAATGTATGAGACTTATTTCTATAGCATGGGATTAGTCTTTGTCAATACAGCACATTTTCCCTTCAGGGAACTAACTTATTTTTTAAAGCGGTGGAAAAAGTTTATTAATTTTTTTCCTTACCACATTTCAGAGGTGAGTCCAGGATAACTGGTATTTATTTCAGTGTACATTTGGTTGTTTCCATGTGCAACCATATTATATAAGGTTTTCTGGATTGCTGCTAAAAACCAAGTACAACTATAGACTCTGGTGAGTCATACTGAGAAGTACCAGTGTTCAAAGTGTATCACTGGCCAAAAGTAGTTTATTGGCATCCTACATTAGGTTTTAACTTCCTGCACTGATGATTTCAAGGCAGAAGAAACAAATAAAATTCTGCCCTGAAATCACAAGCATTCTACACTGATGCCTTTGAGAGTAGTTACAGCACAACCTTTGCTAGGAGCCCAGATAGCCCCACCATTAGTCAATTGCTTATCTATAATCAGAGATGATTGTAACCATTTGATACCAAAACCCATCCTTATTGTGCCTCCTCTTGCACTTCCTCAAGATTTCATGTTTGCAGAAGAATGAATATGTGGGGAATGTCTGTGAAATTCTTAAAAGGCTTCTTTCTCTACAAGGAACTAAATTTGATATTTACGAGCTGAAGGTCATCTTCCTAGAGGACCTGGCCAGTCATTCCAAGAAGTCTGATGGTAACTGAAGCCAATAGGTTTAATTAATCCATACCTATCTTCTAAGGATAGTTCTGCACGTGGGGCATTAGAGTAGACAGTGTTCATCTGGAACTCCTGATGCAAGGGAAGGTTTGTGAATCTAGTGAAGACTATAAGTTGTTACAATAATTGAATCAGATAAAGTCATCTCAGTCGTTTCTGTATTTCATGTCAAAAGCACAGAGAAAAGGAGATACAGCCTCCTGGCAGAATCCGAGAGGAAGAGGGCATTTTTGCGTAGGGTTTTATCCTTAATGCCTGTGTTATATTGAACCATATACAGAATCTCGTAATGTATAGGTTACACACACACACACGCACACGCACACACACACACACACACACACACGCACACACACACACACACACACACACACACACAATTTTTTTTCACTGTGTTCAGCTTTCTGGTATTTTGCGATACATAACTTCAGTCTATTTGCTACTCTTCCATAGAGTCCAAGATGGACTTGAACAGCTCAGTTAAACTCTACCGGCTTAGTTTGGTACCAGTATGTTGTTATGTGCTTCTTCAGGGATGAGTCTAGAGAAGATCATAGGTGAGGAAAGGAAAAGTGGAGTGGTGGCTGTAGAAGGGGTCCTGTTTTCAGGGTCATGAGGCTTTCAGAGGAGAGCTCTAATTATCTTAATATATCCAAGAAGGGAAATCAAGGGAAACCAAAGAAGGGGACCACGTTGGGGAAGCAAATATAGACTATGACTTAACCTAACATGTTAGCTAGCTAGTTTTCTCATTTCCCTAAATATCTGAATAACGTATCATTTATTTGTGTAAGATCTTTGGTAGCATGCTTTATAAATACTAGTTAACTATCAATTCTGTAAAGAGCGACCAGTATTGAACTGAAAAAGATTGGAGAGTAGTTCCTAAGAGCTAAAGGATAATTTTATAAATGGAGCACAGTTCCAAGCTTCAAGCTCTGTAATGCCTCAAAAGAGAGACTCGAGCGTCACACTTTGTAAAAGAGATTTCGTGTTTATGTTCATGCTCTGGAGAGGAGCCACTTGCCTTGAAATCGTTTGGTTCTAACCAAGTGGTTCTAACTGCTGTGATGGTCTCATGGTGTGCGAGTACCACCAGGCCCCTGGAACCACGTAGCACAGTCCCCAAGACCAGTAGAAGAATGTTCAACGTACATCTATCAGGAAGTGTTCCCACTCTTGACCATCGGAAAGTCTACGGATGACTTACTGTTGGTTTCAAGACTCTCACAGAGTTCGCTTTTCACCTCGCCATTTGGTCTGTCATTTCCTTTTTGGATCAGTTTGCTTTGCATGGTGGCAGCTGTCACCACAGCTTTGAAGCTCCTCTTGCGTTTTTGAACATTCTGCTCTGGATGAAAAATTATAATATAAACCTTGGGCATGTAGAGCATGCCCAGAGACACCGAAGCACTTAAACTCATGGAGACAGTAAGTGTTGTAGTCTGGATGTACATCTGAAGAAGGAAAAAAAACATAGAATCAATGTTGGTAAGCCTGACCTAAGATAAAGCAAATAATATAACCGTTTTCTGAGATTATTCCAGCTTCTCTGCTAACAGTGCATTAGAAGGCACTTATTAAAACTGCCCTTAATTATAGTGAAACGTTCCTTTATCCCCACCTGCAAATGTGGGTAAAGTTGTATTGTTTATGAAGCCCAATTTTTTTAAAACAAACAAAAACAAACAAGCTGATGGAGCTTAGTTTCCTCTTTAGATTATAATTAAGCATATATAAGGAAGGGAGCAAAATCAATCTAGCAAAAGACTAACATTTTATGTCACACAAACCTTATTCAGGGAGGTATCACAAGGTCAAATGTTATTCTTTCAACAGTAAACCTAACCTAGAAGGTAAATTATATATAGTGGAAATAGAGTGGGAGTGAAATAGTCCAGATCATCACTATTGCACACCATTGCTTGGATAATGCGAGTGTTTGCATCTTCACATAATTACTTAATTCCAGCTTCCAAATTGGATACATCACAAGCATGCCATAAGGGCTTGATATTTTTTAATAGCCCTCCTAAGGATAATTCCAGAGGGTTTCTAGATGATTGCATCAGATCAAAATAAATGTGGGTGCTTTTAGAAAATACATATAAGACCTCCTCCTTCCAAGACTGAAATATGCCCTTTGGGGATGGGTCCTGACATCTGCATTTTGAAAAATTCTCCCCCTGTGCTCATTCCTTATCCTTGTTTCACTGAAATTGACTGCTCTGGTACTTACAAAGAGAAGTCTCTCTGGAAGATTTTTCTTCCTGCAATCTAGAGGTTAATGAACTGAAAAAGTCAAACCTAAAATCAGTGCTTTAGCTCTTTTCATTATGTTATGAAAACAAACATGACAGTATTTTAATCTTTTTTCTTCCCCAGTGTTATTGAGGTATAATCAAAGAATAGAAATTGTACATATTTAAGGTTTTATCAAAACTTGATGTTTTGATAAACATATATTATGAAATGATCATCTCAATCAAGTTAATTAACATATCCATCACATAGTAACCATTTTATTTCTTTCATTCTTTTATTTTATTTTATTTTATTTTATTCTTTTGTGGTGAGAATGCTTAAATCTCTCTTCACAAATTTCAAGTAAACAATACATTATTGTTAACTGTAGTCACATATTCATCTTGCATAACTGGAAGTTTGTACCTTTTGACCAATATCTCCCCAGTTCCCCTTTCCCCTGCCCCTGGTAACCACTATTCTGCTCTCTGCTTCTATGAGTCTGACTATTTTAGATTCCACACATAAGTAAGATCATACAGTATTTGTCTTTCTGTATCTGACTAATTTCACTTAGTATAATGTCCTCCAGGTTCATCCATGTTGTCACAAATGGCAGGATTTCCTTCTTTTTATTTAAAGAGTCAATAATATTCCATTGTATGAATATTTCACCTCTTTAAAAATAAAACCTTTGATCTGTTTACATTTTTCATGTCCTGAGCTGAAAATATAATTTCTCCCAAATAACTTGGAATGCTGAGGTTACAAAGTAGCCATGTTTTAAGATGATGAAGGGATCCCTTTATCATCTCCATGATTTTTTTTTTTTTCAGGCTTCTTTTGCTCAGCATAGTGGGGTTTTTTTTAAACATCTTTATTGGAGTATAATTGCTTTACAATGGTGTGTTAGTTTCTGCTTTACAACAAAATGAATCAGTTATATATGTACATATGTTCCCATATCTCTTCCCTCTTGCATCTCCCTCCCTCCCACCCTCCCTATCCCACCCCTCCAGGCGATCACAAAGCACCAAGCTGATCTCCCTGTGCTATGCGGCTGCTTCCCACTAGCTATCTACCTTACGTTTGGTAGTATATGTATGTCCGTGCCACTCTCTCACTTTGTCACAGCTTACCCTTCCCCCTCCCCATATCCTCAAGTCCATTCTCTAGTAGGTCTGTGTCTTTATTCCTGTCTTACCCTAGGTTCTTCATGACATTTTTTTTTCTTAAATTCCATATATATGTGTTAGCATACGGTATTTGTCTCTCTCTTTCTGACTTACTTCACTCTGTATTACAAACTCTAGGTCTATCCACCTCATTACAAATAGCTGAATTTCGTTTCCTTTTATGGCTGAGTAATATTCCATTGTATATATGTGCCACATCTTCTTTATCCATTCATCCGATGATGGGCACTTAGGTTGTTTCCATCTCTGGGCTATTGTAAATAGAGCTGCAATGAACATTTTGGTACATGACTCTTTTGGAATTATGGTTTTCTCAGGGTATATGCCCAGTAGTGGGATTGCTGGGTCATATGGTAGTTCTATTTGTAGTTTTTTAAGGAACCTTCATACTGTTCTCCACAGTGGCTGTATCAATTTACATTCCCACCAACAGTGCAAGAGGGTTCCCTTTTCTCCACACCCTCTCCAGCATTTATTGTTTCTACATTAATGTCTGTTCATTCTAATGATACCTCTGAAAATGTAAAGTTGTCAGATTGCATCCAGCAATCCCCAAATTAATTGTGTCCTTTTTAATAAAGACTCGAAATATATTTACCTTCAAGAGTAAATGTCTGAATCAGCCTTATGGCTTCCTTTTCCTAGGGGAGACTGTTTCTCTTAACAGATGACAAAGCCTTGAGGTGAGAAACTGTCTGAAACATGAAGAGAACTTCAGGCACTAGTAAAAAGACTGTCCTTGTCTGAAAAATCATATCCTGTGGATTACTGAGTTTACTGTTCAATTTATCTACCACTAAGGCTGTCCTTTGCTTAAGATCCTATCGTGAGTATGGGAACACCCTTCAACAAGGTGATATTTAGGATCGATTTGTTTCAAAGTTCACCTCCTCCAGGAAGTCCTCCATGATAAATCCTGATTATAATGTCCTGATTTTACTTCTAAGCACTAGTGCATTAAAAAATAAATACAATGGAGCACTTGCTAATGTATAACTATGTGATTATAACAATTTATATGAACTTTGTAATAATTCATAAAAAATGCACAACCAGGGTATAAACTTCCCTAGCGTCTGTAATCTACATTTCTTCTTATATACCTCTAAGAAATCACACAATAATTACTCAGATACCACTCATTATTTTTAAGTATATGAAGACCTTCAAGAAACCCTTAATTTACACAAATCATACAGAATATGCTTTCCATAATTTTCCACTCTGTCAAATGGACATCAGGGTTGATGACGTTTTAAGTAAGAAACACAAAGAGATGAGGTATGAATCCAGATTCTAGGTTGGGCTCATGTGTACCATCCTCAGTAGAGACGTGATTCAGATACGTCCCTCGGCAAAGTGATAAATTACTACATGCCATGACCTCTCAGGCTACCTGCCAACGAGTGAAAACTCATGTTAAATTTGAGAGAACTAATCTACTGCAATTAAGAAGGTCCTGATAAAATGTGAATGTGTGCCTTTAAACCACACGAACCTCCCTAAGTTTTGCCACCTAGTTTTAAGCAACTTATTATTATGAATACTCATAAGCTTCTTATACAATAGTTAATCCTCTTTGAATTCCTACTTATTCTCCAGTTAGCATTGCTGCAGAAAGGCTGTGCAGAAAATGGGCTGCAGAGAAAGGATGTAATGATAAGGAAAGGATCGAAAGGATAGAGCCAAATGCAAACCACACATAAATATTCCAAAGCCACTCAAATAGGGAACCATCAGTTTTGTCCCAGCCAGACCCAGCCAAGTCACTTTAACTTAAAAAACAAACAAAAACCAAACAAGGGCTTCACTGGTGGCGCAGTGGTTGAGAGTCCGCCTGCTGATGCAGAGGACACGGGTTCATGCCCCGGTCCGGGAAGATCCCACATGCCGCGGAGCGGCTGTGCCCGTGAGCCATGGCCGCTGAGCCTGCGCGTCTGGAGCCTGTGCTCCGCAACGGGAGAGGCCACAGCAGTGAGAGGCCCGTGTACTGCAAAAAAAAAAAAAAAAAAAAACCCTCCAGAGGTATAGCCATGAAATGATGGGAACATCCACATTGATTAGCTGGGTTCTTTTTATATGTCTTAACCTGTTGGTCTTGCTAAAACATATAATACTAGTCCAAATAATTCATAAATACCTTTCTAGTTTGAAAATCTTATAAATTTTATCCACTACCATAAATGTAAGTGATAATTTTCTCCCCTTATTCAGAATAATTTCTGTAATATATAGTAAACTTGATTTTGTTAAATATTAAGCATGAAGAAGATTCTGGAATGCTAGTTTCCACGTTAAATATATTACTGTAGTCTATCCTCTTAGCAAGCCAACTCAAAAGAAGATATAATAAACATAGACATTAGGATTAAACAGTACTATGCTTAGTGTTCCAAGCCCTCCATTAGACACTGTGATTGCAAATTACAGATCTTATGTGCTCTCTTACAACAGCTTCTGAAAAATTTTAATGTGGGTTTAATATATAAAAAGCATCTATACAAAAATCATACCCTAAAATCTAAAACCTTATAGTGGCCAAGGCTTTGTTACAGGACTTCAGACTGTGAGTAGACTGAGTTTTTGAACTTCCTCTTTGAATATTTAATGAAATAAAAATTTCGTATATATTATAACCTCAATGAAAGCAGTAAGAGCAAAATAAGCAAAGAAATGAAATGCCACCTACTGTCCTTCTAGATAAGTTAATTTCTTAGCATCATGGATTACAGGATTTTCAGTATCTCCCATATTTAAGAAGAAATGGAAAGATTATATTAAAAGATTGAAAATGAGCACTTGTTTCCAAAAAACGCATGGATTTTTTTATACCTGTTGAATATTCTAATTACTTGAACCATGTAAGGAAGAAACATATTCAAGCAGACCTGAGCTTGAATTCCAGCACCGCCACTTAAAATTCTTTTTAAAGATAAAGAAGTTTACAGAGAAATTCTGGAGTTGCCTTGTGGATGGTAAAAAGCCCCTAGTCGACCCACCAGGTGACAATCTGAACTCTAATAAAACTTCCCTGGCAATTGAACAGTTGTGAGATCTTATTTTCCTCTCTGACCTTTAATTTATTACCTATGAAATGGGCAAAAATAATACTTTTCTCATAGAAGGGTTATAGGTGGAATGACATAATCTTTATAAAATGTCTCAAAGGTGCAAAACAGTAGTAGCTCAACAAAGATTATTTTCCCTACAACTTTGAATCTAAAAGGCTGCCAACAAAGCGTCCTTCCAGGTATATAGAATAAGAGAGGGGCCTATGAGCCAGTTATCCAAAGTTGACAGTTTAGTGAAGAGCTGACAGCCCTGCTCTCACTATATGATGTCAAGGAAAATGCTTTTGTAATCTTACTTCAAAGTAGGCAGAATAAGATTTTGCCCAAAAGTCAACTCCTATTTGCTGATAGGGAATAGCATAGTGCACTGGTTCTCTGTATCAAAGTTACAGTTCACCAGAATGCTGTAACTATATTAGGAGGAAACTATATTAACTCCCTGTAACCAACATAAATCCACTGAGAGATGCTGACAGTGGTACTGGATATATTAATGTAACCACCTTTTTTCCCTCCTTCTTTTATGCCCCACCCTCTGCCCCTTGTCACTCCAAAATATTAGTACCTAGAGGAAGAGGAGCGTCTTTTCTATTATGTCCATTGATAGCCTGTCACTTCCTCTGCCTCCACAGCCGCTGGACATTTTGAGGCTGAAGCAGTCACATGCAGTGAAGCAGACGGAAATGATCTCTGGCTAAGCCAGGGAGGAGATGGCACAGTGGAGCATATTAACATGACATCTTTTCTGGGACCATTACAGCTTCCTCTTCACTCTCTGCAGGAGTCATTTGTGCACATCCAGGGTCTACTGGACGTAGGTCCTGGCCTGGAATCACTAAAGACTCTAGGAAGGGTAAGGAGGGAGGAGATTATATTACTCCAGGAGAAAGGTCAGTCTTTTACTTTCAACCAGCTGCCTGCACACAGAACTCCACAGATATCCAAGCTGGTGAGTTTTCAACCCCTATGTAACCAATGTAACCTGTTAAGAAACCTAACACCCCAGACGGATTTGTGCCATGTGATAAGAAACAGATGATTTATTCCTGTCTGCCTTGCCCTGGATGGTTTCATCTCACTTTTTGCTGCAGTCAGCCAGGTCCCGTTTGTCTGCTTCACACAGTCTGACCAGTGAGAAAGCTACGTTTACACTTAAAGCCTGCCTTTGCCTTTCTCTACTTCTGTTATCTATTCCCTCATCTGTGTGTCCGCCAAAGTGTCACCTGCCTCCACAAATGGATCTTCTGCTTTTCAGAAGGGCTTCAGCCAATGGATTTCAAAATCTCATTAATTACTAGAAGTGATTAAAACAATTTTTTTTTTTTTAAGATGGAGAAGTTTACAAAGAAACTCTGGAGTTGCCCTGTGGGTAGTAAAAGCCTCAAATCAACCTATCATGAAATAATCCAAGCTAATAAAACTCCCCTTGCAATGGGACACCAGAGGCGATAACACACAGCACCTCCACCAGCTCTTTGGATGAGCCTGGATACTAATGAACCATCCCAAGTCCATATCAAACATTTTATTATTGTTTCTGTTTTGTCGAGTTCAAATACCTTGCTGGCTTCTCCTTCTCAGTCAGTTCTGAAGGGTCCTCCTCATTCTCTCTAACATCTTTACCTTGAAGTATCCCAGACCTCAGTCCTTGGATATCTATCTGCCTATCTATCTATCTGTCTATCTATCTGGCCACATTACTCTCTTGATGGTAATGTTCAGATTTATGGCCTTAAAGCAGGACCAGCTTTCTGGGCGCACTGCCTGTACACAGGCTCCTTCACTCAGAAAGGCCTCACACTTGGTTTAAAGTTCTTCTGTCAGGGTTTTGAAATTCTCAATAATTTTTGAATAAGGAAGCCTACATTTTCATTTTTCATTGGGCCTCACAAGTTATGTAGGTAGCCCTGCCTTAAAAACTATATGCTGACTAATTCCAGGCTTCCCTCAGGAAACTCAGTTGCCTTCTGGGTAGCTCCCCTTAGATGTCTGACATATACGAGCCAAAACTAACAAGCATCTGAATCCCATCTTCATTCCTAAACTTCTTCTTCCAGTGGTCTTCCTTGTCTTTAGTCCATCTTTCCCGTTGTTGGGATGAAAACAAATAGAAATTGTCCTTGACTCTTCTCTTACGCTCTATCTGTGACTGAATTCTGTTGACTCTACTTCCAAAATTTGTTCATATGTGTCATTTTCCACTTCCCCCACTGGTACTGCATCGGTCCTAGCCAACATCATCTCTTATTTGGATTTTCACTATAGATGTCCCGTTGACATCTATACGTTTCTCCTCTTCTGCTCTTATTCTCTTCTATCTGATCATCTGATTGATTTTTAACACAGGTAGCTAGAATTTAATCCCATTATTCATAAATTGGGTTCAGTCACCCCTACCCTCAAAACTCTACAATGACTTCACATTGATGCTGTCCCTATAATGGCCTACAAGGTCCTCTGAACTGATCTGGCTTTACTCTTTCCCTCATTCATTCTCTTCTCATCACACTGGCCTCCTGGCTAATCTTAGAAGATACCAAGCATGCTTCTGCTTTGGGGCTTTTGTATTTGATGAACTGACCCTTCACTTCGTTCAGGAAGTGTTCCTTTCTGAATGGTTCTTTCTCAATGAGACCCTTTCCTAAACATGAAGTTAAAAATTGTACCCCCCATCCCTCCACCTGCATCTATTTCCCCAGCTTTATTTCACTCCTCAGCATCTATTTTCTAGCATAAAAGTCTATATATTTTACTAATTTATATATTGTCTCTTTCCCTTAACCAGAATAAAAATTCCATGAGTCCAGGGATTTTTACCTGTTTTGTTCACTGCTATAAACTCAACACCTAGAACATTGCCTGAATACGTGAATTTTCTGGTCTTTGAGGCAGTGTGGATCCTTACTCTTGAATTTGACATTTAAAGGAAATAACCCATGTAGTTTCAAGAGGAAAACAATAAATCAGGTTCTAAAGCTAGACAGTCTATGAAAATTTGAGGGCCCCATACCCCTTCAAATCAATACCCAGGCTGGGACAGAAACTCCTGGATAGATAAACATGATGATCATTTTCTTTGGCCTTGCCGCACGGCATGTGGGATCTTGGTTCCCGGACCAGGGATCAAACCCACGCCCCCTGCAGTGGAAGCGAGGAGTCTTAACCACTGGACCAACAGGGAATTCCCAACATGATGACCTTTTAAACTATAAATATGACAATTAAAAGTCAGTGGCCTCCACTTGGGAACATGAGAGCTCTGGGCTCTGCCCTGCATCCCTCCCCCACTTAAGAAATGTACAACTGAGGATAAGGCACTCACACTATTTATAAACGTCCATAGACTTAACTAAATGAATTTAAGGAGGCAATGTATGTCAAATGTTGGCACAGCACCTGGCATACAGTAATCATCAACAGCAGCTATTGCTGTTATTAATTAGCCTTGATTTTACTCTCTCTGAATCCTCCTCCATTCCTCACACAGTAAAGACATAACGGTACTGCTCTCTCAAAATCAGCCACACCTTTTTTAGCCTTTCTGATAAGGAACGTGCACACATAGAACTATAGGCACAAAATATTTGTTCATAAGGAAATATATTTTATGCTTATAGGAAACACATTCAAAATGTCATAGTCTAGTATCATTCTGGAAAAAACTCACAATCCTGAGTGTCCCTCGTGTCAGGTAGAAATTGTAGGGTTGCTGACCCATCGGCAGGTCAGAGGCATTACGTTGTGTTTTCATTAGTGGAGATGGAGATGGGTTTGCTCTGATCCATTTGCTGTCTCCCTTTTGGCCCCTTTTAGCCAGGACACATGTTAGCAAACTGAAGAGTCAAACCAAAGGGCGAAGACTATGGATGCAGAACTGGGCTGGTTCGCATGTGAGGTCTGAATCCTTAACCTTGGACCTATTGAGAATGGTGGAAACCAGCTTCAGAGAATAATAAAGCATACACCAATAAGTGAACTATCAGCTCTGCTGAGGGTAGGAAGGGACAAGTGTAAGGAAGCTCAAGATCCTCTAAATATGGCGGGACAGATATTAGATTTATAATGAGTATTTATAATTAAATATACATGATATTTAATATTTGGACCAGTAAATAAATTTTCTATTAAAGCCCCATAGACATTTCTTAAAGTAGATGTTTCAAAGTAGAGCATTATTAAATAAAATGTAGTCTTCAGTTTTCAATTATCCTCCGTAAGTATTATTTATAGAAACATAATAAAAACAGTGTCTCACACAATGGTGCCATGTTTTCGACCGTGACGTATGCAAATGAATATGAAACATCTGCTGTTGACTGCTTATCAGTTCCTCCTTTACGTGTTATTTTTCCTCCATGTTTCCCTCCATGGATTCCTGCTTCCATGCCACCTTTTAGCCCTTTATCATTTTTCAACAGTATGGTCAAAACTAAGAATAAGAATAATGGAGATACCTTTAATTATTATAATTTTCAAAGTATTTATTTGAACAGATACAAAATATAATAAAGAGAATAGTTACATGAAGAGACCAAATAAAAGTTAAAATTTTTTTAGAAATAAAAAAAGGAGAAGAAACAATTATTACAAGAACAAAATTTATCTAAGAACTGTGTAATTACACACACACACACACACAGACGGTCCCCAACTTAGGATGGTTTGTACACACACACACACACACACACACACACACACACACACACACACACACACACACACACACACACACACACACACACAGACGGTCCCCAACTTAGGATGGTTTGATTTGGAATTTTTTGACTTTGTGATCGTGAAAAAGTGCTACTCAATAAGTAGAAGCCATCCTTCAAATTTTGAAATTTGATCTTGCCCAGGGCTAGTGTTATGTGGTGTGGACACTCTCTTGTGATGCTGGGCAATGACCTTGCCACAGCTCCGGGTCATCCACGCAATCAGGAAGGTAAACAGCCAATACACTTACAGCCATTCTGTACCCACACAACCATTCTCTGTTTCACTTTCAGTACTGTATTCAATACATTACATAAGATATTTAACACTTTATTATAAAATAGGCTTTGTGTTAGAAGATTTTGCCCAACTGTGGGCTAATGTATGTGTTATGATGTTTGGTAGGTTAGGTGTATTAAATGCATTTTGACTTACAATATTTTCAACTTATGATGGGTTTATGGGGCCGTAACCCCATAGTTAGTTGAGGAAGATCTGTATATCTATCTATCTATTTATCTATCTATCTATCTATCATCTATCTATAGTTATCACTGTCTGAAGACAGAAGGTTTGCTGGAATTTAAATTTCAGGAGACAGTTATTATGTAGGTTGTATTATTAAAGGAAATTGGTAACATTATGGAAATAGTTTCAACCATAGTTTTCGAAAAGGTACTGAATCATTGTTCAACTGGATACTTCCTATACAACACTTTCTAAAGCCAAAAGAATTAAAGCAGTACCTCAGTGCAGGTACTTTTGTGGAGGCATAAGATGTTGTATAAATACTAATTTTTTCCTGGTGTTATTACTTAATGCAGGAAGAACAAGAGTAATGGTATTATGGGCTGAATTGTGGTCCCTCCCTCCACCCCAATTCACACGTCCAATTTCTAGCCCTTAGTACCTCAGAATGTGACTGTATTTGGACATAGGGTCTTTAAGTAGATAATTAAGTTGAAATGAGGTCTTTAGGGTGGGCTCTAATCCAATCTAACTGTTGTCCTTATAAGAAGAGGAGGTTAGGACACACAAAGTCACACCAGAGATGTGTGTACACAAAAAAAGACCCTGTGAGGACCACACAGAGGGAACGTGGACATCTAAAAGCCAATGACAGAGGCCTCAAAAGAAACCAACACTGTCAATACCTTGATGTCAGATTTCTAGTGTCCAGAACTATGAAAAACTAGATTAATGTTATTGAGGATCAGGTATCATCATTACTGCCAAACATTTTATGGACATTAACCCTTCACAGTAATCCTGTAAGTTAGGAATGGGTCCATTCTGGAGAACTTAAACAATATTTTCAGAGTCACACAACTCATGAGGATAAAGTGGAGGTTTAAACTGAAGTTTGTCTGACTTAAAAGCTCATATCTTTAGCACACACCATATGGCTCCCATAGATATACAGAGATGTGAAAGAGCAGGGTTAATATGACTTGAATCCTTACCAAGTCAGAAAATCATCCTTTTCTAATAGAGTTGGGCCAGATTTCTTAAAAATAACAGAGTCTCAATTAAAACACCTGAATTAATGTTTAATTGAGAACTCAGAGGATTTTTTTAGATTGCTGTTATCCATCAGCTACTTTCCTCATTAAAAAAAAAAAATCCAAAAAAGAAGAAAAGAAATCTCATTGTGGATCCTGGAGAAGCTCTTTCTTAGAACTATATATTGTTGAACTTAACAGAATCATCTAGCTGGAAATACAGACGTAAAGAGATTGATAAGTTCATCTTTTTAAATGAAGATACTTAGCACCAGGTTTGCACTGGCCAGAGGAGAGGAGTACCCAACAGAACCACTGACCACCAGAAGGGACAAGGATTCCCTACATTCAGAAGACAAATTGCTGGAACATTGTTCCTGCATAGGCACTGCTCCATTTCCACAGCCATGAGAGACAGGCTGTTGACAACACAGTAGGCAAGCAAACTGGGATTCACAAATACAGATGAAAAGACACCAAGAATTAGCAAATACTCAGAGAAAACTGACACTGTAAAAGAGAAGCATCAAAAAGAAGGATAAAAATCCAAGAAGATAGGTCCACTAGAGTTAGTGGAAGAAGACGTTAGAGATAAAAATAATTATCTTCGCAAACTTTTGAAAGAAAAAGTATCAAATAAATACCATAGAAACAATTTTTTATCATTAAAATTAAAATCTCAATAGATGAAGGATTTCTCATTCTGGCTATGCTGTCATCAAACCAATTCACCCACTGAGAATAGCTATAAAAGAATCATAAATTTAAAAAACGATTGCTTGGAGGCATCAGAGAAAAATCAAAGCAGCCAGGACTCAGGAGGGCCAAGATCTTAGGACACACACACACACACACACACACACACACACACACACTCACACTCTGATGTGAGTCAGGCATTTTTCACTGCTTTTATCCATTGGGAGTGTGCTGATTCATCGCATGGGTGTTAGAGGGCAGAAATCTTTAGACATGCTTTTCAGCAGTCTCATGGGGCTGGGAAGACAAAAAATGGAATTCAGGGTTACCAGTGCAGCCAGGACTGGAGGACCCAAGATTCCAGGGTATTACAGACAAGTGAACCTGAGGTTTACACCAATTTTTTTTTTTTCTTTAGACTTTGGTGTACCTTAAGTGGGAGGGAGCAACAGACTAAAAAAAATCAAACATAATCCAGATTCAGAGGCTAAAAAGTTAAGCAGTGTCATTATGCTTGGGAAACAAAATTTGGAATTTGTGTCAATTAAGGAGGATGGGTAATTATAAACACCTTGGACTTTTAGCTGATATATCTGAAGGGATATCCTCCAAGATAAATGAAATATCAAACATGGACAAACCCACAGAAAGCCTAAACCTAGTCTCAAATTATCCCAATCCTGGATTATGTCAAGGTGAAATGCCTCTGCTTTAACTGTAGACAGGTAGAAAACTGCAGCTTCTCTGGAGGAAAATGGCAACATCTATAAATCTACATTTTTAAAATGTACAATGTCAGGTATTCAATAAAAGATTACCAGCTACCAGCAAAACATGGTCCAACATAAGAACAAATTACCAAAACCAAAGGGAAAGGGAAAAAAAAAAAACCCAGTATATAAGATTGTGTCACAAATGATCAAGATACTCTACTTCTCAGACAGAAGTTTACAAAAGCTTGAACATAAATGTATTGAAGAAAATACATAATAAGATAATGAATTTAACTGAGGAACTGGAATATATATATATATATATACACACACACACACACACACATACATATATATATTTAAAAATTGAAACAAAAATTATAGAGCAGAAAAATATAATAATTGAATTCAATAGATGAGTTTAACAACAGATTAGATGATGTTCAGGACATGACTAACAAATTGAAAGATAGATCTGTAGAAAATATCCATATTGAAGCCTGGAGATAATAAAGAATTTAAAAATACAGAACAAAATTATTAGAAATATATAAAACATAATAAAAATTTTGAATATGTATGAATTTGGAGTTTCAGAAACAGAAGCAATATATAGTAGACAAAAAGAAAAAAACTTAAAGAGATACTGGCCAAGAATTTTCAAAAACTGAATGAGCATAATCTATAAAATTGCACAGAGAAAAGGTATCAGATGACCATATTCTGTGTAGTCTTAACAAATTTCAAAGGATTGAAATACAGAGTATGTAATCTGACTAATGTGGAAGAAGGGTAGAAAGTAGAGTTAGGATAGAAATAACAAAAGTAACACGAAAAGTATCAAAGATTTGAAAATTAAACAACACAGTCCAAAATCACTTATAAGTCAAGAAGAATTGACAGTGAAAATCAGAAATTATTCTGAACTAAATAAAATGAAGTGGCAACATATTAAAAGTCATGGGGTGCAGCTAAAACAGGCTTCATCTATATTAGAAAAGAAGAAATTTTGTTATAATTATCCATCTCACAAACTAAAGAGAGAGAGAGAGATTAAACCCAAAGAATATAGAAGGAAGGAACTAATAAGGATGAAAGATGAAAGTCAATAAAATAGAAAACAAATGCAAAATAGGGAAAAATCAACAAAGCCAAAAATTCCTTGAAAAGACTGTAAAATTAACAAACTGTTCACAAGGCTGACCAAAAATAAAAGGACAAGGCATGGTATAAAGTCAACAAAATATACCAGTAAACTAGTTCTGGATGTCCTTAGCAAAAAAAAAAAAAAAAAAAAATTAAAGTATATGCTTAAAATTTAAGGGCAACCTAAAAAAATTAAAATAAGACCTAAAATTTCTGAACTATCAAAATGGAAACAAAATGAAAATTTGATCAGTTAAAAAAATGGAAAGGAAAAGAACAGAAACACGAGAGTATAGTAAATAGAAAATAAACTGGCAAATACAAACCAGTGATTTTCATGATATAAATTAAATTCCCCAATTAAAAAATACACAGGTTATCAGATTGGATTTTAAATGTGATTCTAATAAGGAGAAAGTTATATGTAAAGGCTGAAAATAAAGTAACTGGAAAAGATGTACCAGAAAAATGTAAACACAAAGAAAGATGGAATAGTAATATTATTATGGGACAAAATAGAATTTAAGATAAAATCTTAAGTTATACAAAGAACACATCTATCTATGTAGATAGATCACTAACAATACATTATCACAATGTGTGATGCAACAAATCATAAAAATACAAGAAGAAATGGACAAATTCATAATCATTATGAGGGATTTTAATTCATCTTTTCAGGTTTAAATTTAAACATACAATATAAAATTAAGGTTAAAAATAGTTTAACTCAAATAACAAGATTGCCATTTTGATTGCATTATTTTAAGACCTAATGGACTCTTCACAGAAATCGATCATGCATTAGATTACCCAAAAACAAAAATGAAAACAGGGAACTTACAGGCTACATTCTTTCCCTTCAAAAGGCAATCAAATTAGAATTAAAATTAACAAATAAATATTGGTTTTTATTTGGAAACTAGATAGCACCCCTATAAGCAACTTGCATTTAAAAGGAAATGACAAACTATTTAGAAATGAACAATCATGAGAACAATACCTGTGAAAAACGGTGGATGCAACCTAAATGCTTGAAGGAAAATTTAAATCTAAAACGGCAATGTTAGGAAACAGGTAAGTCTCAAAATTAACCATGAAACTACTCAAAGTAAAAAAAATTAAATTCAGTAGATGTAGAAGAAAGGAAATATCTGAGATAAAAGAAGAAATGAATGAGACAGAAAGCTAAAGCCAGCAGATGTAACTAACAAAACCAAGTCACATTTGGTAATATTTGATTTAGAAAAGGAGATACAACATGACTAATTAACATAGAAAGTATAAAGAGGATATAAATATAGATACAAATTAGATTTTCAAATTATAAGAGCAAATTATGTATAACTTGATGTCACTAAATCTACACATCTAGAAAAAATGCATTATTGCCCTGTAAATAGATATAAGAGGTTAGGAAAAAAATACTGGATAGACTGAGAACCTTGGGGGAAAAAAATCAGAAAGGTAGTACGTTATTGACAGAAGGATGGTAACCCAGCACTGAGGAAAGAGCCAGTGTTGCTTGCACTATGCCCTTGGGTGAAGTGAGAATAAGGAAAGTGCCCACCCCAGTTCCCATTGTGTTCCCACCTCTCACCTAGTGACATATGTACATCTGCACTTCTTTGGTGCTTTTGCTCTTGTTTTAGGTAGGGCCTAAGACCTTGGAAAGTTTACAGTCCCTTTCAGAATTAGAGATTCAAGTGCTCATGAGATATACTGGCAGAAACAAATTTTCTCAGGTTCAATCTCCTCTAAATCTCCCGTCATGCCTCACTGCTATTTGAAAGAAAGAACACGGCCAAGAGCCTCCTTCTCCCAAGTGCTGAAAAGGATACAGTGGTGAAGCAGGATCTCCACTCACCCCCTTTATCTGTGCACTATCTCTGGGGAGCATGAATATTTATAATGAGTGACACCTTTACTAAGATCAGCCCTAAGATAAGGTGAGTTGGGGAGGATATAAATGTAACTCTATCCGAAAGGGTGACAAATCCACATTCAACTCAGCCTCAAAGACTCATAACCCTCTCTGTGTTCCAGACCCTAATGAATAGCATCTTCTGTAACTCAGGGACCATGACTTCTCTGCCCCGTCAATATTTTTACCTACTCTTGTCATGTACCTGCTTGGCAGTTCTGGACTCATCACATCACCATTTCTGAGATAATCTATATAGGGACATCTTTGTTCCCAGGACTAGTGCTTCTAGAAAATACAGATGAAGGTCAAAGTAGCCAGGTTTCTATAGATGAAAAGCCTGAGACCTAATATTGCTTTACTTTGTGCAACTGTCCGCTACCATGTCTGATATTGACACATGGGTCTTCCTGGATGCCAGCTATGTCTGAAGCTTTCAGGAGAATTAAAATTTTACCTATACATATGTTGACTTCCCCAGGTCATCATGCCTAGCCATGGTGAAGATGCTGCCCATATCAGACCAGTGATCTGCTACAGCAGTGTACTGATCACACATATGGGCACTAGTACCCGGTTCTAGTGCCCAGTTCCGTCACATTGGAGACCCAGTTCTATGTGGTAATGAGAGCTTTCAGGAAAAGACAATTATTTCAAATAGGTTCAAGACATTGAAACACCCACCAATCACAGACTAAAGAAGTCATGGGTGTCCCAACCAGTGAAAAGCGGAACGTGCTTTCAGCAGGTCACAGCTAAGAAGTCCTTTTCTAACAGGTATAAACTCTACGAAGTGAAAGAGAGCTTGGCTGTTCTGCCATCTCACCTGAAGCTGAAAAACCTCATCCATCTTTAGCAAAGGTACATACTCTGAATGAAGCATGTAGCAGCGATTTAAAATTACCACGGCTAGGCATCTGAAGAGGCTAAATGCAGAGAGTGAAGGTGAAGAACCTCTGTACAATCCTCTATGAGAGACCAACCCAAGGTCCCTCCCACAAAGTTTGATCCGGCCCCCAGGGCCGTTTCTTGACATTCACACTATGGTCCTGGTAGTCCTGCAAATGATACAAGTTCTCAGAACAAGAGACTTATGAAGCATAGGCTAGAACCAAGAAACTTTAAAGCATATTCTAGAGCCAAGAATCAATTAGAACTCCCCAGTATCTAACTCTCCTGGGATACTGAACCCAGAGCTTATTTTAGATTTCTCTCTTTCCAAAGAGCTTAGTGCCATAATAGGCTTCAATGATAAACTGGATGCAGATGACCCATTTTGACCTCACACAGGTCAGTTGGACCACTGTGTGGGTCTTGAATGGTCCGACCTGTTGGTATGTAACTGAGTCTTCTCCTGCTGGGGCCCATGTTGTTCCGTTGAGACTACAGCCACTAGATTATTCCTGTAATTATCAGTCCGTTTCCAAAGCAATGCAGCTCTGACATTAAATATTCTTTTTTTTAATTGAAGTATAGTTGTTTTACAGTGTTGTGTTAGTTTCTGGTGTGTAGAAAAGTGATTCAGTTATATAGATAGATAGATATATTCTTTTTCATATTCTTTTCCATTATGGTTTATTACAGGATATTGAATATAGTTCCCTGTGCTATACAATAGGGCCTTGTTGTGTATCCATTCTGTATATTTAGAGTGGTTGTAATTCCTATTCCACATAAACTCCCCTGTATCCCCAATCTCTTCTCCCGGCCTCCACCCTGTGGTCTCAACTGAAACTTCTCTCTTCCTAAAAGTATTATTTTCTCTGCAGTCTCTTAAGTGATGGTTGCTTTTATTCTCTGAATCCATATTCCTCATGGATGGTAATGAAGATGGGGAATTGCTTACTCCCATTTGCTGCTTCTGGATCATTATAGACTCATCTTTTTCCTCAATGTCCTGCCTTTTAAGCTATCACAGCCTTCAGCTGCACATCCTCCCATATCCTTGTCGCTTGCTCTGCCATCATTTGCCCTCATGCATTGGACGTTCTGGTCCTGGCCCACAGTCGTGCTCTCTATCCCAAGCGATGTGGATGAATTCTATATCCGTGTACATGATTGCTCCAGTCCCCTGATCTATCATTTCCTTAACCTCCTCATTTCCAATGATGTCCTTTACTCCATCTCAGCCACTCTCTTTCATGATTGCAGTGTGGATCTTAAATACTGTTTTCACTTCTTGTTATAAATTCTGTAAAATACTTCTGGCTTAATATGTTATTTTTTTGGTAAGAGATTATTTACAGTATCTCATATTTTCCTCTAAGCCATTCCACTTTTCACTTATAATAAATAGAGAGTTATGTTCACAGGCCACAGTGACGTCAACATTGTTGTTGCCCATGCACTCCAAAAGCTAAAATCGAGGAGGGATGGGTGTTTCCCATTTCACATAATGCAGGTTTCCATATGGAAAGAGTTTACCAGGCACACTATTAAGGTACCAGAATTAATGTAAATGCATACAAGCATCTTTTGAAATAAAAGTCGTTATGACTTGTTCCAAGTATTTAAAAACTGGGGTTGTTAACTTTGACCATACTTCACTGTGATAGAATGTCAACTCTTCCAAATGTGAAAATACAAGTATTAAATAGTATAACTTGTATTTTCCTAAATAATAAAAAAATGAAGCCAGCTATTATCAAATAAAGTGCATGCAGTTATAACAATAGCTGTTTTATACATTATAGTGTCAACATTTTTAATTAAACATTTTATATTCAGAAAACAACTTTTCATTCCTAGGTTTTTATGTTAATTACCAACATCACAACAACAATATTTACTACAGTTTTTATAGCAAAGGTCCTGTATCTAAATTAGATGATAGGTTAAATAGGCTTTTAATGGATGGCATAAAGACAATCGCCATATGTAAGACTGCAAATTAATTTATAAACAGAATTTTAGAACATAAACCATTCTTAAGTTTGAGGACCATCTGGATGTTATTATTGAAACTTTCTTCCTAGGAGTAGGAGTAGAGAATTATGTGGATAAATTATTCCACTGGTAAATCTGATAGACTGAACTCCAAGTATGTTCAAACTATTGATGCTTTCAGTCTTCAGAATAATTACACCCAAGTGAAAACTTTAATTGCCATGGAGGAAGTAGAATTCAGTATACTTTCTTTTTTTTTTTTTAACATCTTTATTGGAGTATAATTGCTTTACAATGATGTGTTAGTTTCTGCTTTATAACAAAGTGAGTCAGCTATACATATACATATATCCCCATATCTCCTCCCTCTTGCGTCTCCCTCCCACCCTCCCTATCCCACCCCTCTAGGTGGTTACAGAGCACGGAGCTGATCTCCCTGTGCTGTGCGGCTGCTTCCCACTAGCTGTTTTACATTTGGTAGTGTGTATATGTCCATGCCACTCTCTCACTTCGTCCCATCTTACCCTTCCCCCTCTGCATATCCTCAAATCCATTCTCTACACTTTCTTTTAATGTTATGGAAAAAATAGTCCTGTACTTCTTTTTCTTTTACTATTTTTACCAAGCAACTTTAGGAGCAAAGTTATAAATAAAACAGCTTTTCAAGGAGAAGATTATGGGGAAAAAAACAGACATTTTTATTGGAAAAATGGGTGTGGCAGGGGTATCAAAATGGGTGCCCCTCCTTCCATTGCATGGAATTGTTTCTGGGGAGTGCCTGACCGGCCAGTCCACTCTGACTAGAATGGGTGTGGCCATTTGGCTAGTCTTCAACCAATATCATGTGAACAAAAATGACCAATGTCAAAAAAAGTGTTTCACAAAATTTATTACAAGAAACTAAGAAATATTCCCCCTTGTTGTTGACTGGGTATTTATGATAATGAGGCTGATAAAGCTATAGGATACAAGAAATAGGGGTTCCTGAGTCACTGCATGGAAGGGAGCAGCCAATCAGAAAGTCTCAGACTGTTGCTTGAGTGGGAAATAAAATTGTATACTCAGATCATATGCTTTGAATTATTTTTCTATAAATGGATTTGTATTGCACAGTACAAATGCTCCTCTGCCCCTCTGACTAATGTGTGATGGCGGAGCAGCGTGAAGGATAATGTTTACGGCTATGGCAGAAAAACGAAGTTACAATATCCTCAGATAGATTGTAACAATTGACCTGATTCGCATCACTACCATGTTCTGATGAAGTGTCTAATCTGTCAAATATAATCCCAAGCCATTAAATTTATTCCTAGGTTCAGTCACCTTGGTCTTTGATTAGGGAAAGAATCAAGCTGGGTTTTCTATTACATTTTCAAGAAAGAATCATTTCAGGCACTTTATATAGGTTTCAGTACCTGAAGGAGTTTACAGGAAAGGAAGCCTATGTAACTCAGCACTTACAAAAGGAAGTTGGGCTGTCAGATTAATAGTCTAAAATTCCTAAGTCAGCAATTTAGCACTTGTGCCTGATGTACAGCTTTCTCTTTGGACCTCTTTCCCTCACATAGTTTATATCTGACACTGCCCCTAACCAACTTCTTTGTCACTGGAAACAACTATCTCTGAATACCTAAGAAAAAAAGAATTAAACTACAGAATTATACCTGAGAACTCTTCTCTCACATGGTAAACTACTTCCAAAGTCTGTTATTTTTAATTTTTTCTTTTTTTTCCCAATACGGTTATAATTTTTACATTTCACCTTTTGTTGATGAAAAATTGACATTTTTTTAACATCTTTATTGGAGTATAATTGCTTTACAACGGTGTGTTAGTTTCTGCTTTATAACAAAATGAATCAGTTATATATATATACATATGTTCCCATATCTCTTCCCTCTTGCTCTCCCTCCCTTCCACCCTCCCTATCCCACCCTTCCAGGCGATCACAAAGCACAGAGCTGATCTCCCTGTGCTATGCGGCTGCTTCCCACTAGCTATCTACCTTACCTTTGGTAGTGTATATATGTCCATGCCTCTCTCTCGCTTTGTCACAGCTCACCCTTCCCCCTCCCCATATCCTCAAGTCCAATCTCTAGTAGATCTGTGTCTTTATTCCTGTCTTACCGCTAGGTTCTTCATGACATTTTTTTTTCTTAAATTCCATATATATGTGTTAGCATACGGTATTTGTCTCTCTCTTTCTGACTTACTTCACTCTGTATGACAGACTCTACGTCTATCCACCTCATTACAAATAGCTCAATTTCGTTTCTTTTTAAGGCTGACTAATATTCCATTATATATATGTGCCACATCTTCTTTATCCATTCATCCGAAGATGGGCACTTAGGGTGTTTCCATCTCTGGGCTATTGTAAATAGAGCTGCAATGAACATTTTGGTACATGACTCTTTCTGAATTATGGTTTTCTCAGGGCATATGCCCAGTAGTGGGATTGCTGGGTCATATGGTAGTTCTATTTGTAGTTTGTTAAGGAACCTCCATACTGTTCTCCACAGTGGTTGTATCAATTTACATTCCCACCAACAGTGCAAGAGGGTTCCCTTTTCTCCACACCCTTTCCAGCATTTATTGTTTGTAGATTTTTTGATGATGGCCATTCTGACTGGTGTGAGATGATATCTCATTGTAGTTTTGATTTGCATTTCTCTAATGATTAGTGACGTTGAGAATTCTTTCATGTGTTTGTTGGCAGTCTGTATATCTTCTTTGGAGAAATGTCTTTTAGGTCTTCTGCCCTGTTTTGGATTGGGTTGTTTGTTTGTTTTTTTATTAAGCTGCATGAGCTGCTTATAAATTTTGGAGATTAATCCTTTGTCAGTTGCTTCATTTGCAAATATTTTCTCCCATGCTGAGGGTTGTCTTTAGGTCTTGTTTATGGTTTCCTTTGTTGTGCAAAAGCTTTGAAGTTTCATTAGGTCCCATTTGTTTATTTTTGTTTTTATTTCCATTTCTCTAGGAGGTGGGTCAAAAAGGATCTTGCTATGATTTCTGTGATAGAGTGTCCTGCCTATGTTTTCCTCTAAGAGTTTGATAGTTTCTGGCCTTACATTTAGGTCTTTAATCCATTTTGAGCTTATTTTTGTGTATGGTCCTGTTCCATTGATCTATCTTTCTGTTTTTGTGCCAGTACCATACTGTCTTGATTACTAGCTTTGTAGTATAGTCTGAAGTCAGGGAGCCTGATTCCTCCAGCTCTGTTTTTCGTTCTCAAGATTGCTTTGGCTATTCAGCGTCTTTTGTGTTTCCATACACATTGTGAAATTTTTTGTTCTAGTTCTGTGAAAAATGCCAGTGGTAGTTTTGATAGGGATTGCATTGAATCTGTAGATTGCTTTGGGCAGTAGAGTCATTTTCACAATGTTGATTCTTCCAATCCAAGAACATGGTATATCTCTCCATCTATTTGTATCATCTTTCATTTCTTTCATCAGTGTCTTATAATTTTCTGCATACAGGTCTTTTGTCTTCTTAGGTATGTTTATTTCTAGATATTTTATTCTTTTTATTGCAGTGGTAAATGGGAGTGTTCTCTTGATTTCACTTTCAGAGTTTTCATCATTAATGTATAGGAATGCCAGAGATTTCTGTGCATTAATTTTGTATCCTGCAACTTTACCAAATTCATTGATTAGCTCTAGTAGTTTTCTGTTAGCATCTTTAGGGTTCTCTACTTATAGTATCATGTCATCTGCAAACAGTGACAGCTTTCCTTCTTCTTTTCCGATTTGGATTCCTTTTATTTCCTTTTCTTCTGATTGCTGTGGCTAAAACTTCCAAAACTATGTTGAATAAGAGCGGTGAGAGTGGGCAACCTTGTTTTGTTCCTGATCTTAGTGGAAATGCTTTCAGTTTTTCACCACTGAGGATGATGTTGGCTGTGGGTTTGTCATATATGGCCTTTATTATGTTGAGGAAAGTTCCCTCTATGCCTACTTTTTGCAAGGTTTTTTTTTTGTTTTATCATAAATGGGTGTTGAATTTTGTCAAAAGCTTTCTCTGCATCTATTGAGATGATCATATGGTTTTTCTCCTTCAATTTGTTAATATGATTTATCACATTGATTGGATTGCGTATATTGAAGAATCCTTGCATTCCTGGAATAAACCCCTCTTGATCATGGTGTATGATCCTTTTAATGTGCTGTTGGATTCTGTTTGCTAGTATTTTGTTGAGGATTTTTTCATCTATGTTTATCAGTGATATTGGCCTGTAGTTTTTTTTCTTTGTGACATCCTTGTCTGGTTTTGGTATCAAGGTGACAGTGGCCTCGTGGAATGAGTTTGGGAGTGTTCCTCCCTCTGCTATATTTTGGAAGAGTTTCAGAAGGATAGGTGTTAGCTCTTCTCTAAATGTTTGATAGAATTTGCTTGTGAAGCCATCTGGTCCTGGGCTTTTGCTTGTTGGAAGATTTTTAATCACAGTTTCAATTTCAGTGCTTGTGATTGGTCTGTTCGTATTTTCTATTTCTTCCTGATTCAGTCTTGGCAGGTTGTGCATTTCTAAGAATTTGTGCATTTCTTCCAGGTTATCCATTTTATTGGTATAGAGTTGCCTGTAGTAATCTCTCATGATCTTTTGTATTTCTGCAGTGTCAGTTGTTACTTCTCCTTTTTCATTTCTAATTCTATTGATTTGAGTTTTCTCCCTTTTTATCTTGATGAGTCTGGCTAATGGTTTATCAACTTTGTTTATCTTCTCAAAGAACCAGCTTTTAGTTTTATTGATCTTTGCTATCGTTTCCTGCATTTCTTTTTCATATATTTCTGATATGATTTTTATGATTTCTTTCCTTCTGCTAACTTTGGGTGTTTTTTTTTGTTCTTTTTGTAATTACTTTAGGTGAAAGGTTAGGTTGTTTATTGGAGATGTTTCCTGTTTCTTAAGGTGGGCTTGTATTGCAATAAACTTCCCTCTTAGAACTGCTTTTGCTGCATCCCATAGGTTTTGGATCGTCGTGTCTCCATTGTCATTTGTTTCTAGGTATTTTTTTATTTCCTCTTTGATTTCTTCAGTGATCACTTCACTATTAAGTAGTGTATTGTTTAGCCTCCATGTGTTTGTATTCTTTACAGATCTTTTCCTGTAATTGATATCTAGTCTCATAGCGTTGTGGTCGGAAAAGATACTTGATACAATTTCAATTCTGTTAAATTTATCAAGGCTTGATTTGAACCCAGGATATGATCTATCTTGGAGAATGTTCCATGAGCACTAGAGAAAAATGTGTATTCTGTTGTTTTTGGATGGAATGTCCTATAAATATCAATTAAGTCCATCTTGTTTAATGTATCATTTAAAGCTTGTGTTTCCTTATTTATTTTCATTTTGGATGATCTGTCCATTGGTGAAAATGGGGTGTTAAATTTCCCTACTATGAATGTGTTACTGTTGATTTCCCATTTTATGGCTGTTAGCATTTGCCTTATGTATTGAGGTGCTCCTATGTTGGGTGCATAAATATTTACAATTGTTATATCTTCTTCTTGGATTGATCCCTTGATCATTATGTAGTGTCCTTCTTTGTCTCTTCTAATTGTCTTTATTTTAAAGTCTATTTTGTCTGATATGAGAATTGCTACTCCAGCTTTCTTTTGGTTTCCATTTGCATGAAATATCTTTTTCCATCCCCTTACTTTCAGTCTGTATGTGTCTCTAGGTCTGAAGTGGGTCTTTTGTAGACAGCAAATATATGGGTCTTGTTTTTGTATCCATTCAGCCAATCTGTGTCTTTTGGTGGGAGCATTTAGTCCATTTACATTTAAGATAATTATCGATATGTATGTTCCTATTCCCATTTTCTTAGTTGTTTTGGGTTCGTTATTGTAGGTGTTTTACTTCTCTTGTGTTTCTTGCCTAGAGAAGTTCCTTTAGCAGCTGTTGTAGAGCTGGTTTGGTGGTGCTGAACTCTCTCAGCTTTTGCTTGTCTGTAAAGGTTTTAATTTCTCCATCAAATCTGAACGAGATCCTTGCTGGGTAGAGTAATCCTGGTTGCAGGTTTTTCTCCTTCATCACTTTAAATATGTCCTGCCAGTCCCTTCTGGCTTGCAGAGTTTCTGCTGAAAGATCAGCTGTTAACCTTATGGGGATTCCCTTGTGTGTTATTTGTTGTTTTTCCCTTGCTGCTTTTAATATGCTTTCTTTGTATTTAATTTTTGACAGTTTGATTAATATGTGTCTTGGTGTATTTCTCCTTGGATTTATCCTGTATGGGACTCTCTGTGCTTCCTGAACTTGATTAACTATTTCCTTTCCCATATTAGGGAAGTTTTCAACTATAATCTCTTCAAATATTTTCTCAGTCCCTTTGTTTTTCTCTTCTTCTTCTGGAGCCCCTATAATTCGAACGTTGGTGCATTTAATATTGTCCCAGAGGTCTCTGAGACTGTCCTCAGTTCTTTTCATTCTTTTTTTTTTATTCTGCTGTGCTGTAGTTATTTCCGCTGCTTTATCTTCCAGGTCACTTATCTGTTCTTCTGCCTCAGTTATTCTGCTATTGATCCCATCGAGAGTATTTTTCATTTATTTATTGTGTTGTTCATCATTGTTTGTTTTATCTTTAGTTCTTCTAGGTCCTTGTTAAATGTTTCTTGCATTTTGTCTATTCTATTTCCACAATTTTGGATCATCTTTACTATCATTATTCTGAATCCTTTTTCAGGTAGACTGCCTATTTCCTCTTCATTTGTTAGGTCTGGTGCGTTTTTATCTTGCTCCTTCATCTGCTGTGTGTTTTTCTGTCTTCTCATTTTGCTTATCTTACTGTGTTTGGGGTCTCCTTTTTGCAAGCTACAGGTTCGTAGTTCCCGTTGTTTTTGGTGTCTGTCCCCAGTGGCTAAGGTTGGTTCAGTGGGTTGTGTAGGCTTCCTGGTGGAGGGGACTAGTGCCTGTGTTCTGGTGGATGAGGCTGGATCTTGTCTTTCTGGTGGGCAGATCCACGTCTGGTGGTGTGTTTTGGGGTGTCTGTGGACTTATGATGATTTTAGGCAGCCTCTCTGCTAATGGGTGGTGTTGTGTTCCTGTCTTGCTAGTTGTTTGACATAGGGTGCCCAGCACTGTAGCTTGCTGGTCGTTGAGTGAAGCTGGGTGCTGGTGTTGAGATGGAGATCTCTGGGAGATTTTCGCCATTTGATATTATGTGGAGCTGGGAGGTCTCTTGTGGACCAGTGTCCTGAAGTTGGCTCTCCCACCTCAGAGGCACAGCACTGACTCCTGGCTGCAGCACCAAGAGCCTTTCATCCACACCGCTCCTTAATTTGGGATGATTCGTTGTCTATTCAGGTATTCCACAGATGCAGGGTATATCAAGTTGATTGTGGAGCTTTAATCCGCTGCTTCTGAGGCTGCTGAGAGAGATTTCCCTTTCTCTTCTTTGTTCTCACAGGTCCCAGGGGCTCAGCTTTGGATTTGGCCCTGCCTCTGTGTGTAGGTCACCGGAGGGTGTCTGTTCTTTGCTCAGACAGGATGGGGTTAAAGGAGCAGCTGATTCGGGGGCTCTGGCTCACTCAGGCCGGGCGGGAGGGAGGGGCACGGAGTGCAGGGTGAGCCTGCGGCAGCAGAGGCTGGCATGACGTTGTACCAGCCTGAGGTGCGCCGTGCGTTCTCCCGGGGTAGTTGCCCCTGGATCCCGGGACCCTGGCAGTGGCAAGCCCTGCACAGGCTTCCCGGAACAGGGGGGTGGATAGTGACCTGTGCTCGCACACAGGCTTCTTGGTGGCGGCAGCAGCAGCCTTAGAGTCTCATGCCTGTCTCTGGGGTCCACGCTTTTAGCCACGGCTCGCGCCCGTCTCTGGAGCTCCTTTAAACAGCGTTCTTAATCCCCTCTCCTCGCGCACCAGGAAACAAAGAGGGAAGAAAAAATCTCTTGCCTCTTCGGCAGGTCCAGACTTTTCCCCGGACCCCCTCACGGCCAACTGTGGCGCACTAACCCCCTGCAGGCTGTGTTCACGCCGCCATCCCCACTCCTCTCCCTGCGTTCCGACCGAAGCCTGAGCCTCAGCTCTCATCCCCGCCTGCCCCGGCGGGGGAGCAGACAAGCCTCTTGGGCTGGCGAGTGCTGGTCGGCCCTGATCCTCTGTGCTGGAATCTCTCCGCTTTGCCCTCCACACCCCTGTTGCTGTGCTCTCCTCCGCGGCTCCGAAGCTTTCCCCCTCCACCACCTGCAGTCTCCGCCCGCTAAGGGGCTTCCTAGTGTGGGCTTCCTTCCTGCACCTCCCACTGGTGCAGGTCCCATCCCTATCCTTTTGTCTCTGTTTATTCTTCTTTCTTTTGCCCTACCCAGGTACGTGGGGGTTTTCTTCCCTTTTAGGAGGTCTGATGTCTTCTGCCAGTGTTCAGTAGGTGTTCTGTAGGAGTTGTTCCATGTGTAGATGTATTTCTGGTGTATCCATTTTTTTCTTTTAATGTTTATACTTTGTTTCTACTGCAAAGACCTTCCCCTGTATCCTTTTCAATTCATGAATTTCTGTGGTATACTACATTATTGCCCTCGATTATTTACTCTGCCCTTCCTTATAATAGGATTACACATCTTTGCCCATTGTTGTATGATTTCCGGAACCACTTCTTGGGGAAGGGCTTTCTTCTCCATCCCATCCTTGCCAAGGTTCATCATGTGATGTTTTAAACAATGAGTTGTCAACAGAAGTAATGTATACCATGCCTACGCAGAAGCATTAAGCATCATTGAGTGATTAGTCCTTGCTCTTTCTCTTGGCCAGTAGAATAGCATCTTTCGGATGGAGGCTGTCCATCAGCAATGCAACTGTAATCCCTGACATGTAATACAGGCAAGAAATAAAGCATTGTTTTGGCAAGCCACTGATTTTTATGCTGCTTATTACAGCAGCACACACTAGTAAAAGCTGACTAATATACTATGGAGACTCAATTTCATGAACTTGAAAGGCCATTCTATTGACAGAGTCAGAAAACCAATGCTGAATGCTTGACTTTGTCACCCCTGGATGTGGTAATATATTAACTTCTGTGAGTCCCTTCCTCTCATATGGAAAACAGGAAACATTTTTTCCTGACCTGATAAACTAACAGGGTTGATTGTGAATAATGTATAAAAAAGTGTTTTGAAAGTACCGTTGGGTGTTAATCTTATTCAGGATTGATATCTTCCCTCAAGTATTTCTGCCTCCAGCTTGTCTGTCAAATATAAGGTGTTTGGGGACATATTGCTTTCATGAAGTGTTGATAATGGGCAAGAAGAATGAAACAACACGACCAAACCAAAGAGGTAATTAGAGAAAAAGATTTGGTCATCCAGCCGAGACTATGATCCAGCTAGGAATTCAGAAAACCCTAGACAAGGTGGGGAAAGTAAGACTTTCCTGCCATAAGGACTGGAGAAAACAAAAAAGACTGAGTACTAGAAGGGAGGAAACTTCCAAAAAACCTGAGATAATAAATAAAGTACATTTTTACAATAGTGTTGACTATGTGCCAGGATCTTTGTAAGCACTCTACAGGCCTTCTCACTTTATATGAATTCACACAACTCTTTAGGGGAGTACTATGTTTATTCCCACTTTACAGTTAAAGAAATGACGCACAGAAATGTTAGGCCACTTGCCCAAGGTCAGAGGGCTAGTGAGTGGCACAGCTGGAATTCCAAACCAGGTAATCTGGCTTCGGAGTCTGTGTACTTCCCTTTAACCAGATTCGTGATTCCATGACTCTAAAAAGGAGAGGGTGCAAAGTTCCACAAATTTTGAAAACCTCATTGAACTCAAGGGAAGAATATAAAAGAAGATGGATAATTAATTAAAGTAAATCTACCCATTCCTTGCTAAGAAAACTTATTGCCATCGATGCTTAAAATATGAAGGAAAGTAGAAAATTTTAGTGAAACTGTTTATTGTTATTCAAGCCAGAAATGTCTCATTAGCAAAAAATATTCTATTTAAAATAAATAAAAAATCAGATATTTTGGACAGATTTATTCACAAAGATGTTCATTAGGAATTACTTATTAAAAATTAAAATTTAGCATAGCCCAGGGACCAAAAATATAATGAATACAGAAATCACAGCACAGCCACGATTGATATTTATGCAGAAATTTTAATGACATGGGAAACAATATAATTTAAAGAATAATATATGTTGAGACAGAACTGTATCTATACTATGATCTCTAAGGCCAAAGTTAGAAGGAAATAAACTAAAACATTAACCCTGATTGTTCATATGAGGAGGAATCATGATTGATGTTTATTTCTTTCAGGATTTTTGGTCTACATGTTTAAAATTTTCTAAAATATGGACAAATTACTTTTATAATATGAAAAAAAATAGTGGCACTTAATCAAAGGAGACACAGTCTTCCTTTTATAGATGCGTGAATGTATATGTGTGTGTCATTAAAAACAAACCAACAACTAATGAAAGGATAGAAATGAGATCAATGAGATAGGAAGTGAGATGAAGTGAAGTGAACTAAGCAAACCATATTCACTCATTATCCCTTATTAACCAAATTCAGAGAAATATGAAGGATTTGTGTGACTCTTTGAACATGACAAAGAATGAAACAAATTGCCGTCATAGAGAATTACTCCTGTCTTTGATAGAGGAGTTAATGAATTATAAAACAAATTTTTTAAATCCATAATTTTTAACTTTAAGAATATAATAATTGAATAGTTCTGCAAATATATACCATAGACATATGTATTTATTTATTTACTGTTAATTTTGCAATCCATTTGAATGCTAGTTTGCATTTATCAATATATTTCTATAAGGTCAACAAAAATTTCTTTATAAAATGTATCTTACTTCAAAAGAACTATACATTATAAGCATTCAGTCCATTAATATGTATATAATCTACTTTACATGCTTATTTACATTTACTGCAAGACTAGGCAATATGAACTCAGGCGTTCAGCAATGCCCAATTGTTGATGAATTTTGCTGAGCCACAAGATATACAATTTGTTACCAAATATTTTCCTTTTATTTTAGGAAATTATAATCTTTCCATGAGACTAATTTCTATTTTGGAACATTAACTCATTTTTAGCAAGAACATTCAGTTGGTACATTTAGTATAATAAATTGTATATTATTTTAAATGAATACATGTTTTCCATAATTAGAATGGTGTGAATATTAAGTGTTTGACCATAGACAGTTAAAAGTACCTCTTAGATATTTTCCAGATTTATTAATCTAATTTTAATAGCCACCTGATTTCAATTCTGTTGACAACATATATTAAAATAATATCCTGATGTTACATATTTAGATTTTTGTTTCTAATTTGGTGACATATTATCTAAAATTAAACTGTACTCTCTATCCTTACTTCAAAGCCTGAACTTTTAGCCCCTCATAACCTCCTGCTTACTGTATACCTTACACTTCCTCCACATATTTATGGATATCTTTTCTCAGGTATGTTTACTTCAAATATAACATTTCTTTAGAATTATTCTTGGAATGGATTTATTTAGTCCAAAATATTTATGGATTTATTAGTCAGGATTCAACCAGAGAAACGGAACCAACTCCTAAGATACAGGTAAATAGATGATAGCTAGCTAGATGGATAGCCTTCAATATTCTTGGTCCTTTACAATTCCATATCAATTTCCATACAAATACACCAATACACCTACATTCATACACACACATACTCACCCCTACCAGGATTTTGATTGGGATTGCATTAATGTATAGATCAATTTGGGGATGTGATATCTTTACAAAATCAAGTCTTTCCATCCAGGAATGTTTTATATATTTCCATTTATTTAGGTCCTCTTTAATATATTTCTATATTATTTTGTAGTTTCAGTGTAGAGGTCATGTATTTATTTTGTTAGATTTATTTCTAGGTATTTAATATTTATGTTATTATAAATGGTTTATTTTTAAAATTTCATTTTATATTTATTCATTGCTTCTGTATAGAAATATAGTTAATTTTATATTTTGATCTTGTATACAGTGACCTTTAAATTTAAATTTACTTATTAATTCTAATATCACATCTGTAGTTTCTTTTGGAATACCTATGTCATCTGAAAATAATAGGTTTTTTTCCTTTCTTTCTAAACGTTATGCCTTTTATTTGTCTTTCTTCTTATCTTGCACTGGATAGGAACACCAGTACCATAGTTAATAACAGCAATAGTGGGCACTCTTGTTGTTTTCCCAAATTCGGAGAAATCATTTTGAATAATTCAACATTAAGTATATATTTGCTGCCTTTTCTGAACTACTCATTATCAGATTATGGTAGTTCTTTTCTATTCTTAGTTTGATAATTAAGTTATAAATGGATACAGATTTTAATGAATTTCAGTTAATTTAAGAATTGGCATTTTTGTACTCTTTCTTCCTGTCTACACACTTCATTTATTCAACTCTTGTTTTCAATCTTTCAATGAAGTCCTGTAGTTTTCTTAAAATAGGTACTATGCTTTCTTGTTAGAATTATTCTTGGGATTTTAAGGTCCCATTATAAATAGGGTATTTTTTATTCATTACATTTTCTAATTGGTTATTGTTAGGATACAAGAAAAATTGATTTTATTTTGCTATTCATGATGTGTCTAGTCATTGTATTGTGCTCTGAAATTTCTTATTAACATAAGATGCATTTATTTGATGTCTTTTGATATTCTAGGGATATGATAGGATGGTTGGGAAAAAAGATACTTTTCCTCTTAAAAGATACTTTTCCTCTTGCTTATCAAAAACTAGAACTCTTAATCCTGTTTGATGTCTAATTGCATTACCCTAAATTTCTGGAAAAATTATAAACAAAATGGATGTGTATTCCTTATTTTGTTGCTGATTTTGTAAAGAATGCGTCTAGAATCTCATCATTATGAATAATTCTAATTCTGTTTTAGATACATATGCTTCACTATAAAATGGGAGCATTTCTCTATTATCAGTTTTCTCAGACTTTTTTTTCTTTTAAAAAAGAAAAGATATTGAAAGTTTCATGGATTTTTTTCATAATCCATTGAGAGGATCATAAGGCAAGTGTTTTAATGTTCTGTTGAATAGTTGCTCCCTGTATTTTATTTGCTCTTATATACCTATATTCATAAGAATAGTTAGTCTAGCACCTTTTAAAAAACATGTACATTCTTAATAACATATTGCGTTACAATAACTGACATCTCAGGAATTACTAAATGTTCTTTAAAAATAAAAACACTTAGTGTTTAAGGACAGGAGAGAAACAATATGAAAGTATATTCTTTTTTTTTTTTTCATTTTAACATCTTTATTGGAGTATAATTGCTTTACAATGGTATGATAGTTTCAGCTTCACAACAAAATGAATCAGTTATATATATACATATGTTCCCATATCTCTTCCCGCCTGCCTCTCCCTCCCTCCCACCCTCCCTATCCCACCCCTCCAGGTGGTCACAAAGCACCGAGCTGATCTCCCTATGCTATACGGCTGCTTCCCACTAGCTATCTACCTTATGTTTCGTAGTGTATATATGTCCATGCCTCTCTCTCGCTTTGTCACAGCTCACCCTTCCCCCTCCCCATATCCTCAAGTCCATTCTCTAGTAGGTCTGTGTCTTTATTCCTGTTTCACCCCTAGGTTTTTCATAACATTTTTTTTTCTTAAATTCCATATATATGTGTTAGCATACGGTATTTGTCTCTCTCTTTCTGACTTACTTCACTCTGTATGACAGACTCTAGGTCTATCCACCTCATTACAAATAGCTCAATTTCGTTTCTTTTTATGGCTGAGTAATATTCCATTGTATATATGTGCCACATCTTCTTTATCCATTCATCCGATGATGGGCACTTAGGTTGTTTCCATCTCTGGGCTATTGTAAATAGAGCTGCAATGAACATTTTGGTACATGACTCTTTTTGAATTTCGGTTTTCTCAGGGTATATGCCCAGTAGTGGGATTGCTGGGTCATATGGTAGTTCTATTCGTAGTTTTTTAAGGAACCTCCATACTGTTCTTCACAGTGGCTGTATCAATTTACATTCCCACCAACAGTGCAAGAGGATTCCCTTTTCTCCACACCCTCTCCAGCATTTATTGTTTCTAGATTTTTTGATGATGGCCATTCTGACTGGTGTGAGATGATATCTCATTGTAGTTTTGATTTGCATTTCTCTAATGATTAGTGATGTTGAGCATTCTTTCACGTGTTTGTTGGCAATCTGTATATCTTCTTTGGAGAAATGTCTATTTAGGTCTTCTGCCCATTTTTGGATGGGGTTGTTTGTTTTTTTGTTATTAAGCTGCATAAGCTGCTTATAAATTTTGGAGATTAATCCTTTGTCAGTTGCTTCATTTGCAAATATTTTCTCCCATTCTGAGGGTTGTCTTTTGGTCTTGTTTATGGTTTCCTTTGCTGCGCAAAAGCTTTTAAGTTTCATTAGGTCCCATTTGTTTACTTTTGTTTTTATTTCCATTTCTCTAGGAGGTGGGTCAAAAAGGATCTTGCTGTGATTTATGTCATAGAGTGTCCTGCCTATGTTTTCCTCTAAGAGTTTGATAGTTTCTGGCCTTACGTTTAGGTCTTTAATCCATTTTGAGCTTATTTTTGTGTATGGTGTTAGGGAGTGATCTAATCTCATACTTTTACATGTACCTGTCCAGTTTTCCCAGCACCACTTATTGAAGAGGCTGTCCTTTCTCCACTGTACATTCCTGCCTCCTTTATCAAAGATAAGGTGGCCATATGTGCGTGGGTTTATCTCTGGGCTTTCTATCCTGTTCCATTGATCTATATTTCTGTTTTTGTGCCAGTACCATACTGTCTTGATTACTGTAGCTTTGTAGTATAGTCTGAAGTCAGGAAGCCTGATTCCTCCAGCTCCGTTTTTCGTTCTCAAGATTGCTTTGGCTATTCGGGGTCTTTTGTGTTTCCATACACATTGTGAAATTTTTTGTTCTAGTTCTGTGAAAAATGCCAGTGGTAGTTTGATAGGGATTGCATTGAATCTGTAGATTGCTTTGGGTAGTAGAGTCATTTTCACAATGTTGATTCTTCCAATCCAAGAACATGGTATATCTCTCCATCTATTTGTATCATCTTTCATTTCTTTCATCAGTGTCTTATAATTTTCTGCATACAGGTCTTTTGTCTCCTTAGGTAGGTTTATTCCTAGATATTTTATTCTTTTTGTTGCAATGGTAAATGGGAGTGTTTTCTTGATTTCACTTTAAGATTTTTCATCATTATGTATAGGAATGCCAGAGATTTCTGTGCATTAATTTTGTATCCTGCTACTTTACTAAATTCATTGATTAGCTCTAGTAGTTTTCTGGTAGCATCTTTAGGATTCTCTATGTATAGTATCATGTTATCTGCAAAGAGTGACAGCTTTACTTCTTCTTTTCCGATTTGGATTCCTTTTATTTCCTTTTCGTCTCTGATTGCTGTGGCTAAAACTTCCAAAACTATGTTGAATAAGAGTGGTGAGAGTGGGCAACCTTGTCTTGTTCCTGATCTTAGTGGAAATGCTTTCAGTTGTTCACCATTGAGGACGATGTTGGCTGTGGGTTTGTCATATATGGCCTTTATTATGTTGAGGAAAGTTCCCTCTATGCCTACTTTCTGGAGGGTTTTTATCATAAATGGGTGTTGAATTTTGTCAGAAGCTTTCTCTGCATCTATTTAGATGATCATATGGTTTTTCTCCTTCAGTTTGTTAATATGGTGTATCACGTTGATTGATTTGCGTATATTGAAGAATCCTTGCATTCCTGGAATAAACTCCACTTGATCATGGTGTATGATCCTTTTAATGTGCTGTTGGATTGTGTTTGCTAGTATTTTGTTGAGGATTTTTGCATCTATGTTCATCAGTGATATTGGCCTGTAGTTTTCTTTCTTTGTGACATCCTTGTCTGGTTTTGGTATCAGGGTGATGGTGGCCTCGTACAATGAGTTTGGGAGTGTTCCTCCCTCTGCTATATTTTGGAAGAGTTTGAGAAGGATAGGTGTTAGCTCTTCTCTAAATGTTTGATAGAATTTGCCTGTGAAGCCATCTGGTCCTGGGCTTTTGTTTGTTGGAAGATTTTTAATCACAGTTTCAATTTCAGTGCTTGTGATTGGTCTGTTCATATTTTCTATTTCTTCCTGATTCAGTCTTGGCAGATTGTACCTTTCTAAGAATTTGTCCATTTCTTCCAGGTTGTCCATTTTATTGGCATAGAGTTGCTTGTAGTAATCTCTCATGATCTTTTGTATTTCTGCAGTGTCAGTTGTTACTTCTCCTTTTTCATTTCTAATTCTATTGATTTGAGTCTTCTCCCTTTTTTTCTTCATGAGTCTGGCTAATGGTTTATCAATTTTGTTTATCCTTTCAAAGAACCAGCTTTTAGTTTTATTGATCTTTGCTATCGTTTCCTGCATTTCTTTTTCATTTATTTCTGATCTGATTTTTATGATTTCTTTCCTTCTGCTAACTTTGGGTTTTTTTTGTTCTTCTTTCTCTAGTTGCTTTAGGTGCAAGGTTAGGTTGTTTATTCGAGATGTTTCCTGTTTCTTAAGGTAGGATTGTATTGCTATAAACTTCCCTCTTAGAACTGCTTTTGCTGCATCCCATAGATTTTGAGTCGTCGTGTCTCCATTGTCATTTGTTTCTAGGTATTTTTTTATTTCCTCTTTGATTTCTTCAGTGATTACTTCGTTATTAAGTAGTGTATTGTTTAGCCTCCATGTGTTTGTATTTTTTACAGATCTTTTCCTGTAATTGATATCTAGTCTCATGGCATTGTGGTCTGAAAAGATACTTGATACAATTTCAATTTTGTTAAATTTACCAAGGCTTGATTTGTGACCCAAGATATGATCTATCCTGGAGAATGTTCCATGAGCACTTGAGAAAAATGTGTATTCTGTTGTTTTTGGATGGAATGTCCTATAAATATCAATTAAGTCCATCTCGTTCAATGTATCATTTAAAGCTTGTGTTTCCTTATGTATTTTCGTTTTGGATGATCTGTCCATTGGTGAAAGTGGGGTGTTAAATTCCCCTACTATGAATGTGTTACTGTCAATTTCCCCTTTTATGGCTGTTAGTATTTGCCTTATGTATTGAGGTGCTCCTATGTTGGGTGCATAAATATTTACAATTGTTATATCTTCTTCTTGGATCGATCCCTTGATCATTATGTAGTGTCCTTCTTTGTCTCTTCTAATAGTCTTTGTTTTAAAGTCTATTTTGTCTGATATGAGAATTGCTACTCCAGCTTTCTTTTGGTTTCCACTTGCATGAAATACCTTTTTCCATCCCCTTACTTTCAGTCTGTATGTGTCTCTAGGTCTGAAGTGGGTCTCTTGTAGACAGCAAATATATGGGTCTTGTTTTTGTATCCATTCAGCCAATCTGTGTCTTTTGGTGGGAGCATTTAGTCCATTTACATTTAAGATAATTATCGATATGTGTGTTCCCATTCCCATTTTCTGAATTGTTTTGGATTTGTTATTGTAGGTCTTTTCCTTCTTTTGTGTTTCTTGCCTAGAGAAGTTCCTTTAGCATTTGTTGTAGAGCTGGTTTGGTGGTGCTGAACTCTCTCAGCTTTTGCTTGTCTGAAAGGTTTTAATTTCTCCATCAAATCTGAATGAGATCCTTGCTGGGTAGAGTAATCTTGGTTGCAGGTTTTTCTCCTTCAACACTTTCAATATGTCCTGCCACTCCCTTCTGGCTTGCAGAGTTTCTGCTGAAAGATCAGCTGTTAACCTTATGGGGATTCCCTTGTGTGTTATTTGTTGTTTTTCCCTTGCTGCTTTTAATATGCTTTCTTTGTATTTAATTTTTGACAGTTTGATTAATACATGTCTTGGCGTATTTCTCCTTGGATTTATCCTGTATGGGACTCTCTGTGCTTCCTGGACTCGATTAACTATTTCCTTTCCCATATTAGGGAAGTTTTCAACTATAATCTCTTCAAATATTTTCTCAGTCCCTTTCTTTTTCTCTTCTTCTTCTGGAGCCCCTATAATTCGAATGTTGGTGCGTTTAATGTTGTCCCAGAGGTCTCTGAGACTGTCCTCAGTTCTTTTCATTCTTTTTTCTTTATTCTGCTCTGCAGTAGTTATTTCCACTATTTTATCTTCCAGGTCACTTATCCGTTCTTCTGCCATTGATGCCATCTAGAGTATTTTTCATTTCATTTATTGTGTTGGTTTCATCTTTAGGTCCTTGTTAACTGATTCTTGCATTTTGTCTATCTTTAGGTCCTTGTTAACTGATTCTTGCATTTTGTCTATTCTATTTCCAAGATTTTGGGTCATCTTTACTATCATTATTCTGAATTCTTTTTCAGGTAGACTGCCTATTTCCTCTTCATTTGTTAGGTCTGGTGGGTTTTTATCTTGCTCCTTCATCTGCTGTGTGTTTTTCTGTCTTTTCATTTTGCTTATCTTACTCTGTTTGGGGTCTCCTTTTTGTAGGCTGCAGGTTCGTAGTTCCTGTTGTTTTTGGTGTCTGTCCCCAGTGGCTGAGGTTGGTTCAGTGGGTTGTGTAGGCTTCCTGGTGGAGGGTACTAGTGCCTGTGTTCTGGTGGATGAGGCTGGATCTTGTCTTTCTGGTGGGCGGGTCCACATCGTGTTTTGGGGTGACTGTAGACTTATTATGATTTTGGGCAGCCTCTCTGCTAATGGGTGGTGGTGTGTTCCTGTCTTGCTAGTTGTTTGGCATAGGATGTCCAGCACTGTAGCTTGCTGGTCATTGAGTGAAGCTGGGTGCTGGTGTTGAGATGGAGATCTCTGGGAGATTTTCGCCATTTGATATTATGTGGAGCTGGGAGGTCTCTTGTGGACCAGTGTCCTGAAGTTGGCTCTCCCACCTCAGAGGCACAGCATTGACTCCTGGCTGCAGCACCAAGAGCCTTTCATCCACACCGCTCCTTTATTTGGGATGATTTGTTGTCTGTTTATGTATTCCACAGATGCAGCGTACATCAAGTTGATTGTGGAGCTTTAATCTGCTGCTTCTGAGGCTGCTGGGAGAGATTTCCCTTTCTCTTCTTTGTTCTCACAGCTCCCAGGGGCTCAGCTTTGGATTTGGCCCCGCCTGTTCGTGTAGGTTGCCGGAGGGCGTCTGTTCTTTGCTCAGACAGGACGGGGTTAAAGGAGCCGCTGATTCGGAGGCTCTGGCTCACTCAGGCCGGGGGGTAGGGAGGGTCACGGAGTGCGGGGCAGGCCTGCAGCGGCAGAGGCCAGCGTGACGTTGCTAGCCAGAGGCGTGCCGTGCGTTCTCCCGGGGGAGTTGTCCCTGGATCCCGGGACCCTGGCAGTGGCGCACCGCACAGGCTCCTCGGAAGGGGGTGTGGATAGTGACCTGTGTTCGCACACAGGCTTCTTGGTGGCGGCAGCAGCGGCCTTAGCGTCTCATGTCTGTCTCTGGGCTCCGCACTTTTAGCCACGGCTCGTGCCCGTCTCTGGAGCTCTCTTAAGCAGCGTTCTTAATCCCCTCTCCTCGTGCACCAGGAAACTAAGAGGAAAGAAAAAGTCTCTTGCCTCTTCGGCAGGTCCAGACTTTTCCCCGGAGTCCCTCACGGCCAGCCGTGGTGCACTAACCTCCTGCAGGCTGTGTTCACGCCGCCAACCTCAGTCCTCTCCCGGCGCTCCGACAGAAGCCGGAGCCTCAGCTCCCAGCCCCGCCCTCCCCGTTGAGCGAGCAGACAAGCCTCTCAGCTGGTGAGTGCCGGTCGGCGCCGATCTTCTGCACTGGAATCTCTCCGCTTTGCCCTCCGCACCCATTGCTGTGCTCTCCTCCGCGGCTCCGAAGCTCCCCCACTCCGCCACCCACAGTCTCCACCCGCGAAGGGGCTTCCTAGTGTGTGGACACTTTTCCTCCTTCACAGCTCCCTCCCGCTGGGGCAGGACCCGTCCCTATCCTTTTGTCTCTGTTTATTTTTTTCTTTTGCCCTAACCAGGTACGTGGGGGGTTCCTTGCCTTTTGGGAGGTCTGAGGTCTTCTGCCAGCATTCAGTAGGTGCTCCGTAGGAGTTGTTCCACGCGTAGATGTATTTCTGGTGTATCTGTGGGGAGGAAGGTGATCTCCGAGTCTTACTCTTCCACCATCTTCCTGAAAGTATATTCTATAACTAAACTGTGTTACAAAATTTAAAAATAATTCATTTTTCTTATCATAAATTTCCATTGCATAAAAATGGTCACACAAAGAAAGACTTTTTTTTTTCTTTTTTCTTGCGGTACGCGGGCCTCTCACTGTTGTGGCCTCTTCCGTTGCGGAGCACAGGCTCCGGACATGGAGGCTCAGCGGCCATGGCTCACGGGACCGGCCGCTCTGCGGCATGTGGGATCCTCTCGGACCAGGGCACGAACCCGCGTCCCCCGCACCAACAGGTGGCCTCCCAACCACTGCGCCACCAGGGAAGCCTGTAAAGACTTTTCATACTTAATAAATGTCTTCCATTTACCATTCTCAAACATATCCATGTGGAATATGTTCCCATGAAAAAACATTGTCATTTCCTAGCCATACCAACTTTGGCAAATGATTTAATAATATCAAACTTCAATTTCCACATCTATCAAACTGTTGTAACAATGCTATCTCTAATTGCCTCACTAGATAGCTATGAAAACAAAATGAGATAGTGCATGTGAAATTGCTTCAGAAACCATAAAGACTGTAAAGTGTTGTAGGACATTTCAGATATGTGGGGTTGACCATAAAATTTCAATATCTTCCCCTGTCACTTGCCTACAATCAAAGAGAGACAACTGATGCAAACAAAATTAAAATGCCAAATAATAAGAGAAAGGACAATGTATCATTCATATAATATTGGAGACTTATCAGACTGATTATTTCTCTCTGTATTCCAGGATTCTTGCTGATATCACCATCTACATTGATGATCCATCCCATTCCATGGCCTCTCAATTTCTTGCATTCATCACTTGCAGTAATCATGCCCTGCATCTCAGTTGTTTTAACAATAACTGCACACCTGCCAAAGTCTCAACTTCAAGCATCCTAAGCTCTGTCTGATAAGCCTACTCTTTTAAGCCTATTCCTTTCAGTACCGATGTCAACAATTCTTCAACCTTACAATTTCCTCCAAAACACCAGTGCTGAAGTCCTCTCTTACTCCTCTCTTCCTTCCTTACCTGTCTTAGATATCACTATCATTAAGAGCATTGCTTTGAAAATATCCTCTACTTCCCTGTTCCTCTCTCCTGTCATTGCTTGTGTTCAGAAAATATAATTCCAACTTGGTTTAAGTATAACTCACTGCTGCTTCTGTGTCTGTACCGACTGGAAAGCTAAGAGTGAGCTTGTTGTAAATTAACCTCATTTTAAATTGTTAATAATAATACTCAACTGGGCCTCAGTTAGCCTTCAATTCTATTAGATTGTCCTCCTCAATTCACTATCCCATTTTTCAAAAACATGACTAATTCACATCTCTTTCCTCAAAACTGCAATACCCATTCTTCTCCTCACGTTCTTTTGATAACTAGCTTTTGTCTATTTTTTTTTTTTTTTTTTTGGCCGTGTCACATGGCATGCGGGGTCTTAGTTCCCCAACCAGGGATCGATCCCGTGCCCCCTGCAGTGGAAGCGTGGAGTGCAAAGCTCTGGACCGCCAGGGAATTCCCTGATAACTAGTTCTTATTTCACTGAGCAGACAGAAAAGACAATTAGAGAACTTCCACACACTTCTGTACCACTTTGAGTAACCTACTGGCTTCTATAATAATCATTTCTGTCTTTTCTCTGGTTACTAAGGCCAGCTCACCACTTGTACACAAAATTCCATCTCTTTCTCCCCTTTCAGCACTTCTGATGATTTCCCCTCTCTCGCCTACATTATCAATTTTCCCACTTCTACTAGATTATTCTTATAATAGAAACAGGCTCTCATATCCCATTTTATGACACTCCTGTAATTCCCTCATTTCCAAACATTAAAAAATACTTGCTTTCATCATTTTACAGTAAAATTCAGTGCAACTGTTGTCTCCATTTGCTGAATCCACTTGCCTTCCACTCAGTCTCTCCTGAACCCACTCCAGTCAGGTTTTATGAAAATTGTTTTTGCAAGTTTACCTCCATGTTGCCAAATACAAAAGACCGTTTCTCACTTTTATCTTGATTTATCTCTCAGCAACACTTGACGCATTTAATGGGCCCAATTATCTCTCAGCAACATTTGACGCATTTAATGAGCCCAATCAATTTCAGCTGCTGTCCTAGGACAATTTGGAATATTCTATTTTCCACATTCCAAAGTGAAATGTAGACCTCCAACTAAACAGAATTTGTAAAGGAGATGTTCAAAAATTGTATATATTTTTAATACTTAGCTGACCACCCATCTTCATTCTCAAAAGAAGTTTGAAAAGGTCGAGAGATGGACCAGAGGTTGGATAGACAATTTTCTTGGAGAATTGTCTTCCAGTTCTATAGCTTTGTCCCTGCTGGCCTGCTAGGGGAGAGTTCCTACACCTCCTGTAAGACTAGTGTAAGAGACGACACAGAAAAATTGTTATGTTTCCCTTGCAGTTTGAGAGACATAGAAGAGTGATGCCTGACTGGCACCCAATGGGCCTTTGACACCAGAGAAAACACTTAGAATTAAAGAAGTTATTAATTCCCACCAGAAGAAGTAAAGAATACATTTTCTTTTTCTTTTTTTTTGTAAGCCAGATGTGGGCAAAGAGAGAAAGAAGAAATAGGAGGGAGAAGGCAAGTTGCTCTGAAATCTCCTTAAAGGTATTTTATCCTAAACGGAAAAGGGAAGAAATGGGACTCCAAGAGAATGTCTCCACAGAGGACACCTGCCCACAGGTAAGCACCTACCAAGTAGTTATGGTAGTTGGCTGAAGAGGCAACTCTCATGACATGAAGTCAGGATGAGATGTTTCTAGTGATGGGGAACTCTGAAGATCCCACATAAATGCCCGATGAGAAATGAGTCAACTCAGAGTAGGAACAGCAGCTCATAACAGTACCAGCCAGGTAAGACCTCTCCTGCCCTCTCACCTCTCCTCCCTCCCATCCAATAACTTTTGGACCTGTGACGTATCAGAAACCATGAGGCATCAAAAAACAACCTGCGAGGGTGTGGGGAAGGAACTACATTTGTTTTAAGTATTCTCAGTGATGGTATCAATCACTAAAATACCCATTGAAAATTACTGGTTTTCTCCATTATCATACTCGAGTTGCATGTAGCTGTAAGAGTATGAACTCAGAGGAGACATGTAAATATCTGAATAACTAAATAAGTGGAGGAGAAAGGACAGCTCTTCCTTAAAGAAGAATTCCAGCTAATAAATGGAGAAGGAATGAAGGCAATAGAAAATCATCTTTAGAACGTCACAGCAGTAATTGCTGCAGGCAACATTCAGTTGTGAAGGCTAAATATTTATTTGGGGGAGATACTTTGAGACTATGCAAATATGTGTTAAGAAAACTAAGAAAAGCATCTCTTCCAAATAAAGATTTATTAATTACAGTGGGAAAAAATGGGAACTTTATAGTGGGGAAACCCAGAAGAAAACTCCTTAATCAAATTATCAAGGTTATTAATTCACTAGTAATAAGACATATTACTACACATCTCTACATATTACATAAGACATCATATCCCTGATAATATCCCTGATATGATGCAATGATAAGGGCATATTACCTGTGTTAATTTCTTTCCAATGATGCATAAATCTAATATAGTCAAGAGAAAAGTAAGGGATATTTTACATAATGTCTACAAGTGCTACAAGTAACTGACAAGTACTGTTCAACATTCTCAGTGTCCTTAAAGTTGAAGGAAGCCTGAGGAAGTATCACAGATTTAAAGGGAACCCTTGTACACTGTTGGTGGGAATGTAAATTGGTGCAGCCACTGTGGAAAACAGTATGAAGGTTTCTCAAAAAACTAAAAATAGAACTATCATATGATACAGAAATTCTCCTCCTGGGTGTATATCTGAAAGAAACGAAAACAGTAATTCAGAAAGATACATGCACTGCAGTGTTCATTGAAGCATTATTTACAACAGCCAAGATACAGAAGAAACCTGTATCCATCAATGAACAAATGGATAAAGAAGATGTGGTATGTATATACAATGGAATACTACTCAGCCGTAAAAGAGGATGAAATTGTGCCATTTGCAACAACATGGATGGACTTGGAGGGTATTATGCTTAGTGAAATAAGTCAGAGAAAAACAAATACTGTGTGATATCACTTATATGTGGAATCTAAAAAATAAAACAAACTAGTGAATATAACAAAAAAGGAGCAAAGATATAGAGAACAAACTAGTGTTACCAGTGGAGAGAGGGAAGTGGGGTAGGTCAACATAGGAGTATTAGATTAAGAGGTACAAACTACTATGTATAAAATAAGCTATAAGAATACATTATACAGCACAAGGAATATAGCTAATATTTTATAACAACTGTAAATAGAATATAACTTTTAAAATTGTGAATCACTATGTTGTACATTTGAAGCCTGTGTAATATTGTACAACTATACCTAAATACAAATTTTTAAAAAAATTTTAAAAAGAGATTAAGGAAGCATGACAGCTAAAGGCAAAGTGGGATCCTGGATTAGCTATTGGGCACAAAAATAGATATTGGTGGAAACGGTTGAGATCTGAATAAAGTTGGTAGCTTACTTAGTATGTTAATTTATTAGTTTCAGTAATTCTACCATAGTTATATAAGATGTTAACATTAGGAGAAGTTAGGGGAAGGGCATATGGGAACTCTCTGAACTAATTTTAGAACTCTTCTGTAAGTCTAAAATTATTTCAAATTAAAATATTGGGGGAAAAACAAACAAACAAACAAAAACCAAACAAACAACCTGATTCAAAAATGGGCAAAGGACTTGTATGAACAGTTGTCCAGACAAGACATACAAATGGTCAATAAGCATGTGAAAACATGCTTACCATCACTAATCATTAGGGGAATGCAAATCAAAACCAGAATGAGATACCACCTCATACCCAGTAGAATGGCTACTATCAAGAGAACAAAAAAGGGGGCAGAGGGGAAGATGGCGGAAGAGTAAGACACAGAGATCACCTTCCTACCCACAGATACACCAGAAATACATCTACAAGTGGAACAACTCCGACAGAACACCTACTGAATGCTGGCAGAAGACCTCAGACCTCCCAAAAGGCAAGAAACTCCCCATGTACCTGGGTAGGGCAAAAGTAAAAAAGAAAAAACAGAGACAAAAGGATAGGGGCGGGACCTGCACCAGTGGGAGGGAGCTGTGAAGGAGGAAAGGTTTCCACACACTAGGAAGCCCCTTCATGGGCGGAGACTGCAGGTGGCGGCGGGGGTGGGAGCTGCGGAGGGCAAAGTGGGGAGACTCCCGCACAGAGGGTCAGTGCCGACCAGCACTCACCAGCCCGAGAGGCTTGTCTACTCACCCGCCGGGGCGGGCGGGGCTGCGAGCTGAGGCTCCGGCTTTAGTCGGAGCACAGGGAGAGGACTGGGGTTGGCTGCGTGAACACAACCTGAAGGGGTTAGTGCACCACGGCTAGCCGGGAGTGAGTCCGGGAAAAGGTCTGGAGCTGCCGAAGAGGCAAGAGACTTTTTCTTCACTCTTTGTTTCCTGGTGCTTCAGGAGAGGGGACTAAGAGCACCGCTTAAAGGAGCTCTAGAGACTGGCGCGAGCCGCGGCTAAAAGCGCAGACCCCAGAGACAGGCGGGAGATGCTAAGGCTGCCGCCACCAAGGGGCCTGTGTGTGAGCACAGGTCACTATCCACACCCCTCTTCCAGGGAGCCTGTGCAGCCCGCCACTGCCATGTTCCCGTGATCCAGGGACAACTTCCCCGGGAGAATGCACGGTGGGCCTCAGGCTGGTGCAACGTCACTCTGGCCTCTGCCACCGCAGGCTTGCCCCGCACTCCGTGCCCCTCGCTACCCCTGGCCTGAGTGAGGCAGAGCCCCAGAATCAGCGGCTCCTTTAACCCCGCCCTGTCTGAACAAAAAACAGACGCCCTCCAGCGATCTACACACAGAGGCGGGGACAAATCCAAAGCTGAGCCCCTGGGAGCTGTGAGAACAAAGAAGAGAAAGGGAAACACCTCCCAGCAGCCTGAGAAGCAGTGGATTAAAGCTCCACAATCAACTTGATGTACCCTACATCTGTGGAATACCCGAATAGACAACGAATCATCCCAAATTGAGGAGGTGGACTTTGAGAGCAAGATTTATGATTTTTTCCCCTTTTCCTCTTTTTGTGAGTGTGTATGTGTATGCTTCTGTGTGAGATTTTGTCTGTATAACTTTGCTTCCACCATTTGTCCTAAGGTTCTATCCATCCGTTTTTTTGTTTTTTTTCTTAATAATTTTTTAATTTAATAATTATTATATTTTATATTATTTTACTTTATCTTCTTTCTTTTTTCGTTCCTTCCTTCTTTCCTACTTGTACTAATTCTTTCTCTCTACTTTTTCTCCCTTTTACTCTGAACCGTGTGGATGAAAGGCTCTTGGTGCTGCAGCCAGGAGTCAATGCTGTGCCTCTGAGGTGGGAGAGCCAACTTCAGGACACTGGTCCACAAGAGACCTCCCAGCTCCACATAATATCAAATGGCGAAAATCTCCCAGAGATCTCCATCTCAACACCAGCACCCACCTTTACTCAACGACCAGCAAGCTACAGTGCTGGGCACCCTATGCCAAACAACTAGCAAAACAGGAACACAACCCCACCCATTAGCAGAGAGGCTGCCTAAAATCATAATAAGTCCACAGACACCCCAAAACACACCAACAGACGTGGACCTGCCCACCAGAGAGACAAGATCCAGCCTCATCCACCAGAACACAGGCACTAGTCCCCTCCACCAGGAAGACTACACAACCCACTGAACCAACCTTAGCCACTGGGGACAGACATCAAAAACAACGCGAACTACGAACCTGCATCTTGCAAAAAGGAGACCCCAAACACAGTAAGATAAGCAAAATGAGAAGACAGAAAAATACACAGCAGATGAAGGAGCAAGATAAAAATGCACCAGACCTAACAAATAGAGAGGAAATAGGCAGTCTACCGGAAAAAGAATTCAAAATAATGATAGTAAAGATGATACAAAATCTTGGAAATAGAATAGACAAGATGCAAGAAACATTTAACAAGGACCTAGAAGGCCTAAAGATGAAACAAACAATGATGAACAAAACAACAAATGAAATGAAAAATACTCTAGATGGGATCAATAGCAGAATAACTGAGGCAGAAGAATGGATAAGTGACCTGGAAGATAAAATAGTGGAAATAACTACTGCAGAGCAGAATAAAGAAAAAAGAATGAAAAGAACTGAGGACAGTCTCAGAGACCACTGGGACAATATTAAACGCACCAACATTCGAATTATAGGGGCTCCAGAAGAAGAAGAGAAAAAGAAAGGGACTGAGAAAATATTTGAAGAGATTATAGTTGAAAACTTCCCTAATATGGGAAAGGAAATAGTTAATCCAGTTCAGGAAGCACAGAGAGTCCCATACAGGATAAATCCAAGGAGAAATATGCCAAGACATATATTAATCAAACTGTCAAAAATTAAATACAAAGAAAGCATATTAAAAGCAGCAAGGGAAAAACAACAAATAACATACAAGGGAATCCCCATAAGGTTAACAGCTGATCTCTCAGCAGAAACTCTGCAAGCCAGAAGGGAGTGGCAGGACATACTGAAAGTGATGAAGGAGAAAAACCTGCAACCAAGATTACTCTACCCAGCAAGGATATCATTCACATTTCATGGAGAAATTAAAACATTTACAGACAACTAAAAGCTGAGAAAGTTCAACACCACCAAACCAGCTTTACAACAAATGCTAAAGGAACTTCTCTAGGCAAGAAACACAAGAGAAGGAAAAGACCTACAATAACGAACCCAAAACAATTTAGAAAATGGGAATAGGAACATACATATCAATAATTACCTTAAATGTAAAAGGACTAAATGCTCCAACCAAAAGACACAGATTGTCTGAATGGATACAAAAACAAGACCCATATATATGCTGTCTACGAGAGACCCACTTCAGACCTAGAGACACATACAGACTGAAAGTAAGGGGATGGAAAAAGATATTTCATGCAAGTGGAAACCAAAAGAAAGCTGGAGTGGCAATTCTCATATCAGACAAAATAGACTTTAAAATAGAGACTATTAGAAGAGATAAAGAAGGACACCACATAATGATCAAGGGACTGATCCAAGAAGAAGATATAACAATTGTAAATATTTATGCACCCAATATAGGAGCACCTCAATACATAAGGCAAATACTAACAGCCATAAAAGGGGAAATCGACAGTAACACATTCATAGTAGGGGACTTTAACACCCCACTTTCACCAATGGACAGATCATCCAAAATGAAAATAAATAAGGAAACACAAGCTTTAAATGATACATTAAACAAGATGGACTTAATTGATATTTATAGGACACTCCATCCAAAAACAACAGAATACACATTTTTCTCAAGTGCTCATGGAACATTCTCCAGGATAGATCATATCTTGGGTCACAAATCAAGCCTTGGTAAATTTAACAAAATTGAAATTGTATCAAGTATCTTTTCAGACCACAACGCCATGAGACTAGATATCAATTACAGGAAAAGATCTGTAAAAAATACAAACACATGGAGGCTAAACAATACACTACTTAATAACGAAGTGATCACTGAAGAAATCAAAGAGGAAATAAAAAAATACCTAGAAACAAATGACAATGGAGACACGACGACTCAAAATCTATGGGATGCAGCAAAAGCAGTTCTAAGAGGGAAGTTTATAGCAATCCAAGCCCACCTTAAGAAACAGGAAACATCTCAAATAAACAACCTAACCTTGTACCTAAAACAATTAGAGAAAGAAGAACAAAAAAACCTCAAAAAGCAGAAGGAAAGAACATAAAATTCAGATCAGAAATAAATGAAAAATAATGCAGGAAACGATAGCAAAGATCAATAAAACTAAAAACTGGTTCTTTGAGACGATAAACAAAATTGATAAACCATTTGCCAGACTCATGAAGAAAAAAAGGGAGAAGACTCAAATCAATAGAATTAGAAATGAAAAAGGAGAAGTAACAACTGACACTGCAGAAATACAAAAGATCATGAGAGATTGCTACAAGCAACTCTATGCCAATAAAATGGACAATGTGAAAGAAATGGACAAATTCTTAGAAATGCACAACCTGCCAAGACTGAATAAGGAAGAAAGAGAAAACATGAACAGATCAATCACAAGCACTGAAATTGAAACTGTGATTAAAAATCTTCCAACAAACAAAAGCCCAGGACCAGATGGCTTCACAGGCAAATTCTATCAAACATTTAGAGAAGAGCTAATGCCTATCCTTCTCAAACTCTTCCAAAATGTAGCAGAGGGAGGAACACTCCCAAATTCCTTCTACAAGGCCACCATCACCTTGATACCAAAGCCAGACAAGGATGTCACCAAGAAAGAAAACTACAGGCCAATATCACTGATGAACATAGATGCAAAAATCCTTAACAAAATATTAGCAAACAGAATCCAACAACTCATTAAAAGGATCATACACCATGATGAAGTGGGGTTTATTCCAGAAATGCAAGGATTCTTCACTATATGCAAATCAATCAGTGTGATAAACCATATTAACGAATTGAAGGAGAAAAACCATATGATCATCTCAATAGATGCAGAGAAAGCTTTTGACAAAATTCAACACCCATTTATGATAAAAACCCTGCAGAAAGTGGGCATAGAGGGAACTTTCCTCAACATAATAAAGGCCATATATAACAAACACACAGCCAACATCATCCTCAATGGTGAAAAACTGAAAGCATTTCCACTAAGATAAGGAACAAGAGAAGGTTGCCCACTCTCACCACGCTTATTCAATATAGTTTTGGAAGTTTTAGCCACAGTAATCAGAGAAGAAAAGGAAATAAAAGGAATCCAAATCGGAAAAGAAGAAGTAAAGCTATCACTGTTTGCAGATGACATGATACTATACATAGAGAATCCTAAAGATGCTACCAGAAAACTACTAGAGCTAATCAATGAATTTGGTAAAGCTGCAGTATACAAAATTAATGCACAGAAATCGCTGGCATTCCTATACATTAATGATGAAATATCTGAAAGTGAAATCAAGAGAACACTCCCATTTACCACTGCAATAAAAAGAATAAAATATCTAGAAATAAACATACCTAAGAAGACAAAAGACCTGTATGCAGAAAATTATAAGACAGTGAAGAAAGAAATTAAAGATGATACAAATAGATGGAGAGATATACCATGTTCTTGGATTGGAAGAATCAACATTGTGAAAATGACTCTACTGTCCAAAGCAATCTACAGATTCAATGCAATCCCTATCAAACTACCACTGGCATTTTTCACAGAACTAGAACAAAAAATTTCACAATGTGTATGGAAACACAAAAGACCCCGAATAGCCAAAGCAAGCTTGAGAATGAAAAACGGAGCTGGAGGAATTAGGCTCCCTGACTTCAGACTATACTACAAAGCTACAGTAATCAAGACAGTATGGTATTGGCACAAAAACAGAAATATAGATCAATCGAACAGGATAGAAAGCCCAGAGGTAAACCCATGCACATATGGCCACCTTATCTTTGATAAAGGAGGCAGGAATGTACAGTGGAGAAAGGATAGCCTCTTCAATAAGTGGTGCTGGGAAAACTGGACAGCTACATATAAAAGTATGAGATTAGATCACTCCCTAACACCATACACAAAAATAAGCTGAAAATGGATTAAAGACCTAAATGTAAGGCCAGAAACTATCAAACTCTTAGAGGAAAACATAGGCAGGACACGCTATGACATAAATCACAGCAAGATCCTTTTTGACCCACCTCCTAGAGAAATGGAAATAAAAACAAAAATAAACATATGGGATCTAATGAAACTTCAAAGCTTTTGCACAGCAAGGGAAACCATAAACAAGACCAAAAGACAACCCTCAGAAAGGAAGAAAATATTTGCAAATGAAGCAACTGACAAAGGATTAATTTCCAAAATTTACAAGCAGCACATGCAGCTCAATAACAAAAAAACAAACAACCCCATCCAAAAATGGGCAGAAGACCTAAATAGACATTTTTCCAAAGAAGATATACAGACTGCCAACAAACACATGAAAGAATGCTCAACATCATTAATCATTAGAGAAATGCAAATCAAAACTATAATGAGATGTCCTCTCACACCAGTCAGAATGGCCATAATCAAAAAATCTAGAAACAATAAATGCTGGAGAGGGTGTGGAGAAAAGGGAACACTCCTACACTGCTGGTGGGAATGTGAATTGGTACAGCCACTATGGAAAACAGTATGGAGGTTCCTTAAAAATCTACAAATAGAACTACCATATGACCCAGCAATCCCACTACTGGGCATATACCCTGAGAAAATCATAATTCAAAAAGAGTCATGTACCAAAATGTTCATTGAAGCTCTATTTACAATAGCCCAGAGATGGAAACAACCTAAGTGCCCATCATCGGATGAATGGATAAAGAAGATGTGGCACATATATGCAATGGAATATTACTCAGCCATAAAAGGAAACGAAATTGAGCTATTTGTAATGAGGTGGAAAGACCTAGAGTCTGCCATACAGAGTGAAGTAAGTCAGAAAGAGAAAGACAGATACTGTATGCTAACACATATATATGGAATTTAAGAAAAAAAATGTCATGAAGAACCTAGGGATAAGACAGGAATAAAGACACAGACTTACTGGAGAACGGACTTGAGGATATGGGGAGGGTGAGGGGGAAGGGTGAGCTGTGACATAGCGCGAGAGAGGCATGGACATATATACACTACCAAACGTAAGGTAGATAGCTAGTGGGAAGCAGCCGCATAGCACAGGGATATCAGCTCGGTGCTTTGTGACCTCCTGGAGGGGTGGGATAGGGAGGGTGGGAGGGAGAGAGAGAGATGGGAACATATGTATATGTATAACTGATTCACTGTGTTATAAAGCAGAAACTAAGACAGCATTGTAAAGCAATTATACCCCAATAAAGATGTTTCAAAAAAAAAAAAGGACAACAGAAAATAACACGTGTTAGCAAGGACGTAGAAAAATTGATTGTACACTGTTGGTGGGAAATGTTAAATGGTATAGCTGATGTGGAAAACAGAATAGGAGTTCTTCTAAAAATTAAAAATAAAATTACAATATAATTGACCAATTCTACTTCTGGGTATATACCCCAAAGAATTGAAAGTAAAACTCAAAGTGACATTTGTACATCCATGTACATAGCAGCCTTATTCACATTAGCTAAAACACGGCAGCAGCCCATGTGCCCATCAATAGATGAATTGATAAGCAAAATGTGGTATATTCATACGATGGACTATTATCCAGCATTAAAAAGGAAGGGAATTCTGATATAAGCTACAACACTGATGAAAGTTAGGACATTATGCCAAGAGAAATCAGCCAGTCACAAAAATATAAATATTATGATTCCACTTATGTGAGGTACTTAGAGTAGTCAAAGTCATAGCAACAGAAAGTACGGTCATGATTGCCTGGGACTGGAGGGGAGATGGTGGAATGGAGAGTTATTGTTTAATGGGTAGAGATTTTAGTTTTGCAAGATGAAAAGAGCTCTGGAGATGATGGTGGTGATGGTTGCATAACAATACGAATATACTTAATATAACTGAACTATACTCTTAAAATGATTAAAATGATAAATTTTACATTATGTGCATTTTATCACAGTAAGAAACATTTTCAAAGTTAGGGGAGAAAAACATGACTAAAGGCAGGTATTTGTGAGATGGCAAGTGTGTTTAGGAGTTTAATCTCAGAATAGAGGACTTTGGCAACTTCTATAAAAGTTTTATATGGCAATTTCAAGACTTTGCTTTTCAAATTTTTGAACAGGGGCTCACAGTAAGAAAATGTTTATATTTGATCCAGGATATATAATATATACATATAACTACAATTACAATTTCATGAAACAGAACTTACCCTTAGCACCTACTACACACTCTTTTACATTCTATTCCTGCTCTCTTTCCCCTTCCTTACTTCCTCCCTCCCTCCTCCCTCCCTTGGTTTCTCTCTATATATCTCTCTCAGTCTCTGTCTGTCTCTCTCTGTCTCTGTTTCTCTTTCTGTCTCTGTCTCTCTTTCCTTCTTTCTTTCTCTCAATGCTGGTCATGACTCAATAAAGAGATTTTGTGATCCACTGAAAGGATTACAACAACCACTAATGTGACCCTATCCAAAAGCTGAAAAACAAAATTTGGTCCAGAGCATCGATAATGACAGTTCATTATCTGTTTATCAAATTTTCATTTTTCCAAAACCCTTTCATCCATACTTGAGCATCAGCCGCCACAATTTGTATCTCAGGTACTTTAGAGGAGTGTTCTGCCTCAACTATAATTACCCTATCAGACGGCCTCAACTTACAAAGCATTTAATTACTTAGTGCTTATGACGTAAATGTCACTACTGTTCAAGTACTTGATGGAGAAAAATATTAAGCGAAGTGCACTTGTTTTGAAGATAATTTCATTTAACGTCTCCAAAGCAGGGCATAATTAAGTTATTCTGTCATACAAAATGATGGAGGCTTTAAATAAGTAACAGCCCGTTACCCCAATGATGGAGCAACTGCAGGGCAGCCCTTGGCAAGAAAGCTGTGCAAACTCAACGGGGGCAGTATGCTAATAGACCTACATTAGGACTAAGGAAGTAGCTGAAATGGAAGGACACCTGGAAAAGCAATCAGACAAGTCCCTGTAGCTCGGAACATGCATGTCAATAGAATTCATGTGTGGAAATATTAGTAATAAGTTCTTATCTATCATTACTGTACTCAGATGTGTGTCTTATATCCAGAAACATTTAAAGTTGGTCATTGCAAGGCAATGAGCGCATTTGTTAAAAAGTGTCCTCATTTTTAAATGTAACTACTATTTAAAGACCATATTCAATCCAAACAAGAAATGAAATATAATTTATTCATTACTTTAATATTAGAATTTTTTAAATGTTATGATAACCTTATTCCAAACCAATCTGATTTTTATTTCTTTGAAAACTCTTGCACAGATTTTTATGAAACCATATTTGCAACAATGACCTTAAAAAGTTTAGAGTTGGCCTTCATAAAACAAATGCGATTAAAAATATTAAATAATCACCTCCCTTTTAGAAAAGCTGAGTAAAGCTGCAGTTGCATGGACCTACTGCTAAATTATTTTTTCAAAACTTATTACTGTCATTTGATCTGTATGTCAACAAGGAGAAAAAATGAGTTTGATTTATGTACTTGTTTGTTTATCAGAATTCTTCTTAAGTTCTATCATTGACCTTTTTGACTTGAAATCATTTTGAAAGCAGTTACCAGATTAACACTCCTAATTAGTATTTTTATTATATAACTTATTAAATAAGAATTTATAGTACTATGATTTATTAAGAATTATTAAGCAAGCAAATTTAAATGAACAAGCACTTTAAAGTGATAACCATGCATTAATTAGGTCCAAGGTCTCTATCCGCAAGAAGCTAACTAGTCATGAGATAAAACAGATACAGAAACAAGAAGTATCACAATAATATGCTAAATGCTTATGTTGAGATATAGGGGCATAAAGAATCAGCACAAGACCCAGACTGGGAGTTCAGTTACAGTTTCCTGAGGGAGATGTGCCCAATCTAGGTCTTGATAGAAAAGTTAGATATAGGCAGAAAAAAAATATGCATGGTTTCCAGCCAAGGGAAACAGCAGGAGCAGAGGCATGAGCGTGTAACACAGCATGACAGGGCGTGTTTTATCCCCATGAGTAATGGGAATAGGTAAAATGGCGAGTGGTGTCTGGGGAAAGAAAACGAAAGAATTTTCATATAGGCCTTCATATGAAATGTTGAAGAATGTTAAAGAGCTTGGTCTTTAGGGAGATTTAAAAAGGAGTTAGAAACAGAGCTTTATATTGGAGGGTAAAGGCTGTAAGGGAGACAAAATTGAAGATTCAGAAATCTTCTGTGATTACCCTTCTGCCAGTGTAGCAGATCTCACCCTTTTTGGTATTAACACCTCCTAAAAATTCTACAGATTACTGAGGATACCTAAATGCTTTTGTTTATGTGGGTTATATCTATCAATATTTATAATGTTTGAAATTAAAATAGAAATTTTAAAAATATTTATGAATTCACTTTAAACAAAGATTTAACAAGATTTAGCCCAGTATTTGTTTTAAAAGTAACACATTTAAAAAACATATTTATTCATTTTATATTTATTTAATATATAAATATTTATTTAAAATATTATTAAGCAGTGACAGGGTGGTCTTTTTTGGCAAGTATTTTTAATTCTTGGTTTAATACAACTGGGTTCTTTTATTTTCTTCTGTATTCAATTTATGGTCCTATGTTGTGTTGGTTAAAATGTGTAAAGAAAACAGCCTCGTGCAGTAATATAGTTGGAAAATGAGGTGTATTCTAATAACCTTTTCAGATAATTATAGATATTTTTCTTTGATACTACCCTATTACTCGACTGTAGTAGTTTCTTAAAGATTAGTGGTAATGTGGAAACCAAAGAAATATCACTGAACTTCCATATGCTACTACATTAAAATCTGTTGGTCTATTTTGCATTCTGAATGAATCTTTCATCCATTCATGATCTTGTAACATGATGTATTTATCATCGGGTAAATAGTGGTTCACTAAGCTATACAAGCCTTTCACTTTGACACATTTCATTTTACAGTATTGAAATTTACATTTCTTAATATCACTGTTGGTCTCATCAGCTAAGTCTTTAAGAATTGAAAATCTATGAAGCTCACATTCATAGTAAAAGTGTTTTTTTGCTTGAAAGCTAAAACTTTATCATTGGCAACAAATATTGTCAGTTGTTCTCCTTGAAGTGACAAGCTCATTCCAGCCATTTCAAGGAAATATCTGCTGTATACTTAAGTTTGCATAACCATAATTTTTGTCAGTCAGCCCTTGAAGGAAAAAGGGTAATGCATAAGAAAAGCAGCTAGTTCAGGTTCCCACTCAATCTCATGAGAGCTTTTCCTTGAGACAACAATCATACTTTGGTAAGTATTAGAAGTGCTCTTATTTCATCATATAGAAACCTGGTAGATTGAGATTCAATAAAATTAATAACTCTGACTGCTTCATCAATAGGTCTAACTGAAACTGTATTTTTTCTTTTTTTTCCTAAATGTAAGTGCATAGTGGTGAAGAGTACAATGACTAATAACAGTTTTGGTGTGGGTGTCTTGATTCACGTTAAGATGCTAGCAGTTGTAACAAGCACTTTTGTATCAACTGTACAGATATCAATCCAAACTTTTAAAACATGGTATCTTCGTATTATTATTATGAAAACAGTTTTTATGTCACAGACACCTAAAAAGTTTTGGGGGAATCCCCAAATGTCTTCAGGCCACATTTTGGAAAATGCACTGCTAAAGCCTCAAGTCCAAACTCCTATGGCTAAAATCCATACATAATCGGGTTCCACTCTACTGTTGAATTGAACCAGTTTTACCATTTTGCAAAACAACTCTTTTCCTCACCTCCTAATTTCATGTATTTTTCCAGTCTTCATCATGTATAAACCCTTTCTTCTTTCAAGATCTAGCCCAATTCATTTCTATCTCACATGTTTCTATAGTATCAGATTAGGCACACGATTATAGGCTGTGATGGATAATTTTATGTCAACTTTACTGTGCTAAAGAATGCCCAGATCACTGTTAAAACATTATTTCTGTGTATGTCTGTGAGGATATACCCAGAAGAGATTAGTATTTGAATCAATAGACCTCATGAGTAAAGAAGATCGCCTTCACCAATGCTGGTTAGCATCATCCAATCTGTCGAGGGGCTGGAAGGATGAATTTGTTCTTTGTGCTGGTATCTCCATCTTCTCCTGTCCTTGGACATCAGCACGCTTAGTTCCCGGGCCTTCAGATTCAGACTAGGACTTATCCGATCCAATCCCCCACCCCAACCCATTCTCAGGCCTTCAGGCTAGGACTGGGCCTTTAGACTGAATTACACCACTGGCTTTCTTGGTTCTCCAGCCTGTAGCTGGCAGATCATGGGACTTCTCGGCCTCCATAATTGGGTTAGCCAATTCCTATCATAAATCCCTCCTATCTATTATCTATCTATCTATCTATTATCTATCTATCTATCTATCTATCATCTATCTCCTATTGGTTCTATTTCTCTGGATAACCCTGAATAATACATATGCTATTTTTTTTCTTGGGGAATTAGAATTACATCTCAAAGTAGACTGTAAAATCTCCAAGGTGAGTACTGTCTTATAGTTCGTCTGACTAGACTATAGTACTTTGCAGAGAGTTGAGCATATAATAACAATGATATTAATAATACCTTGAATTTTATAAATCAATCTTTTTAGAGTATGTCACAGATACACATGTGCCTCTGTATATGTAAATATTTTTATATAGAAAACATTTTAAAATTATTTTTGTAGTATCTTCTATTTTAGGTAATCAATAATAAAAAAGATATACTTAATATGGAACATCAATTTATGAAGTAATGTAAAACTCATAGTATACAAATATTATGATAATGCAGCTATGTATAGCGGGAAAAAAGCTGGACTAGTAGAAAGAAAATCTACGTTTAAGTGTCCACACAGTATGGACTTAGAAAACCATATGGACTTAGAGTAGCCACAAACCTTGTGTCCCAGTGTCTACAACATATCTATAACAGTGAAATGCTCCCCCTTACTGTGATATTTAAATGAGAAATTTTATGAGGTGGTGTTGCATCAAATGCAATCTTTTGATGTCAGTATTACCCTGAGACTTGCACATTTACTGCAAACCAGTATCAGGTATGACTATTGCACAGCACAACAATTAGGAGGACTTAAGACCTATAACTGACACATCTTTGAGAATTAAATCCACAATACTCCACTTAGAGGATGACTTGAATATTAGTTGAGTATTAGGTGTGTACACATCTCATATGTAACCCATACAAAGCAAAGAAGCCTTATGGTCCAGTATTAACAGTTTAACTTTGAAAGCCTTGAAGAATAATAAGGCTCTGAAAAGAAGATATAAATGTATATTTGTATCTGCATCAGTACAAAGAAAGGTTTCATAAAAAACTTTAGAGAGGACGAGGGGAAGATGGCGGAAGAGTAAGAAGTGGAGATCACCTTCCTCCCCACAGATACATCAGAAATACAGCTACACGTGGAACAACTCCTACAGAGCACCTACTAAACGCTGGCAGAAGACCTCAGACCTCCCAAAAGGCAAGAAACTCCCCACATACCTGGGTAGGGCAAAAGAAAAAACAGAGACAAAAGAATAGGGACGGGACCTGCACCAGTGGAAGGGAGCTGTGAAGGAGGAAAGGTTTCCACACACTAGGAAGCACCTTAGCGGGCGGAGACTGTGGGTGGCAGAGGGGGAGAGCTTCGGTGCCCCGGAGGAGAGCGCAGCAACAGGGGTGCAGAGGGCAAAGCAGAGAGATTCCCGCACAGAGGATCGGTGCTGACCGGCACTCACCAGCCCGAGAGGCTTGTCTACTCACCCGCCGGGGCGAGCGGGGCTGCGAGCTGAGGCTTGGGCTTTGATCTGAGTGCAAGGAGAGGACTGGGGTTGGCTGCGTGCACACAGCCTGAAGGGGTTAGTGCACCACGACTAGCCGGGAGGGAGTCCGGGAAAAGGTCTGGAGCTGCCGAAGAGGCAAGAGACTTTTCTTCCCTCTCTGTTTCCTGGTGCACTAGGAGAGGGGATTAAGAGCACTGCTTAAAGGAACTCCGGAGACGGGCGCGAGTCACGGCTAAAAGCACGGACCCCAGAGACGGGCAGGAGACGCTAAGGCTACTGCTGCCGCCAACAAGAAGCCTGTGTGTGAGCACAGGTCACTATCCACACCCCTCTTCCAGGGAGCCTGTGCAGCCCGCCACTGCCAGGGTCCCGGCATCCAGGGACAACTTTCCCGGGAGAACGCACGGTGAGCCTCAGGCTGGTGCAACATCATGCCGGCCTCTGCCGCCGCAGGCTCGCCCTGCGCTCCATGCTCCTCCCTCCCTCCACCCCCGGCCTGAGTGAGTCAGAGCTCCTGAATTAGCAGCTCCTTTAACCCCATCCTGTCTGAGCCAAGAACAGACGCCCTCAGGCGACCTACACGCAGAGGCGGGGACAAATCCAAAGCTGAGCCCCTGGGAGCTGTGAGAACAAATAAGAGAAAGGGAAACACCTCCCAGCAGCCTCAGAAGCAGCGGATTAAAGCTCCACAGTCAACCTGATGTACCCTGCATCTGTGGAATACCTGAATAGACAACGAATCATCCCAAATTGAGGAGGTGGACTTTGAGAGCAAGATTTAGGATTTTTTCCCCTTTTCCTCTTTTTGTGAGTGTGTATGTGTATGCTTCTGTATGAGATTTTGTCTGTATAGTTTTGCTTCCACATTTGTCCTAAGGTTCTTTCCGTCCATTTTTTTAAAAATGTTTTTCTTAATAATTTTTTTAATTTAATAACTTTATATTTTATTTTATTTTACTTTATCTTCTTTCTTTCTTATTTCCTTCCTTCCTTCCTCCCACCATCCCTCCCTCCCTCCCTCCCTCCTTTCTTTCCTTCCTTCCTTTCATTCCTTCTTTCTTTCTTCCTACTTCTACTAATTCTTTCTACTTTTTCTCCCTTTTATCGTGAGCTGTGTGGATGAAAGGCTCTTGGTGCTGTACCCAGGATTCAGTGCTGTGACTCTGACATGGGAGAGTCAACTTCAGAACACTGGTCCACAAGAGACCTCCCAGCTCCACATAATATCAAACAGCGAAAGTCTCCTAGAGATCTCCATCTCAACACCAGCACCCAGTTTCACTCAACGACCAGCAAGCTACAATGCTGGACACCCTATGCGAAACACCTAGCAAGACAGGAACACAACCCCACCCATTAGCAGAGAGGCTGCCTAAAATCATAATAAGTCCACAGACACCCCAAAACACACCAACAGACGTGGAACTGCCCACCAGAAAGACAAGATCCAGCCTTATCCACCAGAACACAGGCACTAGTCCCCTCCACCAGGAAGACTACACAACCCACTGAACCAGCCTTAGCCACTGGGGACAGACACCAAAAACAACGGGAACTACAAGCCTGCAGCCTGGAAAAAGGAGACCCCAAACACAGTAAGATAGGCAAAATGAGAAGACAGAAAAACACACAGCAGATGAAGGAGCAAGATAAAAACCAACCAGACCTAACAAATGAAGAGGAAATAGGCAGTCTACCTGAAAAAAATTCAGAATAATGATAGTAAAGACGATCCAAAATCTTGGAAATAGAATAGACAAAGTGCAAGAAACATTCAACAAGGACCTAGAAGAACTAAAGATGAAACAATGATGAACAACACAATAAATGAAATGAAAAATACTCTAGATGAGATCAATAGCAGAATAACTGAGGCAGAAGAACGGATAAGTGACCAGGAAGATAAAATAGTGGAAATAACTACTGCAGAGCAGAATAAAGAAAAAAGAATGAAAAGAACTGAGGACAGTCTCAGAGACCTCTGGGACAACATTAAACGCACCAACATTCGAATTATAGGGGCTCCAGAAGAAGAAGAGAAAAAGAAAGGGATGAGAAAATATTTGAAGAGATTATACTTGAGAACTTCCCTCATATAGGAAAGGAAATAGTTAATCAAGTCCAGGAAGCATAGAGAGTCCCATACAGGATAAATCCAAGGAGAAATACGCCAAGACACGTATTAATCAAACTGTCAAAAATTAAATACAAAGAAAGCGTATTAAAAGCAGCAAGGGAAAAACAACAAATAACATACAAGGGAATCCCCATAAGGTTAACAGCTGATCTTTCAGCAGAAACTCTGCAAGCCAGAAGGGAATGGCAGGACATATTTAAAGTGATGAAGGAGAAAAACCTGCAACCAAGATTAATCTACCCAGCAAGGATCTCATTCAGATTTGATGGAGAAATTAAAACCTTTACAGACAAGCAAAAGCTGAGAGAGTTCAGCACCACCAAACCAGCTTTACAACAAATGCTAAAGGAACTTCTCTACGCAAGAAACACAAGAGAAGGAAAAGACCTACAATAACGAACCCAAAACAATTTAGAAAATGGGAATACGAACATACATATCCATAATTACCTTAAATGTAAATGGATTAAATGCTCCCACCAAAAGACACAGATTGTCTGAGTGGATACAAAAACAAGACCCATATATATGCTGTCTACAAGAGACCCACTTCAGACCTAGAGACACATACAGACTGAAAGTAAGGGGATGGAAAAAGATATTCCATGCAAATCGAAACCAAAAGAAAGCTGGAGTAGCAATTCTTATATCAGACAAAATAGACTTTAAATTAGAGACTATCAGAAGAGGGACACTACATAATGATCAAGGGATTGATCCAAGAAGAAGATATAACAATTGTAAATATTTATGCACCCAACATAGGAGCACCTCAATACATAAGGCAAATACTGACAGCCATAAAAGGGGAAATCGACAGTAACACATTCATAGTAGGGGACTTTAACACCCCACTTTCACCAATGGACAGATCATCCAAAATGAAAATAAATAAGGAAACACAAGCTTTAAATGATACAGTGAACGAGATGGACTTAATTGATATTTATAGGACATTCCATCCAAAAACAACAGAATACACATTTTTCTCAAGTGCTCATGGAACATTCTCCAGGATAGATCATATCTTGGGTCGCAAATCAAGCCTTGGTAAATTTAAGAAAACTGAAATTGTATCAAGTATCTTTTCCAACCTCAATGCTATGAGACTAGATATCAATTACAGGAAAAGATCTGTAAAAAATACAAACACATGGAGGCTAAACAATACACTACTTAATAACGAAGTGATCACTGAAGAAATCAAAGAGGAAATAAAAAATATACCTAGAAACAAAGACAATGGAGACATGACGACCCAAAACCTATGGGATGCAGCAAAAGCAGTTCTAAGAGGGAAGTTTATAGCAATCCAAGCCCACCTTAAGAAACAGGAAACATCTCGAATAAACAACCTAACCTTGCATCTAAAGCAACTAGAGAAAGAAGAACAAAAAAAACCCAAAGTTAGCAAGAGGAAAGAAATCGTAAAAATCAGATCAGAAATAAATGAAAAAGAAATGAAGGAAACGATAGCAAAGATCAATAAAACTAAAAGCTGGTTCTTTGAAAGGATAAACAAAATTGATAAACCATTAGCTAGACTCATCAAGAAAAAAAGGGAGAAGACTCAAATCAATAGAATTAGAAATGAAAAAGGAGAAGTAACAACTGACACTGCAGAAATACAAAAGATCATGAGAGATTACTACAAGCAACTCTATGCCAATAAAATGGACAACCTGGAAGAAATGCACAAATTCTTAGAAATGCACGACCTGCCAAGACTGAATCAGGAAGAAATAGAAAATATGAACAAACCAATCACAAGCACTGAAATTGAAACTGTGATTAAAAATCTTCCAACAAACAAAAGCCCAGGACCAGATGGCTTCACAGGCAAATTCTATCAAACATTTAGAGAAGACCTAACACCTATCCTTTGAAACTCTTCCAAAATATAGCCGAGGGAGGAATACTCCCAAATTCATTCTACGAGGCCACCATCACCTTGATACCAAAACCAGACAAGGATGTCACAAAGAAAGAAAACGACAGGTCAATATCACTGATGAACATAGATGCAAAAATCCTCAACAAAATACTACCAAACAGAATCCAACAACACATTAAAAGGATCATACACCATGATCAAGGGGGTTTTATTCCAGGAATGCAAGGATTCTTCAATATACACAAATCAATCAACGTGATAAACCATATTAACAAATTGAAGGAGAAAAACCATATCATCATCTCAATAGATGCAGAGAAAGCTTTTGACAAAATTTTGACCCATTTATGATAAAAACCCTGCAGAAAGTGGGCACAGAGGGAACTTTCCTCAACATAATAAAGGCCATATATGACAAACCCACAGCCAACATCATCCTCAATGGTGAACAACTGAAAGCATTTCCACTGAGATCAGGAACAAGACAAGGTTGCCCACTCTCACAACTCTTATTCAACATAGTTTTAGAAGTTTTAGCCACAGCAATCAGAGAAGAAAAGGAAATAAAAGGAATCCAAATCGGAATAGAAGGAGTAAAGCTGTCACTGTTTGCAGATGACATGATACTATACATAGAGAATCCTAAAGATGCTACCAGAAAACTACTAGAGCTAATCAATGAATTCAGTGAAGTTGCAGGATACAAAATTAATGCACAGGAATCTGGCATTCCTATACACTAATGATGAAAAATCTGAAAGTGAAATCAAGAAAACACTCCCATTTACCACTGCAACAAAAAGAATAAAATATCTAGGAATAAACCTACCTAAGGAGACAAAAGACCTGTATGCAAAAAATTAAAAGACACTGATGAAAGAAATGAAAGATGATACAAATAGATGGAGAGATATACCATGTTCTTGGATTGGAAGAATCAACATTGTGAAAATGACTCTACTACCCAAAGCAATCTACAGATTCAATGCAATCCCTATCAAACTACCACTGGCATTTTTCACAGAACTAGAACAAAAAATTTCACAATTTGTATGGAAACACAAAAGACCCTGAATAGCCAAAGCAATCTTGAGAAAGAAAAACGGAGCTGGAGGAATCAGGCTCCCTGACTTCAGACTATACTACAAAGCTACAGTAATCAAGACAGTATGGTACTGGCACAAAAACAGAAAGATAGATCAATGGAACAGGATAGAAAGCCCAGAGATAAACCCACGCACATATGGCCACCTTATCTTTGATAAAGGAGGCAGGTATGTACAGTGGAGAAAGGATAGCCTCTTCAATAAGTGGTGCTGGGAAAACTGGACAGGTACATGTAAAAGTATGAGATTAGATCACTCCCTAACACCACACACAAAAATAAGCTCAAAATGGATTAAAGACCTAAATGTAAGGCCAGAAACTATCAAACTCTTAGAGGAAAACATAGGCAGGACACTCTATGACATAAATCACAGCAAGATCCTTTTTGACCCACCTCCTAGAGAAATGGAAATAAAAACAAAAATAAACAAATGGGACCTAATGAAACTTCAAAACTTCTGCACCGCAAAGGAAACCATATACAAGACCAAAAAACAACCCTCAGCATGGGAGAAAATATTTGCAAATGAAGCAACTGACAAAGGATTAATTTCCAAAATTTACAAGCAGCTCATGCAGTTCAATACCCAAAAAACAAACAACCCAATCCAAAAATGGGCAGAAGACCTAAATAGACATTTCTCCAAAGAAGATATACAGACTGCCAACAAACACATGAAAGAATGCTCAATATCATTAATCATTAGAGAAATGCAGATCAAAACTACAATGAGATGTCATCTCAACCAGTCAGAAGGCCATAATCAAAAAATCTAGAAACAATAAATGCTGGAGAGGGTGTGTAGAGAAGGGAACACTCCTGCACTGCTGGTGGGAATGTGAATTGGTACAGCCACTATGGAGAACAGTATGGAGGTTCCTTAAAAAACTACAAATAGAACTACCATATGACCCAGCAATCCCACTACTGGGCATATACCCTGAGTAAACCATAATTCAAAAAGAGTCATGTACCAAAATGTTCATTGCAGCTGTATTTACAATAGCCCAGAGATGGAAACAACCTAAGTGCCCATCATCGGATGAATGGATAAAGAAGATGTGGCACATATATACAATGGAATATTACTCAGCCATAAAAAGAAACGAAATTGAGCTATTTGTAATGAAGTGGATAGACTCATTGTCTGTCATACAGAGTGAAGTAAGTCAGAATGAAAAAGACAAATACTGTATGCTCACACATATATATGGAATTTAAGAAAAAAAATGTCATGAAGAACCTAGGGGTAAGACAGGAATAAAGACACAGACCTACTAGAGAATGGACTTGAGGATATGGGGAGGGGGAAGGGTGAGCTGTGACAAGGCAAGAGAGAGGCATGGACATATATACACTACCAAACGTACGGTAGATAGCTAGTGGGAAGCAGCCGCATAACACAGGGAGATCAGCTCAGTGCTTTGTGACCGCCTAGAGGGGTGGGATAGGGCGGGTGGGAGGGAGGGAGAAGCAAGAGGGAAGAGATATGGGAACATATGTACATGTATAACTGATTCACTTTGTTATAAAGCAGAAACTAACACACCATTGTAAAGCAATTATACGCCAATAAAGATGTTAAAAAAAAAAAAAACTTTAGAATTCTTTCTCCCTTTATAGTTTTACCCTCATCTTCTGCAACCCTCGTCTCTCTGGAAGTTAGCCTTGACAGCATGCTGTGTCCTAGTCAATTACTCTTTCTTCTCCTACCCAGATTCTCTAATGTGACCACCCCCTTCACTTCAGCCAGACCCCTGATAAGAGCACTTTTCTCCCATGCTGAGTACTAGACTCTTGAAAATGGTAGCAGTGTTCTGCTGAATAGAGGCTTGCATCTTGTACATAAAATCCTGAAGCCTTAAAATGGAAACTGAAGCCTCAGAGAGCTTTTGCAGTCAATAATCACAGCACCTTGTCAAAAAGGGTATAAGTTGTGAAATTTCTTAACATGAAGTTAGAAAAGTAAATCCTTACAGAATAGGAACTATGCCAGTGGACAAACGTTCTGGTCCCTCCTCTTATGAAGGTGGATAAATAGGGAAGGTAGTGATGTTTTCAGAGGTCCCAGTGGGAATGGGGCCCTCATGGACTCCAAACATACTCTTCGCTACCATGCTCTCTCATTCCTCCTTGCTAGTATTTCTGCTCAAATCAACTGTCTGCGTTCAAGTCTCTGTCTCAGCCTTCTGCTTTCAGAGAAATCCAAACACACAAGATCATCATCTTTTACGGAAAATGCACTACATTCTAGACTCTTCATGTAGATGATCTCTAATCCTGGAAGAAGGCTGAGAAGGCTGGGAAGTCTCCACTTTAAAGATAAGGAAATGGTAATTCAGGGAGATTACGTAATATGCCCAAGGCTGTACAGCTAATGTATAACAGAATCAAGATGTGAGTCTATCTTTGGACCATTTAACTCTAACGTTACACTATTTTTTCTATGCTATGGCGGTTTTCTCAATAATTGCAAACATGAGTTGAATAACTCCTATATGCAGTTTGTTAAGTCCGTTATTTACCTTATCCATCGTGAAGTCTGAGGTTATACGTCTCTAACCAAATTGGCTTATTTTGACTTTTCAAAAGAAAGCATTGCTCTACAAGCACTAGTACCATCTTATGAATTTCATGAAATTATATACCATTTCACTAAATCGTAATTTCCCTCTCTGTAGACTCCATTTCTCAATGGAGCCCATCTTCTTGTTTTATTTTAATGAAACTTAATTCAGCACTATTGTAAATGTTCAAAAAGTAAGCAAGTCCTAAAATAGTGTGTTCCTATTAACTTCATTTCACAGACAAGAACAATGAAATGGATATTGTTTTTTGTCATTTAAGTTTTCATAAATACTTTATGTGCTTCTTCAAGGAGTTTCATCTTAAAGAAAGTATTACAAATTTAGAGCACTTGCATTTTATAAGTATGTAAATATAAATGCAAGAACTTAACAACTTTCACAAAATTTCATACTGTTAGAGGTAATGAGGTGTCATACAAATGACAATGAACGAGAAATGAAAGGCATGTGGATTCTCCTCCTTATTCTTGTCCTGTAGCGTCCATGAACCTTTGGTCAATATATTTTATTTATCCTTAGCAACAGTTGCCTTATTTGTAAAATAAGGCTAACAATCAGAAGGACTATTGAAAGGATAAGATAAGATAAAGGTTGAAAATAACTTTAGAAATATAAGAAAATAATAAATCAGTGGATGTGGAAAGATTCTGTTTCCAGTCTAGCCTTCAATAAATTTCAGATTATTTGACTCATCCATACGGATTATATATGTTTCCACAAGACCTGTTTCCTTGTTTGTTTGTCTTTTTGAATTGGCTTCTAAATAGGTAAGTTGACTTTAGAGAGAAATAATAAGATAAACTATCCTTTCTTTCATTGTATAGTTTTAATTATACAATAATTACATAATTCTCTTTAATGAAGCACTCTTTATGTGCCAGGGTCTGTGGTAAGAACTGTACATTCATTCTTCTTTTAATTTAAAGTAACACAGCCGGGCTTCCCTGGTGGCGCAGTGGTTGAGCGTCCGCCTGCTGATGCAGGGGACACGGGTTCGTGCCCCGGTCCAGGAGGATCCCGCATGCCGCGGAGCAGCTGGGCCCGTGAGCCATGGCCTGGGCCTGTGCGTCCGGAGCCTGTGCTCCGCAATGGAAGAGGCCACAACAGTGAGAAGCCCGCGTACCATCAAAAAAAAAAAAAAAAAAAAGTAACACAGCCAATGAGTCAGATCTTATTATTCACTTTTCAATCATGAAGAAATCTGAGCTATGCAGGGGCTAAATGACAAAAGCCACACAGAGGACCTTACAGCCAGTGTCCATCCCAGGTTTACTGCCTCCTAAAGCCTTCTCCTGCTCTTCACCCCATGCTAGTTCTTTATTAATATGGTTTGATCTTAGCAACTATATGGTAATATTTAACAAACTAGAATTATTTTCATAAAAATTAGATTTAACTCATATATCGAACTTAGGTAGTTTTATTATGTGACAATCATTGATTTTATAGGTAAAGATGTAGACAGATTTATAGATAGGTGTTCCTTATATGCAAATCTCAAAGTTGAGTAATTCTGTCAGGTGGACACCTTTTCCTTGGCAAAGCTGATATACAAGCTAGAATTCTGAATATCTGTCTGTCAGAATAGGAACACACGCAGAAATCACAAATGAATGCTTTTAGTGACCACTTGAATAGTGCCTGAGATGCTTCTCAAAGTCCATAAAAATATCTGTGCTAGAAGAAATGTGAAACATATCAGAATAGGCACCAGTATGTATGGGGAAGGGAAGAGGGCATTGGGAATGTGTGTTAGTTGGTTGATTTTGCTGGAGAAGCTTTTTGAGGGTTTTGTTGTTTATGTTTTTATTAGAATAGAGTGGATGAAATATTTTCACCTAATGAAATTGTTCTACTGTGAAATCCCCTCTGCCTTGTTAAAAAAAAAGCCAATTATCTTAATATATTTAAGAAAGAAAATGGAGATGAAAAAGCATCTGACGTTAAGAAACCAGAGGCTATGTTACTAAATGCAATTGCATCTTGACTAACAGCAGGAGAGACAGGGAGCCCGTGATCAGATCCGGAGCACAGGCTATCTGCCATGTGGTGAGACGGGGCAGGAGTGGTACTGGAGGGGAGGACAGAGCAGAGAACAGTGACCATAACACTAGGGTAACCCTGGCTCAGAGACATTGACTGAAGTTTCTGCCAGACAAGGAAGAGAGCAGCATGTACCAGAAGATTCATAAGAATATGCTAAGAGAGTAATGATCATCTTTCCCCGAAGTACAGATTTTAGCAGAAGATGGGTTTGAGATGTTTAAAAAAAAATCCAAAACACAAAAACCCTATGGCAGCCTCCGTGTGAGAAGAAAATGAGCAGATGTTTGCATCAGCACCGTTTTATAGCTGTGCCGCTTTTGACAACAGCAGCCTCGCTGAATGGAACATCTAAAGCTTTGCTCCATCAGTTACTAGTTCCGTGACACTGACAGAGTCTCTAATCTCTATCAGGCTGCTTTCTCGTTTTCTAAGTTGGAATAATAATGGCCACCTTAAAGTTTTCCACCATCAACTCTATATGGAGGCCTCGCTAATCTCTCTCTAGTCCCGACACCTCCCCTATGGCTCCCTCTGGAAGAGGGAGTGATTTATCTGATGGATAAGATTAGGCAAAGGCACTAAGAACGCACAACTCAGCTACTTCCAGGCTCTCTTTTTGGAATCAGCTGGCTGTAGGAGGCACATTATTCTCTCTGCAACTGCTGTCATGAGGAACGGCTTCCCACGGCATGACTGACAGGGGAAGTCTCGGCGCTGCAGGCCCGCTTGCTCTCGTAATGAGTCTCAAGGACATATATACACTACCAAATGTAAAATAGATAGCTAGTGGGAAGCAGCCACATAGCACAGGGAGATCGGCTCGGTGCTTTGTGACCACCTGGAGGGGTGGGATAGGGAGGGTGGGAGGGAGACGCAAGAGGGAGGAGATATGGGGATATAGGTATACTTATAGCTGCTTCACTTTGTTATACAGCAGAAACTAACACACCACCGTAAAGCAGTTATACTCCAATAAAGATGTTAAAAAAAAAAAAAAAGAACCAGACTTGATGGCCACTGGGGAAGGGCGGGGTGTTAGGAAGCCAGAGTTCAGCTCTCAGATCCCAGCTGTATTTTCCAACCTAATTTACCAGTAAGAATACGATCATTTTCTTACTTATTTATAACTGTATTAATCTTGCAATTGGTTTAGAACCTAGAGAGAGGACGTGATTGTGATTCTCATACACTCACAAGTCTTTTGATGGAAAGTTCTATCTGTTGTGATCACCTTTTAAAGAAGCAATCTAACCCTCAGCTCAAACAGATGGGCCTGCTGCTTAGTATTATGGAAACTAAACGTCATTTCAAACAATCTTAGAGAATATCTGCAAATCACATGCAGCTTAACTGTCAATGTCTTACACTTGATTGTAATGATTTGGGGGGGGCACCTTTAATAACCCCTTAATCTACCACATTATATTATATATTTATATATTATATTTATATATTGTATATTATATATGAATATGTAATTTTGTTCATAATTTACATTTTTATCTCTTTAAACAAATAAATATAAACCAGTAGTACAAGGAAGTAGCACAGTAATTGTTTGCAAACCCTTAGGTAAGTCCTCTTGAAGGAAATGTCTGGGGAAGACAAGAAAACTCATACTCTACTTTGTTTTCCTTTATTTCAAAGAGCCCCTTTTTTTGTGTGCATCACACACACAAAAAATAATGAAAGAAGGAAAGAAAAACAACTCAAGAAGCCTTCAAAAATAGAATCTGAATGCCACTGCCACTGTTTGAAAATTCAGAATTTCAAACTGCACTTTTCTTGAAAACATGTTACTCCTCTGCTGAGCTAGGTGACTAAAATCGCAAAAGGTAAGGTTTAAGAACGTACAAAACACCGTCCCTTCAAAGAACACTGAACACTGGGAAATACTATATGCTTGATTAAAATAGATGACTGCTGGTGAAAGTGTGCTCAGTTCACAGCATAAATAATTTCTTGTGAGCGTTTACTAATGGGCTTCTTAGAATAACAAAAACGTTCAATTAAAAATCAATTATAACCAACAAGGACCTGTGTGTATAGCACAGGGAACTATACTCAATATTTTGCAATAACCTATAAGGGAAAAGAATCTGAAAAAAATAGATATATATGTATGTATAACTGAATCACTTTGTTGTATGCCTGGAGCTAACACAACATTGTAAATCAGCTATACCTCAGTAAAAAAATCAATTAAACAAAACAAATGTGACCTATATATATATATTATATAATATATAAATTACATATATAATATATATATTATATAACTGGGAATTCTTTCAAATGGATATGGCCCATTAATAATAAAACATTTGCAAATTGCACTACAGTCCTGGGGCAGAGACTGTGGCTCTAAGCCAAAGGTCAGGAAAGAAGTGAGAATATGATAATCCCACAAGCAGGACGCAGTGAGACATCTGAAAACTTGTGGCCTCGGAAGCAGAGGTCAGTCGGTGGAGGGCTTTAGAACCAAAAGCAAGCCAGAGGTGGCTCACACCTAAATGGCAAAGTCAGAGACCAGAAATGTAAGTAGGAATGAAGAAGATCCAAAGATCTTAACACTAAGTGGGGTGAGCAGATTAAAATCCATTAATTGGGGGATGCTACTAACACTGCAGCAGTGATCGTACAGCAACCAGAAGAGATCTGACACATCCAAAGTTCTTGATAATTTTTCAGTCGAAGTTTGATAATTAACTGTATGTGGAGTAGAAGCCAGCTAACCACACACTTAAAAGCAGAATAATAACTGAGGTCCCCAAGCTGGAGAAAGGAGTGTATGAACAGACAGGACCTGCAGAGTAATACAAGTTTTAAGTGATTCTGTCATCCAGTCTTCTTCGTTAGGGCTCCTTAAAATGCCAAAAGCTGTGTTCCAAAAGAAATCAACCCTCAGTTAAATCATATGGAAAACTAACGTGTGGAGATCAGCCCAGCCCTTTCACGTGACAGCTGTTGACAAATGTCCTGATGATGCGTATCATCAAACGTCCTCATAACTTTCTGCTTTGTAAGCCAATATTTAAATCTACATGTATGTGTTTCTATGTGTGTGTATCAATGAAAACTCACTCATGAGGTGACTAGTGGTTAAAATATCCCATTTCTGACCAGGCATATGTGCACAGTGGCAACACTGTTTGCACAATAACTTTTGGTCAACTCAGTCATCCCTTTAGAGTCCAAGTCCAAAGCCAAAGGCTACAAAATTGAAGGGACTGAATTAGGTGGTCTTCTAACTGGCTTCCACAGGGCTGAGGAGTTCTAAGGTCCTTCATGATTACTGGGGTGGGGATAGCAAGCTGGAGTGGCCCTGTGGCCAGAGCCTTGCCTCGTCATCTTCAATGGTTACCTCACAAGAGATTTCACTTGTGAAGAGGAGTTTTGGTATTAAAAAAGGAAGGAATGGAGGGATGGAGGGAGGGAAGGAAAGGAGGAAGGAAGGAAGGAAAGGAGGGGAGGGAGGAAGGGAAGGAAGGAAGGAAGAAAGGAAGGAAAGGAAGGGAGGGAGGGAAGGAAGGAAGGAAGGAAGAAAGGAAGGAAAGGAAGGGAGGGAGGGAAGGAAAGGAGGAAGGAAGGAAGGAAGGAAAGGAGGGGAGGGAGGGAGGGAGGGAAGAAAGGAAGGAAGGAAGAAAGGAAGGAAAGGGAGGGAGGGAGGGAGAGAGAAAGGGAAAATCTCCAGATTTTATAGATTAGGCACTTGAGGTCTAGGAAGGATAAGCGACATTTCACACCTTCCTGGCACAGACAGGACTAAACCCAGGCCTTCTGACTCTTCCACTACAAGAAGTATTGGTGGCTGCATTTGTGCTTTTATGAGAAGAGTTCTCTGAGGTTTTGATCCAAAAGTTTCAATAGTTCCACTGTTGTGAAACCAGGGCACACCTGCTACTTCCGTTCAGGTGCTAGCAGACTTTTCTAAATTAGGAAATGTCCAGTGGGGGCAATTTTCTTGCAGTTGCTCTTTCTGTAATATCTGTAATTTGTCAGCCTCTCCCTCTGGGAAGTAAAATTGCCCAGAGATCTGTTTCACTTATATGCCTATCACTCACTAACTCTGTAGCCTTGGACAAGTCATTTCACCTCTGAGCTTTCTGTTATAGACCTAGTAGGATGGTTGCAGGAGAAATTGGGGTTCTGTAATTACATAGAGCAGTATCCTCTCACCTTTTTCATATTACTGGCCTCAAGGAGTCTTTTTAGACACTTTTTTCTAATCTTCACAATGAAATTTTAATACCCCAGATACACTGTGTATTTCTCTATGTGTTACATGCATATTAGCGCTTTATGCGTACAGAGAGTACTGCCCTCCAAACCAATTTACATACGCTTGGGACCAATATCGCCTCCATGGAGAATGCATGACATAGGGTAATATTAAACACCAGGTACATAGAAGGAATTTAGTAAGTAATGAGAATGGTGATTATGGCCAATTTCAGCATGAAGAAGGAATCAAAGAGCAGCACAGTGTCAACATACCCCCAGAATAAAAGAAGGAGCAGAGTATGTGGATAGAAGATGGGGGCACACGGGAAATGTTACTGTTAGTTACATATTTACCTGTGTTTGAACTTTATGTTTGCTATTTCATGCATTTTCATAACAATCTTATGAAGGTCTTTAAAGATGAGGCAACTTGGGTGCAGCTAGTATTGTGTACATGAGCTGCTTAAGGTAAAACTGTGGCTGGAGGGGCCATCCTTCAAACCTGGGTACGTCTATCTTTCAAATCCAGGCCCTTTTCATTAGCACAGTGTCCCCTAACTTGGCATTTTTAAGATACATCAGCCTGAATTTACTCATCTATAAAGAGAGATTAAGCATTAGGCAGGCGCAGCTAGAATCACCCATCCTGGGCAGTCTCCATGGCCTGTTGATGTCCTTACCCCAATTCAATCCTTGCAACAACTCAGGAACTAGTTTAACATCTTAAAATTATAGTGGGTGGAATGTTTGCTCTCCCTTCTGAAGAAATCACAATATTTCTGTATGCCAATATACAATACTGGTATCTGTGAAACTTCAGAGTTCCTACCAGAACGTGGGATTAAAGCTGTAGGTTCTGAAGTAGAAAGGTGAGCCTTAAATGATAAGCGACTGTAGGGAATGATGCTGAGTGCCCTGACATAAAAGGCAGGGAGGACTGGCAGTCAGATCTGCGACCAAGGAGGAGCATCAACGGGCCATGGTCGGTAGAGTGGCGGCGTGAACTTCCTGCTTCTTGAATAGAACACAAAGTTCAAGGGAATGATAACAGTGTAAAGCAAAAGATTTCTTTGAGGCTAAGACAAAGCTAAAAATTGAGGCTAAGACAAAGACTTCCCTTGATCCTGAAATGTGTCCTAGAGAAGACAGAAGACCCATTCTGGAAGTTAAACTTAGGCACAGACCCCCCAAGGGTTAGAAGATTTCATAATGAGAGGAGAGCCCTGAGGCCGTAAACATTCTCAGGATTTACCACAAGACACCAGAGTGCTGTGTATTGGGAGGGACAGCTTTGCATATTGAAGCTGCCACTACTCATTTGTTTTGTTTTTTGGCCTCGCTGCACGGCTTGTGGGAATCTAAGTTCTTAGTTCCCCAAACAGGGATTGAACCCGGCCCTCGGCAGTGAGAGTGCAGAGTCTCAACCACTGGACCGCCAGGGAATTCCCAAAACTCAGCTGTTGTGATGCTATATTTTTTCCTAGAATATTTTCTCTTATATTAACAACAGCAACTGCAAAACCTTGGCTGCCCATGCATACTGAATTGTGTTGGATGAAGTAAAAGGAAGATAGTATCCAGGGCCAGAGAGAAGCCTATCTCCTGGGCAAGCCCACAAAAGCAGAGTTATTAGCATTTTGACCTCTGAGCATTGGTAGGGCCTCAGGAGATCTGCTTCCAGCAGGAGCGCCTAGTTTCCAGGACCCCATGGTATTAGACCTCATCTTGGGAAACCCCTTCTGGCACATCCCATGGGCAACTGAAAACTCTTCTGCAGGAAACACTCATCCACACAAGAGACGCTGTGTCTCCAGAGAAGTGGGGGGAAATGGCACTGCTGGCTGGCTCTAATATTTTTGTCTGATTAATGAGTTGGCAATTAATATTAAATATTTTATAGGATAATTTACTTCCTCATTTTCCACCTTACTTCTGCCCTGTTCTATACCAACGCATACAAGCTTCAGTTTGGCAGTACCTGTAAAAGATGAGCTCTGATGGCTGTAATGTAGCTATGGTGTCAAATTAGGTAGTTTGGGGTCTAATACGAACACAGAGTTAGAAGAGTAGATATTCAGATTTCAGATGGAGCAACACTGAAGTCCCCCGGCCAGAAGAAGGACACAGATAAAACACTCCCGACACAATCACAAAGCCACCACAGCAGCACATATTTATCTATTGCTGCACGACCTGTTTGGCAGAAAGCAGAAGGCCTTCTACACTCTTTCCTAAGATATACAGAAGCACTTTAAATGCAGGAAAAGACTATGCAAATGGATCAGCAGCAATACACTTAAAAAAGACATGGGTTCTAGTAGAAAATAAGCTCAATTTGATTCAAGAGTTGATACAGTTTCCAGATGAAAGCTGATGTGATCTGAGTATTCATTAAGAAATTCATGGAATAGAGCTCCCCGATATAAGTGACCTGTGCTATTCTGATCTCTGCTGCCATACTGTGTGTCATTCTTGTCAAAAGATTTTCAAAAGGGACTTACTGAACATGTGAAATTGGAAAAACCAGAGTATATGTGAAGGACTTTTGAAGGAAATAAACACATTTAAAATAAAACCAAAATTCAAAATAATGGTGGTGGCTGTCCTCCGATATGTAAAGGATTAATTGATTGCCAGCTGGAAGATGGAGAATTAGTCTTGAAGTTTTATAATCCCATCAGTATAAGTTAAATAGAGATAAATTTTAACTCAACCTAAGGAAAGGATTAGAGTCATCACTGACAACTGCTATAAATTAGCTTGAAAGATAAGGAGCTTTTAGTCACCGGAGGTGTCCAGACATCAGGTGGACATACATCGGTTGGCATCAATTCTTGACAGGCAATTGAATTCAGTGAGTTTTAAGATACCTCGCAGTGCTGACACTGATTTGGACATACTCCTTCACTGTCCCCTTTTTCACATTGATACATATTTACGAAATATTTTGACCAAAGTTTGCAGCCAGTCTTTAGACATGACTACCTTGGGAATCTTCATGAGAGTCTAATCTGAGATTTAGCCTGTGGCCTTGGACTCATTAGTATCATATCCTCCAAACCTGAACCTCTTACATAGCTATGGTTGAAGAGTGTTGATGAAGGAAACAGGTAAAAAGCCATATAGAGATATTCTTAAAATTCATACATGTCAACACATTGAGAAAATTCCCCTTTTTTCCTATGGAGACACCCACAAGCAGTCCTCCTTGGTTAGGGCGTGGGGCATGGGAAGATCAACACTGCCCGTAGGAGCTGCCATGGTCTCCATGGATGTAGGGAGACTCAGGCGTCACTAAAGGCAAGCTCAGTGGAAAGCTTAGTATTTATTTCAGGGCTTTGCTGTCCATTCAAGTCTGCTACAATATGACCACCCACCACTTCCTGGTTTATCCAATGTTAAATTCCAGTAGTCAATGATGTGCACGATGAACTCTGACATGATGACGGGAAAGCGGATTTGAATTAAGTGGTCTTAGCAAGACTTCTCCTTGAGAATTTTAGAATGAACAAATCCATAGACGACCAGACAAATATTTGTGGAATCTGTCTTTCCTCCAAGTGGATTGTGATGAGAATGGCTCTATGTGGTATGCCTTTTATCCCGTTGAGGGTAAGTTCCCATAAGGCCACCACAGGAGTATCAAGATGAACAATAAATGCCTCAGTGGACAACTGTGTTAATTGTGCGTTATAGGATCAGATTCGAGGAAGAGTGGGAAATTAAATGTGGGCAAAGGCCAAGGAACGTACAAATGTGAATTTAGAAAACATTCAAAAGAATGTGGATAATTAATAAGAGAAATAATTTTCAGTCAATGTAGTAAAACTTTAAGTGTTTATGGAATGGGATATCCCAGTGGGAAATTTCTCAGCTTTGGCTGTGAGTTAAAAAAATACATAAGAATGCCAACAAGGCCAAGGAAGAAATAAATGGGTAAGAAATTGGTGGCAAGACCACATATGGGGTTGGATCTAGAAGAAAGTTGAGCACATCGAAAAGACTGAGTTAAAACAAAAATTTGAGATGCTGAAAAGGGAAAAAAAAAAGCCAGTATAAGAAGATAAATCTCTAGATTAAGGATCTTGATAATGCCACAGAAGTGAAAAGTTAAAGAAGGACTTTTCTCCATATGGATTAATAACTAATACCGGAGGATGGGAGAAGCAAAGAATTGGGAGTCATTCATTTCTCTTCTCCAAAAGCAGAGAGGTAGAAAATGGGTCATAATGGTCTCCAAGCCACTATACCCCTTCCCAGAATAAGTGAGAGAATAAGATGGGCCTGATCAACTGTATATGCAGCTGGAATAAGATAGCTCCTGGCCAATCACATTCTCATCTGTGGCTGGTGGCTACTTTGTGCAGGTGAACCTATAGGCTCAGTACAGATCTCCATTTTATTCAGCTAACAGGTTGGGTCAAATAAAACCTAGTATTAACTGGCAGTAATGTAGGAGAACATGATTGACAGAGTGCTATCTGCCAATCTGGGCCATGCCCAATCCCTCAACACGTGGCCTCAACTCACGACACTCCAGCCTCTTGTGCCTCCCTCTTAGTGCTTGCATTCATCAGGCCCACTACCGTGCAGAACTCTACCATCCAGTATCTGCTCTGGCTTATCAGGTTATGGCTCTGCCTGATGCCCAAAGCTCGTGATACAGCGCTGCAGACACCAGAATCTATAGCTGCAACACAGGCATAGGAAACCTTGGCCATTTCCATGCTGACTCTGCACTCTTTAGGAGCCAAATAAAAGAATGAGAAAACATTTATCCTGATCATGCAAACCACACATTCAAAGTTGATAAATGAATGTGAACTTGGGTGAAACCTGTTTCTAGGTTATGAAATAAAGATAAGTAGAAACATTGAGAAAGTGGGTAGCGAGTGGAGGGAGATTTAGAGACCTTGTTGGTCCACGTTAAATCGCAATCGACCTAAATGCATTAAATACGTATGCTTGAACCCACTCAGGTAATCCAGGATAATCTACCTATTTTAAGGTCAGTTGATTAGCAATGTTAATTCCATCTGCTATCTTAACTCCCCTTTGCCATGTAATATAACATATTCACAGGTTCCCGTGATTAGAATGTTTGCATCTTTGAGAGGCCTTTATTCTGTTTACCACAATTATTAGCCATTGAACTTTTACGCCATATATCCAAGGCACATTGGCTTATTTTGATATATCTTTTCTTATCATTTAAATTTATATTTGCACTGTAAATTAAAGTTTTATGCCTTAAATATATACGTAAAGTTGTATTAAATTCTTATAGCAAACAATTTGAAGATTTCAACCTTTTGTTTGTTATTTACATTCATCTCATAAATCTAGTCTTATCAACCTAGTATAGAGTTGCCTGACAAAATACAGGACACCTATTTAAATTTTAATTTGAGATAAACAACAAGTAATATTTTAGGATGTCACAAATATTGTACAGGACATATTTATACAAAATAATTATTCACTGTTTATCTGAAATTCAAATTTAATTGAACATTTGTATTTTTATGTAATAAAGCTGGCAACCCTACCCTAATAATATTTTTTTAAAGTAACTTTGGGAAATGATGACTTATTATATACTGAGTTGAGATGTAACATGGAATAGTTTTTGCTTATCAGCACTCCACACAGAAACAGAATATTTTAATATTATAAATATTAATAATTTTCCTTCTATGCATATTAACAATTCCAAATTTGCTTTACTATTCTAGGGCACTGAGATTTCAGAATGTTATGATAAAATTATATTTTAAAATACAGAGCTCTTCTTTTGACGTTATGATGCATGCGGTATTTCATTTCAATAATGGGAGAGATGACTTGAAGGGGACCAACTATTCCAGAATAAAGGCAAAATACTGGAGTTGTGGAATAAGATATGAAAAAGGGAATGTAAGTTATCGAGAAAAATGAGCAATTGAGTTCATTGGTAAGTTGCGCTTCACTCAAATATACACTAATGGAGGAAACTCTGAACTAAAAGAGGAAATGGAATTATTTCTCTGGAGAACTGAAAGAGAATTTGTAGGATCATCTGGTAAGACCTCTTGCGGGAAACTAAAACCCAAATCGAATGCAATTAACGATGTCAGAATGGTTTCAAATAGAAGATGAAGTTTGTTCAGATTTTTAAATGACTGAAAATAAATATTTGGTTAACAGGATTAAGTAGGAAGCGTGTTGTTATGGCACATGGGACTATACTGAGCAAGCACCTGCGTCTTCCTGAAACAGAGTATGAAATCAGTAGTGGAGTGATGAGAATGAGAACCCTTTGGTAAAATACCAGATCATATAGCATAGCTTTAAATTACTGTAATATTCTGAGAAAGGACATGTGAAACAATGTGAAAAAGAGGCCATGCTTTAGGAATTTATAATATAAGGAGTTCAAACTGAAAAATGTCATGACTTACATATACTTAACTTTATCTAAGATATGTTTTAGAAATGATATTAAAGTGAATTTCACTATACATTTTCCCATTGATTAACATTAAATTGAGGCTGTTTTTCTTCAGAAAATATATTGTTCATGCTTTTTAACCGTACATTACAAACATAGCAAGTTTTCAAGAATCACACAGTTTAAGAGTATTTTCTGATAGAACATATTATTAGAGTGTAGGGAATAGGAAAAAAAAACTTATATGCAAGTGTTATAACTTCTCCTCCTCTTCTTAGAGTTGTATTACAGTCATAAAAATAGTCATAGGGCTTCCCTGGTGGCGCAGTGGTTGAGAGTCCGCCTGCCGATGCAGGGGACACGGGTTCGTGCCCTGGTCCGGGAAGATCCCACATGCCGCGGAACAGCTGGGCCTGTGAGCCATAGCCGCTGATCCTGCGCGTCAGGAGCCTTGTGCTCCGCAACGGGAGAGGCCACAACAGTGAGAGGCCCATGTACCGCAAAAAAAAGTCATAAAAATAATTTTACTTTTAATACAAAATCACATCATAATTGATATTAAATAATTAAGCTCTATTAAAGCAGATGAAACTGTGAAACATTTAGTGTCTGTTTGGGGCTAGGTCTACACTTAAAGAATAGGGTGCTATAGTTAGGGTAGATTTGTATAACAAGAATATAAATTCAAAATGTCTCAAGTACCCAAATGCATCAGCACAGAAAGTAGGGAAGCTAGAAGATAGAGAACGTCAAAGCCATTCAGGTTGGTTGGCTGTAGGAAAGGAAGGATCCCTATCTCACCATCACCACCATCACCAACACTGGAATTATAGGAAGCAGTACTCTTATATAACAGTCTGATCTCGTCTGCTAAATACTGTTGGTATCCCCATTTTACAGATGAGAGCTGAGGCTTAGAGGATAACGTATGCTGCACATAGTACACATATGGAGCACAGAGCACTTGTCCGAACCAGTATTTGTCCACCAGATTTGTAACCACTACTCCATGCTGCCTCCATGCAATTAGACCGAACACAATTCAACTGCTCATGGTATTACTTAAAATAGTGTGCAATGTATAACTATTGCACCTCGTCGTCAGTTACAACTGATCCTAAAATGTTCTGCGTGTTAGAAATATGGCCCTTATTTTTCAAAATAAATACGTATTTCTCTTTTTGCCTTATAAGGTTCTCAATCAACAGGAAAAGAACCTACATGGTTATCATGCTTGAATTAAGTTTTAAACTAGAATTAATTTCTTTTCAAGAAAATAACTTTTGTTTCCAGTTACAAAAGGACGTTAAAGCACCAGCTTTCTCTCAGGGTCCAGGATGAAATTAGGGGGAAAAAAATCAAATGAGAGAAAAATTCAAATGTATATAAGGGAATTTAACTGGTTCTTGCTACCAACATTCTATAATTTGTCATGAGAGGGCTGCTTAGTAGACGTAATTTCCTTCTCTCTTCATAAGGCATTGTGGCAGAGCAATTTATGACACTACACGGACTACAGGTACAAGGAAAATGTGGTAGAAGGGATAACGAACTCACTAATGTGAGGTGAAATCAAAATCAGTCTCTAACAAGAGATTACACATTAACTACTCTGGGGTCACATTAAAGTCTTCCAGCCAGTGGTTCGTGTATTTCTAGCAAGGGAGAAATAATCTGACAGATAAACTAGGAGCAAGGACGAGTAGACTGTGCCAAAGAAAAGCTAGCTAAACTAGCAAAATCCGATGAACTAGGAAATGTCTGTGGTCAGCTATACCTTATATATCTGTTTCTTTCAACCAGAGAGGAAAGAAATTTAGAAATTAATGTGGGGGATTGAGTACTGAGTGCCTTTCTCATTTTCCTGCCTAAGATATCTCAGTAAAACTGAAAGAAACATATGGTGTGAGGACATGCCCCACGGGGCTTTTTGGAAAAGTAATTTAGACTCTGGATCACACGTTTGTATCGTGCTATGTTAGCGCACTTGCTTATGGCTTATGAGACTGCTGACTGCCTCAAGCACATTTATCTTCTAAAATGCTTCCTGCATTCATTTGCATCCTTCTCTACATATGCATAATAATTTTCATGTGCATTTGCTTAAAATTAGGTCATATCTCTGAGTGGTTGACCATTTCCTATGTAGCCGGCAATTTTCTCTACAAGAGCATCTTAGAATTAGACAAGGTCTTAGAGAAATTGTGAGGAAATCAAATATCCTGGAGGTAATTACATTCCCTAGGCTCTGACATTCCAAGTGAGGCTGGAAGACAGACCACCTAGTCAAGCCCTATTTTACAAGTGAGGAGGAGATAACTCGCTTTATCAAGGCCACGGAGACCTTAATGGGACAAGAACCATTTCATCCAAACTATTTTCCCCATTTTTGTTTAAACTCACTTTCTGGCACACATTGACTCAGAATTGCCTTGAAAATGTTTACCACTTTCCTGTTCATCTAATTCAACAAAAACCTTTTTAGCTGAGAACTATTTGCAATGTACTTTGTCAGGCACTGTGGGGCTAGCGAGCAGTAAGAGTCAGGAAGATCATAAAAGAATTATGATTATCATCTTTTCTGGATGTCCAGAGAGAGTATATATCTGTTCAGAATCTGTAATGTTTTGTAAGTTAGAGGACAATTCACAGGTTGGTTGATTTGCTAAGAAAATTGGGTTCAGTTAAGTGAAGGGCTGTGAAAGACAAAGTTTAGGTTTGAGCTAATTGTCAATAAGAGATCATTTTAGTTTAAGAAACCTTCATAGCATCTTTGATAACACCTGTAAGAATATTTATTGAGCAATTATTCTATAATTATCAGTTTAAAATCTACCAGAATTCAAGCTCCATGAGGCCACACTGGGCTCAAACAATGCTGTCAGCACTGAGCAGAGTGAAGGTGCTAAATAAAAATTGGTTGATTGAGAAAATATCTAAAAATCAACAAAGCAGAAGAAGTGTGTGGACTAACTTTATGGCAGAAATCCAGAAGACATTCTTGAGGAGCAAAGAGCAACGAGCATCATCACAGAAGCCCAGACTTTAGACTAGGGAATTGACCTTGGAAGTGGGAAGGAAAGGATGGGTCCAAGAAAAGTTTCAAATGAATACTATAATTTGCTGACAAAGAAAAAATAAGAGTGAAAGGGAAGAGGAAGTCTATGTTAACTTGAAAGTTTGGATCTCTAAAAAACAGAGATACTGTTCATAGAAAGGAGGAATTAAAGATTAAGCAGATTAAGCATAATGGAGAAATACAAAGTAGCTGCTAAAAGTGTGAGATCTGTAGTCAAATGGGATAGGTTCTTCCCAGGTCTACCTCATAGTAGCAGTATGAATGTAAGAATTATTGACTTAATTTCCCTGTCTCTGTAAAATTCATCTCTTAGAGATGAAAGATTGTTTATACAAAAAAAGCCTGGTTTTTGGCACACACGAGGCATTCAATAAATAATGTCTATTTCAAATATGATAGAGTTTGGTTTCAGATATCTTAATTTCACAGTTTCGGTTCTGGATTGCTTAATTTCACATCTTTGTACACGTGAAAGTGCAGGGATTAAGAAAGCAGTGTGAAAAGCATGAGTGTAGCATTTATAGCAGAAGCCACTTGAACCATGACTACTTCAAGGGAGTGGTGCCTGGGAGAAAGGCCGAACTCATAGGTGAGCTGAGGAGAAGGGAGATGAGATCAAGGAGACAAGAAACAAAAAGAGATTGAAAGCAATATGGTTTCTCAGAGTATACGGGAGGGGAAAATAGCAGATGAGGGTGGAGGGGTGCAAAGCTACATGTATTAGCAATTACAAATGTATGCGTGTTCTCTATACAAAATACGCTGTAAAATAATAAGCAAAGTAGAAATAAGTAATTTGAGGGCCTTCTTTGGAGACATGTATTTTATAGTCCTATGGTATTTTATAATCCTACGGTGCCTCTACTCATTGCCTCTTTTCGTGCTACCTTCTACACACATTTTTCTTTTTCATTCCAAATGTAATTATTTATTCCTTGCTTGTCATTGTCAGTTCTTAACAATAAGTAGGCAATATGACCAAATGTTCACTAAATTGTGGTGTGATTGGATGTTTTAGCATGGCGAAAGTGTTTTGTTGAAGGGCGGGCAGTGCTACCGTGATAAGCTGCCTGCTGATGTAAATACTTTGTGGTTTTATGACAGGCTCACAATCTACCAACACTATTTTCAATTCAATTCAATTTGTGTGAATGAGGATTTTAGAGAAAACAGCTGGCAGGAGAAACACGTGACATTTAATCTTGCCTGAGAACATGAAATTCTTTACAAGGCTGTATGTAGAGGTGTGTGTGAAATGTGTGTGCTTGTATATACTCACAGAGGTTATATAGGGAGCTGTATTTTACAGAATCTGGGCCAACAGACAGCAGAAAACATCACATTCCTTGGCATTTTTCTGTAGATACACTTGACTGAGCAAATAACTCGGTGAGTCTAAAATTCCGATGAAAACATTCAACTGATTGCAATTTTTGAACTAAAAAGCTTTTTTTTCCAAAATGAGAACCTGAAGTCATCCTTAAAACAAACAAACAAAAAACCCTACAATTAATATTGTAAGATTTGATGGATTCAAAACTACTACCTGTGAATAAGATTCTGAACACTGATAAAATGCAGAACTTTGCAGCTTACCTTAAGAAATCAATACATAACTTTTTAAAAATGATTTTAAAGAGAAACAACAATATAACTGAAAATTGATTTATTCTAATTTTATATGAAAGGTGCCCAAAGTTGCACAAAACAAGATGTATAATAAGGAAAAAAATATTGATTGAATTTGGTCACGACCATGACAAGCAGAGAAAATCAAGATTACCCTAACATTTGCCCAGGATTACCAGAATATAAAATCTGTCTAATGTCCAAATGTATATAATGGCAACGGTGCTTACATATTTAAGTTGGAGTCGTAATCATTAAGAAATGATTTGCCTTTTATTAATAAAGAGCTTGCCTTTTTATTTCCACTATCAAAATTCATTTGAATATTCGTTAGCAGAGTTGCTGCAAATCATAGTCTACCAGATATTTCTTGTCCTTGTATTCTTACCTTTGCTTTTATCCACACACTGATTTTTACACAACTTTACTATTTTAGGACCCAATATCCTTCTCCATACTTGGCTACAGGCAGTCATCAGCAGTTTAAAAGAATTGCTTTCTCTCCATCAGCCCAGACCAGAGGGAAAGCTACAGGCTCTCTCTTTTTTTTTTTTTTTTTTTTTTTTTTTGCGGTACGCAGGCCTCCCACTGTTGTGGCCTCTCCCGTTGTGGAGCAACAGGCTCCGGACGCGCAGGCTCAGCGGCCATGTACGGGCTCTTTCCTGAAGTCCGATTAGATAGAGTCCTTGTGGCAGCCACAGAGAAGGTTCAAAATCACAGAGACACAGACCACACAGTGCAAGCACCTCACCTCCCACTCTGTCTTCTGTTCCCAATTCAATTGGAAATGAGTCTCTTCTTTCCACTGCCACAAGTCAAGCCCCCATATTTCTCACCTGTATTTCTTCAATAATCTTATCATCGTCTTTTTGCTTATCCTTGCACACGACAACTCGGCTGACTCACCACTGGCTGAGAAATCTCACAAAATGAGACCGTGTTGAGAATCCAGCCATGCTCAGAAAGATTCAAATGTACTCAAGTCCCTCACAAATGAAGTACCAACTTGGCATAAGTTCCATGGCGAATGGCTGCCAGTTATCTGATGAGCCTTATTTTGTAGATAACCATATAATTTATTGCTCTCACTGGGAAATACATTTTCAGAGTAAAAGGAGTGCTATTAACAACGGGGCAAATCGGGACATATGGTCACCCAGCTCTCCCTGAGATGCGTCAAACTCAGAACTGCTCTTCAGTCACAGATTTTACACACAATGCCCTGACTTTCCCTTTTCTGAAAGTTTAAACCCACTGCTCCTTTTGCCTGGAAGATGGCTTCCATCTGTTTCTCTCTACCCTTTGAGGTCGATTTAATCCCCACGTCCTCATGGAGACTTTCTCAATCTCTCAAGAGGACAGGCTCCCTTCCTTCTTTCTCCATCCCTGGCCCCAAGACTTCATTCTAGGCACTTCGCCTGCATTATGTTCCTCTGCTTTGTACCTGATCTCTATGTGCTTGGGTTGGCTCCGTACTTGACCCTAAACAACTTCTTACTCATCTTTGCGTATTTCTAAGCACCAAGCAAAAGTCCTTGTGTATAGCAAGCATTTCAAAATGCAATCACCAGCTGATAATTAAATTGTGACCCTTAAAAATTATTTATTTAGTAATGGCATTAACCCTAAAGAGGAGGAAATTCATAAACCATTTGTGACAACCAAAGATCTTGAGTCATTTAAACAAATTCAAAATCACTCACCCATTTCTGTATCTAAAAGATTTTCTCACAGTACATATTACACACCCAAAGTCCCTTAGAGAAGGTATATTCATGTTGTCTTAGAAAATTTTTCCTGAGACTTTCACTTAAACCATTCTATATGCAATGATTTCTATTTTTATTATAGATTAGTTTATTAAAAAATAAAACCTAAGTATTAAATAAAATTAAAACCCTGCATCACCAGTCTCCCTATATCCTAATGCTATTCTATAGAGTTAACAAGTTTGAACAGGTTTTATTATTTATCTATTTATCTATATATTTTATATATCTAGTTATTTATTTGCTGCTGTTTAAATAATGCACTTATATCTCTTGAGTTACCAATTTTAGATTATATTTGTTGACTACTCACAGTAAAAGGTGAGTGATTGAGGTCCTTACACAACTCCCCTCTCTATTGCCCATCCTTAAGCACCTCTCAATTTTTTAAAAATTATATTAATACTATTTTTAATTTATCAAGTTTATAATATTTACATTCACTTCAGTGGATAAATTAACATTTCTGTGTTTTGTTCCTAGATTCCTTCTAAGTGTAAGACCAATACAGAAAGCAATTTCAGTATTATGGCTACTAAATATTATTCCCTTCAGATTCATCCAAGTATCATGACTGGACTCACAGAGAAGGGATAAATATAATTATTAAAATCCTGCCTTTTAAAGGGTAATTAGACACTAGGGTCTAATATATCTTTTACAATTGCTTTTAAAATTTCTTCTTTTTTTTCTAGGTCATATGCGATTGCCAATGTTATCCATCTCACATCAGATATGCTTTTTTATTTTGTTGGATTATACCTAGAATAATTCATAGATAAGCTACGTAGGCACCAGGTTTTCTGAGCCACATTCATTTTTAGCCTCACATTGATTGATAGTTTGGCTGGTTCTATAGTGTTACTTTTCCCTCAGAAAGTCTTGGCTCATTGCCTTCTAGAATCCAGGGAGGCAGATGAGGTCCAGTTTTCATTCCTTATAGGAGTAGTCCCACCCCAACCCCCAACCAAAAAAAAAAAACTCATAGAATGTTCTCTTGGTTAGTAAAATTTTACTAAGATGTGTGCCCCTTTCAGTTTTAAGAGCTGCCTGTCTTCAGTTTGTGAAACTTTTTTTTTTGTTTGTTTTTAGATAATTTATCCCCCTTCTTGTTCTCTTTCTTCTTCTCAGATGTTTTTTAGATATATGTTGGGATCCTGGGTCTAGCTTAATGTGTTCTCAATGTGCCTCATATTTTCTTTTTTTCACTTTTCTCTTTGGTTTTACCTTTTATTTATTTTATCCTGCAGATCATCACTCTGGTCTTTAGCCCTAGCCACCCCATGTTTAAGATGTTCAGCTTTTTCTTTTCACGCTCATAATTTTAATTACTAGGGTCATTTTCTTATTCTCTGATTGGTCTGTTCCATGACCACCTATATATATGTGTGTGTATGTTCAATATTCTCTTGAATTTTTTCTTGAAGAGATGCTAATTAAAATTCTATTTAAAAAATTCTCTTACATTTTCTGAATCACCTCTGGCTTTGTTTTTATTGTGTGTGTGTATGTGTGTTTGTCTTTTTAAATTACGCTACTGGGTTTCTTCAGCTCTCATGACATCTTTGGTTGTTGATGTATAATTATGATTGAAGGGTCAGGTTGATTGATAAGGATTACTGGTGGGGTACTTTTTCCTCGGATGGACCGGCAGACTATGGACCTGTGTAAATTAGTGAGTTTCATCTGACTGGCTTCTCTTAACGATGCATGGATACAGGCAAGCAAGCAGACTGGGGACCCACCCCTGGAGAAACTTATTCTAAGAGTGGAGAAATTTATTATAATTCTATCTTGTATAGAAACTGCATTTCCTATTTCCCACCTGTCTATGGCTGTCTGAAATAAAATTACTTCAAATTCTGCTGTTTTCCTTCAAATGCCTTGTGCCCACACTAGGAGCATAAGATAATCTCACCATCAGATAAGTCCTGTTCTTTAGAGTAGAATTCTGTAATTTTAACCTAAACTCTCTCTACACGTAAGGTTAGAGCAGAAGGGAGAAGCGAGGGGACCAACGGGCCCAGCTATTTTGAAATTCAGCTCTTTAAATAATTTTCCTGATGGTCACTTCAAGGCCTGCTTCAAGTCTTCATGTTGACTTTAGGTTTAGAAATTATTTGGTATTTTCATAGTAAGAATCATTTATGTCTCTTGAGCTGTTCTCTCCGTCTTTTAATTTCTCTGTAAGTCAGGCCCATTCCACCTTTATTTTTCAGGATTTTCTCAAATTGTTTTACCTACTGTTGGCTCCAAAAATATACAGGCGTAACTTCTTTACTGCACTTTATTTTGTTGCAGTTTGCAGATATTGCATTTTTTACAAATTGAAGGTTTGTGGCAACCCTGCATCAAACAAGTCTGTTGGCATGGTTTTTTCAATAGTATTTGCTCACTTCATATCTCTGTGTCATATTTTGGTAATTCTTGCAATATTTCAAACCTTTTCACTATTATTTGTTATGATAATCTGTGATCAGTGATCTCTGATGTTACTATTGTAATTGTCTTGGGGCACCACGAACCACACCCATATAAGACAGAGAACTTATATCAATACATGTATGTGTTCTGACTGCTCCACCAAGCAGCCCAGCCATTCCCCCGACTCTCTCCCTCTCCTCAGGCCTCCCTATTCCCTGAGACACAACAATACTGAAATTAGGCCAGTTAACAACCCTACAATGGCCTGTGAGTGATCAAGTAAAAGGAAGAGTTGCAAGTCTCTCACTTTAAATCAAAAGCTAGAAATGATTAAGTTTAGTGAGGATGCCATGTCGAAAGCCAAGAGAGACCAAAAGCTAGATCTCTTGTGCCAAACAATTAGCCAAGTTGTGAATGCAAAAGAAAAGTTCTTGAAAGCAATTAAAAGTGCTACTCTAGTGGATACACAAATGATAAGAAAGTTAAACAGCCTAACTGCTGATATGGAGAAAGTTTTAGTGGTCCCCAAAAAAGATCAAACCAGCCACAACATTCCCTGAAGCCAAGGCCTAACCCAGAGTGAGACCCTAACTGTCTTATATTCTATTAATGCTGAGAGAGGTGAGGAGACTGCAGAAGGGAAGTTTGAAGGTAGCAGAGGTTGGCTTATGAGGTTTAAGGAGAATATTGGAAGAAGATGCCATCTAGGACTTTTCATAGCTACAGAAGAGAAGTCAATGCCTGGCTTCAAAGCTTCAAAGCACAGACTGACTCTCTTGTCAGGGACTAATGCAGCTGTTGACTTTACGTTGAAGCCAGTGCTCACTTACCATTCTAAAAACCCTAGGGCCCTTAAGAATGATGCTAAGTCTACTCTGAAGCCGTGCTCTGTAAGTGGAACAACAGAGCCTGGATCACAGAAAATCTGTTTACAGCTTGGCTTACTGAATATCTTAAGCTGACTGTTGACGCCTACTGCTCAGAAAAAAAAGATTCCTTTCAAAATATTACTGCTCATTGACTATAAACCTGGTCACCCAAGAGCGCTGATGGAGATGTACAGGAGATTAATGTTATTTTCTTACCTGCTAACACAACATCCATTCGCAGCCCGTGAATCAAGGAGTAATTTCGACTTTCAAGTCTTATTATTTAAGAAATATATTTCATAAGGCTATAGCTGCCATAGATAATGATTCCTCTGATGGATCTGGAAAAAGTAAATTGAAAACCTTCTGAAAAGGATTCACCATTCTAGATGCCATTGAGAACAGTCCTGATTCATGGGAATAGGTCAAAATATCAGCATTAACAGGAGTGTGGAAGAAGTGGATTCCAACTCTCATGGATGACTTGGGGTGGGAGTTCAAGACTGCAGTGGAGGAAGTAACTGAAGATGTGGTGGAAATGGCAAGAGCAGTAAAATTAGAAGTGGAGCCTGAAGAGATGAATGAATTGCTACAATCCTATGTTAAAACTTTAATGGCCAAGGAGTTGCTTCTTATGGGTGAGCAAAGAAAGTGGTTTCTTGAGATGAAATCTATTCCTGGTGAAGATGCTATGAAGATTTTTGAAATGACAACAAAAGATTTAGAATACTGCATAAATTTAATTGATAAAGCAGCAGCAGGGTTTGAGAAGATTGACTCTGATTTTGAAATAAGTTCTACCCCGAGTTAAAAGCTATCAAACAGCACTGAAAGGAAGAGTGAATCAATGAGGCAAACTTCAGTGCTTTCTTATTTTAAGAAATTTCCACAGCTCCACCCCAACCTTCAGCAGCCCTCACCCTGCTCAGCCAGGAGCAATGAAAATCAAGGCAAGACCTTCTACCAGACAAAAGATATGATTCTCTGAAGGCTCCAGATGATAGCATTTTTTTAGCAATAAAGTATTTTAAATTAAATAATGTACATTTGTTTAGATACAATGCTATTGCATAGTTATAGACTACAGTGTAGTATAAACATAAATTTTATTCACACTGGGAAACCAAAAAAATCTCTGTGACTTGCGTTGTGTTATTTGCTTCATCACGGGGTTCTGGAACCAAACCCACAATATCTCCGAGCTATGCCTATAATGACCCTCTCTCTCTGTCTCTCTCCTTCCCTCCCTCCCTTTCTCTCCCTCTCCCATCCCCCTTTTCTTCCCTTATTTTCTTTTCCTTTTCTTTCCTTCTTCTTTTCGTTTCACTATTACCTTAGAGGCAATCGATATATATGTTTGTGCCAGCCCATATCTTGAACCAGAAGCCAGACTAAGTATTCTTTATATTTCTTTTAATGATGCAAATAAATCTGCTTTGCACTCATTTTAAATGGCCTGGAATTTAGACTAATATTTGGTTAAATATTTCTCTACACTTTGGGATGGGTGGTACTAATCCATGTGATACTGTATTTAGAGATTTAAAAAAAAATTTCCCAACCTAAAAATGTATATATGGTTACAGCCAAAAGGAACTGTTTGCTTGCAATCTGCTCTTCCTGGCACCCTGTGTGCTCCAAGAGATATAAGCAGCTACTGAATCATGGAAAATGCAATTTGAAGTTACATAAGTAAATTAGTCACTGTGTTCTGTACTATGAACAGTCTGGGATGTCATTCAAGTTCTGCCTATATAGAAAAAAAGTAAGTCTATTTGTATGGTATTCCTGCTAAACATTTTGAAATAAAGTCATGGTCACTATGTCTCAGAAGATATTCACATTTTGGTCTTAATCAAATCTAGTTCTACAGCATTTCAAAGATATTAAGAAGGCCAAACCATTTTAGTGAGATATGTGAACTCTAGGACTAAATTCCCAGGTTGACTATCTAAACTGTCTAATTGATTAATTTATTGTAACCTGGGTATAGAAAATTCAAATCCTTTGTAAATTCAATTTCAATTAAAGAGGGAGAGAGAAATGTGCAAATACCACAATCTCACCAAATGTTTCAATTAAGTATCCCCAGACCACACAGCTTCATCTGAGCCCCCAAAAAGTGGGATCATGGAATCTAAGCAAGGTTCATGGAGCAAACATTTCTTTGTGCTGTCCAGTTAGATAGGCATCCCCCCAAAGGGTTGCCCTAAATGTGTAAGTTGGTAATATTCTGCAGCAGTAATATGTAACACAAAGGGAAAAAAGTAATAAGCCTGGCTAAGGCAGCCTTCTCTAGAAGAGCTACTCAACAGATTTGCCTACACTGTGCCCTAGAATCTCCTTAATTTCATTTTTTTCTTCTATACCTTCACAAGCATATCATTTTTACTGAGTGCATAAATTAGATCCTATAAATGTTTTCTTTTCCAGTTTTTTTTTTTCTTTTTCCTTTTTTTATTTGGTTTTTCCTTCCAGAGTTGATTGTAACAGGCTGGTATGATTAATCTTGCCTGGACACAATCCACCATAATACCTGAAATAGTTCTGTAACCTGAGATTCCTTTAAAGGAATCAGCTTCAAATGACTGTAAGTGAACAAGGAAAGAAAACGCTCTGAGGTTTACAACAATTACAGACACACAAGATGGTTACTGATCATTGTTTCCATTTCCCTCCTTTCCACAGAAATGGAGAAAAGTTAGGAGACAGTTATGGGTGGTCTGATCTCTTCTGAAAATTACTTCCATTGCTATCTAGGTTATATTGACACTCTTACCACAGGTTTTCAGGCTGTTCTTTTCTCATCCTTAAAGCAGGGATTTTATTATTGTTTTCAGAACTACCTCTCACAACTCTTGTTAGAGTTATTCAACTTTTCAGTTTTAACCCAAGTATTCCAGCAACTGCTTTCTGATGACACTTTCCTCTCCTCTAGTATTTTCTGCTAAGTATATGGAGGCAGTTACATTACTGCCTCAGGAACAACACTCTCTTCTCTTTCTACCTAGTCCTTCAGATTCTTGTCTCCATCTTTAACTTTTGTAATCTTGTGTGCTCTACCCTCAGGCAAGCCCCTGTGTTTGCGAAAACATGTCTGGTTGGGATGCTCCGCAGACGGCTGGAGAAACTGATGCAATTATCTGGATAATTTTAAATGCATTCAATCATTAAACAAATATTTTTGGAGAACCCATTCCGGGCACCGTTTTATGCTAGGTGTCAAGGAGATGATGGTGAGCGAAATAAAATAAGATCCCTGCCCGCGTGAAACACAGCCTAATTGTAATAACAGACAGTATCTATTGATTGCCTATTATGTGCTAAACATGCCTCATGACTCATAGCATATAACTCTCAGCAAAACTACCATGAGGTATCTATTAATACAAAAATACACCATAATGAGACAAGAGGATTTTTTAAGTCACTCATCTTCCTGCCCTTTCCTAAATGGTATGAACTCAAGTCTGCTTTAGTTTGTGAATAGGGCTGGGCACAGATGGCAGGCAAATGTTTATGCTGCTTTATATCTGAGTTTGCATTCCCCAGGAAATGTATTTCTATCTGCACAAATTTAGCCTCTTAACTGAATTTTCTCAGCTAGTTTAGCAGAGCTGCAGGATTTGAACCCACATCCGCCCACTCCAGAGCTTATGCTCTTCCTTACTCCACTCATTCACCTTATAATTGACAGAGTAAAAGAATAAGGGAGAGGGCTTCCCTGGTGGCGCAGTGGTTGGGAATCTGCCTGCCAATGCAGGGGACGCGGGTTCGTGCCCTGGTCTGGGAAGATCCCACATGCCGCGGAGCAACTAAGCCCGTGAGCCACAACTACTGAGCCTGCGCTCCGCAACGGGAGAGGCCGCGACAGTGAGAGGCCTGTGCACCGTGATGAAGAGTGGCCCCCGCTCGCCGCAGCTGGAGAAAGCCCTCGCACAGAAACGAAGACCCAACACAGCCCAAAATAAATAAATAAATAAATAAATAAAAAGAATAAGGGAGATACTTTTGACATGGCAAAGCACCTGGAAAACAGCATCAATTCTCCTTTGTTTTGTATATTTTAGACAAAACTAAGGACAGCTATTAGAATTCTTTTTCATATTTCTCCTTAAATATTTAGCAGTCCTATATCAGAATAAGTGATACTGACAAAATTTTTAAAAAGAAATGTATTTGGCCCATCATTCAAAGGAGAAAACTTATTTTTCAGAAAAAAAAAGTTGCAGTGGGGATCACAATATGATGACTATATAAGGTTACCATTATGCCATATTCTAACTTAAATAATAAGGATTTTTATTATTATAGTATGTCATTATTGTGCAAGGGACTCTATTTACTCATTCAATAGGTATTTATTGAGAATATATTACATGAAAGTCTCTATGTTAAGAGATGCATTCATTCAGATATACATCAGACAAACATGGCTTACCCTCCATGAACTGATACAGGATGACATTTGAAGGTGAGAGGAGGTGAGTGTGAGTACAGGGAGGGGTCTAAGATAACTCCAGGTTTTTTATTTAAGCTACTAAATAGAGGCTACACGACTTATCCAGAAGGTGAAAGAAGAAAGGCTGGTTTGGGACATATGGGGTGCTTGACAGTTTGGAGTTTTATTTTCTTTTCCGTTTTGAGGGTGTTTTGTTTTGTTTCCATCCTATGCTCTGGTTGAAGCACTGTGCTCCTTGGAGCTTGGCAGTGTCATAACCTTTGTCTGATTATCTAGACTTTATGAACCCAATTAGAGATGGTAAGATATGTATTTAAGAGATTTCTGCCATCCTAACAGCCCCTAACCATCCCTGGGGATTCTCTTCCTGACTATTACATTAATTATATTTTAACTTTTTGTCTTTTCAACCCAATTAGGAAAGTTTGAGTTGGTCCCTGTCTGTGCCGCAGCGTGTCTGCCCTTCCTTCACACCACCTTTTTATAGGAAAAAAGAAAGTGCATTTAAACTATGAGTTAGTAAAATGCCGTAGTAGATATAAAGCTAATAAATGATGTCATTAAAATCTATAGGAAAAAACATGATTCATCTTGATTTTGAAATCTGAAAAAAAAAGAATGTGGGAAAATTAAGTGGTGTTTTATCATTGGATGGAGACATACTTTGGAGAGCTGTCTGTCCTCATGAATGCTACAAATGTCCCTTTATAACTTGATTTTACTCAGAGGTTTTCTAAAACATCTGTCTAAATTATTCAACTAATTTTACTTTTTATTCCTACTTCTCTTGTAATTTCAAAGAGACCTGTGTGGCTAGATGGGTTTTTTTCCTGTAGACATGACTCCATGAAACATAATTAAATGCATACTGGAAGAAATTTTGCTCTTCCATGTTATAAATTCTATGTCACTGATGCATAGTTACAGGATGCACAGTTCTTTTCTTCGCTTTCTCGTCTCACATCTGACTCCTCACCATCTCCCCCTGCCCTTGAGCCTGATCTTCTCCTGCCCTGGAACCTGGCACTTGCTGGTGATGACAGGCATCAGGCAGCATCAGCTGGGAGACCGGCTGCGCCTTTGTACAAGGAAGGCTCGGGGATCCTGACTGACATGGTTCAGTAATTAGCACAATGCTGGGCACAGTGCTCAATAAGGATCTGCTGAATTAATGGCTGTGTGTGCCTCCTGACTGCTGCACACACTTCAAGCTGATAACGTGGGGTTAACTGGCTGAGCATTATAAAGGACAATGTAGAACTGACCAGCTCTTTGGTCCTCCAAAGTCAATAAAACTTAGAGAAAGCCTGCCTTTAGAAATATAAAAGTTGTATTCACTTTTAATATCTGTGTCAATAATTTTAGCAACATGAAAAAATAAACACTCTCAAACATTCTGTGTATTGTTTTGAGTAATTAAAGATACTTTGACAGAGAATAGCAGGAAGCAAATTTTAACGTGAAGTGTTAGGATGACACATAAGTGTATTACACAAAATACTTCAGTAGCAAATCTTAGCTACTTATCAAATAATAGCTCTTGATGCAAAGCTTGTCTAAATTCGGCAACTCCAAGCCTAACTACATAATTTGAGCACTTTCCAATGTTCTGAAAATTCCTAGAATTAGTGTTCCTTCTTGATTTCTTCACTCATTTCCACATTCAATCATATCATGAATACAAATAAATTCCAATTAACATATTTTATAAATCTGTCTTACAGTGTGTTTCTCTGACTTACTTTGATTGCACAAAGCTAAAAAAGAAAAAAGAATTCTGGCTAGCATTCAGTCATCTCTCTGGAGGCATTGATAGATCCACACCGATAAGTATGTACATACACTCCAGGTTTTCAGATGGATGTACAGCTCCCACAGGCCCAGCACTGGGCAGCCTCCAGCCCTGGCTTATTCATGTGTCCATTTCATCCTGAAACTCTTACTGTCTCCATCACTGCTCCTCAGGGGACAGCTGCAGAGTTCTTATCTGAGAGACAATGGTCATTTGTTTTTTTTTCAGTTACCTTAAAAAAAACTTACTATGATGCATGTTTGCATTACTACGAAGGCGCCCAATAGCTTGATGGAGGACCACGATTTTATTTATTCTAAAAATTTCTTCTAAAAATTGAGTCACTGAAAGAGTTCCCTGAATAGAAATAACATCTTATTAGCATTTATATTTGCTCCCCCAGATCCTTGACGTCACAACATGAAAAGTAAGCGTAGACTGTCTTTTATAAAATGTAAAGGGAGAGAAAACAAAAGAAAAGGGAGTTAGATATCAGAACTCAGGAGATTTTGTTTGGCTAAATATTTGTTATCCACAAGAAAACAAAATAAACTTCCTATGGCCCTCTCTAGATAAAACAATATGTTAAAAAAGACAGTTCTAGGTTCAAACACAAATACAAGTACCAGTTAGGTTGATGTTATCAATAATTCACATAATGTGGACATTTCTAGACACTGAAAAACAATATTTTTCCCTGACTAGTCCAACTAACCATGTCAAAACAGACCTAATAAACTTTGAGCGACACATCCCTTCCTATGTTAAATTTACAAGTTTGATCCTAATAAATTCCCATCTGTGTATGTCAAGATATAATGTTTTCTAGTGGTTAAGTTTCATGTCCCAAACTGTCTTACTTTATTTTCCCGCCATGAACATGGTCCTACGTAAAATATTCGTGGACTTTCATCAGGCCATTCAAGTCAAGAAAGGTCACAGGTCTGGAACCCATGGCAAGTTTGCTCTATTCAGCAGCAGGTTTGCTGAAGTACATTTTTGGCTTTCAAAGTTGAAGACCACATTGATCGAGTAAGGGATGAATGCTCATACTAATGAGCTCTCCATGCCCTTGTTGAGTATTTTTTCCTCTGAATTAGTTGGCATTTTAAGAGTCATGTGGGACCTTACTTGGAATGTTAGAACCTATGGAATATAATGCCCCCCCCCCCGGATGTTCTGACTTCCTCACGACTTCTGATGATGGAGGATGGAATAATCTTTACATCCTCACTCTGAGAGAAGAACTTTCTCATATGCACATTAGGGCTGAAGAGCTATCCCTTTAGAACGGTAGCATTTGCCTTTGTTTTTCAAGCTGGTTGTCTCCATCACACCACCCAAACCTTGAAAGTCATGGTTAACGTTAGTTCTCTGCTTTTCTATACATAGAAACTCATACATCCAGTTCAGCATGTATTTCCTTTCACACACAGATGTTCTTTACATGCAGTGTTTTGTGTGGTGAAGTTAATGGAAGATTAGTAACAAAAGAAAATTATTTCAGGAAATTCAATTGATCTTCAACTTCTAAAAAATATAAACTGCATTATATAATCGCCCATTGCTGCTTCTTTCATCCCTCACCACCATCCTCCACATATGGAAAAATAATAAGAATGGGAGCTAAAGAGAAATAGTACGACGGTTCAGACTGAATTAAGCCACTTAGTTTTTGCTGTTGCAGTTTGCTTCTGTGACTAAAACCATCATAATTATTAAGGAATAGCTTTTTCTGAGAGTAACATTAGAACCGGCAAAGGAGGCATTTGTCACGCACTGAGAAACCTCTGGAATAGCTCAGCCCTGTGAATCATGTCTGCCCTTTCTCCCTTCCTCTTTTAACGTTTGGAAAACAACAGTTATGTTAGTCGATAACAGAACTGGGAAAAGGGACCCAGAAAGTGATGTGAGCTCTGTCAATCTTCCACCTTGCCAAGGAGGACACATTAAAGTGTTTTTCATGGAAAATCAGCCTTAGTCAACACATATTCAGAGCAAAGTGACCTTGAATATATATATAAAACACTGAAGCTTCTTGAGAGAATATAAGTGAACCAAAAAGAAAGAAGGGAAAGCATCCTAAAGGAAGAAGTTAAATCCAGGAAAAGGGTTGGCAATGCATTTCTTGCCACTTACCTTTTCTGCTGACTGGGCTGTACCAAAAAAGATGGGGATGAAAGCTAACCAAATGATGCAGGTGGTATACATGGTAAATCCAATAGGTTTGGCTTCATTGAAAGTCTCTGGAACTCCTCTTGTTTTAATGGCATAAACAGTACAAGTTACCATCAAGAGGATACTGTACCCTAGTGAACAAATGAGCGAGAGATCAGAGATGTCACACTTGAGCACTCCCCTGGCGTTCTCCGGGTCTAGAGTCCGCTGTTCTCCATAGTCAATGATGATGTGCGGTGGGTCCACAACAAACCAGACACATACTCCCAGGAGCTGGATGGAGATCAGGCTGAAGGTGATCACCAGCTGGGATGCTGGGCTGATAAACTTGGGCGCTGTGACGGATTTCTTCCCCTGCTCAAATATTCGGTGGATTCGGTTTGTTTTGGTAAGAAGGGCTGCATAGCTGAAACACATGCCGAGTCCTAGGAAGATCCGTCGGAAGGAGCAGATGACTGTATCTGGTGCTGCAATCATTAAAAAGGTGATTGAATAACAGAGAAAAATCCCCGTTAGGAGCACGTAACTAAGTTCGCGTCCCGAAGCCCTCACAATAGGTGTGTCGTTATAGCGGACAAAGGTCACGATCACAAAGGTGGTGGCGATGATTCCCAAAATGGCAACGAACACAGGCACCACGGCCCAGGGGGAATGCCACTCCAGTTTGATGATGGGGATGAGCTGACAGCCTGTGCGGTTGATGTTTGGTCTCTGGTCCAAAGGGCAGAGTTCACAGGAGAGCTCATCCACCTGGTAGTTGTAACCTTCACAGCGCTCACAGTGCCAGCAGCAAGGAGCTCCTTTCACTGTTTTCTTCCTCTCCCCGGGCTTACAGGGCAGGCTGCAGACAGACGCCGGGTGAGTGTGTTCTCTGTTGGCCCACTGCATGTCTTCCACCTGTGGGTATAAAATATTAATGAGCCTTCCATTTGTCCCCCATTTATAATATCCTAATCCTAGCCACAGGTTTGTAATAAGTCACTGAATGCTGACAGTACAGTTTACCATAATAAGAGCCCAGAGTTTCTTTCCCTAATATTGACTTTATGAAAGTGCTAAATGATTGGGTCCAATAAATCATTCACATCATCAACTTGATGAGTGTCACTACGTTCCATTTACCTCCTTGGTGTTGACCAATCTGACATGTGGAGAAAGATTTATTGGCCCAAACAGTTTTAAAACAGAAAAAAAAAATAAGTCCCATGGAAAAACGTGTTAGAGCTAAGCTCAGATATAAATGCCAGAGTCCCTGAAACACTGGCTAGGCTATAAACACACATAGAAATGGTGATCCAAGTCTTTCCACCATATCTGGGGAAATTCAAACCTCACTGCGTCAATTTTGAAAGGAAATGGCAAAATTAGCTACTTTAATCTCTGACACTTCTCATATTAGTGTTTTTGCCTGTTTAAGCTTAAAATTCACTTATTCCCCCACTCTTGCGTTTTCACATTGTGGAAAAGACCGTGCTGAGTGAGATAGCTTGATGGTTGTGTCTTCCATTGAACAAAAGTAGGCTTAAAGCAGTGAAACTGGCACAAATGAGCGAGTTCCCCTGCTGAGATCTCTCTCTGCTTCGGGCCCTTAAAGTTCCATCGTACTCTTTTGAATTAGATCACAGAATACCTCTATTAAAACAAACTTGTTATTTTAAGGGAATTTTGCCAATCATTGACCTCTTTCCTTAAATTTGTTTACTAAAGGTTCTGGACCCGATTCCAACGTGAGGGGGCAAGGGAAGTGGGGTTTCCCACACCACCAAGCAATCCTTGGACACCAGCTGGGTGTCCTACAAGTCAAATCAGTTCTGACACTATCACCTGGAAATAGCATCAGATCCCACAGAATGCTAACAGGACAAACCAGAAATTATGGATCATAGGAGACAACTCATTATGACAAGCTACTACTATATAAAAGGTAAGCTCTACGAATGGAAGGATTTTGTTCACTGATGTGAACAAACAGTGATTGACACACAATTTGTCCTCAAATATTTATTGAATTTGTGAGCAAGGAAGGACAGGAAGGGCACCCCTGAGGAAGAAGGAGTCAACTTGGAAGTACTGGCTTCTAGAAATAAAGTACAGCTCAAAGAGGCACAGAGAGGAGAGCTACAGAAATGTTTAAAAAAATAAAACAAAAAACTTATTTTCCCAAGACCAGCTCTATAAAAACCCCAAAGAAAAATTACCATTTGCTGTGATAGTCTGGCTCCAAGATGGCCCCCAATAACTTTACCTCCTGGAACCATGCACTCATGGAGTCCCCTCCCACTTTAAATAGGGCTGAATTATGTAAACAATAATATATTCCAGAAATGACTGCATGTGGTTTCTGAGGCTAGGTCATAAATGACACTTTAGCCTGTGCCTTGTTCTCTCTTGGACTGCTCACTCCTGGGAGAGAACTAGATTGTCATGAGAGCTCTCAAGCAGCCCTATGGAAAGGAACTGAGGCTTCTTGCCCACAGTCAGCACCCACTTGCCATGCATGTGAGGGAGCCACCTAGACAGTGAATCGTCTGGCTCCAGTCAAGCCTTTAGATGACTGCAGCCCCAGCTGACACCTTGACCGCAACCTCATGCGAGACCCTGAGCCAGAACCCAGCTGCGCTGCTTCTGAATGTCCAATCTACAGGAACTGTGTGAGATGATAAGTGTTTTATTGTCGTAAGCTGCTAAATATGGAGCTATTTGTTACACAGCAATAGGAAACTAATGCAGCTCAAATTAAGCTTACTGACCCATTCTGTGACCACCACCAGTATAGTAGTCTACTGAGAATCTACTGAGAAGGTAGTGACAACTATCTTATACCAAAAACATGCCCCAAAGTGTCTAGTGTCAGCAATATTCTATCATCACTCTTAAGGTTGCCTCCCTTTGGGGAACTATGTGACTGAGCTTATTCTCATAAATAGATCGATTGCTAAAGGATGCTTTCCTTTCTTGAATGTGGGGTGAATAGTGGAGGGCAGAGAATTGTAGCCCCGAAGTTCAACACTTGCTGAGGGCTATCAGATCTCCCCCAGGTGGAGTAGATAATTCATGCATGTTTAATTTCAAATATCCTCCCTTGAGAAAGTAGATGGTAATTCATGTGTCCTAAGGGCACTCAAGACTATTAGCTCTACCTTGTCTCTTCACCACAAAGGAAAAGCAATCTATCATAACCCTGTTAATTTTCTATTAGGTTTTAATGATTTAGAAAAGTTATTTTATTTATGTATAAGATTCCATTAGGTAAGAAAAAAAAGTTAAATTGAAAGTGGCTTCTCTCAAAAATATTGAGAAAAATGAAATGCTCCACTTGAGTGGCTAAAATATTGATTTTATACCCTAATGGACTCTTATATAAGATAATAAAATACTCTCTGTGAAGGTTATGTTTCAAAGCTAATTATTGTAAAACCAAAATTGCATTTTCTTTGGGGCTTCTATAGATTTATAATGTTACTGTTAAAAAAAAAAAAAGGCAGTAAAAAAAAAAAATCTCAGAAACATTAAACTTCAAGTTTGCTAGAGACCTTAAAGGTCAGCTTGTCTACCCACATGTCTAATTCTTTAATTCTCAATACACTTTATTTTCTATAAGGAAATAAGACTTATTAACAAAGAAATATATCCAAATCTGATAGGCCTCATTACGGAGGATAAATATTCATCATTATAAGCTAAGTACTATATTTTCTTGATCAGTTTCCTGAATACTGAACTAGTGGAAAAATGTTTTTCATAAATAAAAATTAAAGTTATAAGATAATGAAAAATACCACAATTTTTTAACAGTTGTAAATTTTCTTTAGTAAAAACGGTATAGTCAAGCCATATGTGTTACATTTCTTAATATAATGGAGAAAATTTATGTATGTTTCAGTAAACATGTTAAACATACATGACTACATTTTCATCAAGGAATCTATTTATGTATAACTGTACTGTGTTTTGATGTCATAGTTGAAGTCTGGGAACCAACCAATATCCACCCCAAGGAAGAACAAGTAGCGAACACTTGAGTCAGGATCTTATAAATACATTAGTATCTGAGACACATAATTTATTTTGGATATGTTGCTAAATTAAAAATACTACTACTCGGGCTTCCCTGGTGGCGCAGTGGTTGAGAGTCCGCCTGACGATGCAGGGGACGCGGGTTCGTGCCCCGGTCCGGGAAGATCCCACATGCCGCGGAGCGGCTGGGCCCGTGAGCCATGGCCGCTGAGCCTGCGCGTCCGGAGCCTGTGCTCGGCAACGGGAGAGGCCACAACAGTGAGAGGCCCACATAACGCAAAAAAAAAAAAAAAAAAAAAATACTACTACTTGAGAGTACATTAAACTTCCTATTTTTCACAGCTGTGCTACAAAGCATCAACAAATATCATTCAGCTCTCTTGCTTTGCTATATTAACAAATAATACCATCTTTCATAATGCGTAAAAAGAGAAGCCATATCCGTACATTTAAAACATGTGTCTTCCTCTCCTTTGGCATTATTCTGATATTAGGATGTTTTCTGTCTAAAACATGTGTTCTAACAAATGGATGATAGTTATATAGATAGACCTTCTAGGGATAAAACCATAGCCCATTCCTGTCTTGACAATGTTCACCAATAGTGATTCATTCTGTAGGCTCCAATCCAGTACATTTCATAGAATGTGAGCCATCAGCTGGCTTCTGCTGTCAAATTCTACTATTACTGCAGACAAATATACCAGCAACCACAAAACCAAAACTTTCTGCGTGAATGTGCTTACATTTTTTCATCTTTCATCTTCCCAGACCAATCAACCTAGAGTAATGCTTCATAAATTAAAGACATTATTTTTTATAGAATAATTTTCTTCTGTGTAGTTTTAATAACTCCTGAAAAAAAAGGACTACAAGAATATTTCCCAATTAAATGCCCCACTATAATTAATCATTTCCAGTATTCACTACAAAATTCTCGCTCAATTTAATACCTCTATTACAGTGTTTTTCCCACATGTTAAGTGGTATGTTCAATGTTACGATTACTATACATGTGGGAAAATTTTAAATATAACATTTAAAGATAATTGATATCTAGTCATACCGTCCTTAACTAGCTCTTTTCATCTTGCTCTATAAATAAGCATAGTATTATAATCATTGTGGTGACTAGTTTGCCACTGCAGTATTCAAAAACCCAACGCTTCATCTGACTTATGTCACAGCAGATTGTACATGCAAACATTTCCAGTGAAACTGGGCATCTTTTCAAAGGTTTACTCGTTAATTTCCATATAGTCAATAGTTTTAACAAGTGCACTTAATTAGCATGAGTATTTAAAATGTCAAAATTTGGTATATTTTGTGAATCATACGATTCACATATGAATGACTATACATTGCACAATTAATTTGATAATGCAACTCAAAGTACAGTTTCTCAATATATTAGTATACACATTCATATATATAGATATGTTTGTATATAGATATATATTGCTTCAGTGATATTCATCCTTTCCTTTGGGTCATGCAAAGCTTTCTACTTCTGTTCAAAGTGGTAAGTAGGTTTAGTGTCCTTTGAAAAGATAGCATGTGTGAGATGATTCTCAGATTGAAGTCCTAGTTTTATATGATATTACAGATCTACATAACCTGTACAAATGCAAAGACTACTCTTATTTAAAAATACAGTTTAAAATTTCATTTACAATAGCATCAAAATAAAATACTTAGGAATAAACTTAACAAGTAAAGTGCGAGAGTTTTTTTAACTAAAAACTACAAAATATCATTTCAAGAAAGTTAAAGAAATGAATAAATGAAAAGAAATCCCTAGTTCATGGATCAAAAGATTTAACATTGCCAAGATGGAAATACAAAACTGATCAAGAGATTCGACATAATCCCTATTAAAATCTTATCTGGCTTCTTTGCAGAAATTGACAAGTTGATCCTAAAATTCATATGGGAGTATAAGGGACCCAGGATAGACAAAATGATCTTGAAAGTGAAGAGTGAAGTTGGAAGATTCACACTTCCTGATTTTAAAACTTACTACAAAGCTGTAGTAATCAAGCAGCATGATACTGGCATAAAGATAGACTAATTACTGAAATAAAATTGAGAGCCCAGAAATAACCTCTTATATGTATGGTCAATTGATTTTTGACAATGATGACAAGAAAATTCAATGGAGAAAAAACAGTCTTTTCAACAGTGGTGCTGGGACAAGACATGACACCAAAAGAATAAGCAACAAAATAAAAATAAATAAATTAGACTTCATCAGTATTACTTTTGTGATTCAACAGATGCCATTAGGAGAGTGAAAAGACAACCCACAGAGTGGACAAAAATATTTTCATATCATATACCTGATAAGGAACTTATATCCAGATTTTATTTTTTAAAACTCTTAGAATTAAACTGTTAAAAAGGCATAAAATCCAATTAAAAATAAGCAAAAGAAATGAAGAGACATTTCTCAAAACAAGACATATGAGTAGTCAATACGCACATGAAATGTCTAACATCATTAGTCGTAAGAGGAATGCAAATCAAAACCATAGTACCCACTAGAATGGTCATATTAAAAAATACAGACAGTATCAAGTGTTATTGAAGATGTGGAGAAAGTAAAACCCTTTACATTGTTGGTGGCAATGTAAAATGGTGCAGTTATTTTGGACAACAGTTTGGCACTTCCTCAAAAAGTTAAGCACAGAATTGCCATACGACCTAGCAATTCCACTCCTAAGTAATTTTAACCTAAGAAAACTGGAGACATATGTTCTCACAAAAATTTGTACATGAATGTTCATAGCATCATTAGAGCAAAAAAGCAGAAACAACCCAAATGTGCATAAACAAAATGTGCTTTATCTATTCAACCAAATATTAAAAAGAAATAAAGTACTATTATATGCTATAAAATAGATGAACCTTGAAAATATGCTAAGTGAAAGAAATCGGTCACAAAGACCATATAGTGTGTGGTTTTTTTGTTCCTTTGTTTTTTTTGCGGTACGCGGGCCTCTCACTGTTGTGGCCTCTCCCGTTGCGGAGCACAGGCTCCGGACGCGCAGGCTCAGCGGCCATGGCTCATGGGCCCAGCCGCCCCGCGGCATGTGGGATCTTCCCGGACCGGGGCACGAACCCGTGTCCCCTGCATCGGCAGGCGGACTCTCAACCACTGCGCCACCAGGGAAGCCCAGTGTGTGATTTTAATTTATATGAAATGTCCAGAATAGGCAAACCCATAGACAGACAGTAGATGGGTGACTGCTAGGGGTTAAGGAGGGAAGAGAATAGAGTTATTACTACTCAAGGGTACAGGATTTCTTGGGAGGTGATGAAAGTGGTCTAAAATTAGTGGTAATGGATACACAAGTCTGTGAATATACTAAAAGCCACTGAATTATGTATTTTAAAATGGGCAAATTTTATGGCATTTGAATTATCTCAATAAAGCTGTTAGTTTTTAAATATGCAAACTATGTTGATACAGTCAGGAAGTATTTATACTCAGTCCTTCATTTGCTGTATAAAAAGCCATATTGCATGTTCTAGACAAGGTTCGATGTGGGGATTCAACAGTGACCAAGACATGGTTGCTGGCCTCCAGAGACAGTGCAAGTGGGGAAAGAGATAAGCAGAGGGCCAGTCACAGTTCAGTATGAAACTCCCCAAAAAGAAAAGGGGTGAGGAAATGGTACTGCTAAAAGAGGATCCAGCAGGGCCACCAAGCATAGGCTTCAGGGATGTGTGAACAGCAGCCTGAAGGATGTATAGGAGGTAAACCAGGGAAGGGGATCTCAAGCCAAAAAAAAAAAAAAGACATCAAGATTCACGGGTAAGAAGTCATAACAACCTGGAGAAACTAAAGGTATAAAGAATAGCAAAAGTATAAATAAAAGCACTGGGGGAATTGGTAAGAAGCAAGCTAGGGAACAGAGGTGATGCTAGATCGCAAAGAACCTTCTAAGCCACTGAGAGTAATTTGGGTATTATCTTGAAGGTGGTAGCTGGGATCTTCTGAAGGGTTATAACAAGGATAGGGATGATGAGCTTTATCGTTTAGAAGAATTGCTGCGCTGCAAGGTAGAAGACTGAAGGAACCCAAGACTAGATATGGGTCAATCACCAAACACGCTGAGGCTGTTAGAATTCCAGATGAAAGGCAATGGTGACAGGAATCCAAAGAACAGCAGTGAGCATGAAGGATGTTGTAAGCAGCACCAGGTTTTGGTTTTCAGATTTTATTCTCAAGGCCATAGAGGATGTTTAAAGGATTTTAACCAAATGCGTGATCACATGTAAAATATAAATATAAAACTTTATATAGGGCTTCCCTGGTGGCGCAGTGGTTGAGAATCTGCCTGCTAATGCAGGGGACACGGGTTTGAGCCCTGGTCTGGGAGGATCCCACATGCCGCGGAGCAACTAAGCCTGTGAGCCACAACTACTGAGCCTGCGCGTCTGGAGCCTGTGCTCCGCAACCACAACTAGAGAAAGCCCTTGCACAGAAACGAAGACCCAACACAGCAAAAATACATAAATAAAAATTAATAAACTCCTACCCCCAACATCTAAAAAAAAAAAAAACTTTATATAAATATGTAAAAAATATATTTTTTTCTTTTGGAGATCACTGTGATGAGATATCAGGGAAAAGAGTGATACAGAGGTAACGATAAGAAATAGGGGAATAATGTCATGATTCCAGGCAAAACAAGAGCCTGTGAACCGTTAGAAGAGGTGGTGATGAAGAAGATGGTCTGAATTTAAGATATAGTGAAGAAAATAGAGAGAAGGGTGGCAAGAGAAAAAAGAGGAACCAAACAGTGTCATCCAAGCTTGTGTTTGAGAGTCATCCTTAGCATTACACTTACTTCAACCTCATGTCTGATGAATCACATGGCCAGGCACGGTCCTCCCCATGCCTAACTCCCAGGTAATTAGGTATCAACCCTCCTTAATCCCTTATTATACAACACACAGCACCTTGTAGTCTTCTTCAATGGCAATTTTACAGTATGTAATTATGCATTTATTTATTTGATTTTCTTTTTATTTGAATAAGAGATTTTCTGCATTTTAAATTATGTTCCTCAGAATCTCTTACAGGGTTTACACAAAATACATCTCACTGGGTCCCAGTTCTTAGATATTACAATTTAATAGGTCTGGAAAGGAACCTCAAGTTGGCACTTTTTTTAGTATCTTTATTGGAGTGTAATTGCTTTACAATTGTGTGTTAGTTTCTGCTGTATAACAAAGTGAATCAGCTATACATATACATATATCCCCATATCTCCTCCCACTTGCGTCTCCCACCCACCCTCCCTATCCCACCCCTCTAGGCGGACACAAAGCACCGAGCTGATCTCCCTGTGCTATGCAGCTTCTTCCCACTAGCTATCTATTTAACATTTGGTAGTGTATATATGTCCGTGCCACTCTCTCACTTTGTCCCAGCTTACCCTTCCCCCTCCCCATATCCTCAAATCCATTCTCTACATCTGCGTCTTTATTCCTGTCCTGCCCCTAGGTTCTTCAGAACCTTTTTTTTTTTTTTAGATTCCATATATATGTGTTAGCATATGGTATTTGTTTTTCTCTTTGTGACTTACTTCACTCTGTATGACAGACTCTAGGTCCATCCACTACAAAACTCAATTTCCTTTCTTTCTATGGCTGAGTAATATTCCATTGTATATATGTGCCACATCTTCTTTATCCATTCATCTGTCAATGGACACTTAAGTTGCTTCCATGTCCTGGCTATTGTAAATAGAGCTGCAATGAACATTGTGGTACACGACTCTTTTTGAATTATGGTTTTCTCAGGGTATATGCCCAGTAGTGGGATTTTGGGGTCGTATGGTAGTTCTATTTTCAGTTTTTAAGGAACCTCCATACTGTTGTCTATAGTGGCTGTATCAATTTACATTCCCACCAACAGTGCAAGAGGGTTCCCTTTTCTCCACACCCTCTCCAGCATTTATTGTTTGTAGATTTTTTGATGATGGCCATTCTGACTGGTGTGAGATATCTCATTGTAGTTTTGATTTGCATTTCTCTAATGATTAGTGATGTTGAGCATCCTTTCATGTGTTTGTTGGCAATCTGTGTATCTTATCTGGAGAAATGTCTAATTAGGTCTTCTGCCCATTTTTGGATTGGGTTCTTTGTTTTTTTGATATTGAGCTGCATGAGCTGCTCATAAATTTTGGAGATTAATCCTTTGTCAGTTTCTTCATTTGCAAATATTTTCTCCCATTCTGAGAGTTGTCTTTTTGTCTTGTTTTCCTTTGCTGTGCAAACGCTTTTAATTTTTATTAGGTCCCATTTGTTTATTTTTGTTTTTCTTTCCATTTCTCTAGGAGGTGGGTCAAAAAGGATCTTGTTGTGATTTATGTCATAGAGTGTTCTGCCTATGTTTTCCTCTGAGAGTTTGATAGTGTCTGGCCTTACATTTGGGTCTTTAAGCCATTTGGAGTTTATACTTGTGTATCATGTTAGGGAGTGTTCTAATTTCATTCTTTTACATGTAGCTTTCCAGTTGTCCCAGCACCACTTATTGAAGAGGCTGTCTTTTATCCATTGTATATTCTTGCCTCCTTTATCAAAGATAAGGTGACCATATGTGCATGGGTTTATCTCTGGGCTTTCTATCTTGTCCCATTGATCTATGTTTCTGTTTTTGTGCCAGTACCATACTGCCTTGATTACTGTAGCTTTGTAGTATAGTCTGAAGTCTGGGAGCCTGATTCCTCCAGCTCCGTTTTTCTTTCTCAAGATTGCTTTGGCTATTTGGGGTCTTTTGTGTTTCCATACAAATTGTGAAATTTTTTGTTCTAGTTCTGTGAAAAATGCCATTGGTAGTTTGATAGGGATTGCATTGAATCTGTAGACTGCTTTGGGTAATATAGTAATTTTCATGATGTTAATTCTTCCCATCCAAGAACATGGTATATCTCTCCATCTATTTGTATCATTTTTAATTTCTTTCATCAGTGTCTTATAGTTTTCTGCATACAGGTCTTTTCTCTCCTTAGGTAGGTTTATTCCTCAGTATTTTATTCTTTTTTGTTGCAATGGTAAATGGGAGTGTTTCCTTAATTTCTCTTTCAGATTTTTCATCATTAGTGTATAGGAATGCAAGAGACTTCTGTACATTAATTTTGTGTCCTGCTACCTTACCAAATTCATTGATTAGCTCTAGTAGTTTTCTGGTAGCATCTTTAGGATTCTCTATGTATAATATCATGTCATCTGCAAACAGTGACAGCTTTACTTCTTCTTTTCCGATTTGGGTTCCGTTTCTTTCTTTTTCTTCTCTGACTGCTGTGGCTAGAACTTCCAAAACTATGTTGAATAATAGTGGTGAGAGTGGACAACTGTGTCTTGTTCCTGATCTTAGAGGAAATGGTTTCAGTTTTTCACCATTGAGAATGATGTTGGCTGTGAGTTTGGCATATATGGTCATTATTATTTTGAGGTAAGTTCCCTCTATGCCTACTTTCTGGAGGGTTTTTTTCATAAATGGGTGTTGAATTTTGTCGAAAGCTTTTTCTGCATCTATTGAGATGATCATATGGAGTTTCTCCTTCAATTTGTTAATATGGTGTATCACATTGATTGATTTGCATATATTGAAGAATCCTTGCATTCAAGTGGGATAAATCCCACTTGATCATGGTGTATGATCCTTTTAATGTGTTGTTGGATCCTGTTTACTAGTATTTTGTTGAGGATTTTTGCATCTATGTTTACCAGTGATATTGGCCTGTAGTTTCTTTCTTTGTGACATCTTTGTCTGGTTTTGGTATCAGGGTGATGGTGTCCATGTAGAATAAGTTTGGGAGTGTTCCTCCCTCTGCTATATTTTGAAGAGTTTGAGAAAGATAGGTGTTAGCTCTTCTCTAAATGTTTGACAGATTGCTCCTGTGAAGCCATCTGGTCCTGGGCTTTTGTTTGTTGGAAGATTTTTAAGCACAGTCTCAATTTCAGTGATTGTGATTGGTCTGTTTATATTTTCTATTTCTTCTTGGTTCAGTCTAATAAGATTGTGCTTTTCTAAGAATTTGTCCACTTCTTCCAAGTTGTCCATTTTATTGGCATAGAGTTGCTTGTAGTAATCTCTCATGATCCTTTGTATTTCTGCAGTGTCAGTTGTTACTTCTTTTTCATTTCTAATTCTATTGATTTGAGTCTTTTCCCTTTTTTTCCTGATAAGTGTGGCTAATGGCTTATCAATTTCTTTTATCTTCTCAAAGAACCACCTTGTAGTTTTATTGATCTTTGCTATCGTTTCCTTCATTTCTTTTTCATTTATTTCTGATCTGATTTTTATGATTTCTTTCCTTCTGCTAACTTTGGGGTTTCTTTGTTCTTCTTCTCTGATTCCTTTAGGTATAAAGTTAGGTTAGTTATTTGAGATTTTTCTTCTTTCTTGAGGTAGGATTGTATTGCTAGAAACTTCCCTCTTAGAACTGCTTTTGCTGCATCCCATAGGTTTTGGGTCATTGTGTTTTCTTTGTCATTTGCTTCTAGGTATTTTTTGATTTCCTCTTTGATTTCTTCAGTGACCTTGGTTATTTAGTAGTGTATTGTTTAGCCTCCGTGTGTTTGTATTTTTTACAGTTTTTTTTCCTGTAATGGATATCTAATCTCATAACGTTGTGGTCGGAGGAGATACTTGATACCATTTCAATTTTCTTAAATTTCTCAAGGCTTGATTTGTGACCCCAAGATATGATCTATCCTGGAGAATGTTCCATGAGCACTTGAGAAGAATGTGTATTCTGTTGTTTTTGGATGGAACGTCCTATTAATATCAATTAAGTCCATTTAATGTATCATTTAAAGCTTGGGTTTCCTTATTTATTTTCTTTTTGGGTGATCTGTCCATTGGTGAAAGTGGGGTGTTAAAGTCCCCTACTATGACTGTGTTACTGTCGATTTCCCCTTTTATGGCTGTTAGTAGTTGCCTTATGTATTGAGGTGCTCCTATGTTGGATGCATAAATATTTACAATTATTATATCTTCTTCTTGGATTGATCCCTTGATCATTATGTAGTGTCCTCTTTGTCTCTTGTAATAGTCTTTAATTTAAAATCTATTTTGTCTGATATGAGAATTGCTATTCCAGCTTTCTTTCGATTTCCATTTGCATGGAATATCTTTGTCCATCCCCTCACTTTCAGTCTATATGTGTCTCTAGGTCTGAAGCAGCTGATTAGGGGGCTCTTGCTCACTCAGGCCAGGGGAAGGGAGGGGTACAGAATGCGGGGCGAGCCTGCGGCAGCAGAGGCCAACATGACATTGCAACAGCCTGAGGTGCGCCGCGTGTTCTTCCGGGGAAGTTGTCCCTGGATCCTGGGACCCTGGCAGTGGCAAGCTGCATGGGCTCCTCGGAGGGGCAGTGTGAATAGTGACCTGGGCTTGCACATAGGCTTCTTGGTGGTGGCAGCAGCAGCCTTAGCGTTCCATGACCGTCTCTGGGGTCCGCACTGGTAGCCACGGCTCGCGCCGTCTCTGGAGCTCGTTTAGGCAGTGCTCTGAATCCCCTCTCCTTGCGCACCCTGAAACAATGGTCTCTTGTCTCTTAGGCAGGTCCAGACTTTTTCCCGGACTCCTCCCCGGCTAGCTGTGGCACACTAGCCCCGTTCAGGCTGTGTTCACGCAGCCAACCCCAATCCTCTCCCTGTGCTCCGACTGAAGCCCGAGCCTCAGCTCCCAGCCCTGCCTGCCCCGGCGGGTGAGCAGACAAGCCTCTCGGGCTGGTGAGTGCCAGTCGGCACTGATCCTCTGTGCGGGAATCTCTCCGCTTTGTCTTCTGCACCCCTGTTGCTGTGCTCTCCTCCGCAGCTCCGAAGCTTCCCCCCTCTGCCACCCGCAGTCTCCACCCCCAAAGGGGCTCATAGTGTGTGGAAACCTTTCCTCCTTCACAGCTCCCTCCCACTGGTGCAGGTCCCCTCCCTATTATTTTGTTTCTGTTTTTTCTTTTTTTTTTTTGGCCCTACCCAGGTATGTGGGGAGTTTCTTGCCTTCTGGGAGGTCTGAGGTCTTCTGCCAGCGTTCAGTAGGTGTTCTGTAGGAGTTGTTCCACTTATAGATGTATTTCTGACATATTTGTGGGGAGGATTTTGATGTGCACATATTACTCCTCCGCTGTCTTGAAGGTCTCTCAAGTTGGCATTTTTAAGAGAAGTCTTTCTTCTTCCAGTGATTCTGTCATGTAATTAGTGAACCACACTTTGCCAAGCACCAATTTAAATTTATTTTCCTCAGGAGAGTAAGAGCCTGGTGTGTGGCATCCCAGAGCCTAATGTGATGACTACCCTGCAATGGCCATCAATAAATATTTGTTGAATGAATGAAGAAGGAATGGAAGAACAAGTGAACAGGTGATGGCGTCCTTCATTCAAAGCCCCAGCAAAGCTTCCAAGCCAGGAAGCTCATGAATCAGATGAACACATGATCTGTGTTCATGAGTTAAGTTTCCCTGGGCAGAGATTTCAAAGGCACAGTCATATGCAAGGCAGTTGAGATCATGAATATGTATTAGCAAATTCTCACCCACAGAAACAATGGAAAGTGTGAAGGGAAGATGACACAATGGAGGCATGGCAAGAGCAAAATTTAAGGAGCAGACACAGGAAGATTAGTAAAGGAGGATGAAAAAATACGGTCAGATGGAAACCAGGGAAGAACCTGGTCCAAGGTCCAAGAAGCCAAACAGATAATTTCAGGAAAGAGGAAGTGGTCAGTGGTGCCCAAAGACAGTCAAATTTCATGAGGATACAATTTGAAAATTGAGAGTACCTGGTTGCCTTCATGACAAAAAAATTAATTTTTCTGTGAAGTCTTCTCTGACTGACCCTACACCAGTCGGGTAGGTATGTTCCTCCCCTGGATTGCATTATGTATTTTATTATAACTCTTTGGCATTATATTGTGACTATCTGTTCACATATCCATTTCTGCACCAGACCGAGAGCACAGTAATCTCAAGGACAGATAGTTTCACCTCCCATTACCTTTATTAAGACATAGGATTCAGTAGGAATTCAATGTTTGAAAAAAACATAAGTTGATTAATAAGTAGAATGTGTGGTAAGCACACCTATTACTACTCCAAATATATAACTACTCTCTATTTAGGGTTTTGAGTAGGATGGTAGTAAACTTATTCTTTCCTAAATCTGTGTGGTCTCTAGATTATTTTAACCATACCTTCCAAGAAGCTAATTTTGGGGAGGCTATGTACTCTGACACACACCTTATAGGGATGTTGGAAAGATCTAACAAGTTAACATCTGTGAAAATGTTTTGTGAATGGAAAATGTAAAAGGTGCTCAGAAACTCTGCATATACCTTGATTTAGGACTGAGAGGCAGCACTAGAAAGAAGGTACCCACTCTCTACCTATAATAAATACAGCTGCTCTGCTAATAAAACTATGTCAGCAGCAACTAGCAAAACCACGGTCTTTGGATTTCATACAGATCTGTGGTTTCTTGCTTTAATTTTCCCACTCTCAGCTCTTAATGTCAGTTCCTGGTAATTGCCACATGAGATGCGCCTTCTCACATCACAGCTCTATGCAGAGAAAAGCATCTAGGCTAGTGCCTTCTGCCCTTGACTCTAAGGTTGGAGAGGGTGGCATCTGCCAGTGTGGATGTTGGGATGTGTGTTGTGGGACACTTGGTTTTGGGGACTAGTATAGGAAGTCAGACCTACAATATTTTTGGTGAGTGGGATGCACTAACCCTATGTTAGGTTGCACCCCAACACACGGCATATGCAAATATCCAGGGAGCTCGGGGTATTTGTAGCCATAGTATTGAAACAGACTAATCTTTTTCCTTCATGTTAAATTTATCATAAAAGTTATAATTTGAATACTATAAAGAGTGGTCATTTGAACTCAAAAGGCATTGAGCTACAACTTGTGTTACTATGTTCATGATTATATTCTAAATGACCAAAATAATTTTTTTAGATAAAAGCTTTTTATTTAAGGGACTTTCCTGGTGGTGCAGTGGTTAAGAATCCGCCTGTTAATGCAGGGGACAGGGTTCGACCTCTGGTCTGGGAAGATCCCACATGCCTCGGAGCAACTAAGCCCGTGCGCCACAACTACTGAGCCTGCTCTCTAGGGCCTGTGAGCCACAACTACTGAGCCCTTGTGCCGCAACTACTGAAGCCTGCTCACTGCAACGAAGAGTAGCCCCTGCTCGCCGCAACTAAAGCCCGCGCACAGCAATGAAGACCCAACACAGCCAAAAATAAATAAACTAATTAATTAATTTTTTAAAAAAAGCTTTTCATTTAAGATTAATTCATCTGAATGTTTACTATAAAAGTAACTATTTTAACCTCTCAGGATGATTTGGTATGTCAGATCTTTTCTGAATATTATTTAAAAGCTTTCATATTTTAATTTTAAATCTTAAAATATGACATAAATGTCATATATGATAGCTATATTATATATATTGTGCCAGTATTTTATGATGACTAAATTCAGTTAAGCAGATCCTTCATTGCTAATAAGTAGAAGTAAATAACATGAAAATCAGTTCAGGGGTAATACTCTCTACAGGCAATTTTGTTAACTCTTAGGATATCCCTTTAAATTATTCACATTTCCTATTTTTCCTACACTATGTTGATTTATAAGTGCATGCAGAAACTAAGATAATTCTTTACAAAGCATTTTGTGATATTTTGAACAATTTAATAGATGTTCAATACAAAACACTTGTCTATTTCAATCTTAGCCATATCACTCAGTGTATATTTAACTCAATCTATGGAAATTTATAGGAAGTAAATACCTTCAAAACGTGAGAAGATAGACAAAGGAGTTTGGAATGACTTATTTCCAGTGGAAAGCCACTTTATATTGCTAAGCAAACAGAACATAAAGAGGGATGATGCTGATGATAATAGCTAACATTTTCTGAGGGCATATTATGTGCCAGAATTGTTCTAAGTAATGAACATTAAATGCTTATAACAACCCTGTGGGTTAGGTACCCCTGACCCTACCCCATTTTGTCTAAGGAGTCACGGAGCAGTAGGTAACGTGCCTCATATCACATAGTTACTCAGTGATGGAGGGGGCCTAAAGCCACACGCCCAATCACAGCATTTTATTGCCTGTACCTGCTGGTTCCCAGGGCAGTGCATGACATGATAGACGGTAGAAAAAAATTTTAAACTGACTGAAATTCCAGAATAGGGAGCAGAGAAGATAGGAGACAGTGGAGTAGGCACAACGCATTTGAAATAATAGTCCAATGAAAGGAGTGTGGCCCCAAACAGGAGAGGCCCTAGACAAGAGCAGAAAAGTGAGTGAGGCCAGGACAGTCAGTTTACTGGGAATGGAAAAGAATGGGTGAGTTTAAAACAGGGTTAGAAAGAAGAATCAAAAGAATTTGGTAATAATTTGCTTAAAGGATTTTTTCACACCAGACCCAATGTAAAAACCTTAGGATAAGATAAACATTTATTTAATGGTTTCAGTATGCTTCATCCTAGGGATTCCTTTCCCTTTTTAGTTATTAGAGTGAAACCTTGTCTCCAGCTTAGATTCTTCTAGCTATTTCATTCCATATAAGAGCACCAAAAAGGTTATTGTATCAATTTAGCATGCTTTATTCACAGTAACCCTAAATGGCACTCTTCCTGCCTGAAAGGCATTTATAACTTAATCCTAAATGAATATGTGCAAAAATAAGATACCTTATTTGAATTAAAAAAACAAGACACCCAGTAAAAAAAAAAATCTCAATTCTGTACTGAATTCCTAGGGATTGCATGACTCTGTATTCTACCCACATAAAGATAGATGGGAAACTGCTAAACACGAACAAAAAAAGCTCCTGCAGCCAGGGAGAAATAGAGCTATCACAACTGAGACATGTCATAAAAATAAATGACCTCTGAAAGAAGGAGAGAACCTGATGTCACTTTCCAGCCCCAAACCTAGAGACTAAAGGCTCTTCCCACAGACTGTGGTACAGAATAGAAAGATTGAGAGAGATTAAGAAGTTCCCTTGGATACAGCTGGAGCAAAGTGACCAGACAGAAAAGAACAGAGATGAATGAGAAATTGAATGGTACAAGAGGAGACCACAGCCGGCATTTTGGGGGAATATGCCTCACAAAGACACACAAATAGTCACCAGAATTATTTGTTTCTATGCATTGTTTAATAGGACAAATGGTAACCAAAGCTATTGAAATACGGTGTAAAGACTGTGATTAGAATGTGGAACTTTGAACAATAGCTGACATAAAAACTGTGAACTGTCTCAAACTTGTAGGGAAAGCCTACATGATATTAACACGTTTATTCTGACACAGAAGTGACAAAAAATATATCAGAACTAAGGCAACAATATAAGAAAAGGAGCTCTATGACATCAGAAGAGAAACATTTTCAATCAGCCATATCTGGCTAAGGATTTCCTCAATTTATAAAAAATTTATTTATTCATTTATTCAAAAACATGAATTGCAACAACAGTATAATCAACAGGGTAGGTACTAGGAATATACAAATGAATGAAGCAATGTTTGGGCACACTAAGAGCTTGGCAATTAAGAAGGGACTGGAATTCAAGACTAAAATTATGGGATCAAATACTTGACATTAGTGAAGTTGGGCCATTTTCTTTCCCCCAACCTGGCAGAAGACTAGAGATTTACTTTCTTGAGAAGGTAAAAACATAGAGTCTTTTGGATGCAGGACACCTGGCACATTTGGGATCAGGGTACCACATTGACATCAGTTGTGGTAAGTAAAAATACAAAAGGTGAATTGTGTTTTCCAGTCCTCTTCCCCTACCTGGCTCAAAGAGTACTACCAGCCTTGCTTACACCCTCCAAGGAGAGGATTTGAAGATTCATCTTCTGGAGATTTTTAGATACATCAGCCTAAAAGAGAAGATCTAAACATTCTGATGTGAGGTGATTTCCCAGTGACATCTACTGTCAACAAACACACACATGTACAGAGAGCTGTTGATCAGATTTTCCCTGCACTCTTAGATGTGAGTGGAATCCAAGGGTCACTGGGCATGAAGAAAATATTTACCATGAACAATAGGCATTAAATCAAACAAGTAGAGGGAACATAGCAATTTAAGTAAATAAAGGCTATGCCTGGAGAGGAAAGCATTAAAAAATAATTAATACCTTCAGAGATTTTTTAAAAATGCATTCACTAAAGAAGATTGTGGGAAAAAAAAAGGAACGTTCATAGATCATGAAATAACTCTTACAAATTAATTCTAAATCATTATAATTAATAATATACTTACATTACATTAATTATAATTATAATTCTAGATAACTGAATTATTTATAATTCTGAATTATAATTTCAGAAACAGAAATCAGTAGAAGAATTAAAAGGTAAAGTTGAAGTAATCTCCCAGAAAATAGACTAAAGAGACATAGAGAAAGAAATCAGCAAGAATTAAAGGATCAGTGCGGGATTTAAATAATAATTCCAGAAAAAGAAAATGGGGCATTTGGATTATTAAAGAAAAAAAATTTCTGGAAGAAAAGGATAAGACATTCTGGAGTAAAAGGTCCTACTGAGTGTCTAGTACAATCAATAAAAATTATATACATAGTAGGGTATATCCTGTTGAGATTTCAGAATAATGAAGACAAATAGGGGATCTTAAAAGATTCTGGAGATCAAAAAAACAAAAAAAGTTACAAAGAATCAAGGATCAGAATAATCTGAGAGCCAGGGAATAATGAAATAGTGTCTTCAAATTCTAAAGTAAAATGATTTCCAACCTAGATTTTGGCAATCTTTTGTTAAAGCATAATATCAAAATGAAGACACTTTTAAATTTTTTTTAAATTTATATTTGGCTGCATCAGGTCTTAGTTGTGGCACAAGGGATCTTCACTGAGGCATGCATGCGGGATCTTTCGTTTCGGCATGTGGGCTCTTCCTTGCAGCTCGCAGGCTCCAGGGCATGCAGGCTCTCTAATTGAGGCGTGCAAGCTCAGTAGTTATGGCATGTGGGCTTAGTTGCCCCATGGCATGTGGGATTTTGGTTCCCTGACCAGGGATCGAACCCGTGTCCTCTGCATTGTAAGGCAGATTTTTCACCACTGGACCACCAGGGAAGTCCCCCTGAAGACACTTCTATAAATGGAAGTTCTCCAAAAAATGTATCTTCCATTTTCAGTCTAAGGAAATTTTCAGTTAATATGTTGTACCTAAATAAAAGAATAAATGAAGGAAGAGGAAACTGGATTATAGGAAACAAAAGATGCAGCACAAAAGAAATGTGAAGAAATCCTCTGAATTATGGTAATGAAAGATGCTGGGATGTGGGATGTGGGATGCAAGCTTTGCCTTTATTTAGAGACGTACCAATCTAAATTGGAGAACCTGGAGAGGTATCTCTAAGAACATAAATATAGTTAAACAGATTTTTTTTTTTTGTTTTTTTTTTGCGGTACGCGGGCCTCTCACTCTTGTGGCCTCTCCCGTTGTGGAGCACAGGCTCCGGACGCACAGGCTCAGCGGCCATGGCTCACGGGCCCAGCCACTCCACGGCATGTGGGATCTTCCCAGATCGGGGCACGAACCCGTGTCCCCTGCATCAGCAGGCGGACTCTCAACCACTGCGCCACCAGGGAAGCCCTAAACAGATGTCTTTTGATGAAAAATTTGGAAGTGAATTGGTTTTAAGTATATAAAAAGCAAAACAAAATCAAAACAAAACACTAAGCAAGCAAACAATTTTGTAAATGATGATTGTTAGCTACACAGAAATGTAAGTTATGGTTTATCTATATTGGGAGGATGATGGGACAGGAAATGTAATGGCAGAGGACAGGTATAAAGGAGATAATTCCTCATATTCCATAGTGAGAAGCTAACACAAACTGACATAGCAGAAAAATAAGAAGTAGAAAGTAAGTGTAAGCAAGTTATTTAGAAATACAGAGTAAAACACATCAAGAAACAAGGAGTTGAATGTAGTCACCTTTGGTCATCTGAAAACAAGGACAGATATATTGGGGGTTGACATTTTCAAACAAGCATTGTGAGACCAATGTACTTCTTATAATCCTATGTACAAATAAATAAAAACAGATTGAAATGAAAAGTTAATAAGCTTGATAGTAAAGTAAGACAAATAAGAAACAGAGAAGTGCAGGAGAGCTAAAAATGAAATGCCCACTGGAAATCCACACAGGAAGCATTGAAGGGAAGGAAAGAGTTTGCAAAAATCACATTCTTGTACAGACACCAACTTGTAAAGCTTCTCAAATCATTGAGAAAAAAAAATGCAGAGATGGAAACAGTAATAGAAAAAATGGAAGAAAACAGAAGGAGACTATGAGAATAATTATGGACAACTAACATTTCTAGAGAAATCAAAACAATTGTTATGGAAAAATATAATAAAAAATATATGGAAAGAAAACATTTCTCTGCTGAAGAAACATCTATGCAAATGGATTGAAGGGCAAACTTCGTGAAAGGGACTGATAAAACATAAGACTTTTGGTGGGAGGTATAAGATTAAAGAAAAGCTCAAAACAAATCAAGCAAGATAAAAAAAAATCTGTAACAAAAAGTAAAACTAAGGATAGTCTCAAACATTTCCACCACAACACAAATGCAGAATAAAAAGAAGTATGACGTTTTTAGGAGAAACTCTCATGATCACATAATTAATAAACTGACAAGTTTTCTTTCACATTTGAGGACTAGACTTTGGAATGCCTTCACTGAGAAAACAATTTTTTTTTAACATCTTTACTGGAGAGTAATTGCTTTACAATGTTGTGTTAGTTTCTGCTGTATAACAAAGTAAATCAGCTATACGTATTCAGTATTCATATATCCCCATATCCCCTCCCTCTTGCGTCTCCCCCCCACCCTCCCCATCCCACCCCTCTAGGTGGTCACAAAGCATGGAGCTGATCTCCCTGTGCTATGCAGCTGCTTCCCACTAGCTACCTATTTTACATTTGGTAGCTTATATATGTCAGTGTCACTCTCTCACTTCATCCTAGCTCACCCTTCCCCCTCCCCGTGTCCTCAAGTCCATTCTCTATGTCTGCATCTTTATTCCTGTCCTGCCCCTAGGTTCTTCAAAACCATTTTTTTTTTTTTTTTAGATTCCATATATATGTGTTAGCATATGGTATTTTTCTCTTTCTGACTTACTTCACTCTGTATGACAGACTCTAGGTCCATCCACCTCACTACAAATAACTCAATTTCATTTCTTTTTATGGCTGAGTAACATTCCATTGTATATATGTGCCACATCTTCTTTATCCATTCAACTGTCAGCGGACACTTAGGTTGCAAAAAGAAAACTACAGGCCAATATCACTGATGAATATAGATGCAAAATTCCTCAACAAAATGCCAGTAAACAGAATCCAACAGCACATTAAAAGGATCATACACCATGATCAAGTGGGGTTTATCTGAGGAATGCAAGGATTCTTCAATATATGCAAATCAATCAATGTGATACACCATATTAACAAACTGAAGGATAAAAATCATATGATCACCTGAATAGATGCAGAAAAAGCTTTCGACAAAATTCAATACCCATTGGGCTTCCCTGGTGGCACAGTGGTTGAGAATCTGCCTGCTAATGCAGGGGACACGGGTTCAAGCCCTGGTCTGGGAGGATCCCAAATGCTGTGGAGCAACTGGGCCCATGAGCCACAACTACTGAGCCTGTGCATCTGGAGCCTGTGCTCCACAACAAGAGGCCGCGATAGTGAGAGGCCTGCGCACCGCGATGAAGAGTGGCCCCCGCTTACCACAACTAGAGAAAGCCCTCGCACAGAAACGAAGACCCAACACAGCAAAAATAAATAAATTAATTAATAAACTCCTATCCGCAACATCTTCTAAAAAAAAAAAAATTCAATACCCATTTATCATAAAAACCCTCCAGAAAGTAGGCATAGAGGGAACTCACCTCAACATAATAAAGGCCATATATGACAAACCCACAGCCAACATCGTTCTCAGTGGTGAAAAACTGAAACCATTTCCACTAAGATCAGGAACAAGACAAGGGTGTCCACTCTCACCACTCTTATTCAACATAGTTTTGGAAGTTTTAGCCACAGCAATCAGAGAAGAAAAAGAAAGAAAAGGAATCCAAATCGGAAAAGAAGAAGTAAAACTGTCACTGTCTGCAGATGACATGATACTATATACAGAGAATCCTAAAGATGCTACCAGAAAACTACTAGAGCTAATCAATGAATTTGGTAAAGTAGCAGGAAACAAAATTAATGCACAGAAATCTCTTGCATTCCTATACACTATGATGAAAAATCTGAAAGAGGAATTAAGGAAACACTACCATTTACTATTGCAACAAAAAGAATATTTTTAAAAGACTTTATCAGAATAAATTTGCTTGAGTATGTAATCCAGTCAGCTGAAAATTACAGCAACTTGAGAAGTCCAGAAATGGAATCATAATATAAAAGTTGGGACCATGATCATTGAAATGTGCGTGAAATCTACCAAAATGGGAGTAAATCTAGTTTTAAAGCTGGGTATAATTTAAAAATAGTTTAAAATGATATTTAATGTAAACCAAAAATTACAGTCACAATAATCTGGATCCAAAACCCCTAGGTTTCAATGAAAATATAACTTGTATGTGCTTTTATGGGCAACAAAGCAAACAATGACAAGAAAAAAAAGAAGTTAGAGATATGATAAACTGGCAAATTCTAGAGCTCAGAGAAAATGTATTTAAAAATGGGTCATAAAGAAATTCTTAACAGATTAAAGTAAAATAAACCAACCTTGTTTAGACCACATTTTCTGATGACAGTTTCTAGTAAAACTGGAAGTTAAAGTCATAAACAAAAATGCAACCACTTAGAAATTAAACAATAACTCTCTTCAAAAAGTCGAGTCAAAACCACAATTAGGGCCATTTAGAAATAAAAGATAATGAGAATGCTACATACAGCATTCTGTACTTAGAACAAAAATTTGTATTCTTCAATGCTTTTATTATAAAATAAGAAATAATAAAAATAAACAAAGTTAGTATTCAACTCTAGAAGCTAGGCAAAAATAACATAAAACTAAGAAAAGTAGAGGGGAAATTAATAATAATAAAAGCACACATTCATGACTTAGGAGACAGAATAATGGTTAATTAGTTTAAAATAGCATCAAAGAACAGTTTTTATGGAATAGCCAATAAAATTTACAGATAGCTGGCAAGTCTAAATTGGAAAAAAAGGGTAAAACTCAAATATACAGCCTTAATTCTGAGATTATAGATATAACTATAGATGCCAAAAAAGGGGAGAGAAATAAGAAAGTCTTATGTAGTATGTAATAATATAGCATAAAATATAATGTAATATAGTACTCTATTGCTTTATAAATATACCCTGACTCCCAGACCTTGAAAATAGTCTGTGACAGTTGTATTCTTTAGCTGGTGTATTCTTCCTCTTCTTTCTCTCTTGACCAATCCTTTAGAAACAATGTTTTATGCCCTCTGCACCACGATCCCTGTGCAAAGTAGCTTTTGCAATGTACTCAACTTAAATATTATGTGAGAAAAGCATCTGCATTCAAATCCAATGACCTCTTCTCAGTCCATCTCTTTTTTAAACCCTCCTTTCTTGACATCTCGAACCCTATCACTATTCTTTCTCTCCTACTATCATGAATGCTGGTTCTCTCTTCTTTGCTGGGATTAACTCTTTATCCTTAATGTTTTCTGACTTCATCAGACATCCCAACTATTCCCTGCCTTCAAACATCATTGCCCTACTTCAATCCTGATCTTATTAGCCGCCTGCTATTACAACATTTCCCATGACCTGCTGACCAAGCACCATGAGACAGAACCAAAGTATGAGAAATAAAGCTCATCATGTCTAAAAACGTATTTGTCATCTGACCTAAGGAGTTTTCTTCTTGATTTCTCTAATTTTGTTCAATCGAATTTCATAGCCAGTATCAGCCACTATATACATCTTTTTCTTTCATCCATCCAATGTTTTGTCCAGCCCTACTGCAGTCATTTATCATAATGCCATTCCTTGACCACCATAAAGGGCTTGCAACTGGCTGTTCTTTCTCTTCTAATCCGTCTTTCACATACAAATCAGGGCTGGATAAAAATACTCTGAACATCCTCTTTTACTCGTTCCCTTCCCTGATAGAAAATTACAATTATTTCTCAATGATACAAAGCAAAAAAAAAAAAAAAAAAAGCCAATAAAAATTGGTAACCTAACTTTAAGCCCTCAGACCCTCTGCCCCAATCTGCCTTTCAAGTGTTACATAAAATGCCCATTCAGGAATTATATGCCTTGCTCAGTTTTTGAACTCATTTTTCTGAAATATGTATTTTGGCTTTCTTTCTCTATTTACTCCTGTTTTGTCTCTGCCTAGAAAAACATGTTTTCATTTTTGGCTACCAAAATACTACTATTCAGCTTTGCATGTAAGGAGCTTGGAAGTTGCCACTCCATCCTAACAAGTAAAGAGGTGAACAGATTGAGAGATCAACAACAGTTCTAAGATCCCTAAAAGACGTGAGGACACAGGGAGTATCGCTTTGCCCGAGAACGGAGAGACAAAAAAGCGAATAGGGGGAGTCAGAGTTTGCAGGAGGAGATTCCCTAGCAGGAACCACTGTAGAAGCCAGTAGTAGGGTAGGAAAACCTGAACTGTAGTTGTTGGAGGCTCAGTGTGGACAACTCTAAGAGAACTACAGTGGAACCTAGTCACAGGGGCCCTCACAACTTGTGACATTTATTCCCAGGAGCTCAACTAGGTTCTCAAAATAAATATCAGAGAAACACTTACGAATTCACAGTTCAGAGGCATAGCCTCGTTAAAAGACCGAGATCTAATCACGGAGTTACATATACAACACTTCCCCTCTCCCCACTTTACCACCACAATAATAATGCCTTTGTAGAGCAGTTATTTTACCCAACACATGTATCCAACTACCAAGAAAAAATCACTAGACACAGCAAAAGGCAAAAAACACAACTCGGAGAGACAGAGCAAGTATAAGAACCAGCCGTGACAGGGATTTTGAAATTGTCAGATTCAACATTAGGTTTTGGAATCAGATCAGAGTTTAAACTGTTTTATAACTTACTAAAAGTATTTCTCTGAGTTTCAGTTTTCCCATCTGTGAAAACAGGTCAGTACTACCTTACTTCAAATGATTTTTTGAGGACTCAGTGGATGAGTCCATACAAATGTCCTAGAACAGGGTAAGTCTGATAGCACAGTAAGCATCGTACTCAACAGCTACCACTGACCCCCTCCTCTTCACTTATCTACTTCCTCTACCTGTCATTGTGACTGCTGCTATTTCTCTTCCCAAAATACACCTGACATCTCCCCTACTTGCTGCTTGAATGAGATACTCTATTTTCTATTTCCTACTCTAAAATAACTATAAGAAACAACATATAAATTATTTAGGGAAAAAAACCCAAATGTTCTATTCTCTGTATAAAATTTTTTTCCAGAAAAGGTATAGCTCTGGTATATCACTGCTGTAGTTTCATTACTGTGTGATTGACATATTCTATGTGTTGTTTTCTTTTTGGTGATATTAAATAAGCACAATGATATTTTTACTTAATACTGAATGGCTTCTATTATTCAGAGATCTCTGTATACCTGTTAAGCTGGTGATGTAGCTCTAAAAAATATCCTTTTTGTCATTTCATTTGTCAAAAATGGATGTGGAATATTAAAATGTTACCTTGTACCCCCTGAAACAATATTTCATTTGACCAAAACCAATTCTGAAATAGTGAATTTATCACATGAATGAATGAATGAATCTCAATGAAGTACTTTGCTTTCCACAGATAGACTGTGTCTTTCTCCCAAAGCCCGACATCAACTCTCTAATACATCCACTCCAACCTAGTAATCCGGACTCAGACTCAAGAATACCCCAAAATTTTGAAGACAAAAATCAAAACATGTAAAGTTAAGTTTTGGAGAAACCACTAAAGAATAACTCAAACAAAAGAATGGCATGGGAGAAAAGAATGAGAAAAAGACAAAGCACATTGGTATGACATAAGCTAAAAATAGTTTTCTGCTTTTAAAAGGAAATCAGAATAGAACATTTAATTAAAATTTTTTTATGTGTTTCTTTTCTGATGTTTTCAGTCTTCCTCTTTATAGTCCTATGTGTTATTTTCCAAGGCACTAAACTATGTAACTTTGTTTATAATAGTTTAAGAACAACACAGTTAATATTTGACATTCCTAAACAATTCTCTATTTCTTGTTTGGAGAATAATAGAATAAATATAAGAAGAAAAGAATAAATTGAAACTTGAGATTTCAAGTTGTGGACATAGATTGCTCTTATTTTCAGAAGAGCATCATGAAAATGAAGAATGTGTTGCCTACAACTCAAAATGAAGGGGTGAGAGCAGTTAGAATAAATTATTATCTCCAAACTGAAGGAAACACTTAAAAACAAAACATAAACAAAATTATTTAGAACAGAAACACCAGTAGAACAACACAGATGCAATTTATCTTCTTGATAGATTCATGGGAAGCTTAATCTGGTCCATGTGAATAGGGCAGACTAAGCTACAATTTACAGCCTAATCCCATGACACCATGCCACGTTGCACACAGGGTATCCACAACTAGATGTGAAGAAGCAAAGTAGGCAAATGACGAAAGGAGCTCCAGATGAATTGCTCAGGCAAGAGATGCTCTTCATAGCTTGGATTAAGAGCTCGGCAGAATGGCAGCAGGGTCTGTCTAGATTTCCCTTACTTTACCACTACCAGTTTACAAAATGCAGGGAAATGCTCTGAACCAGAATCCCTGTCTTGTCACACATAAACTACTCTGTAGGACTATATCCATTAATTATTGGAAATAAGTTATCACAAACTTGCTCTATTCCATAATCTTGTCAGCTGTTCAAATGATTGATTCATTGTTTATATGTACCATTGTTTTTCTAAGTATTATAATTGATTATTGTACTAACTTCAAGGCAAATTATTCTGAGGGTTTCTGATATTTGATACTTCAGATTATTAAATGAAGGCTCTACTAGCATTTTGTTACTGTTGTTCAGCTTTTATAGCTTTGTTTTGTTTTTATGTTTGATGTTTGTTTATTTGTATGGCCGTAAATGCCCGAATATTTTTTTCCTCCAAGTGTAAAATAAGGATAGAATACAAATGGTCTCAGAATGAATTCCACTTTGAACACTACGTTTGAATCCTCTCTGCTTAAAATTTGGTAATTCCCATGAAAAGTAATTTTATTTGCTGTAAAAGGACATGGCAAGGAAAAGTCTATCTCAGAATACTAAAATAAAGTACAATGGCTCTGTCTACAAAACACCAAACACATCTGGTTGAAAAGTGAGCATACTCTCATCTCTGAAATACCAAAAAAAAAACAGCTTGTGCTTTCTTGTCCTTACTTCCCCAAATAACAAATTATTTTGAGGTTAGATACATACAGTTGGAGAAATATTCCACTTTGTCTTTAAAGTTACTTGAGTGAGAGACAAAACACTTTGTATCCATGAAATAAAATTACTCAGGGAAAGCAGAGACATGTTTCAATAATTTCAGTTTTCAAAGTCAGGCAAACAGTTAAAAATAAAGTTATTGTTTTGTGGTTTTCAGATTGGCACCTATATTGTAAAACTTCAAAATAGGGCTCTGGGATGACAATGCAGCTAAAGTTATAATGGAGAAGCAGTTCTCTTGAAAAACAATGGTACATGCTTTTACAAATTTTAGTTAGAAGCCTTTCCTCATTTTCAGAGGGCAACTCCAGCCTTGCAAGCATCAATCATGCTTGAGACTATTAAAAAAAAAAGATACAAAAAAAGACTATAAATGAAATGTGTTTTTTGTTCCTAAAAAATATTTTGTCTCTAAAGAGAGTGTTATTTCTGTTGCATTGTCCTTAGTTTCTTTCTCGAATCACACATAAATGCCAAGCCTTCTTCATTGGTATCTTTATTATTATTTTTAAAAATTTATTTATCTTTGGCTGCATTGGGTCTTTGTTGTTGTGTGCGGGCTTTCTCTAGTTGCGGAGAGCGGGGGCTACTCTTTGTTGTGGTGCGCGGGCTTCTCATTGTGGTGGCTTCTCTTGTTGCGGAGCACAGGCTCTAGAGAGCAGGCTCAGTAGTTGTGGCACATGGGCTCAGTAGTTGTGGCTCATGGGCTTAGTTGCTCCACGGCATCTCGGATTTTCCCCAACCAGGGTTCAAACCCATGTCCCCTGCATTGGCAGGCAGATTCTTAACCACTGCATCACCAGGGAAGCCCCTTCATTGGTATCTTTAGTTTTATCTAGAAGCCGTAAAGACACATGAAAAAATATGAATATAATAATAAGTACTGGTTTGGAGAGAGGGGTTAGAGCACAGCATAAATTAGAAACACAAAGAAAAAGGCAAAATAGAGCTCTGCTCTTGCCCTGAAAAATGAGCTGCTTGCAGGTAGGCTGCTCCCCAAAATAGGGATCAAGTATCCTTTCCTGTGACATTCACTGGTCCACTATCTCTGGACGAACTGGCAGGCACAGCAGACCTCGCCAGTGCCTTGCTGATGATTTCCTTCTCTGTAGGATTTTTTTAAAATAAATTTATTTATTTTATTTATTTATTATTTTTGGCTGCATTGCATCTTCGTTGCTGCCCACGGGCTTTCTCTAGTTGTAGCGAGTGGGGTCTACTCTTCGTTGCAGTGTGGGGGCTTCTCACTGCGGTGGCTTCTCTTGCTGTGGAGCACAGGCTCTAGGTGTGCGGGCTTCAGTAGTTGTGGCATGCGGGCTCCGTAGTTGTGGCTCACGGGCTCTAGAATGCAGGCTCAGTAGTTGTGGCGCATGGGCTTAATTGCTCTGCAGCATGTGGGATCTTCCTGGACCAGGGATTGAACCCGTGTCCCCTGCATCGGCAGGCAGATTCTTAACCACTGCGCGACCAGGGAAGTCCCTGTAGGATATTTTTAAGAAGAAAACTGCAATCTTAAGACAGGACCAAGGCAGCTGTACTAGAGTGAGACTGGGTAATATTCAGGATCCAGTGCTACAAGGACAGGAAATAAGTAGAAAAACTAACATTTGTGACAAAGCCAGGCTCAGATGCCCTATTGCCACTTAGTGAAGAGGGCCTAGTCCTGATGCAAGGCAGCCTTCTTTGTGTTTTGCCAGAGCAAATCGTGGTGTGTACTTGCTGTGAGTAACTTGCACGGCGCACAAGGGAATGGGTCACAGATGGCTGGAAGAGCAAAATAAGTCCAGTGCTGATCTTGAAGGAAGTATCAGTTACAAGTAATTCCAACACTAATTGAAGAATTTCAACTTTAACAAGATTCAAACTCCATCTCAGTTACTGTTATGCTGGATAATTCTTGAATGGATCAAGTTGTCTTGTGACTCAGTTCCTTCTAAAATGCCATTTACATGGCCTAACAACGTATAATGAGACAAGGCGGGGTGGGGTGTGTGTGTTTAGAATCAGAACTAAAAAATGCTCAATTGATTTGGTGAATTCTCCCAACTGTACAGGATTATCTGAGGATTAATTGGGACTTGCAGGGCCCCACATGGTATGACTGTAAACCATTATTTTAAATTGGAACTGAAAATTCCAATCTTATTTTTCCCTGTTGTGTAGGCTCAGTGTAAGAGTAGTGAGTGTAATGCCTCTGGAAGTGACATGTGTGTCCATTTGCAACTGGATCTATTAGATTTTCTCTTTGAAATTCTCTTCAATCACTCTCCGATCTTGAATAGCAGCATCTGTAATTGCGTCAACAGACATGATCATTTTATGACCTGAGGAAGCTGGAGCAACAAATGCAATGCCACTTGAAATCTAACCCAAAGATAGAAAGCTGCATTGTCAGAGGAGAAGGCTGATCTCTACTTATGTATCAGCAGCAACACATATCCTATGTTGCCATTACTTCATTTTATTTAAAGGCACCCCTGAACTTCTATTTCAGATGAAAGAACATAAAAATGTTGGACAGTGAACTTTTCAAACCCATATAATTTTTAGTCTATATTAGTGATTATGTAAATCATTGATTTTTTTAAAAGATTTATTTATTATTTATTTATTTTATTTATTTTTGGCTGCATCGGGTCTTAGTTGCTGCACGCAGGGTCTTTGTTGAGGCATGTGGGATCTTTTGTTGCAGTGTGCAGGCTTCTCTCTAGTTGTGACATGCGGGTCTTCTCTTCTCTAGTTGTGGGGCATGGGCTTCAGGGCGCGTGGGCTCTATAGTTGTGGTGCGCAGGTTCCAGAGCACATGGGCTCTGTAGTTTGCAGCACACAGGCTCTAGTTGAGGCTCGCGAGCTCAGTAGTTGTGGCACACGGGCTTAGTTGCCCCGCAGCATGTGGGATTTTAGTTCCCTGACCAGGGATCAAACCCATGTCCCATTGTAAGGCAGATTCTTTACCACTGGACCACCAGGGAAGTCCCTAAATCATTGATTTTTAACTAGAAGTCAAGTTATTAACAAGGCTTCTAATTTAATGAATTGCTAATATTCCATCTGGTTTAAACAACCCAGAAATAACATTGACCTATTTGATGGAAAGGTAACAAGGAATAGAGAAAAATTATGTAAAAACGACTGTATTCTTGGTTCATAAATTTTAGAAAGATGTTTGTTTACATCTTGAGATTTTGAACAGCAGGAGGAAATACTTTTAGTCAGCCTTCCACTGTTACTTATAAATTAGTCAATAAATAAGTAGAAATCTCTGCATAGAAATGAAATGAACCAGCAAAATACCAAAGAGTACAATGTAAAAACAAAACAAAAACAAAAAACACCACAGATGAAATTTACCGGTCAATATATGTCCTTTTTGGATAAGAACACAGTGTGATGAGTAGTTAGATCTGATATGGTAAATAGATTACTTTCTATGACAGGCTTCTTCAAGAAGACCAAAAATACTCTAAAGAAGCAATAATTCTGCAAGTACCATTTTGAAGTGTTAGCATTCTAGCTTTGGAGATAGGATTAAACAATTCTGGGATTGATGGCATTTAGGAATAGGATGAGGAAGGTACAGCTATTCAATGAAGATCAATAAAATGTGCATTTACTAAGCTGGCTAAACAGGAACATTAACAAAATACACGAATGAGTGACAATCGTGTGTTTAATTTAATTACAGTAGTAGTCTGTGAAGTTATGTGAGCTTCTCCAAGTCCTCTCCTTAATGTGAGTTGTAAGAAAATGGAGTTTCAATACTAAAACTCAACTTTATATAAAACTTTTGCTGGGTAACATTTTATATAGGAGTATTTGGGAATGAAACTTTTGATAAAGAGAAATGGGAAAAGATTACATTTATGTCAAAGGTATCACCAAGACTCAGTCATTTTCTTAAGGCAAAAGGAATGTGCTCACTTCCAATTTTTCTTGAACTGCCTACCATGGGTGACTAGTAATGACTGGTTAGCCTTCTAATCTGTTTTTTGAGTCTTAATTGACCAGGGTGTCCTGGTATGAGGGATATTTACTGTATTGAGTTAAATCCAAATAAATCTAATACCAAGTGTTTAATGTTGAAGAAATACTGTTAATGTAAACTACATAAGCAGTTTCAATGTGGCACATAATTTAAGAATCTAAATTAGCAGTTGAAATTTAGGTATAACTTACCTTAAAAATAAACAAAGCTTTAACTAAGTGAGATCTAAATGTCAAAAAGATGGCTAAAACAAAGAATTAATAAAGGAATGTATGGTTAAGTAAGTGGCTAACAATTATTACTCAAAATGTGTCAGTACAACAGACTCACAGACCTAGAGACTGAACTTAAGGTTACTGAGGGGAAGGAAGAGGGGAGGGATAGATTGGGAGTTTGGGATTGAAATGTACACACCACTGTGTAAAACAGATAACCAACAAGGATGTACTGTAAAATAAATAAATAAATAAATAAATTTTTAAGTAAAAAAAACCCTCTGTACTTCCCATTGTACAGTATCTGGATATGATGTTTTTAAGCTTTAAAGTCCATTATAAAGAATGTGGCAATCACTTAGCCCTATTGGTACTTGTATGTACTTCCCCTTGTTATACTGCAAGGCATTCAACCCTGAAGAATCCACAGGCATTATAATCCACCCTCAGTTAATTATGACATCAATGGCATTTTAAAATTCTTAATATTTTGAACCATTCTTAAGTCCCCTGTTTATAATATCAGACCTGCCGCTTGCCCTATGAAGTTAAGACAAGCATATTTTGCCAGCAACTCTCATTGCTTCTCATGCTGCCCCTGAAAATACTAAGAAATCATAATGTAACAGAATGTTGAGTGGGACTTTTTCCTTGACCCTGAAATCTAAGTAGAAACCCAAAGCTGAAAGGTCTAAGAAGAGCGGCCCCCAAACTGCTTGGATTTACATTCTAGCAAGGAGTCAGTGAGCTATCCTGATGGCCAAACAAGATGCATTAGAAGCTCCCCACTTCGAGGATGCATCTCCCCATCCCACCCTAACCCCCACCCCTCACCCACATATGGAGAAAATTGATGGGGAGGGCGTCCATCCAAAGGCACCCATCTGATGCTTACCAGCCTTATTAAAAGGGCAATATTCATGGTACAGGCTACTGGTTTCCCTCCTCAGAATGAGGATTCTCCAACCAAACCACTAGCAGAGACCACTGATATCTGCACGAAAAGATTTTCTGGGTGGATGTTGGGGCTACCGTTAGAGAGAAGGATGGTGAGATAGTTGTTAAGAATCTTCTGATATATGTCCTCACATGTACGAGGCTGTATGTCAACAAAGAGTGCTTATTGCTAGAGAGTTCTCAAACCTGGAGACTTGCTAGAGGAGCCTGAACCAATGGGACAAAAAATGATAACAGTAAAGTGCCTCATCCAGTCCAAAGTTAAAAGTGTGATGATTCTGGTTATATTTAGGGATAGTGGGTGGCTTCCAGGACCTTGGAGATGGGAAAGAGGATTTAGTAGTAGAAGTTAGGTAACAGGCAGGTACTGTATGTAGGCTTTTCTAGCAGCCTCTGAGTCAAGCAATGAGACATCTCTCCTAGTCAAAGAGCTTTGATTGGAGATTTTGATCAACAGAAAGGGCCAAGGGATAGTATGGCTGCTGTTTTCTGAAGGGTTTCTCATCAAAGGGGATTGTGAGGATGAAGCTGACTCAACTCAAAGAGATCAAACCAACTACTGATTTGGAAACCACCTGTCAGTCATGGTCACCAGCAGACGGGGCTAGACTGAACCAGAGTGAGGTCAGAGATATTTCCCCACTACTGACAAGCCTCCAGATGAACTTAGTCTCACCTATTGCTCCTCTCTGCCTGCCACCCACCAGCTGGAGAGAGAGGGAAATAAGATGTTGAAAAAGAGAGCACCAGCCTTGAATACCTCCCCCCACCCATCCCTGCCCACAATCCCTCACTCACACTTCAGTTGGCCAAAATAACAGCTCTAGTCTACACTGGGGGTGTAAGGGGTAGAGCTTTGAATAGGATATGTGAGACTGCATCCCTAAATGATGCTGGATTCATTTTGATAGCCAAAAAATTATCAGAAAGCTATGGAATCTGCACTCAACTTTTCTAAAGAACAGGAAAAGAAGTAAGCAAGGTTTTATTTTTTATTTATCTATTTATTTACTTTAGGCAAGAAGTAGATTTATTAATATAGGACACTTGTAAGAGATGCATGTGGGCAGGCGAGGGAGCTCTGACTATACAATTTTATAGTCAAAGGAAAGGGGGAGGGGAAAAGATCGCCTTCCTGGAGTAGACATGAGGCTTACATCACTAGTTCCTCCTTCGTATCAGGCCGGAGAGTGTCTGACCCTATGAGGTCAAACTAGGATTATCAGTAGAAAGGTGGTGACATTTTTCTTCCACCTGATGGCCTTGGGCATATCTCGTGCTTTTATTTATGGCTTTATAGTTAAGCAAGGCTGCTTCCTTACACAATGTTCCAATAGCTTTCTTGCGTGATCATTAACTTACAGTGGTCTTCCAAAGTTTCCTAGGTTTCCCTCTCTATGTATAGTCCCCTATTGGGACTTCTACCTGTATAACTATCCTATTCTATCCCTATCAGGAAAGACATTATGTCTCACTAGGGAATGCTTCCCCTGTCTGGTAATATAAGACAGGGCACATAATTCTGCTGCTCAGGAAATATTAGTTAAACATACTAAAGGAAACCAACAGGGTTACCTGAGCCCACACAGTATAAAATAAAAACTGGGGGCTAATATTCAGGGGCTAATAAAAGCAATAATGGAGGGTATTTTTTTTTCTTTTTTTGCCCCTAGGGTAAATTGCTAGGCCCACTCAGAAAGAGGGCCTTTGTTGTATGCCTTGTGCAAACTTTTGAAAGCATGATAAATTGAACCCTAAAGTTCTAAAAGATACAACTCTTGATATCCAGTTTAGTTGGAAATTTTCTCTCTCTCTCTCTTTTTTTCTGATATAAAAAAAAGCAAATTAAAGAAAATGTAGTTGGGACTTCCCTGGTGGTGCAGTGGTTTAGAATCCGCCTGCTGATGCAGGGGACACAGGTTCGATTCCTGGTCCAGGAAGATCCCACATGCCACAAAGCAACTAAGCCCATGCGCCACAACTACTGAGCCTGTGAGCCTAGAGCCCATGCTCCGCAACAAGAGAAGCCACCGCAATGAGAAGCCCACACACCACAAGGAAGAGTAGCCCCCACTCGCCACAACTACAGAAAGCCCACCTGCAGCAACGAAGACCCAACACAGCCAAAAAAAGAAAAAAAAATGATACTATCCCATCTGATTCTTACTAGAAAAAGATGAGAGCTGGAATAAGAAATGTTTTCTTTAGGGAGTTCCCTGGTAGCCTAGTGGTTGGGATTTGGTGCTTTCCGTGTGGAGGCCCGGGTTCGATCCCTGATGAGGGAACCATCCTGCATGCCGCACAGGATGGCCAAAATACAAAAACAAATTAATACAAATTAAAAGAAAACAAGAAAAAAAATAGAAATTAAGGAAAAAACGGTTTAAAAAAGCTTTTTAAAAAAAAAAGTTTCCTTTAGCATGGCAGGTCACCATATGCACAGTGGGGAGAAGCTCTTTTTTGCCTTTCAGCTGGGGAACAGCTCCTAGAGAATGCAAAAAGAGTTGCTCTTCCAGACCAAGAGAGTTTATTCCTATTTTTCAAAAGGTTTAACGTTAGAAAATCCTTGAGTAGTATTTAATACATTTATAGGTCAGAGGAGAAAAATATGCATCTCAAAAAAAAAATAAACCCAGTGAAGACGTACATATTATCCAATATCCATTTCAAAGAGTAGATTGGAAGATAAAATACTGGACTTCTAAACTGCAATCAGTTGGACTTACTGCCTCCATTCCCTTATTTATGTATTCACGAATTTTTCTTCCAGTTTTGTTGAGATATCATTGACATACAGCACTGAAAAATTCTAAGGTGTACAGCATAATGATTTGACTTACATACATCATGAAGTGATTATCACAGTAAGTTTAGTGAAAGTCTATCATCTCATATAGATACAAAATTAAAGAGAAAAAATTTTTTTCCTGTGATGAGAACCTTTAGGATTTACTCCCTTAAAAACTAACATGTAGGGCAGAGTCAAGATGGCAGACTAGGAGGACGTGGAATTTGTGTCTCCGCACAACTAGGGCACCTACCAGGCACCGGAGGGTGACCACGGACACCTAAGGACACGGGAGGCACACCCAGCAACCGGGTAGGACGTGGGGCGTGGGGGGAGTGAAGGCGGAGGAGAAGTGGAGGCAGGATGGGACTGGCGTCCCTGAGGGGTGGCTGGGGGAGGGGGAGGGATCCCACGCCCGAAGGGGGAAATTGGGGAACCACTGGGCGGGCAGAGGATCAAATGGGAGCGTGGCCAGGTTTCCCCTGACCAGTTGGGCCCCCAGGAACCTGCTGAGATCCCTGGCCTGATCATCTGCCCACCTAGGCCCCCTCCAGCCATGCGGGTCCTGAGGGAGTGGGAGGGAGAGAAGGGGGAGCAAAAATAAAGGCCGGACCTCCAGGACCGGCACCCCTGAGGGGTGGCTGGGGGAGGGGAGGTGTTCCGACACCCAGTGGGACCCACCCACGTTTAGGGGTCCAAAAGGGATGGGGGAGACCCTGGGGGAGCCCGTGGGGGGTGGCACGGAGGAATGGAAGTGAACGGTGGCCAACGCTTTCCCTGTCCACTTAGGCACCAGGGAGTCTGTTGGGCTCCCAGGCCTAATTCTCTGCCCTCGGAGCCTCCCTGCTGCCGCCCACGGCCCGAGCCCTGCCGCTATACCCCACCCTGGGCCCTACCTCTACACTCGGAGACCTCCTCGGAGACCCCCTCCAACCACGCTGGGCCTAAACCCCACCCACACACCCTCACCCAGGGCCCTACCTCCAAACTCCAGAACTCCACACTCCAAAGGCCCTCCTTTGGACGTGCTCGCAATGTTTTATTTATTCCCCCTATAAATTAAACATTTAATAAACCCAGTTATAATAGCGATAAAGGAAGAAATTTGGCTGTTGTTTTAGATGAGATTGAGGGTCTCAAAATTGGAACGAAGAACAGATCAGATACGAGTAGAAGGCAAAAAAGGAGGGAAGCTTCAAAACTTTGTGTCGTCTCTTGACTCAGACCTTTCCATGAATTTATTACTCTGTTTAAAGTTTTGTGAATTTCATGATATCAAATACATTCACATTTACATTGATAGTAAAGAAAAAAGTATATTAAAAAATAGAATATTTCTAGATGATTCATTTTTTTAATTTTAAAATTCTTTTCTATTAACATAGGTGATTCAGAGCTGATGTCAATCTTAAAAAACAATTTAGGGTTATCTGATTGGCCGACAAAATATATGTTTCTCTGGTTTACACTCCTCCACAAAAACTGCATGGCCTTCCCTCTCTGTCTCTTGTCTCACTGCAGACTATTATTTTAACTTCACGTAATTTCAAATTTTAGAAGACTCTAAAAACGGCAGAACTTGGGGTAAATTATTAGTCTCCTAAATTTATTTGCAGATCATCAATTTGCTGTCTGCTGTAAATTATTATTAAAATGTACAATGCTTTCCATTATTTCAGTTAATAACGTCTACCCTAAAGTTAAAAATGTCAACCAGGTTAAAAAAAATACATGGAACTATTCTTCCATAGGATTTTTATAACATGAAAATTAAATTTTAAAAAGGGTGACACTGGAGTCTCTGGTGGCTTCAATATCAGGACAACTGTTTGTAGCTCTTTAATCAGTTGGAGATCATGACAAAAATCATGACTAGCTAGAATGAAACAGGCTAAGTAAATGTAAACTCACTATCAAGGCTGATAGTATTGAAAGGGAAATCAAGAAGTAAGAGCGAATCAAGGCTTGTAATCTCTGAAGAGAAACCAGAGAACAATGTCTTTGCAAATTCACTGCTAAACATTAATGATCCAGCCCCATACTCATGATTCTTCAAAACTTCACACTATCATACTTCTTAAAATCATTCTTTTAAAATTTATTTCCCCAAAGTCTAGCTGCTGCAAAAGAACACAGGAAAGAGTCACAAGTATCTAATAAGGAAATTGTTATTTCTTCTCTCAAAACAGTGGGCCATCAAAGACAGAGGAGTTTCTTAATCTAGTTTTGTTTTGTGTCTCTTTTTTTTAACATCTTTATTGGAGTATAATTGCTTTACAATGGTGTGTTAGTTTCTGCTTTATAACAAAGTGAATCAGCTATACATATACATATATCCCCATATCTCCTCCCTCTTGTGTCTCCCTCCCACCCTCCCTATCCCACCTCTCTAGGTGGTCACAGAGCGCTGAGCTGATCTAGGGGTAGGACAGAAATAAAGACACAGACGTAGAGAATGGACTTGAGGACACGGGGAGGGGGAAGGGTAAGCTGGGACGAAGTGAAAGAGTGGCATGGACATGTATACACTACCAAATGTAAAACAGATAGCTAGTGGGAAGCAGCTGCATAGCACAGGGAGTTCAGCTCCGTGCTTTGCCTTGTGTCTTAACATAACATAGTCAAAAGCAAATGTTTCCCTGATTTGCTCCCTACAATGAAGCTGGCAAAAGTGCCAAGTAGATATTGTTTGCAAAGAGGTACTTTCCAACTTGGATATTTACAACCATGACAGGCTCCAAGTAGAGAAATTTCTGTTCCGAGATATACTGAACTTCCTCAAAAGGAAACAAAAATGCTGAAACAATTTTATTTTAAATTTTATTCTTCTTTCAAGAAGAAAGGGACACTTTGTATTCAGATCAGAGCTGCCAATCAAATCCTGACAGACCAGTACTTCCCAGGTAGTATTAACATTTGTTACCAAAATTTCAATGAAATCAGGTGGAGAACTCATAAGGAGGAAGATTTTCTTAGCTAGTGTCGGTCAGCTCTGCTGTGACCGTGAGGATGGAAGGGGCCAAGTGGTTTCTCCTGGTAATGTGTATAAAGTGTGTCTTCCACACCCCCCAACAACATAAGTTATCCCAAAATGCAGTCTCTTCCATGTAGAAAGGAAAATCTACTCTATCATTGGCTGCAAAGTGTTAGGACTCTAAGCTGAATACAGAAAGGCAAATTACAGGCACTGCCAGTTTTTCAATCTAGACAATATCAATCTTACAAGTTATCCTTTTTCAAATTCCAGTCCTTAAATATACTTAGAGTTTTCAATCAGAGCTCCAAGAACAACCTACCCCCACAGGACAAAATTTTCTCTCTCTACAGTCACCTGAAGTGTGAGTGTATTGTGTATTCACTTGGATTTCAAGAGCAGAACATTCCGATTTTCCTCTTAACCCTTCCCTGGCTCTAGACTGCATCATGTTTTCCCAATATCCTTGGTTCCTAAAGTAACTTGATATTACTTTTGGTTGCTATTGGCTTTTTCTCCCTACCTGCTTCTTTCTCATCTCATTTCTTCTCAATTAGTACTTTGCTACATGTCACTTTTTTACATCATATATTCATATTTTCTGGCCTTCAGTCATTTTATATTTGATTTCAGTTCACCTGCACTCCCTCACTGGGACACAGTATAGAACAGTGTTGGACAAAAAATCCTTGCATCAGTAAGCATGGAGTCCTAGACATCTGTCAGATAGGATATTTCTTGAATTATAACTTCAGGGCTCAAAGCATTGAGCTACTGCAGCTGTAATAGCCAACTTCATTGTATGAATATAAAATAAACTAGAAATTAGAAATTCAAAGTATCTCCTACACTCCTAGGAAGCAACCTGCCCACTGACAAGGACTAGAAATCTCTGAAGAAGTTTTTGTAAGTGGTAACAATCATTAATTTAGTAGAGCTATTCCTATTACCCATATATTGGAAGGTTGAACAGCTCGTGAAAAATACCTTTCTTTACCACTGATGTTAAATTATAAAGCTATTAAAAACTTAAGGATCTTGGGAGATTGGGATTGACATATATACACTAATATGTATAAAACAGATAACTAATAAGAGCCTGCTGTATAAAAAAAATAAATAAAATTAAAAAAAAAACCCAAAACGTAAGAAGCTTTCTCTGACATTCTCCCCAACAACTCCCACCCATAAGAGTTACCATGACAACACTTCCCTTTTACCAGGATGTGAAAAAGCAAAAACACAATCCAGAACTCTTCCTGGAAAGTCAGTGTCCAGTTAATTCCTATATTCATTCATAAATACCCCAACAAAATCTTGTCTTAAGAACATATATTTGGAATGTTGGCAGCATAAGTTATGGCCAGATTCTGTCTGCCGCTTCTTTTCTAAATCTAATAATCTACACAGTTAATAGGCAATTTCCCCCTTCACAAGTGAGATAACATTTCATGAGGTTACTTTCAAAACCACATTGACACTGCTGATCTAGGTTGGGAAGTGGGCTCATGAATTTGCTGGCCATCCCTTCAGAACCCCTCTGTAGGAAAAGTCTAGATGTGTAAGAAAGAATAAAGTCATTAGAGACTATGTAATTACACAAAATGCAAAGGGAGTTGTAACCAACAGACAAGATTTTTTTTTTTTTTTTTTTTTTTTTTGGCGGTACGCAGGCCTCTCACTGTTGTGGCCTCTCCCGTTGCGGAGCACAGGCTCCAGACACGCAGGCTCAGCGGCCATGGCTCACGGGCCCAGCCACACCGCAGCATGTGGGATCTTCCTGGACCGGGACACGAACCCGTGTCCCCTGCATCGGCAGGCAGATTCTCAACCACTGCGCCACCAGGGAAGCCCAACAGACAAGAATTTTAATAAATGCCAGAAAAATAGAAAACGGAGGCTCATAGGTCGATAGATAAAAATAAACGGAAAATTCATAACCTAAAATATATCGCTAGGGACTTCAAAGGAAACCAGTTTGCCCAAAGCGAACCCCATGGAGATACAACACCCAGAGACAACAAGTAATTTGAATTTTATGAGCTTTAAATGATATGAAAACATTGTGCTGAAAGAGTAGATATGCAGGATCACTGATGGATGGGACATCCATCCCGCTCAATTGTCATTTACCACCAGGCCTCCTTTCTGAATGGTCCCTCATTTCTTAAGATATTTGTTATCTTAGGAGGTAAGGTTAAAAAGCTAATTTCTAATCTGCAGTATGTAAAGGAATGTCCTACGCTGTCTCAATTTAGTGAATTCACTCAATACTAATTTTTTTTAAAAAGTAATACAAGCCAAATAGTAGATTATCCCAAACCATTATATTAATCTCAGAGTAGTAGCTAAAGTTTCCTTCCAGATCTGGTATAGTATTCCAGGGACAACCACAGAAAACATCTAGTCATCTAGAAATTTCTATAAAATTTCCACACTGTAAAACACTGAAATTTTCACTCTAACCTACATTCTAGGTGATGACGCACTCCAAAAAAACACTAGGTATGACACTTTACACTGAAATACTATAACCACAGAAAACTCACTGCCTCACGACACTACAGCATAGTGACTAAATATCCAAATAATAATTTGGAAGCAACTTAAATATTCATTGAAGTTTCTCAGTAATTCCAGAGGATGAATCTCTATGTAACTCATCTAACCAAGCACAATTTCTTAAAATCATTTGCATCCCTCCTGAGCAAGCTTTCTTCCATGGATGGTCTCTTGATCTCAAGCGTTCATTTCTCTCTCTCTTTCTCTGTAAATTTTGCAACTTGCAGCTACCTGAAAGACTCTCTCTTTCTTCTTTCTTCCCTCTCAAAATCTCCCACCAAACCAGCCCATGCTCCTTTCTCTATGCTCATTCTGACCTGCTAGATATATTCATTTCTTTCTCTGATCTTTTCAGTGTAAATCAGTCAAGCTTATTTCAATGATTCCTGATGCCCCCTTCATTCATAGACCTGATTATGGACAACAAAGATGTTTCTCTGTAAAGAGAAAACTAGACATACTGTTTCTGTTACATATAAACAGCAATATCATCATAAACGGTTGCTTTGAAGCTAAAAGAAATGATGTATTTGCATATATTCCTGACATAGGAAGAATTTTTCGGTTAAAGAAAGAAAAGTAGTGAGATGGGAAGGAGGACACAGTTCGGCCAGAATCCTGCATCCCTCTGGGTACAGCCTCTCAATCCCGCTACCACTTAGCATCCTGTAGAAAGAATGGGAATAAGAGAAAGGAGGAGAAGGGATGGCAGAGAAGAGATGGGTGGTTAGTATGAGGAAGGAGCAACTGGTGTGGAGATGAATACAGCTTGGCTTAGTGTGTCTGCTGCTCCATGGGTGAAGCTGTATATGTGCCAGGTGGTGAGGAGGGCAGAGGAAGCCACGGAGCTCCAGAACATTGCTCATTTCTCTTCTTCAACACTTAGAGAATCCGATCAGTTTTGGGGCAGCCACTAGGGGGCAGTAGCAGATGACTGCCACGGTCTAGAGGTACACTCTTGAATGGTGAGGGCTCCAGTTATCAAAAGCAGCTATCTTTGATATGCCAATAAATATAGCCTACTAAAAGGCTGCAAAAAGACACATTCGTGGAAAGTTACCATTTTTAATTTGGAGCTTTAATTCAGTTATCTAATTTTTCTAGTATTTGATTTTATATATCAGCTGTAGGACAATTATTAAACTTAAAGAAAAAATACATATTATCCCTTCCCATCTCAAGTTACCCAGGAGACGAATGGTCAAGTGACAATTCTAGGAGAGGATTTTTCAGATTCAACCCACATTCACTGAGAACCTACTCTTTGTGCCAATTATAGTACCAGAATTTTCCATGGACATTCTTATGTGAGGTGGGTATGAAAAGTTATTTTTTGAAGGGAAGGTAAAAGATTTCACTTCACACACACACACCAAAAAAAAAAAAAAAAGATGCAAAAATCAGAGGAAACTAAATACTAGAAGTTCAGTTCTGTAGTAATGTATGCAAATCCAATTCTGACTAATTTTATTCTTACCTCAATGTATGTCAAAACTTCTCCCAAATGGGAAAATGACAAAGTTGAGATTTTTAAATTTTGTTCTGTGTTGTTTTTAAATGTGATTTTGTGTGGCTGTTATTCTCTATACAAAATGATTATGGCCCTCACAAATAATAGCTAGCTAACAATTCTATAGCATTTTGAAGCTTACAAAGTATTTTCACATACAAAACTCTTGATCTTTAAGAAGATTCTGTAAAACAGGAGCCAGGATATAATAGGAAGCTTCAATTCCTAGCTGAGAAAACATTTCAGACCTGTAACTGTGCTGACTGGTGTCAGCCTCTATTCTGGAGTGGTGACACTTTAATAAGCTTATGGCAGGCAGTGGACATTATAACAAGGCTTCGCTCAGATACTGGTACAAAGTGTCACCACTGGCCAACTAGTTTTATAGTTTTTATGGGAATGGCAAAGTAGTTGGTATTCAAGGAGAAGAAATTTTTCTTGCCTGTCTTCTGGGGTACACCAAGAGTGTCTATAACTTGTCAGCTGAACTACAAGCTCAGCCCTGATAGCTTCTGAATTTGTTCACTAAATCATTCAAAGAGTCATCATGAGCTCCACCTTTCCTGGTTCCCATAACCAACCGTTCACCAACTTCTTCTTGATTCTACTTCTTTAGTATTCCTAAAGGCAGGCACACCGGAGTAGGATATATATGCCTGTGAATTTCATCTATGTTTCCATGAGCCAAGTGAACTTAAATAAGTAACTTATTGTTAACCTTAGTTTCCTCTTCTATAAAATGGCCACTCTAAGAGTATCTAACTCACAGGGATGTGACAAAGATTAAATGAGTTAATAAATGTAACTGAGGTGGAAGAGTCAACTTAAGCCAACATTTTCCACAGTAAGTTTCAAGGAATATTAGTTCCGCAAAATGTTCTTCAAATAAAAAAGGATTCGTGGTTAAATCAATTTATTAAACATTACATTCAATGCCCATGTCTCAGTCAGCCATGGTGTACATTAGTATATTAAAGGGTCTCCAAATTCTTGCAGGAAAACAAAACAAAAACAGTTGTCCTAACATTCCCTAAGCTTTTTTAACCAGAGGGCCTTTGTGTGCACATGTAGCAGCTATTTAAAATTCTGCAGAACCAGTGTTCTGAGGAAGGCATTTGAAAAAATGCTGACTTGGACAAGAGCCACAGTTATCATTTTGGAAGTTATTTCAGCCTCAGGTTTCCGACAGTTTTTGATTTTTTTTTTTTTTTTTTGTAAAAGAGACTACTATCTCCTAATGTTCAGAGTCATCATAAACTCGCAGAAAAATGAACCAAATTGTCCTGTGGGAAGCTGTGTCATAAGGGTAGTAGAACGGTATGAACTTCTTCTCTCAGGAGAGAAGTTTTACATACAAATATGTAAAAATCCGATAAAGAGTGGAAAGAACTCTGGGGAGATTCAGGAAGTGGATAAGCTCATGCCTGTGATGAAGGCAGACTTGAGATGAGATCACGGTGCCTGAGTTCCAATACCTCTACCTCTGACTATAAAACTATTGATTGTACATGAGGTAAGAGGGCAATAAATGCTGCAGCCTGATTGCCTCAATGTCACAGGCTGAATGCAACCCAATTTTTGACGGCACAGCAGGAGTTCCGAAAGCATCTTATTTTTCTCTTTTTATAGGAGAAAAAATAAGCCGAGCTCACATTTATTGCTCATATGCGGCCTTTTCTTCTCTACCATGACATCCCCTAATTCTTCACAAACATAGGACTTATCCCTCCTTTTAGAGATAAACTAGCTTTTCTCAAATCACGTTAGTCATTTCTACTTAGCCATGTTTGGATTCAGTCTAACTAACAGAATCAACTTAGCTCCCCTATAGCAGAGTCCTATTTTTCAAAGTATATTATAAAAACATGCAGCTGGGAGAGCAAAAGAAAACTAATATCTATTTTGAACAATTTTTACATTTCTATTAAAACCAAGGTAGCAAAATACCTAAGTTGTCTTTATTAACCTCTCCCATTTTGGTTTTAGTTTTCATAGGGTATCAGTAGCCATGCTTCTTTAAAATAAATATCCCAAATTGAAAAAAAAAAATCACATAAGGAAGCTCTCTGTTCAGTGAGGTTTACACCGTAGGATCACTTCTGTATAGTTGAATGATGGAGGGCTTAAACTTTTAAATCTAAAAAACAAGTAAACAAAAACAGAAAAATACATCCAACATAACTGAAGTATGTTAACTATCTGAAGTATCCAATCTGAGAATAACAGATCTGGAAGAAATTTTAGTGAATAACTACATTAAATTCCTAATTTTATAAACATGGAACTTGAGGCTCCAAATATTAAGTAATAAAGCACAAACCTATCTCAGGATGAATGAGAGGTCTGGGGAAAAGCAAGTTTCCTAGTTTCCAGTGACACTTTCCACACCATGCAGAACCTCCCAGGGTCTGTTCTCCAAGTCCGTGTGTGCCCTGAACAACATGAAATCACACCCCTGTCAAATATTTTATGGAGACCATTTATAAAAATTGGCTGATTCCTTGATAAACTAGTTTAAGGATAGGATAATTAAGGGATTTAATTCACAGTTGCCAAGCTTAAAGTCGGTTCCTGCTAGGAGATTTATAGAGCATAGGCCAACTGCAGTGTCCCTGCCGGTTCCCTTTAAAAATTTTACAAATTTTAGATCAGTAGTCTCAAAGATCTTATAGTGGCTTAATCTAGAAATCATGTCTGAATTTTGGAATCTTAAAAACATGGCCTGAATGCAGAAAAATGCATGTACCAACAGATCTGACAGCTACAAAAGCAGTCAAATGAGAGCTAGATACAGCAAAGCCTAGCAGAGTGTGAGAACAACTTAAGAAATACAGGACAGGGATGACTTTGAGGAAGTCCTGGAAACTCATTGAGAGTTGGGTTTTAGTGTCATAGACAGCAACATTAGTGTAATATTGACAGAAGGGATGGAAAAGTGAAGCACGATCAGAAGGAACATAGGTGTGGTTTCACAGACTATAACGTTAAGAGGACATAGATCCAGGTGGTATTACTTTTAAATGAGAACTTTTCTCTTAGGGACGTTTGCTGCGATTATAGTAATTAAGCACACTGCAGCCAAGGTGTCACTGTGCCAGTTATGAAGGATCTGAGGTGTATGTTGCAGCAAGAAAGTTTCCTTTTCTTATTTTCTAAAAATATTCTATATTAAAGGGTTAAATATAACTTCTAAAACTATCTTATAAAAATGATTTAGTTCAGTTCTGAGACGAGACATCACTCTTCCCTGCTGTTTCTCTCTACATACAATTCAACAAATGCTCATAGCAGGTCGATGCATAATTATTTTTCAGGAGTCCTTCGAAGAGTGAATAACTAAACACAGTTTGGTAACATCCATATCATGGACCTACTCAGCAACTAAAAGGAACACAACAACATGGATAAATCTGGAGGGAACCATGCTGAGTGAAAAAAGCCAAACCCAATAGGTTACGTACAATATGATTTCATCCACACAGCATTCTTGAAATGACAATTTTAGAGAAATAGAGGATATATCAGTTATTGCCAGGCACTGAAGGGAGGCATCTGGGTAGGATGTGGGTGTGGCTATTAAATGACAATTTGGGATCCTTGTGGTGATGGCAATGTCTTATATCTTGACTACAGTGGTAGATACATGGGCCTACACAGGTCAAAAATGCATAGAAACACCCATACACATGTATAAGTGCAAGAGGAGATATGAAAAAGATCGGTGGACTGTATAAATATCAAGATCCTGCTTGCGCTGTTACACCATAGTTTTTCACGATGTTATCATTGTGGGGAAAACTGAATAAAGGAGACATGGAATCTTTATCATTTCTTACAACTACATGTGAATCTGCAATTATCTCAAAATAATGTTTTATTCCAAATGATTTTATAACTGATAAAAGCAATCAAATACTAGTCAAATTTAGTACCTTTCTGTGTCCTTGTTATATCCTTCTGTCATTTATTTATGGATTTAAGAAAGAACACCATTTTACATCTCTACCCCTGAGTTTATGCACAATTGCACATTTCTGCAACTTCACTTAGAGATAAGGATCCATGACGTCAACAAAATGGAATAGGGACTTGGGAGGATTTCAGCTTCTGGCTCCATTTTCCTTCTTTAGACAGTGAAAGCTTTGAGGAAAGATGTCTGTTAAACTTTTGATTCAGTCAACAGACATATGAACGTTTTTCTTTTTAGTTTCATGCTCTTATCAACTACTGACCTCCATCTACAGCTGGAAGCTACATATTTTATTCATATATAATACTTTTCAGTTCCTGTAATTCTCTTGTACGTTGTAGATTTTACATAACACTGATGTGTCCACTGAGCCTTTCAAGAGTACCCTAGGATACAGGGTTCACATATATTTTAGTTTAGTAAATCTACCATAAGAAAATGATTTTTTCCCAGTTATTCCTCTATCCTACATTATCACTTTATGTTTGTAACCTTACTGATACTACTCATCATGTCAAAATTGCACTTATTTTTCTCCTCCCAAGGTTAAAGTAAGGATTAAAATACCATTTATCATTTTTATTGCTTTATTATCCCCATAAACGTCTAGAGTCACCATCCTCCTTTGCCCTTCTTTGGTGTTGGTATAAAGAGGCACTTTCCATTTTATGTTACGTCTTTCTTTAGTTGCATTGTATTTTTGATTTGCTTTTTCCAATTTGACCTCTATTATTTTTTTTAGCTTTCTTTTCCCTGTCTGTGTCACTTTCATTATTTACCAAAATAACTAAGCACTTATGATTTTTCCTATTTTTCATGAATAATAATAGCTTTATTAGTGCCCCACCTGTATTTTCCCTGATGAACTACTAGATTCCTTGGATACTATTAGATTACCCCGGGAATCTGACTCCAACTAGATCCAGATAATTGAATCCAGCTTCTGAATTCTTAATCAGATTAAATCATTTTATATGGCATAATTTTGTATGTTCTTAAAATAGCAGCATGATTATTTCTGACTCTACTGAACAGCTAGATAAATCTATTGGCCATAATTATTGTCAAGAAAATCAAACTCGACTACTAACTAAAATTTATCAACTCCCTTGATCCTTTCTTCCTAATTTACTGTTTGTTTGTTTTTCCTACTATGATAAGTGTATCTTAGTAAGTCCTTTTAAATATTTTGTAGAACAAAACACAAACCAAGTAGATGGACAGATAGGGCGGAAAGAACCTGCCAAACAATTAGGTAAAATAAGAAAGAAATTAATTCTTAATTATGGCTTCTGCTAAATAATGGAACGACCTCTTCTCCAGCCAATCTACACTTTGCTGCCCAAAATGTTTCCCTGAAGTGTAAAGCTGAGAATGTCTCTATCGAAAAGCTCACTGTAGCTTAAAGAATATCAACTTGTGTTCTAATAGTTTTTGAAACCCTATAAAATTTAGCTTTAAGCCATCTTTCTTCATTCTGCATGATATGCTCTGCTCAGATAGTCCTCTGTACTGGCAGCTCAGGATCACACTCAATTCTCTAAATAAACTGTGCCCCTTTCCACCTCCCTATGAAAACCTAGTCAACATTCCTCATCTCCATCAATGAACTTACAGCTTACACCCTGTAGGCGGGATATGCCTGCACATCCAATAGATGTGCACTCCCAACTCAGGGATGGGGACTGAATCTGTAACACCTCTAAGTCATTCCAGCACTGTGTAGAGCAATGGACACTGGAGGCACCTTATTCTGGAATGAATAGATAAATGGATGGAAGGATGCATGGATGGATGGATGCTTTTGCCATGGCCTACACACTCTTCCAACCGTTTCTAGCCACCAAAGTAATTGAAGATCCAGTTTGAATTCAACAAACTTTATCCAGTCCCTCTAGTTGGAGGTAATCATTACATATTTTAATTCATAGTTTGTTCTTTAATCTGTACCTTCTAAGTATGCTTTTATTATAATTATTCAAGTGTACTGTTACCTTTAATGGAGTAAACCACTTGCTATCTGGGAGTTTATTTTATTGAACCTTGTACTCCTCAATGGCTTAGCATCCTGCCTAGCAGGGAGCAGTCACTGAATAAATGATCTGTGCACAAGTCAACTTCCTCATCAATAATCTCGGATCAGGGGTCCATATGAAGTCAGCATTTAGAAAATATCGGCATATCGTTCATGACATATTCAACAAGTCCTTACGGAGCCCCTACTCTGTACTAGCAAGAACGTAGTTAAACTTTAATTACCTTGGCTTTGCTTGATGTGTCAAAAACATGAATTTACCAAATGCTTATTTTCTCATAAACACAAATTAATTACTGACCCCAAAGTGACTTATTTTGAAAAGAATAAATTTGCATCTAGTGAACAAAAATATAGTTTTGACAACTGATCATCTTGTTACAAGGAAAGGAAGCCAAAAAAGACCTTGTCTGAATAGAATATAAAGGCAGGAGATAGAGCGGCATTTAAAGTCCTATTGGAATGTAGTAAAGGGTCTCGGAGAATTGACTTCACATTCATACTTTGTAGGATGGGAAAAGCTTTATATATTGCTTGTCTCATAGGGTGAATGATCTTTTTTATGCACTGACTATCATATGAAAGAGCATTTGCAAATGCAGGCAACTTTGCAATGGGGAAACAGGCAAAGGAAACGCATGGCTCCTAAGAGTCAAGGCAAATAAAGGCTCAAGCGTCCCCTCGAATATTGTTTCCACTCCATTCACTCCATCCTTTGCTTCAAGGCTATTTCAATACCCTTCATCATAGAAAAGCTGTTCCTGTATGACATTAGGGAATCTAGTGGTTTTGGTTAAAAACTTTTGATGTTTATCCAAAGCAATATAACCATGAGGCAAATGAGGGGACTCAGAAACTTTCTCTTTCTGTATTTCAAGCAGGTTGAGGAACCCCTGGTATAGCATGTATTTGCCTGACCATTGGCAGGCAAAGACATATATTCAATTAAAATATCATGTTATAAATACTACACTAGAGGTTCATAGAAAAGACGGATTTAATGCACTAAATCAGAAAGCTTGCTTGAGTTTCTGGTTGTCCCCAAAGCACTGACTCATGCAGCCCACTTTTTTTTCATACCAAAATAAACATTTGGGGTTTATTATATAGGGCACAGACGAGTTATCATAGTGTAACTCTTTTTACAGTTACTCCCTACTCAGAACATCAAGATAGAGGCCGAAAAGACTTTTCATAGATGGCATTTCAGATTGCAATACCCGTTATAGGTCCTCTGCAATAGGCTGGTTTTCCTGGCAAAACAAAGCAAAATTTTTATTGCCATATTCGTTTGACACTGAATATGTAGCAGGCAGTGTTCTAGGATCTTTGATATGCAATTTCCTTTAATTATCTCAATAACTCTATGAAGTAGTTATGATTGTTTCACGCAGATGAAGAATCTGAGACTAAAAGAGGTAAAATAACGTGCCCAAGGCTCAGAAATGGAAGGTTGGAACATAAAACTCTTCTTTCTGACTTGGAGGTCTTGTTTTTGACCACTATGCATTGGAATACCAATGCATTTGATCTTCATAGTAAGCCTATTTATTATCCCACTTAACAGATGAGAAAACTGAGGGTCAGAATTCAGTACCTGGTCAAGAGTTACTTTCATCTATGGAGTGGCCCCACACAAAATTAAATGAAGCCCTTCTCCTTCAAATCACCCTTTCCAATTGACTCCATGATGCTAACAATGAAACATTCTTATGAAGTCATTATCCTTTACTATCTTTATTTATCTTCAAATTACTTATTTGAATAAAAAAAGAATAAAACAAAACAAGCAAAAACTATGCCTCATCTTACAGTAATCTAGAAAGAGTAGCTCTGGTTGGAAGTACAGAAAAGTGAGCCCTCAGTTATTTTAGGCCCATCCGGTAGCCTCCATACACCTTCTCCCTGCGGACTCGAAGTAGCAGATGGCTGTTCTTTTTGCAGTTCAGGCTCCGCTGTTTTCTCTGAACCTCTAGGTTACAGTACGTTTTGTAATCACTAATAAGGACCACCTGCCTCTTGAGAGGTTAAGCCTCACAAAACGGAGAAGCCTAATTGTTCAAATTCACTCTCAGGTAGACAATATGCCCTTCGTGCGTGGACTGAGATTACTGAATAAAAAACCGAAATCAAAATAAACAGTTATACTAACTCATTGTAATTGCTTAGTTAAGAACATATGTTAGTGCCATAAAAAAGAAAAAAAAATATTTAGAACAATGAAGACCATGCTTTTGAGGAAATAAAACACCTCATGATTTTCCAGGAAAAACAAACAAAGAATAACCTACTTTTACAATTTCTTTCACTCCACTAAGATATATTCAGGGCAAATTTATTGCACTCATATATGCATAATCGTGCACCCTCTGTGCACAAACTTATCCTATGGTTGAATTCAGTCAGAAAAACTGGCTCTTTGAAAATAAGCCAAATTCAATCCAATAACTGGCTGATAAATGCTTACCATTGAGAGTGTGAAATCTATTGCAAATCTGGTTTAAGAGAATAAGAAGGGATGGAGTACATGGGGAAGAGCGCCCTCCGCTGCCATCATCACAACTCCCGTCAGCAGTCAGGCCAGATTCGGGGACTGTCTCTGGGCTGCAGGTGCAAAACCACGGACATAACTTCATCTGTGGCCTGCCCCACTGCACTAGAATTGTTGGTTTGAGTGTCCATCTATCCTTCCAGTCTGCGAGCGCCCTGAGAGCAGAGTTCACATTTTCACTCTAATCCCAGCACTTAGCATGCAGTATGTGCACAGAATGAATTTATCCAATCCATTCAAAAATAACTACCTAGGTGACAATATCTAGCCACAGGCTACCACAGGAAAAGAAACTACATACTTATATTAAATAAAGTTTACTTTGTAAGTGCAGATAGATTTGCTAAAGTATTAAGGCCAATATTAAAGGCAGGCAATGGGCTATAGGGACAAATGGTCCCCACTTTAAGTGAACGTATTCTGAACTTGCTAAAGCAAACTCAAGTGCCTCTTCTGACAGAACCTTCACTTCTCTACTCACCACACTCATTCTCAGGTCTCCCACTGACCACACAGAATCATGAGACACTGGATTAATAATAGGTAATGTTTATGGATGTCATGTGGGCCAGGCCCTGGACTAACGTCTTTACTGTATTATTTCATTTAATTCTTATTACAACCATCTAAGGTAGGTGCTATTAATGTTTCTACTTTATAGATGACAAAACTGGGGCAAAGCATTTGTTTGGTGCCTTGCCTGAGATCTAAGCAGAACTTCAGTAAATCTGTCACTTTCCAAGGAACCCCTACTCCACCTCCAAACAGATGACTAATCCTGTTCCCAAGGAGAAACATTTTGTTTGTCCTGATAAAATTCAGAATTCAACCCTTGACGTATGACCTGTCTTCACAAACTAATTCACTCTTTTCTGAGAGTTGATTCTCTCTGTTTCAGTAAAGCTAGCATGGCTATGTAGTTATAAACGATTATAATCATGCATGAGAAATAATTCTTACAAATCGTTTTGATGTATTTTATGAGCAATAACACAATAATGAACATAAAACTTTTCATGCACCGTAAATGTACATAAAAGAGCTTGAGATTCAACATAAAGTTTTATAATAAATATATATATAGAGAGAGATGTGTGTGTACGTGTGCTTGTGTATATAATTATTTTAGGTATCTTCATATTATATATTAATGCACATATTTTTCAACCATTGAACTTTGTTATTTAAATCCTTAATCATAAGAATATAGTAAGCAGTCTGGCATTCATAAAAGTCAGATAAAAAGTAGCTTCCCTATTTTAACCCATATCAAATTTTCTTTGTTGTGTTTAATTATTTTATTTCACAGAGGTCCACTGTCAAAAGGGCTTTTGCCAAGGAGCGATTGATTTTCAGATTGGCATCAATAACCCACAGAGTTATCAAAGCTTTGTTTCCATAAGTTTGGGTTGCAGGACAAGGGATAGGGTTTCATCAGGCTGCTACATGTAGTAAGGTGTAGACACGTGGTCTTACGAAGTACAACCATAGTTGCAAATATGAGCTGTCTTTGTGCATTACTGAAAGCGGAGCTGTGACAATTATCAGGAAGCCATTACAGAGACAATAAATCATAAATATCCTAGTTTCCTTATTTCTCATTATCTGCTTCTTTTCTGAGAACTATGGTAACTGGTGCTGCATAAACATAGCACTTCAGGGGCTATATTTGGACATACAGAGGTGAAAAATGTATTAAAAACACCAAATTGGTGTCTTTCGAATGGGTTCAAACACAAGAAAGCACATACACACGTGGAAAACACACACAGGCAAGAATAATCTCTCTCCCCACCCTCATGTGTGTCATAAGAGTTTACCTTCCAGCTAGGATAAGCTGTAGCTAGGAAATGAAAGTATTCATTTACGAAATGAACTCAGCCCTCACAGTGTTACGGTAGCTTTGAGAATCAAGAAGAGGAGGTACTTTTACTAGAGGAAAGAGTGAAATACACATTAGAACAATATAACAGTAGAAGAGTATGTTTCTGGTTTATTAGACACATTTTAAAAGCACCTCACTGCCTACAGGGGAAACACTGCTGCTGTAGAGATTCCTCGGCCACTCAGTTCCTGTAAACAGTCCAGTGTTACAGATGTATGAGAGAATGTATTATGAACATTAATGTTCATGTATGAAGGAACTCTGATCCTTAGCTGCGACCACAGAGCACACTCCTTGTCTGTCTAGACCAGAAGGAGCCAGCGTGCATAGATATAGCACCACAGGCTGTTAAATTTTGAAATGGTTCCTTACCCCGTGGTAGGCAGATGCTTCTCCAACCACTCCTGTGCCCTCCTCATGCAGCCACTGCCTGCCCTATGCCCTGTGACTTCCCGGGCCTCCCTATCCGTCAAGTTCAGGACGGGCTTCCTGCTCTGGAGCCCCTTATGCTTAGTGGGTGCTGGTAACAGACAGCGCCCCCCAGTGTCCCCAAAGACCCCTTCCCTCGGATAGCCCCTCTGGAGAGCTGCCTGCCAGCTAGACTCATCTGACAGAGCTTCTCCTCCTGCTGTTATCCCACGTGCCAGCCCCACCTGGTCCCAGCAGGAGGAAACAGAGCCCCGGGTGGCGGACACAGCATGACACTGGGCAGGCAGATGACCAACTGCCTTTGGCACCAGCCCCAGGCCCTGCGACCTCGCTGCCCCGTGACCTCGCTTCCAGTTGGGCTCTCCAAGTTCTCCTCACGTGGCCACTTGTAGGAACTGCAAAATCTGTGGGCCTTGGGCCTTCATGGCTCTCCAGGGGGACAGGGACAGCTGGCAGCCCTAAGGGCTGTTAAAAAACTGAACATCTCTTTGGGGTACATTAATTTTCTCTGATGTTGTGATTCAGAGAGGTAATGCAAGTACAGATCATGATTGACTTCCATCCAGCAGACAGAGCTGCAAGATCTCAACTTACGATGGGGCAAAGGTGAAGCACACTTATTAAGCACCGACTTTGTCATTCATGGCACAGTTTGTCACCCCTCCCCCCAAAACACACACATACACACACATACACACACACTGTACAAAGGTTTGAACAACTGAGCCTTTCAGAAAAGTATAAAGTTTCCCTAAATGTGTATTTAGTCACTTAAAAGAAAATGAGATCTTTCATTAAATCCCTGCAGAGAGTAAATATCTCTACAGACATTTAAGACTTCTCATAACATTTTAAAGTTGAAGAAGGATCAAATCATACATTTTCTGAAAACTTATTTACAAGAAGATCAATTCTAACAAATGTTATATCACTTAAAAGGAAAGCGTCTCTCCTTGAGAACAATATACATAAAGTATAAGTTTATATTGATACTTGCTTTTAGATGAAGCTGATTGGTCCAGTGCCCAATGATTTTGTATTCTGTACTTTTGTTGGTTATTTGATACTGGAAGATATCATAACGACCAGGAGCGTCTCCATTTTCATTAAAAGTGACCGGTGTCCCAGCACTACCTATAAATGTTTAGGAAACAATGTTAACTTTTCAGTGAGATAGACCACTGGGCTTATTTCTAAGAAAAAAATGGTAGATAAAAAAATATTGTGCATAGTAAGAGCTATGCAGCTAGTAATCCATACAAGGTCATTCTTGGTAGCATAATATCTCTGACATGAAAAGAAGCCCAGACATACTTTCAGGAAGAAGACGTGCTTCGTTACGCACGTTAGAAAGTAAATGATGAGAATCCAAGTTAGGCGACAAACGTAACAGTTAAATAAATAGAAGTTGATAGGCTGGACAGCCAATAGTGGCTACGGAGAATGGCAGTTAATAGAGAAGAGTGTAAACGCCTTGAAGCGTAACAGCTATTGTACAATATGAACTATGAACAGCAATTCAACATGTGGCAGGAGAACGTCGCAGCCAGATTCCCTAGAGTTTTACTTTATTCTGACTTGAACTCCACTCTGAAGCAATTGCCGTATTCAAAGTCTCTTCTAAGCCTCTGCTTTGGCTACCTCTGCCCAAGAGTCTATCCATGTGGGCTACGTTTAGGATCCTCTCAGTGGGTGACGCAGTGGTCGCTGGGAAGTCCCAACTCCGCTCAGATCATAAAAGTTCCCTCAATTCACTGTGATAGTGCAGTACTGGCGGGGCAGCAGGATGCAAGAAATGTCATCTTTTCTAACCTTCCATTTCTCCCAGAAGCTTTCATCTTTTTCTCTTACCGGCTTCTGCTCACTTTTACTTTCTCTCTCATTAACTTTTACATAATCACAGGTTTTAAGAGTAGAAAGGGATCACTACCCGCAATGTTTTCTTGTTCCATCTATAGCCTCACTTTCTATATAGAATTTCCTTTTCTCTACTAGCCTTTGGAGGCTGCCCACAGCCCACACCTTCATCTTCTTGCCTTACTCTTTACTGTCTTGACAAATTCGCCTAACATCAATCCCTTTTCTTTGTGCCAATCTTCTCTCTGCAGGTTCCCTTCCCTGAATTTCTTCTCACCGTATACCGGATTTAATTTCTATACTATACTAGAAACTGTCCCGTTCTTGCTATCTCTTTTCTATAGTTTACTCCCCCAAAATATATACTACTAATAGTTATACATGTCAGCTCTGTATATTTCCATCTTATAATGAGTTCCTTATTCTACCTGCGGAGTTTTAAACTAAAACCAATAATCACAAAAGTCTAAAACATTCCTCTTTGGAATCTTCCTAAAATTTGAATGCAGTGTGAAGTCTCTGATAAGATGCCTGGTATCTGCAAACAACTGCTAAGGACACAAGAGACAGCACAGCATGGAGAAAAGAGCACTGTTTTGAGAGTCAAGAGCTCACATTCATGCTCACTTTGCTTCTGCATTTATTTTCACAACTTCTGTACTCTCTTTACTTGTCACATAGGGACTTAAAAAATAAAGATGAACATATTTTTAAGTCTCAAAAGATCTATATGCATTTAAATTATTATTATTAGTTCACATGGGAAATGACTTTATATATAAATCAAGAAAGAAATAGGGAATTAGAGAAAAAAATAGGAGCTCTCCAATCAACCACTATCTTAACTACTCCTTAGATACTCAAGTGGAAACCCACGTGCTATAACGGATCAAAACCTTTTCTAACTCCAAGTGAATGTGAGTAGGTTAACTTTTAAATCCTCAGATTCCTCATCTGTAAAATGGGAGTAATAATAACACTCATAGAGTTGCTATGAAAATTAAACAAATAGTTGCAAAGAACAATGCCGGTGGTAATTAAATATTATGATGATGATGATGATGATTCATTATTCAGTGCATACCAATGTAGAGTAATAGACAGGATATTAAACATTCTTTTAAGTAATATCTAGACAAAGGATTATGGAAATTCAATGGGTAAGAGATTACTGGATGGAAAAATACACATCAGTTATGAATTTCACATTAACATCATCAACAAGTCCTGACATTTACATACCATTTCAAAATTCTGATGTCATATACTCCATGAATAAAGTATTATTTACTTTTGTCTAACTAAATTCCCCAATATTGTCATACTCCTCACTGAATGGCTCCGTATCTCCTACAACAGCATCCCGATCTTTTTTACCATAATGATACCCAGGCTAGGAGAATGTCACTTGTGTAACACATTCTCATGAATGTACTCTGAGTTATATATAATTCGTAGTGTGCTAGCTGTTTCTCTCTCTCTTTTCTCCAACTCAAGAAGGTATACTGGAAAGGAAGCTAATGAGAGCTGTATTACCACAAACATAATTGTCCAACTTGGATACTTCAATATAATTATTAATAGCAAGTTACACTAAATTTGGCATTGCACCGAGGCAATATACTAAAGTATACATACTATATATAAGTATAATACGCTGGAAATGGGGGTTTGGGGGCCAGGTCATCGCACTTCTTAGATAGATGATCTCAGGTGAGGCACTTGATCTGTCTGTCCCTCACTTGGCTCATTTTTAAAATGGGCTAATTGTAATTCCCATCTCAGAGGGATATGAGGGTTCAGTGAATCAACATACAGAAACCTTTCAGTAAATAGTAAGCATTATATAAATATCAACTCTTATTTCCCTTATTGTTTTATGGCAGTGCTGTGTTTGAGATCCAGGGTCTATATGAGAGCATAAGGACTTCTCAGTGAGCATGTATGGCTTTTCCGGAGTCACCCTTTCTAACCCTTGCTCTCCTCTACTAACACAAAGCCAAATATACCTAAAATCCAGTTCTTTGAATTCACCATGCACTTTCTCACGATCCTGTTTCGCATGTTATTTTCTATAAGTTCACTTCCTCCTTTATCCTAACCTTTCTTCTCTATATAATTCCTTCAAGATGTGTCTTAAAGGCACACCTATAAGGATCCTTATCTTCTAAATCTGGAGCAGGGACCCAAGTGCCTCTTCGTGTCCTGTCCTTCTCTATCATGGCACTCAGTGCTCTCTGTACACTTGTACTATCCATCCCCATTCCTGATCAAAACATTCGTTCAACAGATATTTATTGAGAGCCTATTACGTGCTCAGTACTGGTTGGACCCTCTGCCTTCCTCACAAGACCGTGGTCTCCTTAATAAAGGCAGAGTGCATTTCTTATCTTTGTGGGCACGGCACCAAAGACTGCTTGATATTGAGTGTGCAATCAATAAATTACAGTAGAGCGTGAAAGAGGCACCCACGAACGATTCCAAGCAAATCCATATTCAGCTTCTTCATAGCATTATGAACTTCACTTCTATCAGCTCTCATCTTTTATGTTCACAAATGAAGGGACCAAACAGTCCCTTTTACACTGTTATCAGTGTGATGTTAGAAACCACTCTTGCGACTTGTTTTAGTAATCTGATTTATGATCTTGGGCTAGGCTTGCAGTTGAATTACTTCAACCCTTTCAACAAAGAACTGATTCAATTGCATATTGGCTTATCTCAAGTAATTGCCCTGGTACTGTGGTCTATGTAACAAAGAACACCCTTGAGTAACCATGGGAGGCTATGTCGTTTATTAATTTCAACAAGTAGAAATTTGAATGATCACCCTTTGTACTGAAACTGGGCACCCTGAAAAACAGAATTAAGTGGCATTTTGTCCAGAAAAAAAATTGAAATGACAAACATCTCGATATATCCATCAATGTACTATGGTTTACTAACAACACAAGTGAGAAATATAAATATATTTTGTTAGGCTAAATTCATATATATATATATATATATATATATATATATATATATATATAGTAAATTATGCTCCAGCAAGTTTTCTTGTGCTTCTTTCCATCCTAGACTTTAGTTATTTCAGAAATTTTGAAGTGCACTAATTTTTTACATACTCTTTAATCAATGTGGGTTAGTGGAGAAATGGAAACAAACAACATGGAGGTGGAGGTAACTTTTACTAGTCAGATACTGTGCTCAGAGTCCATATATCACTTTGGATATTTTCTGTTCAATATGAAATGCATGGAAAAAACTGTGTTTTCGTTACTAGGCATGTCAAGCACTCCAACGTGCTTTTGTAGTAAAAATGACCTATTCAATGAAGATTTTATTTGAAAATATTGGCTCTGTTGAATATTGTTCTGGGGAAGATTATGAGCTTGGGATTCAGGGACTGGCATTTGCTTTCTGGCTCTGCCAGTTTCCCTGTGTAATCTGGGCAAGTTACTCTCCAAAAACCTGTTTTGTCAACTGTCAAGAGAACATTATAACCCCAACCTCCCTGGGCTATCACAAGGGCTGCATGAGACGATGCATGGGAAGCACTTAGTATGTGACTGGCACACAACAGGTGTGCAATATGTGAAAACTACCATCATCATTATCCATTCTCTGCCTACACTTATGCTCCCTTGATCTACATATTCTTGTTTCCACAATGCAAAAGGCAATGCAAGAGTAATTCATTCACCTTCATGTGCAAATACTAGATATAAATATATTTATAAGTATAAGCCACTCAGTGTATTGTCATGTTTATTACTTTCATTTCTCTTTCTTGCTACAAAACTATCCCTTTTCCTTCTCATAACCACCTGTGCTATTGGGTAAGCAGGAAAAAATAAGAAAGGTAAAAATACAATCAGTTAATTTAGTCATTTTTAGCACCCTTAAAAGAAGAATGAATATATGAGATTAAAGTCATTGACCAAATGCCATAGGAAATAGCAACTTTCATCAGAATCCACTTCCCCCACTCTGGATGACTAACAGTTTCATGTCGCACACATCCAACATTTTCCTCCCCGTCGCTTCAGCTTGTCTCAGACTTTCTCACGGAGGAAAAGCAGCAACAGGACAAAGACCCCCTCCTCACTCCCCAACAAAACGTACAGCCTACCTGCATCTATGCTCATATGATCGCTTCCCTCCTGCTGAAACACACGTCCCTCATCCAATCAAAGGCGTATTCCTCCTCTAGTGCTAGGACCCCCCTTCACTCTCACTCTCTGTGCACTTTGTCTCACAGTTATCTTCTTTCTTTTACATCAGCAGATTTAGACTGTCTGCAGTGGTCCCTTCAGTTTACAACTGAGTTCTCATAGCTCTCATCTTAAAAAAAAAAAAAAAAGCAAGCAAGCAAATCCCATTACTAACCTTACTGCCTCATTTATCTACTCTCCTTAGCAGTAAAATAAAACTTTTTGAGTGAGCTGTCCTCACTCTGTTTTCTTATTTCCCATTAACACGTCAGACCATGTTAATTTGAAATGTAACTTCATACCTCCACTGATGAGTCTCAAATGTATACACCTAGCCCTGAGTGCAGACTTACCAATTAACTGTATCTCCACTTGGTTGTTTGACAACCATCTTACACTTTACATATCCAGACACAACAGTCCTCACTCAAAACACGTTCCCCACAGTCTTTTTCCTCTTAGTAAGGAGCTGAGGGCTGTCTATCCATTCAATCAATTCAAAAACCTAAGTTAAAACCCCACATATAAGTGTAAAACACAGAGTGAACATAAACTATGGACTTTAGCTAATAGCAATGTATATCAATATTGGTTCATTAATTGTAATGAATGTACTACATTAATACAAAACATTAATAACTGGAGAAACTGTGTGTGTGGAAGTGTGGAACATGGGAACCTTCTGTACTATCTGCTCAATTTTTCTGTAAATATAAAGTTGTTCTTCAAAGAAGTTTTAAAAAGTAAAAGAAATAAGAAAATTATTTTCATTAAAGCATTTGTGTAACCCAATATATGCAAAGCATTATGACATCAAAATATAAACAATATACAAACATTAATGAGATACTTTATACTTTTTTATATATCACATCTTCAAACTCCTGTGTATCTTAGACTCACAGATAATTGCTATTTGGACTAGCTGTATTTCAAAGCTCAATAGCCACATCCCTATTTAATAGTGCAGGCCTAAAAGACTAATGATTTCAGCAGTTATTGCTCTAACCCTCCAGCCACTGGGGAAGAAGTCCATGGCTGAGCCTTTCTGATCTGGCCTCCACTTCAATTTCAACTGGACCGACTCCCCACCCCCGCCTTCAACAGTTTCTCCCCTAAAAAGGTGTGGATTCATCCAAGTCTGACCCATGGCTCACTGGAGGCCAGAACTGGAGATAAGATCCTAAAATAAAATTCAAATTGCCCCAGTGGTAAAAACAAACAAACAGCCCACATCTAAGACATTAACAGGTCCTGTCGCCAAAACATATCCAGAATTTCCCCATTCTCTCCATTTCCTCTTCTCTGCACTGGTCCAAGCTACTGTGATCTCTCCCTGAACTCCTAGCCCATATCTATGTTCACAGTGGTAACAACAATCCACTCTCCGTCCTGCGGCCAGAGTGATACTGTGAAACGCACATCAAGTCAGACGGCTCCTCTCCCTAAAATCATGCAGTGGCTTCCCATTTCACTAAAATAAAACCTAAAGTGTTTATCACGGCCCTTAAGGCCTTGTTAATTCTCCAGTCACTTGTTTCTATACTTCATCCACCCTGGGATCCTTCCGTTCCTCAAACACATGACGTTTGCTCTATTTCAGTATTTTGGTGTTTCTTGTTCTCTCTCTCCTTCTCACTTTCTCCAATGCTCTTCCCACTTGGATCTTTGCATGGCCGGGCTCCTTCTCATCGTTTAACACACACACACTACTAAATATAAAATAGATAACGAACCTACTGCATAGAAATAGAAAGGACCTACTGCATAGCACAGGGAACTATACTCGATATTTTGTAATAACCTATAAGGGAAAAGAATCTGAAATGGTTTTCTTTATCTGATTATTTTAGTGTGTGAAACAAATAGGACAAGGAATGCTGTTGAATGGCATTTCTAATTCTCTCAGCCAACCCTCCTTCTTGATTTTTCCATCAAGAAACTGAACTGACGGGCTTCCCTGGTGGCGCAGTGGTTGAGAGTCCGCCTGCCGATGCAGGGGACACGGGTTCGTGCCCCGGTCCGCGAAGATCCCACATGCCGCGGAGCAGCTAGGCCCTTGAGCCATGGACGCTGAGAAGAAACTGAACTGACAATTGTACTTTCTCTTCTGGAAATGTCTTTATGATCTTGCCTTAAAGGTGTTTTAAGAATGAAAAGTGTCATTATCAGGAATGAATAGCACAATTTGAGAAGTAGAAATACAACCTGTAATTGTACTGATGGTACTCAAATAAGCTAATTGAATGTTTAAAATAAGAAAAAATCCATTATTTAGTGATGCACATTTCAGGGAAGCAGATGAATTAAGAGGTTTAAATAAAATCTCTTATAAGAAAAGTGACCGAAGAGATGATAAAAATATCAAATGTTTATTTAAAGGAAAGAAATGCGAAAGAATATGTATTAATTAGGCGATATTAAGTAATACATTTTAAGAGGAATTTGGGAACAAACCGAAATGTGTTGCAATCCTCGGATCTCAGTATATTTTCATTTCCTGACAGAAAACCTCTCTTTATCTAGAGCAAGTTCAGCCTTTTATTGTTTCCTTCGTGGGGGTATTTAATACCTAATAGATCTTTATTTGTATACATAACTTCCATTATAAGTTTTAATTAATCATTGTATTTCTAACAGTGCTACATTTATGAGTACCTTTATGAAAGTGTGAGAGTGTGTGTGTGTGTGTGTGTGTGTGTGTGTGTGTACATATATTCTTGCTTTTTCAAATCTGCTGTGTACCAGGAGGATGTCTCTGACTATCTAGTCCAATGTGTTGCTGGAAAAGAAAAAAAGATGCTTTTACCATCTAGATTTAAAATTGTCAAATTTATTAATTTTTATAATGAATGCTTACTAAGAAGTTTAAAATTTTGCTTTCAACATTCACATTTTTAATTTACCCACAGTTGACTTATGGTGTGAGGTCGGTATACAATTCACCTTTTTCCTATACTGATTATCATTTTATCAGCACTACTCCCCTTTTCTGAATGACTAGACAGATGCTTCTCTTTTATACCTGTTACATAGAGAATGTGTCTTTTTCTGGCCTTTCCCTCCTATTCCATTAATTCATTTGTCTCTCTTTGACCCAACATCATACTGTATAAATTACTAAATTCCATAATAAGACTGATAATGGTATGGCAAGCCCCCACTCCCTATTCTTCTTTCTCAGAAGTATTCTGACTTGTCTTTGCTTTAGACTCTTCTGTATACAATGCAGAACCATCTTTTTAAGTTCCCTGAACAATCCTATTTAGATTATGATTGGAAAATATATAATATCTATAAATCAATTGGGGAAGATTTGATACCTTTATAATATCTTCCTATCCATGAGCATAAGTTGTCTCTTGGTTGTTTGGATCTTCTTCTGCAAGATCTAATGTAGTCTTATAATTTTCTTTCCACAGCACTTAACCATTTTTTTGTAGACTTACTCCTAGGTAATTAATATTCTCTGATGCCATTGTAAATGGTGGCCTAAATTATATTATCTACTACTCTGCTGCTAGTATAGAGAATTCAGCTGAAGGTTGTTTTTTTGCTTGTTTGCTTTTGTTTTGTTTTGTTTTGTGTTACTCTTTTATCCAGTCCAGAGGTGATTCTATCACCCAGGGGTATTTAGAAATGTATGGAGACATTTTTGGATTTTGCCGCTGGGGGAGTGCAACTACTGGTGACTTGTGGAAGAGGCCGGGGTGCTACTAAACATTCTACAATGCACAGGACATCCACCTCCAATAAAGAATTATCTAGTTCAAAATGTCAGTAGTTTTAAGGTTGAAAAACCCTTGTGAAACTCTTTTTATTATACTTAAGGATTTATCTCTATAAATTCTTAAAACTTCTTTAATTTCTATGTAAAGAATCATGTTAACTGCAAATAATTACAATTTCATTTTATCCTTAACAATTCTTATGCCTCCAATCTTTTTCTTTCTTCCTTTTTTACTGCACTATCTAGGACTTTCAATGCAATTTTGACATGAAGTGGCAATAGTGCACATTCTTATACTTCTTCTAACCTTTAAAGAATATTTCCCACATTCTTCATTTAGGATTATGTTTGATCTAGGCATTTTGTAGGTGTTTCTTATCAATTTAAGAAAGTCCCTTTTATCCTACATGTACTAGATTTTTTTTATCATGAGTATATTTTTAGTGTTAGCAATGTATTTTATACATCTTTTGAGACAAAATATTTTTCTTTTAATCTGTTACTATAGTGAGTTACATTTATACATTTTTCAGTTATGTCATGGAAGCTTGGGATGGATCCAACTTGGTTTCAATATTTTTTGCACTGCTGGATTCAATCAGTTAATATTTTGTTTAGAATCTTTATATTCATACTCATAAGTGAGATGGAACTATAATTTTCTTTCTTATAATTTCCTTTTCGTTTTGGTTCCAGGGTTATACTGGCCACATAGAATAAATTGGAAAATAATCCTTTTTTTTCTTTTCTCTGCAAGAGTTTGTATAAAATTGTAATAATATCTTCCTTGAAAGTTTTATAGAACTCACCTGGAATTACCCCAGATACCATCAAGAGAGTGAATAAATCAATTGTGGCATATGGAATATTTACACAATGGAATATTATACTGCAGTCAAAATGAATGAACTACAGAGACAGCCATAAATCTGGATGAATCTTAGCAATATAACATTAAGTGAAAAACGAAAGTACCAAATATACATTTTACAAAGGTATAAATGATTAACATTTTAAAAATTTGTGTGCTTTTTTGGGAATACATATGCAAGACAAATCTATTTTAAAAGGTAGCAATGTTGACTGTTTGGGAGTAATGTGAGAATGGGTTGGTGATGGAAATACATGTTTGGATACAGCTTTTTATCACAATTCTAGTTTTGAGGGACAGGGGAGTATTTTCATAGATGCTTATTACGTTCTTTGAAACAACCAAATAACTAAATAACTAATTAAATAGATGAAAATGGACCTTGCATAGAACAATTATGAGCATGTGTCACTAGCCAAGGAACCAAGAGGAGAAAAGAGAAAAAGAGAGACAGAGAGAAGGGAGAGAGGGAGGAAGAAAGGAAGTAAGGAAGCAGAATGAAGAAAAGGGAGAAAAAAATGAATAAAAAAAAGAAAAGAGAGATATATTAAAAATTATAAAATAGCTCTGCTATTATGCCCTTGGAGAATACAAATACTTCCTAAGGGTCTATGAACCCAAACAAAATAGGTCACAAACAGAACAAGTCAAGCTTCTGTAAGAATTCCCAGTTTATAAAATATAATGTCTGGGATTAGAATTACATTATATTTTTAAGCCAAAAAGCTTAATTCACTTTTTATTATGAAGATTTCTCTGAAGAGTAAAATAAAGCTAAAATTCACCTCTTACCAGTTGAGTTATTACTTCATTTCTTGCTCAATATCAGATTGTTCTTTTATCTTGGGTTATGCATGCCTTTGTAATAATTCATTGTTTGAAATATCATTAAACACACAGCCTTTCAATATGGTTTGGAATTAATATTTTGTTAATATTTGCAAAATTACAGTAAGCCAGTCAAATACAGATAATTCTATAGGAACAAATGTCAAACTGTCTAAAGAAATAAAATATCAAACTAGAGAGATCTACTCATTTCTGACAATAATTTATATATTGAATTAAAAAGGATACCAAATCATTTATTTATAATGGATCTGATTTTCTGTAATTACACAAACTGTCAATGTATATTATGCCACTGTGATAAATGTGACTTGTCTATGTTACCATGGTGATTTGAGGTGTTTCTATTCAACACTGCATGCATAACAATGTGGAGCATAATCAAAAGAAACACTGAAATATGTAAGTAAAAAAACCATCATAAATTTTTTTAAAAAGTGTAGTTTGACTTTCACATATCCCTTTTAGAGGCTGATCCATTAAATGGATTAAAACAATAACTACTAAATAATATATTTTATTTCAAATATATATCGAATACTTACAAAAATTATTTTCTGCCAAAAATAAAATATGAATGATTACCATAAACTAGAACTCTCAATTCATATTCTCTGACCACTATTCAAGAATCTGAAATTTTTAACTAAAGCTTTAAAGAGAGTAAAATGTTAAAGCAAGACTAAGGAAGATAAACATCAAAAACTCCTAAAGATTTAGAAAAAACAATTAAGTACTCATGTTAATTAATCCTTAAGTCAAAGAGAAATAAAACTAAAATTATAGAGTACTATTTAACAGATACTAATATATTTCAAAACTAGAAGATATGGTCAAGCCTGTCCTCAGAGAGAAATTTAAAGGATTGAGGTTAAAAAGCACATGAAAAGATGCTCAACATCACTAATTATTAAAGAAATGCAAATCAAAACTACAAGGAGGTATCACCTCACCGGTCAGAATGGCCATCATCAAAAAATCTACAAACAACAAATGCTGGAGAGGGTGTGGAGAAAAGAGAACCCTCCTACACTGTTGGTGGGAATGCAAACTGGTACAGCCACTATGGAGAACAGTATGGAGGTTCCTTAAAAAACTGAAAATAGAGCTACCATATGATCCAGCAATCCCACTCCTGGGCATATATCTGGAGAAAACCATAATTCAAAGAGATACATGCACCCCAGTGTTCATTGCAGCACTATTTATAATAGCCAGGACATGGAAGCAACCTAATGTCCATCAACAGAGGAATGGATAAAGATGTGGTACATATAAACAATGGAATATTACCCAGCCATAAAAAGAACAAAATAACACCATTTGCAGCAACATGGATGGACCTAGAGATTCTCATACTGAGTGAAGTCAGACAGAGAAAGACAAATATCATATGATATCGCTTATATGTTGAATCTTAAAAAAGGCTACAATTGAACTTATCTACAAAACCAAAATAGAGTTACAGATGTAGAAAATAAACTATGGTTACCGGGGGGGGGGGGGTAAGAGGCGGAGGGAGGGATAAACTGGAAGATTAGGATTGACACATACACACTACTATATATGAAATAGATAACTAATGAGAATCTGCTGTATAGCACAGGGAACTCTACTCAATACTCTGTAATGGCTTATGTGGGAAAAGAAGCTAAAAAAGAGCAGATATATGTATTTGTATAACAAATTCACTTTGCTGTACACCTGAAACTAACACAACATTGTAAATCAATTATACTCCAATAAAAATTTTTTAAAAAGAATTGAAAGTTTTTATTGTTGCACACGACCTAGATGTATTTATAGAAAAAGATCTTTATAATCGTGAAATGATAAATGGCTTTTTAAGCATGACATCAAGTAAAAACTACTAAGGAAATAATAATTTTAACAACATAAAATTTAAAGTTTCTGAATACCAAAAAAACTTATTTTTTTTTAAATAAAAAATAGAAACAATGTAAACATATATCAATCAAGGCATGGATAAATAATGACACATCCATACAATGGAATATAATGATGTAGCCATTAAAATTATAATATAAATAGTTATTATTATTATGGAGAGATTCCATGGTATACTTTTACTTTAAGAAGGATTACTCACACCCACTAGGATGGCTATATTTGTCAAAAATGGAAATTAACAAGTGTTTTTGAGAATGTGGAGAAATTGGAACCTTCATATACTGCTGGTGGGAACGTAAAACAGTGTAGCCACTGTGGAAAAGGATTTGGTGATTCCTCAGAAAGTTTAACGTAAAGTTACTGTATGATCCAGCAATTCCGCTTCTTGGTATACACCCAAGAGAACTGAAAACATGTTCACATAAAAACTTGTACACACAGATTTACGGCAGCATTATTCATAATAGCCAAAGAGTGGAAACAATCCTAAAGACACTAAATGATGAATGGAAAAATGCAATATAATATATTCATACAATATTCAGCTTTAAGAAGAATCATATGTGCTACAATAGGCATGAACCTTGAAATCATTATGTTAAGTAAAGATGCCAGTCACAAAAGGTCATGTATGCTTCCATTTGTATGAAATATCCACAATAGCAAATCCATAGAGTCAGAAAGTAGATTAGTGCTTGTCAGGGGCTGGATGGGGGACAAAATGGGGAGGTTCTGTTAATAGGCATGGAGCTTCTTTCTGGGGTGATGAAAACATTCTGGAATTATAGTGATGATGGTTATACAACCCTATGGACAAGCTAAAAACTTCTAAATTGTATAATTTAAAATGATGAATTTTATGGTGTGTGAATTAGGTCTCAATTTTTTAAAATTACAGGTTAACATATAACATTATCTCATTTTATATTATATATGTGTAATGTAGGTGGATGATAGATGGATGGATAATGGACATATGATAGATATAGATATATAGATAGATAGATAGATAGATAGATAGATAGGAAGAATAGGATGTAAGTACATATTTTGAAAGATAAGCACCTAAAAAGTTATCTTTGGTCAGTGAAATGAAAACTGACCTACATTTTCTTCTTTATTATTTTCTCTATTTCCTGAAATAAATGTCTTATTTTTATTAAAAAACAAACAAAAACCCAAACCAAAAAACTGTGTTTTCTTTAAAATATAGTAAAGACCTTGGAAGAAAAGAATAAGGTGTCTTTTGGTAAAATCTACACTTCATATCAATGGCTAAAACACACAGATATTAGCAGAGAGAGAAGTAGCTCTCAGAGTCTGCTGATAGCAATGTTCTCCCCTACACAACTGAGAAGTAATATGGGAGAGTCTGGTTAAGTTACTCTGATTCTGTAAAAAAAAAAAAAAAAAAAATTGCAGTTCACCAATGAGTTCAGCGCAGGTGAGTCGGGTAGCTTATCTCTGAGAAGATCCCCAATAGTATTCCTGCATTTTTGTCTAAAAAATGTTAGCACCTGAAAAAAAATGGAGGTGTATGTTGAATAATTAATGATAGCTAACACTGATGTTTCTGAAGATTTTGATATTATACACTTTGGGCCTGGGTCTGCAAATACTCGGAACTCTTGAATGACAAAATCTTTTTGGTTAAAATGAAAACAACTTTGTACTAAAACAAATGGTTGAGATAGTATTCATTACACTGATATTCTTGTATAATTTAATCTTAATTTTTGAAGACCTTTAAATAGCTAAAAACACATTTTTTTTCCTAAAAAGCATTAGGAATTCTTAAGCTCCATATCCAAAAAAATGTGTATTAAAATAACTTCCTTTTTAATAACTATGTGGTTCATAAGGAGTATCCATATTAACAAGGGATTTAAGTCTCCATTTTACAATTAGTTTAGTTTAGCCTTTACATCAATTACAAACAATCAATTTCTCATATGTTCTAGTACATGGATCAAAAGTATAGGAAAGAATAACGCTATATGTTTTAAATCTATGTTTATAAAAATTTCCTGGTATATTAATTATTATAGTTTTGTATTGGAATGCTATATAGAAATTAGTTTTAATTAGGAATAAACTTCTTGGTTCCATTTAAAAAGAGAAGTGGGTGTATTATTCATGATCATTAGAGAAACAATCTGTTGTCATTTTAAAGTTCTATTTTATGGAAACACACTGGGTTAAAAAACTAATTAAGGAATTAAGAGCAAATAGAAGTATTTTAAAGTGGTTCTAAATATGTCTGTGAACATAAAAAGTTAGTTCTCTGCCCAGGACATCAGCAGCTCTCTCTCTTTTTAACTGCTTCCCATTACCCAGGTCACAGCACCACAAAAAATATGTCCTAAGGAATATCTGACCCTACCTTGGGAATTTCTCTAGGCTTTGCCTATTTCCTCCTTTTCATTCATCAACTGAAGGGGTTTCCTAATTCCACAAGCTGTGAATGGTTTCTCATTTTCCTTGTTACCTTTGCATTTCAAAACTCAGCTCCAGACTATTTAATCTCAGTGTTGATTTACACCCCTATAGGGATCTGCCTCTCATATTTGCTACTGACTACAAGCTCCAAATTAGTATCGCAGACTGCTTTCTAACCCAACCTAGTCCTTCTAGTCACCTAGAACCTGGCCCTCGTCAACTTTCCCCCCTTGGCCTTTCTGCCCTTCCAGGGCAATCGTACCTCATCGTTGTCTCCATTGACATCATCACCAACATCATCAACCAGCTTTGAGTCCTTAGTACTTGCTGAACATTGTGGATATACACAAACTTAAGGTTACCCTTTACTTAAGTTGATCCATGAGATCTTAGTGATTTTATCTTTCTTTAAAGCAGTGTTGTTAATGTTGACTTTTAATGATGGAATGTTAAATAATGAACATGAGTGGCAGGATCAGACATCTCTCCAAAGGGAGAAGGGTCTAGTGGTTGAAAGAGCAAAGCTTTAGAATCAATCATGCCATAGCTCATGGACCACTGAGAAAGTGTCACTGCATATGTTCCCTCTTCTGCATGAGGTGAATATCACTTACATCATAAGGTAGCTGGAGGATTAAAAGATATAACATTTTTAAAAAATCATGTTAATAATTATCATAGACCCCATCCCTCAGTGCCATGTCTATAAAAAAAGTAGAATAAATCAATAACTTTGTTCAACCAAAAAATTAATTAACTAAAAATCTATTTCTCCCATTGATATAATCAATTAAGGGTGTAAAAAAATTAAACAAGGTGACATTTCATTTTTGTCAACATGAATTTCCATTTGAAAGGAGTTAATGCCTTATAGCTATTTATGTTCATAGTGGTGATTAATATCAAATTTCTGCATTTCACTCTATATTTAGCTAATTGAGAATTGATCTGTTGAATACCGCCAAAATTATGAATATGTAATAATCAAAAACATTAAACCCAACTAACCCGTTACTCTGAGCTTTGAAGACCAAGCTTCATGGAGGTTTAATGTAATTATTTGTTTCTGTGCATAAAACTAAAATTTCAGTACATTACCAAATATATTCTTTCAAAATTAAAATTTTACACCAGATAAACTCTGAGGAGTATATTTTTTTATTTCCTGTTATGAATCTCACATTAAAAAAAATACCTTTACCTGAGAACTCTGGCATATCATTAGAATTAGCACAGTTAGTAAAGTAGCATGTCAACATGCATAATACATGTGATGTATGTGTTCATCACGTCACATACAGGGAGACAAGTTGATCCCTTCATTGCACTGCATGACACTGGGATTACAGGGGCACCTTTCAGAGTTCTAAATTAATGTCATTCAGCTTAACCATGAGTTTACTCACTCACTGTAATAATAACATGATTAAATAATTAATTTACTCCTCTACTCAAATAATATTAGACTTCCTAAATACAGACAAGCATTTACATATCATAAAGTCATAAAATCAGAGAGTCAAATAGTGGTTATTAGGGGTTAGGGGGATGGGGGAAATGGGGAGGTGTTGGTCAAAGAGTACAAAGTTTCAGTTATGCAAGATGAATAAGTTGTAGAAATCTAATGTATAACATATGGCATTTGGTTAACAATACTGCAAGAGTTGACTCTAATGTAAACTATGGACTTTAATTAATAATAATGTATCAATAATGGTTCATTAATTATAACACATATATCACACCAATGCAAAATGTTACTAATAGGCAAAACTGAGGGCCAGCAGGGAGAGGGGTAATAAATGGGGACTTCACTTTTTGCTCAATTTTTCTGTAAACCTAAAACTGCTCCAAAAAATAAAGTCTACAAAAATAGCATATAAAAAAAAAAAAAAAAGAAGTGGTACATATATACAATGGAATATTACTTAGTCATAAAAAAGAATGAAATAATGCCATTTGCGGCAACATGGATGGACCTAGAGATTGTCATACTGAGTGAATAAGTCAGAGAAGGACAAATATCATATGATATCACTTATATGTGGAATCTAAAAAAATCGTACATGTGAACTTATTTACAAAACAGAAATAGAGTTACAGATGTAGAAAACAATCTTATGGTTACCAGGAGGGAGGGGAGGGGGGGATAAATGGGAGATTGGAATCGACACATACACACTACTGTATATAAAATAGATAACTAATATGGACCAACTGTATAGCACAGGGAACTCTACTCAGTACTCTGTAATGACCTATATGGGAAAAGAATCTAAAAAAGAGTGGATATATGTATATTGTATAACGGATTCACTTTGTTGTACAGCAGAAACTAACACAACATCGTAAATCAACTATACTTCAGTAACAATTTAAAAACAGTACTGCATTATATGCTTGAACTTCTGCTCAGAGCGTAGCTCCTATAAATCCTCTTACCACACAAACAAAATAATTTTGCAAAAAGTATAAATAAATAAAAGGGGCAAGAGGAAACTTTTGGAGGTAATGAATAAATTTATGGCCTTGACTGTGGTATGGTTTCACTAGTATATACTTATCTCTAAACTCATTAAGCGGTATACATTAAATATGTACAGCTTTTTGTTTTGTATGTCAATCACACCTCAATAAAGTGGTTTTTAAAAATTCACTACCAAAACCATAAGCATTCCTCTTTTAGAAAGCTGGATATCCCAGATTAATGGTGATAGCTCTCCAAATTTTTTTTAATTCATAAGATGAAGTTCTAAATGTTCCCAAACAAATGTCTGAAAATAGTAATAACAAAACTATTATTTGGAATTTTCATGAAGCTCTGTTTTTCTTCCTTTGAAATTGCTGAATGTTTTATGCTTTCTTATTTAAATGTCTCCAGATACTGAGCTCTCAGAAGTTTATAGAAGCACTAAACTTTATGACTAAAAAACCCTCAGAAACTTATGTAAAATATATATTTTGTATTTTGTAGTCCTGAGAATAGCCTAGGAGAATACTGTCTATAATAGATACTAGACAGCAAGACCCTTCAAGTCTCGTATCTGAAGAAAAACAAAATCAGAAGACATACTTCTGGTCTGGTTTTTCTTTTCAGTCATCTGAAAGCCTGTAGAAATTCTATCTATATCTGTTAGCTACCCCATAATTAATTAATTTGTTCTTATACCCTAATTAAGTTCAAATACAAAATGGGAAATTAGAAAAAATAACAAAAGCACAATTGTGGAAAGTAGCTTTAAAAACATGGATGCCTTTGTAATGACACATCTTTCTATTCATTTTTCATTACATTTAACTTTTGTCACACTAGTTTCTAAAGTTCCTTAGCTTCTCAGTGAAAATGAACTTATTGCAACAGTTATACCAGATCTAAAGGATAAGTTGTAATGTTACCTGGCAACAACCAATAATCAGATTGTCTCATTGAGGAAGGGGAAAAATTAGTGTTCACATTTTCTTGGTCCATAGTCTAGTCTGCTGAGTATACAGAAGGAAACTGTATCCAAGGGCCAACACCCAATAAGATATGCTCCATCTAGTCATTGCCTTTTCAAAACCAAGCTCATGTAATTGACCACCTTTATCATCGAAAATAGGAGGAAGCAGAATATTGTCAAATACCAGATGAAATGAGCTGAATGTTAGTGTTGGAGAACAATGCTGTTTCTATTTTTAACAAAATATTCATTATAGAGATATTCATATTTATTGTAAAAAATTTGAAAGTCAAGATAAGCAAAAGAAAGATAGAATAAAAAATGAATATTGGCCCATCATCCTACTATAATTTAGTGAAAATAGTTATTATTTGAACTACATTTTTTCCTATTATATCTACAGCTATCTATTAAAGAAACAATGATATAATACTATCTATGCAGTTTTAAATCCTTCCTTTTTCAATTAACAATAATTATGGAAAACTCTATATGTCAATATATAACGATCACTAATATAATTTTATTGGCTATACATTTATTCTGTTTCTATATCTACCATATTTTACTTAACCAATTTCATAGTGGTGGATACTTATATCATTGCCAATTATTTGGTCATATAACAATATTGCCCCAAAAAATCTCATGCTTATTACTTTTTCTAATAGTCTGCTTTTTAAAAAATTTCTTTATCTGGGCTTGCTGTGTCAAAGTGAACAAATATTTCAAATTCTGATGTGAGTAATTTCCTTCTAGGAATTTTACATCCAAATGGCAGTGCCAATGAATAATTGCTACTATTTATATAATATGAAAAAGCCTTAAGAATTATTCTAGGATGCAAACACACACACACACTTTTTTCTCTGGCCTATTTGTGTGCAGTGCTTAATGTTCACACAAATTACCCATGATATTTTTTCAAAAGCAGACTCTAATTTAGTGGGTCTGGGGTGGAGTCAAAACGTCTCCATCTGTAACATGTCTAACAAGCTCCCAGGTGATAACAGCCTTGCTGATCTGCATCCCATGTTTTGAGTAGCAAAAGCTTACAGATTTAACAATGTATTGTTACAAGATAATCAGGAAAGTTTTTCACCTCCACGTCTGCACATCACTGATGGTTAACCTAAATTCCACCGACTTCTAAGGGCTCTATAAAAGAGCTTTATGAAATGTTTATACCACCTGCAATAGTTAGTAAACAGGGTGCATGTGAAAATGCATTATTCTGGAGAGAACAAGTACTTTAATCTAAAATTCAAAGGGGTCATGACACCAAATAGCTTGTTGATGATTTTTTTATTCTGCTTTACGGACTGATCAAGGTGTGCTCCAAAATTCCATCTACGTGCCAGATCCCTCCTCCCAAGGTCTTTCCCAAAGAAACACCACGGCAGTTGACTAGTCCACAATCACTGCAGCCTTCTCTCTCAGTGCATTTGTGTAGCACAGCACAGATAATCTAAAAAAGGGTATTTATTGGCTTAAGGAATAAATGAATTTTCAAAACATTTGGGATAATTAAAACTGCTCTTAAAGCAGCCCCCTGTGAAGCTGCTGTGAAACATAAGGATATCAGCTCAATACTGTTGACTCGGAATTGCCATAATTGTTAACTGGCTTCTGGTTAAAGCATTAGCAACACGGTGTTGGAGAAGCCAAGCATTCCTGTATTTTTCAAATTGAGATGTCAGTCCTTTTGAGAATAGTGGGATGTATGATTTATCTCCCTGAGAGAAACACATTGTGAATTGAAAACCTATTTTTGAAACAGTCACAACATTTGGGGGGAAAGAGGCTGTGATAACCAAAGAAAAAGAAAAACACAGTTCTTTAAGTATACATAATCAAATAAACTAAAATCTCTATGGAACAAAAATAAATAAGGACTCTTCTGGAGATGGATGGTGGTGAGAGTTGCACAGCTCTGCCAATGCAGTTAATGCCACTGTTCACTTAAAAATGATCAAAATTATACACTTTGTTATGTATATTTCACAATTTTAAACAAACAAATAAAAGAATAAACAAATAAATAAAGACTTCAGATATTTCCAGATACCAAAAACCCAAAAAGCAAATACAATAACGGCTTAGAAACTGTTGCTTTGCTCAAAAATGCCTGTCTTTCCTTGTACAGAAAACTACAACATAGAATATTAATGTCTCTCTGAAACATGTGGCTAGAAAAGAAGCATTAGCCTGTTGTTTAAGCCAAATGTAATTTGGGTAATTGTGTTCTAGCTGCCTCAAAGTCCCCTAAAGTCTCTCATAATCTGTGTCACTTCTATGCTTAATCTGTTTACAGCAGTCCACGCTCTTTCAAGAGGTCATTACCATCTGCCCCTAAGGTGGCTGCATTTCAGCAGGAGGGGACATTATTCCTATTACAGAAGTACCCAACATGAACAATTATCCCCCGGAAGGTTGCTGATGCAAATTTACCTGGAAGCACCTGGGAAAGAAATGGGAAGTCTCCATAAAGACAGGTCATTGTTAGAAGTGATCAAATTAGCCCCCTGTTCTTCCTAACTCCTGAAGTTTGGCTTAATCAATACTCTTTCAGGATGGAAGTACACTTTGTAAAAAATTTTAAAAGAGCATTTTATGTAAGACTTTTCTGTAACATGAGTACGTTTACTATTATATTTTGAAAGAAATGATACATCTACCTTTTGAAAATAAACTTGTATTAGGTGCTAAAATATATTTTTTGTTTTGTCTTATAATCCTGGATTCCCTAAATATCACTGTTTAATTTTAATACTTTCCTTCCCCCCGTTACAGCTCTGTATAGGGCCAACTCCATCCAGAAGCAGAAGAAATACATCTTATGTGACCCAGACGCCTCCAGAAATCTTCTTACTGCTCCAGCACAAGGCAGCGAATTCCTACTATTAGCATAATTATTTAGATTAAGCAGAAGGTTATGTGTAAAATGCAACAGTATTGCTCTGGCAGGTTAACCTACTAACTTTTTTATACATTGGCACAGAAAACTGTATCTGTTAATTCGATCAGTGCAAGATTCTGATGGTTTGATGCATATGAACAAGCAGGTTTCTTCAGAAAGGTAATTCAGAGTATCGGAAGGCAGCCTGGGTGAGCATGTATGGACAGACATACAGAAGGCACTACAGAGCCAGATGGAGAGTCATAAATACTGCCAGCGGGATCGAAGAGGAATTGTCAGGTATTGTTCATTAGCATGTGCCTAGGATGATGTTTACCTGCTTCATCACGTAGTCTGTCTTGCGTCTCTGCTATACTTCTAGGTGCTAGTCTCCTTAATAAGTCAGCAACATCCCAGTCTAGACACTCTAGAGTTATTCTCATTCTTTCCCTGTATATTCATCTCAGTTTCTTCACGAAGTATGATCTTTGACTTCTCAAAAATTTCCCATGTATCTTTGTTTTTTTCCAGTCCCTTGAATGTACCCCCTTGAAACCTGATCTAGCCCATGAACTTTCGAAATGGTCTCTGTGGTCCTCCAACCAGCAGAGTGATGGCTCTGAAACACTAGTCAAATCATTTACTCAAAAACCTAGGATAGGACTTCCCTGGTGGTCCAGTGATTAAGACGCCGTGCTCCCAATGCAGTAGGTCCAGGTTTGATCCCTGGTCAGGGAACTAGATCCCGCCTGCTGCAACTAAAAGCTGGCGCGGCCAAATAAATAAATAAATATTAAACAACAACAACAAACCTAGAATGCCTCCTAACTGCCAATCAGATAAAGGTCAGTTTTGTTTAGCTGGCATTGGAAGCACCCCCATGCCCACCTTTGCACACTAATCTGGTCTCACTGCCTTTTCCATCTCACTTGCCACTGAATCCCACTGCACAATCTACTCTAGCCACTCAACATACACACTAGATACCCCTGGCGCAGCATCTGCTCTCCCAAAATGGCTGAAGTTTTTTGAACAACCCGAAATGCATGTCTGTCTTTTCTTCTGCTATCAAACTCCTAACCTTTTTCAAGTTCCTGTCCGAACGCCACCTCCTTGGTGCTTTCTTTTTTCCTGCCATTTGGAAATAACTTTAGCCCTTTGCTTGCCTCTCTCTTTATTAGATCTATTTAATTTTGCATGGAAGTGTAACTACTGACCATGTAGGACGTCTACTATCTCACATACTACGAACTGTATGAAGTAAGGATGTACCCTATCATCAGAAGCCATCGTGCCTTACACAAAGCAGATGCTTAGGAGACATTTATTGAATTTATTTCCAGCAGTGTAGGGTCCAAAGGCCAAGAGAAGAGTAATTCAAAAACAGTAGAGACAAATCGAAGGGACTTAGAGACAATGTGTCATGGGTATTCCATAGGATTATATCCAGGCTTCATTGTACCTTCCATGACAGTTTTCTGAATAGTCTCATTACATTAGTAAGGGGTCAATAAACCTTCTGGAAGTTGGTCTCCAGAAGGACTAGGTCATTTTGGAGTTATAGTCAAGCAAGAGGAGGCACTGGCAGGAGGATATTCCTTTCCCTCCAAGCCTAGGAAGAGTGGCATTCCGAAAGCAAAAGGTAACAACAGATGAATGGATAAAAAAGATGTGGTACATATATATGATGGAATATTACTCACCCATTAAAAAGAATAAAATAATAGCATTTGCAGCAACATGGATGGAACTAGAGATTATCATACTAAGTGAAGTAAGTCAGAAAGAGAAAGACAAATACCATATGATGTCACTTATCTGTGGAATCTAAAATGTGACACAGATGAACTTATCTACGAAACAGACTCACAGATACAGATAACAGACTTGTGGATGCCAAGGAGGAGGGAGGGGTGAGGGAGGGATGAACTGGGAGTTTGGGATTAGCAGATGCAAACTATTATATATAGAATGGATACACAACAAGGCCCTACTACAGCACAGGGAAGTATATTCAAAATCCTGTGATAAACCATAATGGGGAAGAATATGAAAAAGAATATATATATATGTATATATTCTGAATCACTTTGCTACACAGCAGGAATTAACACAACATTGTAAATCAACTATACTTGAATAAAATAAATTAAAAAACAATACAAAACAAAACAAAAGCAAAAGGTAAAACTGGGCTAAATTAAAGTAGCAAGACAAGGGCACAAATAGGAGACAATATTAATACCAATCATGATAAAACAAATAATGTATAATAGCAACACCTAGATTTTCATTAGCCAGTTCCTACAGTAATAGCTTTGTGTTGCGCAGCCTCAGAAGCTATGATGTGAACACGACCTTCCGCCAGGAACCCAGGGCGCTCTGGTTGGATGATATCAGTGAAGGATCATTAACCACGTCTTGCTGAAGAACATTATGGGTTACAAAAATGTCATCTAGACCATGCCGACAAGCCCATCTGTATTTAAGGCTGAATCCCTATGAGAGAAAAGCACTCCATGTGGCTCAATGGGGCTGTGATTTCAGATGTCAGAAAACTATTAACACATAACCAGAGCATACAAGCTGTAAGAGTAGTTGAAGGAATGTGGGATATGAAGTCTTTCCAATTGCCTCACTTAGAGCCTAAGTACTCTTCAGAAGAGTACATCTTAGGGGAAAACAAAAAACAAACACTTTTAAAAGAATTTTGTAACCTATCAACAAAATTAATTGGAACCTAAGATAGCCTTTTCTGCAATTGATGGCTGCGATTCTATTTGACAGGATGGTGAGGATGAGAGATGAAGACATTTATGATTGGCTCAGAAGTCCATCTGTCATGGGGGCAAAAGTGTTTTGTGAGAATTAACCAGGATAATTAAGAAGAAAATATTATTTCAAATTGTGATAAAACCAAGCTAGTCTGTTTTCTAGAATCACATGAATGGGACGGATTGATGTCTGAAAGGAGATGAACTCTTCTAATATCAATGCATATTTATCGATTTTTGTATAAAGTTGTGTATTTGTATTTTGGGTCTGTCTCTCTGTGTATCTCTTTCTTTGTGTGGACCGATAAGAATATGTATTAAGATGTGCACACGTATGATTTCTGTAATTTTTTGAGTTGAGTAAACCTCTCTGATTTGACTTCTCACCAATATGTCTACTCCCTCTTTTCACTCTCCTTACCATGCCTGTCATCTTTGAAACTGGAGAACTGTTCTAGAACAACATTCCTACACACCTTTCCTCCCTCCTTTTGCCCTTCTCCCTCTCTCCTGCTCCCACCTTCCTTATCTCAGGTGTATACAGGTGAGGAAGGCTCATGAAGAAGAGAGAGGCCCTGAGTTATATTTTAGTTCTTTTCATACCCGTCATCATAATAATAACTAGAAAAATATCCTGCTGGGGAATGTGTCATCACAGAGTTTAATTACTTCTAACCAAGTGGGTTTTTCATTTTCTAGTGTGGATCAATATATCCTATTATCACTGTTAGCAATTTTTAAAGAAAACTGGTGTAAATGCACCATAAAATGCCATATCGACTGACTTATTACTCATTACTGTAAAAAAAAACTGCATAGTCAACATCAATTTATAATTCATTTAGAATCATACTGTTATACTGCTCTGTTGGCAACGGAAATACATTATCAAAGTTTCTCTAGCCTAGATCTATTTACTTGATCTCTTTAAAAACTTTTAAACTGACCATCCACTATTCTGAGCCCCAAACAAACAAAAAAAAAATCTGCAAATCTATGAAATAAATTCGGGTTGGCTTAAGGTCTAAAGTCGTATACACACACACACACACTCATATATATATATATATATACACACACACACACACACAATAGATACAAATGTATGTTTATATATGTATCTTCTGTGTCTATATATGTATACATATATACATATTACATATATAAGCATCCATAATTGGATACATTGTCACTATTATTATTTTGAACAAACTTTATCACTTAGATCAATTAAGCATAAGAAAAATAAAAGTTGTTATTTTACCTTCATTTATTCCTTCTTTGATGTCCTTCCTTTCTTTTTGTAGATTGTTTTTAACCTATATTATTTTTCTTCCTAACTTATTTTAACATTTCTTGGCAAGGCTGGTCTACTGGCAACACATTCCCTCAATTTGAGAAATTCTTTATTTCTCCACTTTGAAAGGATAATTTCTCAGAGTACAGAATTCTAGGTTGGAGGTATTTTTTTCCCCTCTCAAAACTTTAAATATTTCATTGCCCTCCCTTCTGGCTTGCATGGTTTCTGGAGATAAGACTTTTTATTTATCTGTAATTTTCTGTAGTTTGAAAATGATATGCCTAGAAATCGATTTTGGGGGCATTTTTCTTTCTTGGCGTTCTCTGAGCTTCCTGGATCTGTGATTTGTAGTCTGACATTAATTTGGGGAAATTCTCCAGCATTATTGTCAAATATTTCCTCTGTTCCTATCCCTCTTTCTTCTCTTTCTGGTATTCCCATTAAGCATATGTTATGCTTTTGTAGTTGTCCCACAGTCTCTGGCTATTCTGTTCTGTTTTTGTCAGTGTCTGTTCTCTTTGTGTTTCAGTTTTGCAAGTTTCTATTGATATATCCTCTATTCAAAGATTCTTTCCTCTGCCATCTCCAGTCTACTAAGGAGCCTGTCAAAGGCATTATTCATTAGTGTTTATTTTTGTTGTTATTTCTAGCATTTCCTTTTGATTATTTTTTAGGATTACCATATCTTTTATATGTTTCCCAACTGTTCTTGCACACTGTCTGCCTTATCCATTAGAGCACTAGCATATTAATCAGAGTTATTTTTAATTCCCTGCCTGGTAATTCCTATATTCATGCCATGTCTGGTCCTGATACTCTGTCTCTTCAAATTGTGTTCCTTGCCTTTTGGTATGCCTTGTGATTTTTTTTCTTGAGAGCTAGACACAATGTACTAGCTCTCATGTACATGTAAAAGGAACTATTGTAAACAGGCCTTTAGTATTGTGGTGGTGAGATGCAGGGGGAGGGGAAGCATTTTATAGTCCTATGATTAGGCTTCAGTTTTTTAGTGAGCCTGTGCCTCTGGACCGTGAACTTCACAAGTGTGTTTCCATTTTTTTTCTCTTTCCTTAGGTCGAACAGGATGGCTCCAGTGGGCTGGGGTTGTGTGTTTCCTTTCCCCAGGTCAGTCAGTCTCTGACAAAACCCCAGGAGGTTAGGTTTTGGTGAAGTAGTTTCCCTTGAGGGCAGGCCTTGTTAATAACAGAGTGTTCGGGCATATTTCAGAATCGTTTCTTTTCCCCTCCCTCTGCCAGAAGCACAAAGAAAATTTTCTCTCATATTTACTGTGGAGACCTGATTGAGCCCCTGGAGGTAAATCTGACAAAATTGCCCGGCCTCCCCTATGTCCTGCTCCGGCAAGAATTTTTATCTCTCAGAATTTTCCACACTGCATCTCCAGCGATTTATCGATTACAGTTCAGGTTTTCCTACCCTGGCCCTGGTTCCTGCAGTGGTTTCCATTCCTAAGCCTCTGATACTGTAAGTCCTGCCTGCCTGCATTCCTGTATGTGCCTATTGGTGCCTCCGTTCTACCCTATAACCCCCTCTCTCTTATGGCTTGTAGAAGTAGTATTGCTTTTTCAGTCTGTTCAGCGTTTTACTTGTTCCTAGGGCAGAGTGCTGACTTCCAAGCTCCTTATATGCAGAACTGGAAACTGGAAGTCTCACAACATATATATATATATATTTTTTTTAACTTTTTATTTTACACTGGAGTAGAGTCGATTAACAATGTTGTGATAGTTTCAGGTGTACAGCAAAGTGATTCAGTGATACATATACATGTATCTGAGCTTCTTCAAATTCTTCTCCCATATAGTTTGTTACATAATATTGAGCAGAGTTCTCTGTGCTATACAGTAGGTCCTTGTTCGTTATCCATTTTAAATATAGCAGTGTGTACATGTCAATCCCAAACTCCCTAACTATCCCTCCCCCCGCAACCATAAATTCATTCTCTAAGTCTGTGAGTCTGTTTCTGTTTTATAAATAAGTTCATTTGTATCATTTCTCTTCTTATGCTGCACATAAGTGATATCATATGATGTTTCTTTCTCTGTCTGACTTACTTCACTCTGTATGACAACCTCTAGGTCCATCCATGTTGCTCACAACATATATCTTTAGTTCAATAAAAACATAAATCCTATAGGCAAGGGCCTGTGGCTTCAAGAAGCATCCTTTATTTGGTAATGAAGGCACAGATACTATTAATCAAAATACATAAAAAATAGTAAGAGACATGGGATAAGCATGGTACAGAGTAACTCTCAGGGGAGAAACAGCAAGATCATTTCTGCTGAGTGTATACATGAGAAAGTGTCTTTAAGAAGCTGCTGTTTTGTGCCAGGTGCCATGAGAGGCGGCTTTCATACATTATTCCATTTAATCCTCACATTCCTGACAAGTAGATGGTTTTAATTACTACTTTGTTGGGGAGAAAATAAATAAATAACGTTTAGCAAGATGATTGATTTGGTAAAAAAAAAAAAAAAAAAAAAGTAAAACACCCATGATCATTTGTTCACCAGGCCTCTTTCTGTAATCGGGAAGAACAAATCTGACTCCATATTGGATCTGTTTCTTTTACTTTAACCTTTGTATTCTATTGCTTTCGCTAGAAGTTAAGAATGTTGCCTATAGCCTGAAATATACAAGATAGCCCATTCTCAAGGCTCTGACCTTTAAGGGTATAACACTTTTCCATTCATATAGAGATAAAAAGTTGCAGAACAGAATAACATGTGTCTTGTTGAGGTTTACCTGACCTACATGGACAGCTGCAAGAACAAAGGATTCCAACACCAAGAAGTTTGCAACAACTAACCGCACTCCCACCCCTTTTCAGTATAAAAGAAGCCTGAATTCTGACTTGGGTAGGATGGTTCTCTAAGATATTAGTCTGTCATCTTCTTGGACTCCTGGCTTTCCAAATAAAGTCATCATTCCTTGTCCCAACACTTGGTCTCCCAATTTACTGGTCTGTCATGCAAGAAGCAGAATGAGCTTATATTCGGTAACATTTCCACCACAACCTGAAATTCTGCAGCTGAGGCAGAAAAGTAGGTGGGACTCGGGGAAGTGAAATGAACAGAGTTTACAACATGAGCTGAAGCACGAAGGCAAGACACGTTCAAGGAACTGGAATATATGTCTCTTGTGGCAAAAATGTTCCTTTTTATATGGAGGAAAAAAACCCCTCCCCAGACCGTAAGCTTCTGACTCCCAGCTGTACCTCCCTGGCCAGAATGGTCACAGGACCACCTCTAGTCTGAGGTTAGGTGAGCATATTTCTACCTCAAAGGCAAACTGGACTGTATTAAAATGGACGTGATGACTGGATATTGGGCAGGTACTAACATTATTGGCCACTCGCAGAAAGCAATGAATGAATTGTAGCTCTTAATTATTATTACTGCATTTTTTAGAGTCTAAGGCATACATTTCCCACATATTAACATTTGTTAAATCAGTATGTGTTCTACAATTACTATTAGGAGAAACTTGCACAAATACCTTTTGTTGAAGGTATTTGATGCTCATCCACGCGTCACCACAGAGAAGGTGTTTTCACTGGCAGCACTACACATGATTGAACTTTAAATTTTTTATTTCTAGTTGTGATTTAAAATGTCAACAAAAAGATGATGTCATGATATAGTAGTCAAGCAAAGGGTTGTTATACCAAACAAGACAAAAGTAGAGTTGAAGGAAGTACATTTTCTTTTAGAGGCAGTATTGCTAATGGTCAAGAATACAGGTGCTAGAATCAGAAGCTTGTTCTGGTTCCATCACTTGGGAGCTATGTGACCTTGGAGAACTTACTTCATCCCCTGGGGCTCATCTATAAAATGGGGGTGACAAGGAGGTCAGTGTGAGGATTTAGTGAGTTAATGCTGATGAGAATGCTAGAGATTATGCCTGGCACACAAGAAGTACTCCATAAATATTAGCTGTCATTATTATTAATATCGTTTGAGGCAATGTATCACTGTAGGGGAATAAATGTCTTCTCGTATTTTCTTTCGAGTCCAAAATCAAGTGCTTTCTAGTTTCTCAGAAAGAAAGATATACACAAGCAAATAAAACTGTATGTATATGTGTATATGTATATATGTACGTATGTGTGTATGTATAGTTATTCAAATTTAAAAATCACTTAAAACGTATGAAGAAGGATAACTAAAGACAATAAAAACCGTCAAATATCTTCAGATATATCATAGGATTTGAAAAACTAAGAGAAATTCCATACACCCATAGAGTTTCATTAGTGACTAAAACTCAGCAAATGTCAAAAGCTTCTGGTTGGTATTCAAAAGACACTGTTTAATATCCAGTAATACATACTTCTATTGTGGAAAAATCAAAACTGTAAATTCAACCAAATTGGAAATGCAAACAAAAACTGGTGTTTTTAGATATGCTTCAAAATTATTTTGTCAGTCCTAAGGCAGGTAAAGAGGTCATGATTATAAGCACGGGTTTTGGAGAGCAGGTAGTCACTGTGCTGCCAAAGGTCAAAGTCATGTAAAATATGTAGACCATGAATATGAGGAAGGCTTAGACCCAAATGTTGGCTGTGATACAAAAGAAATTAGTCAAATGAAATCAATTGAATGAATTTATAGAAAAGTGAGATTGGTGGAGAAACATAATGCACATTTAATGTAGTGTTTCTTTTTTCTTTTTTTTTTTTTTTCCAGAAATACACTTATTAAGTCAGTTGTGAATCTTACATTAGGTGGTATCTTGGAATAATGTTACAATTCCAAAACTTGGCCATAAGGGCTGCTTGAGAATAAATCAGATTGAACTTTATTTTTAGAATAAATAATAATATTTTTAGAATAAAGTTCAATATGATATACATTTTGTCATGAAATTTAAATTTTTAATCATAAATCATTCCAATTATATTAATAGCAGCCTATTCCTCACCCAAAAAATGTTCTTTTTTTTTCATGATAATCTGGTTAAGTTTTGGAAGGAATGTGGGCAAAGTGTGAGAACTCACATCATCCCTTGGCTTTTCTAAAGATCTAATTTTTAAGAATAAAAAGTGTCTGATGCCATGGCCATATGGCAGTGCTTCCCATGGACATAGATGATATATCCCTAAGCAGATAAGCCATGCCGCAAAGGAGGGTAATTTTTCTCCTTCTGAAAATTAGCCTGTTCATCAAAATCTCATGGAAATAACGACTGGTTTTCTGTGTATAGCTGGTACTTCACTTGGAGTTGTCTGTTGCCTGAATCTTCCTTATTCTGCAACACTGTATATACCATACAAGTGTGATATGTTACAGCCAATATCCAAATGCCTTCTAACTCCCACAGTGGGGAAAGAAAAATTGGTAACACAGTGAATTATTCCAGTTTAACATGCCGTTCTCAAGATAAACAGCTGGTTGTTAAAGAAAGCATTATGCCCTGATGACGATCCTTGGTAAATGAAAATGTGAACAGATTTCACAAGTAGTTTCAGTTTCACAGGTATTTTATAGGGATCGTTTTCTTATGCTAAATACTTAAATCAAGGCAAAATGTTTTGTTTAATTACCCTGGGGAACGGAAAAATAACACAATGGAAACATTTCCTTATTTTTCTTACTCTTCTTCCTCTATGGAGATTAGCTGGGACTATTTATTTAACCATATGTTTACATTACACTGAGTGCCAAATACTTAATGTACCTTCAAAAGATACCTCTATACATTTAAAGTAAATGAATTCCTCAAAGTGATGAGGGAACTAGCCTGGATGCTTGGCTAGTGAGTATATATGAGTATATATAGGATAAAGGAATTGAGGGAAGAACTTCAGAAAGAAAGCTTACCCAGCCCTCTCTAGTGAGTCACATTTCATATACTGCACTATAATTACCTGTGTGTTTCTGTTTTTGCCTTTAACTGGGAGCATCTATTTCAGTGTGTGAACCATATGTTTTGTACAGTGATAGTCACGACCAGGGTCCACAGAATCACGCCCAGAAAAAGGCGCAACAGATAAGCATTTTCCCAAAGGAAAGAGTTATTCTCTATGAGGATGCTGATGTCTCTCTGCTACAAGGCTTATTCAGTCCTCAATCTATTATAGTTTTAAAATATCTTTCTGGGGGTGAGAGGGATAATGCAACTTATCTCCTTAGTATCACTTTAAATTCATGATCAGTAACATTCAAAAGACTTCAGCACTGCCTGCAAATCTCTCCACGTTTCTCTGTCAGCTGGCTCTCTCTTATTTGTCTTCAACAAATATTGCCTGTCTTCTCCCCTCTACTAAGTCTCGGGTTGTCCCCACCTTCCTCTTGCCTCTGCTGATGATCCTATCCTATACTTCACTAGAAAAACATAGAAGTCCTAAAGCATAGCCCCTGCTTTTAGTCCACAGCTGAATTTTCAAGGTCTCTTACCCACCCCTCCCTCTCCATCTCTCCAGCTAAAGTAGAGAAAGTGTCTGTTCCATTAAAGGTCAACCCCACTCCACACAATCCGGTCATTGCTCAGGACCCTGCCTTCATAGTTCATCACATCTCTTACTGCTTCCTTAACCTCTTCTTTCTGACCGAGGCTTTACATGTACATTAGTTTACATTATGACCTCACTTCACGTCTTTAAAACAGAAGGGGTTTTCTGTATCAGGACCTTTACACATGCTGCTTCCTCTCTCTGCCAAGCCAGCATGACCTCATGCCAAACTTTGAGAAGAAGAGATGGTGAGAGGGAGGGAAAGAAGAAGGGGAAGGATGGAAGAAGGGAAAGAAGGAGGGGAGGGAGGGGGGAGGGAAGGGGAGAGAGAAGACATGGTATCTTCCTTTGATACCCTGATCTTCTTCAGCTACTACCTTATCTTTCCATTTCTCTTCTCAGTCAAAGTTCTTGAAAGTAACCTAAAAAGGCTCTTTCCACTCACTACCCCATCTTCAGCCCTCTAGTTTTCTCTCTCCCTTCATACTGAAGCTTCCCTTTCAAAGGTCACCAATTGTATTCACGTTGTCTAACCGGGAGACACTTATCAGTTCTTACTTTCCATGGCCTCTCAGTTGTATGCTAACACCTACCTTGCTTAAGAAAATGAACTCTAGGATCTTATGTGTGTTGGAATCCCAGTCCCACCACATACTAGATATGAGACCCTTTTAAACTTCCTTACCTATATATGGGGATAGCAATTATTTCCCTTTCATGGTTTTTTGTTATTTTTTGGTGATGACATGATATAATCCATGCAAAATGTTTGACTTTATACCTATCTCACAGCAAGGATTTTACAATTGTTATTTTTATAATTGGTAATATTATTAACGTTAATTCTTCGTTAATCATTCTCTAATCTTGCATTTCATGAAACAACACTCTCCAAAGGAAGAGAGCCAGTTGCTCGATCCCCTGCATGCAGTGCACAGGCTGGTGCTATCTGTACTGTAAGCCACCATGACTTTGCCCAAGGGTAGGAGCATTGCTGTCTTTCTTAGCCGACCTCTGTGGGGTGAGTTTGCAAAGGGCCTATCCCCAATGGGTACTCCTGAAAAGTCTGTAAACTTACCTATATCCTTTAATAATTTTTTTGGGTGAATGAGTCAGATTTGGCTTTTATTGCTGAAACAAAAAATCCTGATAAAATAGTCAAATTCCTAACTCGGCTTGTTCCTGTCTTCAGATTCACATATTTGACTATGCCCTTGACATTCTCACTCAGATATTTCACAGCCATCTCAAACTTAACATGTGCAGAACTGAACTACTGATCCCCCTCTACTTTATCGCAAATGGCTTGCATCTAAGCATATGGCAACACCATCAACTGTTGCTTACATCAAGCACCTGCAAGCTATCATTGAATATTCTCTTTGTTACCCTCCACATTTTCCAAGTGGTCAGTTTTGCCTGCAAAGAACACCTTGAATTTGTCCACTCATGTATATCTCCATCTGCTACCGTCCCAAATCAAACCACCATGATCACACAAATGAACCAAAACACCTGATCCTAAAATTCCTCACACGTTTCCTACTTCACTCTCTTCCAAGGCATTCTCCTCATTGCAGAGTAAATTCCTCAAAACCAAGATCATGTTATTCCCTTTCTGAAAGTTTCTCAATACTGTCTCATTGCTTAGCCATGGGAAAGAAATTCAAGAGCCTTACTGTCACTTTCAAAGCCCTGAGTAATTCGGATTCTTCAGCTACATCACTTACCCCCTTTGCCATTTCTTTCACCAGGATCCTACGTCTCTGACCTCACTTCACCTCTTTAAAACAGAAGGGGTTTTCTGTATCAGGACCTTTACACATGCTGCTTCCTCTCTCTGCCAAGCCAGCATGACCTCATGTCAAACTTTGAAAACACCTTCTTATCCTGCCAATGTCAGTGAAGAATTAGTTCTGACTATACTCTCTGGAGTCATGCTCGACTTTTCCTTCATGTCACTTATCACACTTGGAAACTACCTATTTCTTGATGCGATTTTTGATTTTCTCTATTCCCTGTTTATCTGGTTTTCATAAGGATGATAACTAGTCTGATTTGTTTCTCTCTAATGCTTCATGCCTAGTGTAGCACCTGACACAGAGTCACTGTTCAAAAACATCTGTCCAATATTTGAATTAATCATTTCAAATGGTAATGCCCTCGATTGCTTTGCAGTCTGTGGGCCTTCCTTTATGTGGTTCCTGTCACAGCTTTAAATAGAAGGGCAGGAATGATGGGACTGTCAAACAGGACTAATGTGATAGCTGAAGACCCCAAACCAAAAGCCCAACCTGCCTATATTCTCAGATGACTACATGCATTTATGCTTCAGGACCAGGGATGGATTGGTAGATACTAACAAGTCAGGTATTTTGAAACTCTATTATCTCAAACATACAAATAACAAACAGAAAAAAATACTAGGATTTAAACAAACTTTTAAATGAACAAATGCTGAACAATGATTGTAATGTCCAAAGCGTGATTATTAGGATGACGTAATCCTTAGAAGGAAAATTCAGGGAAACACTGTATTCCCACCATAGTTACTGAAGCGCTTTTCGTAGGTCTATATTATTCCTGGGTTATCCCTACAGTGACAATATAATCTGAGGACTTCATTGGCAAATTACTTTCAAAACGGTTGTGCGAAGATGGCCTCAGGCTTTTAGAAGCCACGTTAGCTTGGTGCATTTCATATTAAGTAAATCATACTATCTTCATCTGTGTATAAAGCTGTGGATCCCAAATGTGAACATCTAGATGTGATGACAGAAACAAAGGAGGAAGAACCACTTATGAGGGCTTACATTCTTTATTTTAGAGGTTTAAGAGCAATTCTATGTACCTCCCTCTTCCCAAGGTTGGGAGTCACTTTAGCTTTGACACACCTCCCTAGTGACACACGTGCCCCAGTTAGTGATTAGTCACAGCAACACTGACCTCACCTACAATTCAGTGGGGGTCCTGAAGCATAATAAGGACTCCCTGAGGAACAGCGAGTTTTGAATTTTAAGGAGAATTCTCTAAAATATGTAAGAATCAAAAGGGTTCAAAAGTGGTCAAGAGAGACATGTGATATCAATGTGGTTTTATGACATTTATCTCTACTGCAACCCCTTACAATCACCCCAGGAGCGGGGGTGTGTACAGGAGGTGGAGGGGTGAACTCAACCAAAACAGGTAATTCAATCAGAGTGAAAGATGCAAACCACTTATCATGAAATGGCCAAATAAGTTGACTTGTTAAATAAGAAAATCAAACTCTTTTCCAATGGTATGAAATAACTAATTTCATCTCAAATTTTATTAAATAAGGGAACCCCAACAGAAATAAGGAGACAATTACATTGATTACGTAGATAAGAATTACAGTTCCTAAAAGCATAAAACCTTATCAGAGAATGTACTTACCCATATCAAAGCAGTCCACTTTTGAGCTGCCTCTATGGCTTACAATTTTAAAACAAAGAATTATGTTGGATATGAAAACCTCAATATAAACAAAACTAAGTAAAAATAATATTCTAGGGCAATCTGTAACAAGAATACCCATGAATATGCTTGGTATTTATTTTAATATAGTTCAGTTCAATAGGGTTGTTTGCTTTCTAATCAAAGAGCAATCTACATTTCCATTTATCAGAAGTAGTAACAGAGCTTATTTTGGTAATATCCATTGTGGGGAAGAAGGGGAAATAGCTGGACCCAGGACTATCTCAGATGATGCAAAACATTCCCTTTGATGATTCTCAGTAGACCCTATAACACTGACTATGAACAACTGCTGGATTTAAAAGTCACAATGGCATACATAGTCTTAGAGTTCATATAGCAGGACTGTAAGAGGGTTACAAGTTTCCCTAGAATCAAGAGAAAGTACCATCCATCTGAACTAAAGTGAACTCTATAATCATTTCTAATAACAACCAGAGCCCTAAGCAGGTGTATGTGTATTCCAATACTTCCTCTACATCTGGACTTGAGTTGACATTAGGTGACAAGAGTGGTTTTCAGACCAATTGATATGACAATACGGTTTATGGTTATAATGAATGTCCCTGGTAACCAGTGTACAGCCAGACTCCAAAAACAGACAAATCCCTTGGTTCTGGTCTGGCTTTGCTACTATCCATTTCTGCATATTTAACCTCTCCTGGCTTCAGGTTCTAAAAATTGGAAAAAAAAAATGGAATACTTCATCCTGAAGATCAACCTTCAGTTCTACCTTCTTCATCAGAAAAATTATGGCAGGTTTAAGCAAATCATCATCTACAGAATTAAAAATCAAAGAGACTTGCTGAGGTAAGCAACGAAGTTTACAAAGGACAATGTGAGGTTAATTTTCTTCTAGACTGAGTTTGTACCCAGTATTTACGTTGACTTGAAAACCGTGTTTTTGATGAATTAAACCTAAAATGAGGGCATTTAAAATTATTAGCCACTTATCAGCATGACACACAAAGAACACTGAAGTGTGAGATTCTTCCAGCGGAACTCATCATTAAACTTTCACTAACAATGCCATCATTTCTTTTCCCCTCTGTGATCACACCATCTCCCAGGCACAATTTTAGATGTAATGGTCTTAAAACTAGGCAAGACTAGGAAAGCTGAGCAGGCAAATCAAATGATTAAGTTTCAGAAAGTTTTACAGGTATTTATGCCTTGGGTAAACTTAATCACACTTAATGAAGAATTTAAAGCAGTAGGAAACATTTAAGAAAAAAATGACTATTCGGTTGAAAAAAAAAATCCGGGAAGATCCACAGGGAGCTGATGCTAATTATCACTGACAGGAGGAAAGGGCTCTGGCAAACACAGGAAGTGACCTGAAGAAACAGACTGAGAAAATGAGGGTAGAAAAGGAAAAGTAAGGGAGATATGTAAAAGGGAGGGTGCAACATGGCTTATGTTTTTCAGACAGAATATTGATTCTGCTTAAATGTGCTTTTCCTAACTTTCATACTATCATAAAGACAATCAGAATATCCTCAGCTCTTAATATTCGTTCACTCATTCATTTAATATTATATTTGGAGCTCAGTCTATTAGAACATCTGGCTGAGTTCTGTACCATGAAATTCACTAACCCCCTCTCCTATGAGAAGAGATCCCAGTTGCATCCCATAATCCTATGAAATAAAATGCAAAATTTTAAACACCTCATCCTTCTTGGTCTCAGTTACTGGTTACTCATCTGGAACCAGGGTTATCCCTGACTGATATACTATCCTTCAATGACCACATAATATAACATTCTCTGGAATATCTTACTGTAAATATATATTAGGCACTTGAATCTGTGGTGGTGTTTTGATTTATCAAATAATATCCAAAATGCACAGATAACAGAAACTAAATAGCTGGTCCAAACCTAAAGAAGTCACCTTCTTTTGCTCAATCACTATAGGATTTATCAATCTATCCACGTGTGATTTAGCTGAATCCCGAGATGGATATATTTCCAAAGCACGGCACCAGAGAGTAACATAGCATTAAAATCACCTGCCAGGAAAACTATGTTTACAGAAATGCACAGAAATTGGGCTAACCTTGGTACTCTCTCCTATTGCAGAAAATAAATATTGTGTTCAGCTATTTCTCCATTGTTGGCAATGTAATATAAATACTAAAATCTATCCTTAGTAGTCTACCACATAGTTATCCAAGTCAGGGAACTGCCCACTGAACTTTTAGTGTTGACTTTCCTTTTGGGAGGGAGGTAGGGGTAACAAAATATAAACTAGAAATAATAACCATAAAACAATGCCAAGGGGGATTAAATGCCAAAGTTTTGGGGATTTGGAGAGTGATATAAGGGCTAATGGTGGCCATGATAATCAGAATGAGTTGTGAGGGACTATTCCTCATTCCTGGTCCCCCCTCTGGCAGTCAAAACAGTGAGGGATGTGAAGGATGGGCATAGTCTAAGACCAGCCTTGATCTCCTCAGGCATCTAACGGCATGCCAGTTGGGAAGGGATCTAATAACTTTGACCCTTCTTCATGTCACCATCTTGGAGCAGCCATGAGAAGGGGTCACAGGTAACAGCTGGGACTGATGGGGGATCCCTTTAGTTGTTAGAGACGGTTGCTTTCACAGACAAGCTGTGTTTACTATTAAAATATTTTTTTTCTAACGTCTTTATTGGAGTATAATTGCTTTACACTGGTGTGTGAGTTTCTGCTGTATAACAAAGTGAATCAGCTATACATATACATACATCCCCATATCTCCTCCCTCTTGCATCTCCCTCCCACCCTCCCTATCCCATCCCTCTAGGTGGTCACAAAGCACCGAGCTGATCTCCCTGTGCTATGCGGCTGCTTCCCACTAGCTATCTATTTTACATTTGGTAGCACTGCCTTTGAAGGCAATGTGTACTTAAAGAAACAAATTCATCCACATCTGACATTGGTGGCAGGGTCTAACCTTTGCCAACGGATTAATGCATTAGCAAGGAGCCCAAATGAAAAGTGCTTATGCACACAGTATGGCTATGTGCATGAGCCATACTGTGGCTATGCAGCATGGCTGTGATTCAGTATGTTCACACTGCAATGTATATTTACTGACTGCTACAATGATTTCCATTATTTATTCTTCAAGACAGATCCATGAGGTATTATCTCTAATTTTTTTAGATAAGGAAAATAAGACATCAAGTAGTTAATATGGTATCATGTAGACTGAGTCAGACTGTGTCTATACAAACAAAAACAACCTTTTGGGAAATAAAAATGAGCCTAAAATGTTTTCTTGACATTAAATAGACCAGTGGCATTGAGATAATTTCTAAGCAGTAAAACTACTTTTTTTTTCAAAATAATGTTACACACAATTCCTTATAAACAAGATAACAACTGCACTGTATTAGTAGAATTTTACTAACATTTTCTAACATTTACTAATTATTAGGGCAATTAATGTTTTTATGAATATAAAAATTTGAATCAGAGAGCATGGATAATAGTTCCAGGCATCTATCACCCTCAGCATCTGTGAATTTCAGAACTCGTGAACTCCACCGACCACAGGACCACTAGCTATAGGGGGGAAATATTCGCTTAACCTAACAGTGAGGAATTATACATTCAATAAAACTGATATGCATGTGTACACATAATGCAATAGTGTCTGAGCTGGGAATGCATCAGAACCCTTGAATGTAGTCATTTAATTAGTGAACCAACCATCCAGTCCAGAGCGGGGTGAGATGGGTAAAACCAGCAGAAGAAGCACCTACACAGGCTGACAGAAAGGGTGCTGGAAGGAAGGCCTGCAGCCAGCGGGAAAAACTTCTCCCTGATCTTTGTTATAGATCTGTCTATAGATCTTTCTCTCAGGCAGGAAACAACGACCTAAAATTAAGTCAAGAGGTGCTACTGGTTATATTAATTTTTTGAGAAGAAACAATAGCTTGATGACCTGGAGGCTAGTCTGTCTGCTGAGAAAGAACTGAATGGAACTAGAGCTTTTAAGGGTTGCATGAACTCAAAAGGAGAAAAAAAGGCAGGAAAGTAAAGAGAAGCCGGCAGGAAGCACAGGTGAGATTCAGCTCAATGGAGGTGATGGCATAATACTGCCGAGACCACACAATGTTAGCAGGCAGTTCACAAGCCACAGGCTGAGTCAAGGCTCACTGAGCCACAGAAGGCCATTCCCAGTGGAAGTTAAACGTGGTGAACCCAGATTCCAAAAAGGATAAGGCATGCCTTTCCAGGGACCAGAGAGAATATAAAGAGAATGGCCTGCTGTTGGACATGAGGGAGGAAGTAAAATGAATCACAAAGAAGGACAGGAACTAGCGACTGGAACCAATGATCACGACTGGATGAGCAGAGAACAGAATTGGAAACTGTCAGACCCAAGAGAGTGTCATCTAATCTCGGAAGTTTGGGGATGATACATTTGAAGCACACCTATCACCTGTTAGCTCTGCCCACAGTCTATCTGATGCTTCAGACCTGGGCACTGGGTTACTAGACTGCTTTGTACAATATGAAGGCTGCCTTCTAGATCAACTGTAGTAAAATACTTTGGTTCTTTACAAAAGGGGAGCCATGGATGATGTGCTCTAAAGAACTGGAGGGGAGGAATACATTTAAGTAAAGAAGGAAGGCCAGGAATTCCAATAATGAAGTTTTTGGAAAATAATTACGGTATTCCCCAAATCTGTTGAATGGAAAATTAAGCTATTACAAGTGGTAGTGGGAACCTACCTGGGGTTGAGTTTCTGTTAAATGAGAACGTGTATGTGATTGAGTTTTGTAAACTAAAGATAACTAGAAAAGGAAAATAATACTCTGAAGTGGCCCTGGATTTCAGTCCGTAGTTCACAAAGTATGCGTGTATATATATATTTTTCCTGAATATAAATATGACAGATATACATTACAGAATATTTGGAACATAGGGGAAACGATTAAAAAAAGAGAACTGTTCAACCTTAAACCCTCCCCTTAGAGATGACCACTTTCAACAGTTTCGTGCATCACATATACACGGCTTTATTCTTTTGTTACATCTGTGCCTTGTTTATGAACAAAACTGGGACCCTAAAACTTCCTTTTTACTTGTCAACACATTGTGTACTTCGCCATTTCATTATAATCTTAAAACATTATTTTAAAGGCTGCATGGAATTCTATTACTTTTAATAAATTTCCTGAAATCAAAAAGTTAGGTCTTCCAATTACCACTATTTCAAATAAAGTTATGAATTAATACCTTTGGTTTTACTTGCATTATTTGGTTACTGATGAGACTGATCATTTTTCATGTTTTGGACTATTTGCATTTTTTGTGTGCATGGCCTTCAAGTCTACGGTCCATTTTTTTCCCCGAGGTATTAAGCTTTGTAAAAGAGCTCTCTATATTAAATATATTAATCCATCCTCTGGAATACATATTTAAAGTTGATTTGTCTTATTTCATTTATGGTATTTTCTTATTGATTTGTCTTATTTCATTTATGGCATTATGTCATTTATGGTATTTCTGACATATAGGAGGCTTTAAATTTGTATGTAGTTAAATGTTTTCCTTCCTGGTTTTTGTTTTTGGTGTCAAGTTCTGAAAGATCTCCTCTATGCTAAAACCACACATACATATTCACCAGTGGTGTCTTGTAGTTCTTTCAAGGTGTAACGAGCTTGGGGTTTGGAGTTGTGAAGCTATGCCTAACCCTTACCTTAACCCTGTGCTCTAATCTGCCTCCACTGATCTGAGGGGTAATCTGATCTCTGCTTTAATTTCTTCGTCATAAAATATGATTAACAGTAGCATCTACCTGGTAGGACACTTAAAAGCAATAAGTGGGATAATCCACGTAATGTACATGGTCTAGTGCCTGGAATATAATAAACACCCGATGAACTCTAGAGATTATTTAACTCCCTACTACAAATGAACATCGCTTTGCAGAATACAATAAAAACTGAACTTAAATTTAAATGTTTCCAACTTCGTCCCAACACTATATTTTGAATAATGCATGTTGTGTTCCACTAATTTGAAATGCCACCACTATTATATACTAAATGACTACAGGTGTTTGGATACGTTTCTAGACTTTTTATTGAAGTCCATTGATCTGCCTGAATAGTATGGCAATGCTGCTACAATATTAAAATCAGTATGGCTGACTAATGTTTTAATTACTTTTAGTGCAATTACCCCTCCATAATTATTCTTTTTTCAGAAAATGCCCTTGACTAACCAAGCTGCCAAAACTTCTGGTTAAGTCTCCAAGAGGAAATTAACAAAAGTATATGAAGATGCCATTCCTCTAAAGAACGCTTTTAGGGCTCCCTCTAATATTTGCAGGGAAAGTCCAAGGTGAACTTTTCTGTTTAAAATTTACCTGAACCCTCATCACCTCCTGGGTTCTGTCCAGTAGAGTATAAGTGTACAAAGGTCAGTATCAATTGTTTAAAAACAATCAGGCTTTAAAAGCATCTTTGTAAAGACCAGATTGAAGGATACATTGAGCCTTCCCAAACCTAGCCCCAGGACCCACGGAATCCTGATTCATCACAGGACTGTGGTCAGCCAACCCAAGCTGATACTGCTCCAGCCATTACCTCAAGGAAGAAGAAATCAAACACCTGCAGAGCCTGAGAATGGGCAGTCCAAGTGCCAGCTCTTCCTGGTAATGTCTCTGCCCTGCAGTGGATGGGTTGGTGGCTGTGAGTCTGACCCGCCTCACTATCTGATCAGTCATCATTCCTGCGGAGTAGCAACCTAATGAAGTGGGAAGACCAGTGCCAGAAGTGTTACTGTCCTACTACTCCTTCCAAGAGAGTAAACTTAAAATCCGCCCCCCCACAGAAACATAAGAACAAAAAAGGAGCTCCCTAGCAACTTGCTTCAAATCAATATGTGCCCTTTGAATGAGAGAAAGCTCCCAAGTCACAGCAGCCTGATTTCTGTCCCATCTCCTACTTTGGGGGTTCTGTGTGCAAAGCATACATTTTGGTAGATCACTGTTGACTGTTAAAATGTCATGCCCACATACCTACTCTACTTGGTTTTTATGTCACAATAAATGCCTTAAGGTTTTCCAAATTACTCTAAATTTACATCTCATAATAGGTTCTTTGGGTACTTTTTACCTACTCCAGGGATTGGGAAGCTGAAAGGAAAAGAAAACTGAAAAGGGATCTTTTAATAGAAATGTATAAATTATGCTAAACATAGAATAAACGATGAGGAAAAGTGCTATTTTTTCAAATTAATTCTGGCCGTCAAGTAGATTGGGAGTGTGAAAATGACAAAAACCATAGGAAAAAGTGTCTATGACATCTTAAAGCCCCTGAGAGCTAGTGAGAGGAATGTTAAGTTTAGCCAGAGTATAAAAGTCAGGAAAGGAGCATTCCAAAGGTCCTGATAAAGGGAAGGATGAAACCATGGCTGAGATTCTGGAAGGGAAAAAAAAGCTCAGGAGGTTTATTAGGCTATACAAAACGAAATTTCAGTTTTTCTTCTGAAAATAATTTTTAAAAAGGAAAAAGAAAAGGGCAGGAAGGCATATCTAAAAAGATCAATAGGAATCTGTGATGGCATCAAATTTCATGAGAATCTGTGCACTCGATAGAAGGGCAAAGAGTTAAGAAGAGAATATTTGTAAAATACAGAGTCGGAAATGCAGAAGCACATAATAAGCTGACTTGAAAAAAAATATATATATATGGCAGAAAATATATTCTCCTTCTCATCTTCCTCCTCCTTTTTTTTTTTTTTTTTTTACATGCCATTCAGATCCAGAAGGGCCAGAAAAAGGCAAATGTCTTTGTTCCTCCCAGAGGGAATGATTAGTGAATGTTTGGGGTAGAGAGTGGGGTGCTGCTCTACTTATTCTCTTCTGCAGTGGAAGACAAATGTTGATTAAAGATGGTTAGGGCCAATGCCGGCATGAAGCTTGCCAGGCGAGGAGACCGTAACAGGTGCTTTCTAATTCTGAACGAATCAAAGACTCTTAGCCATGTTAACTTACTGGTGAACATCCTGGTTTGCCTAAGATAGTCCCAGTTTATGCCTGCCTTTCTGCCATACTTATTAATGGACCTCCCTTCTCTTTTAAAAATAGCTTTACTTGGATGATAAATGATATGGTCATCTTTAACATATATCAGAAAGGTATTTCACATTGAATTGTTTTCAGTCATCTTTGAGAATCTATGGAGAATGGAAGTGGTACCATGAAAGTTGAGATGAGCATATGTTCTGATTTTCAAAAGTGGAAAGAAGGAATATGTTATTATATCCTGACCAAAGACTATAGACTTGATAAGCAGAGGGACAGATTACCGTACAGATTTTGTGATGACTTTGAGAGAGAACAAGCAACCACTAAGAGGGAACATGGTTTCATAAAGACTAAACTAGGTGAGATTCACCTTCATTCCTTCTGTTTTCAGGCTACTCTAGTACTTGCCATGGGATAGCTGTTGACAGATGGAATGTGGATTTTAACTAGACCTCAGAAAAGATCTTTTTGATATTCTTATAGACAAGGGTAGAAATACAAATTGTCATACAATTTGATGGATTTTAATTGGCTGAATGACTATTCCAAATAATGTTGACTAAAGTTCACTAATGAGCAACATTAACTCTGCTCTTGGCACTGTCCTTTTCAATATTTTTCTCACCAAATTGGATTAAGACATGCTAATCAAAGTTACATCTGACGCATGGCAATATCAGATACTGAGATGTCAGAGTCAGGATCCAAAATTATCTCATCAGACTGAGAAAATGGGCCAAGACTTAAAAATTAAATTTCATGGGGAGAAACAATTTCACAGGGAGAAATTTATTTTCCAGAAACCAGCTGACAAAAACAACAAGAGAGGACGTGAGATTATATAGTAATACAAATGAAAAAGAAATAAAGGTTTTGTTGACTGAAAATCATAGTGTGGTGACTTGGCTACAAAAGCATTAATATCAACATCAAGAGGGTAATGTATCAATTCTACTCTGAGCCCAGCATATCACACCCAAAGTAACAAGTTCTACCCAGGAACCTCAAGCTTAAGCAAGATAGTGGCAAACTGGGAGCCAGGCAGAGAATAATTGGGGTAGTAAACTGTAACAGTCATTTTCAAAAAGAATAACAAATACAATATCGATAATAATAACACAAAATTTCAGCTCTTTGCCGTTCCAAAATCCAAAAAGGTAGAAAACCAAAATACGTTTAACTCAGTTGTTGCCAAATCCTAACCTGAAACAAGGAGAGAGAGGCTGTCTTTATCTACTCCAACTTATGTGAGTATTCACATGGTTATTTGCAAAAATATTAATGTACCTAATTATGAGATTCTGCCCTATGCCCCACTGGGGATATTACATAATATGTCCATATTGCCTTTTAAATAAAAATCCAATAAGACCTTCAAAAAACATCAGGCCTCAAGGGATTGAGGTAAAGGACTGTGAACAAATAATAATGGAAATAACAACAATCATAATTATTGATATAATAATTACATAAATATATTCATAATATAACAGTATATATGATATAATATCACTAAAATAATAATGATAACAATAGTAATAATAGGTAGCAGCTAAACAGCACTATGTACCACTGGGCTGTGACAGCATCCAGACCGGCAAGGGCATCACGGTGGCAGAGGTCAGGACCCATCCAAGAGCCACATGTGGCCACAAGAAGCAACAAGGGTAGACTGTTAGACTTCTGCCTCCCTATATACCTGCTGTTGGAAGCAGAGTTCATGCCGTTTGTGGTCAGTTTAAGGAAAAGATCTCAAAGGGGAGATAATGAACTTGCAGGATATACAGGGCTGTCTTGCAAGGTACGTCTCTTCAAGGTAGCCATGATATGTAGCAGGACAGGGGACACATTCTACAATGTCACACAAAGAGTAGTTATCTTGAGTGCTTTAAACCATCCAATTTCTAACGCTCAGAAGTGTGTCTTAAACATAAAAGTTTAAAGAGACATTAGCTGGAAAAGTAGACTGCATGACCTCTAAGATACTTTGCAACTCAGAGTGTCTTTGGTTTTATGAGATGCTCTGGAGAAGTATTACATATTATTAATATTTCCCCTAATCTTAGTTGGCATTCTATTAGCTTTCTTCCCTGATACTGCACAGTGAATAAAGAACTTCAGTGTATCAATATAGACCTTTGTCCTCAAGTCTATTAACTGGTTCAGTGCATTATAAACTGCACTCCGGTTGAACATCATTTCTACCTAACTCAAACACTACAGTTCAGTCTCTTCTGATTCTTATTCCATCTTTCGACTTGCCGGCCTCTTCCCATTTACTTCCTTCTCCTACTCATGCTTCAGACTCAACAAAATCCATGTTCCAGCTCTACTGTGCTGCTTACCAGAGATTTGATAAACCCCAAATATCAATAGCAACGGAGGGATCTATAGTTGTCTGTGTCATAATGACTGAGGGATATAAAAGGCAGTGTGTTTTTCCGTAGTCATAATCCTCAAATGCAGGTGACAGCATTTTCTGTGATCTCTTTGGGATTCTTTCTCATTTAAATAAGGAAGTACATTGTCTTCCTGCAGTGGGTGCTTATGTCCCCAAATCTGTAACTATAAGTTTGCATCTATATTCAAAGCATCTCAGTGGTACCAGCTTCACATCAGTTATGTTCAGTCAGACTGTTGAGTGAATCAAATGTAGGTTTCTAGGAAATCTACCAGGTGCTGTGCACTTTGAGGTACTGAGGAAATAATGAGATGTAGTTGCTGGTGCCCAAGAACTCACAATAAAAAAAATAAAAAATAACTAGAATTTAATATAATAAATACAATAAAGGAGAGAGGTGCAACTGACAAGCTCAAAAGGGTCACATGACCCCCAGACAGGAGGAAACATCATTTGTTCTGAGCAAGTTACCATGGCAAAGAGAACAGTCGCTTAACGTTTACCCAAATTACATAGGTGAAAGTCATCTAGCAATTGTCATTAGGTTAGTACATAACTGAGTGCAAAACCTGGGTCAGGACAAATAACCGAAAAAGAAAAAAATAAATGAATCGGAGTTCTGGTCACATGGCTAGCCAGAGATCTAAAGCCACTGATGTGCTGTAAATGCATGGATGGATGTGGGTCAAGCTTTCAGGTCCATGCCCTGGTACGAGAAGAGGAAAGGAGCTTCCAGGCCAATCCCCTCAGGCTCAAACAGCCTCTTCTTTTTGTCCCAGGGAGCCGTGTAAATGTCATCACTTTCTATGGGTGTCATGACATGAATGTGGGAAGTGGGACGCCCTGGAAGGATAAGCCTTGGAAATTTAGGGATGATTAAAATCAAACCAGTTAAGTGACTTACTGATTTATTTTTTCCTTGGTAAAGGTATTAGTGGGTGTCATTGGTTTGAAGCAGCAACACTGATGAAACCAAAACATGCACAACACTAAGATTTCATATTTAACATTGTGATTTGATCACTTCTCTTTGAAAACTGCTTCTGGGCATAGGAGCTACATAGATCTAAAAAAAGATATTGACTTCTGCTCTTCCTATTTGCTTTTTATATTTAAGCAGTATCTTTTACATGTTAATAATGATAAATAGATATAGACTGGTGTCCTGATTTCAAGGAAAATCATCAAATAATATCATGGAGGAATCTGATTTTGAAGTATCTTTGGTCCTATTAAAATTCTTGAGTAAATGCAGCTTTTCATCCCTAAAGAGCCATTGAGTGCTGCATTTGTGTGAAGCTGGGAGGAAAAATGTGTTGATTCTGAAAGATTCTCCAGGCAAGGGGAGGAAAAATAATAATATAGTGCGAAGGAAATATCTTTATTTGAGCTTCTTAAGGCACTTTTAAACCAGTGGGTCTCCTCTTTCTGATAAACCGAGAGCATTCCTTAGAAGTACACAACCCGAAAAAAGATTAAAAAAACCCGTCAACATTTATTTTGTAAGTGATCTTCCATTAAGAGGTACTCAGGCACCTGGAAAACTTTATGCCTCTTCAGTGTGCGTCTGCTGCCTTCTTTTTGACTGACACTCAGGTCCTGGCTACGGTTGCATCTAGTATCTCAATTTCAGGAATAGAAAGAGTTTTTCAAAACTGACTCACAGTGGGGGTGGAGAGGCCTCCCATCAAGCACTAGGTCTCCTCCACTGTCTTAAATGCAGGTGATAAAAAATACGATTGTAACTAACAGTTTGAAAACTGATTTTAAAATCAGAAATGTCTGTGTCTGATACTCTGTAACTCATTCTCATGAATGCTTCCCACCTGACTACGTTTATCTAGCCCTGTTTTTCCTTCAGATTCCTGAGACTTCTGCTTACAAAGCTCTCCATTACTTTGGTTGTTTCTTTCTATTTTCCTACTACTTTATTCACTCAACCTCCCTTATTAATTCAATAGAGATGCGTGCCAGGGTCTATGCTAGAAACTAGAATCAAAAAGATGAGTAAAGCGTGATCCCTCCCCTCAAGGGGCTTAGAGTCCAATGGAGAATACTCTGCTAGTCCATTTTTAAAAATTAGTTCACTAGCTAATTTTTATACCTCTAAAATTACCATATATAATGTGCATATTAGAGGAAATCTTTCCCTACTATGATTTTTGGATGCATGAACAAACAATTTATCATTAAAACCTAGAATTTCCTCTGATATAAAATTTTAAATGAGGATACATTAAAATAAAGTTAATCAAAGGATTTTAGGGTGAAAAGGGCTCTGCCGAGATCTTTTAGTATAATGTTCTCACCTTACTAATGGAAACACTGGTGCCTAGAGAGTGAAATAATTTTCTTTGCTCAATAAATATAATGGGAGCATCAACCATATGCCAGGCACTGAGGTAGAAGCTGGAGAGAGTGATGAATGAGATCCACACTAGATTGTGTAATTAATATATAATTATACAAATAACTGAATTATAATTGTAATAATTCTATAAGCGAGAAGTAGGAGATGCTGAAAGAGTATAAAATAGGGTGATAAAACCCCGTCTATACAGCCAGGGGCTATTTTTCTCAGAGGGTCTAATTAAAGATGGGACTTACTGTATAGAAGGCTTGCCTCAGGTCACATAGCCAGTTAGAGGCACAACTGGAACTGGAACCAAAGTTTTTTATAGCATGAGAGGCACACCCTCTACTATACACTGGCAAGTTCCCTACTGGTGGTTATTTATTGCCCACTGACAATGAGATTGTCAGTAGAAGACTGTCTACTTAGTTTATAAGCTCACCTCTAGCCTTGCCTGGCCAGTGTGCTCGTCCTTCAACGAGAGTGCCAACAATATATATATATAACACACATTTCCTTGATCAAGAAACACTTATTGCCACATACTGAAGTTTCCAAATAACTGGAACTTGCTTTTTAGCTGTTATGTATCTTTAATACCTATTAGGTCCAGAAAAAATGATTCTTAATCAAATTTATTTTGTAATAAATCATAATAGAATTGAGGAAATGCAATAAATATACATACATTAAATATTTGTGTGCATATTTTTCCAGTTATTTCTTTCTGATAGTGAGGTCTTGCTCTTCTGTGCCTTACGACACAATCTATTTAATAAGCTAATTAAGGAAGGGGTGTTTTAGATTTAGAACTCTTGTCAGTAAGCTGTTTGCCCCTAATATACCCATTTTATCATTGTCTATCTGCCCTGGTGTACTGCCAACTAACATTATTAGCAGTGTGCTTTGCTTAGGAAGATGCAAGGGGATAACCCATTCTGCAAATATTTGTTACTTCTAACTTTTTGTTAATATTCAGGTACCGTTCATGGTAATGAGCAACACCCTCAGTGCTTTTCAAAAGAGCACAGACATCTGACACCTGGAATGTTTGTTCCTCTTTATGTTATCAATTTACCCTTAGTAATTCCTACAAACCCTCACACAGACAGACAGACAGACAGACAGACACACACACACACACACAAAACAAACACACATGCGTCTGAGTTACAGTACAATATTTTGCCTCGTTCGCTTCTATGGTTGCTTTGGGACAAGAAAAAAACTCACTTATCTTTAGAATTCACTGAGAAGTGATTCTGGAACTAATACATAAGTACTTTAGAAGTATTTGAAGGAACAGTGAGCAGGTAGAGAAAAGAAAAGGTTAGGTAGCCGGTGTTTTGACTTCTTAACTCCTATGTTGATTATGCCTCATCTTCAGCACATCCTTGTGCAGAACAACCAGCCCCTGACAACATGCCCACACCATTATTTTAGGGTTCCCCATCAGATACGTCATTACTTAACCAAAGGTGATCTCTACTGCTCTGTGGCAGCAGGCTTGTCTTCTCCACCAGCTTTGCCCCCTTCAGACAGCTGTCCACCATCTATGTCCACAGCCCCTGAAAGTTGCTGCCCACTTGCAGTCATCTGCCCATCACGGGAGCTGAGTCCACCAGAGCTGCTCTCCCGATGACTGCACAGCTACAGATGCACCCCTCACAGTGACGCGTTCACGTGAGATTACAAACTGGACGGAAGGTACTGTGCACGCATTTTATCTGAGCACCTATTCCTTATCAAGGAAAAGAAAAGCTTGGCTGGAATTCAAAGATTTGGAGATTTTAGGAGTTTCCTCCTGAAGCAATCACTTATGACAGAGCAGGGCCCTTGCCTCTTTCCCGGGAACACAGATTTCCAGGCATCATGCTGACCTGTGTTTTACTTTCAATTGCTAGATACATACATCTGCCTTCTTGGAGGCAGATACAGGAAGATCCCTCTCAGATGGTAAGCTCAGGGGCTCATTAGCTTGAATGATGACCCTTCCTCAAATCCATATTTCGAATCAAAAATGGTTTAGGAGCTTCCCTGGTGGCACAGTGGTTGGGAGTCCGCCTGCCGATGCAGGGGACACGGGTTCGTGCCCTGGTCCGGGAGGATCCCACATGCCGCGGAGCGGCTGGGCCCGTGAGCCATGGTCGCTGGGCCTGTGCGTCCGGAGCCTGTGCTCCACAATGGGAGAGGCCACAACAGTGAGAGGCCCGCGTACCACAAAAAAAAAAAAAAAGTTTAGTATCCAGGCAGTTATTCCACAAAGACACATTTTTTTAACCTTGGAGATTATTTTTTCCCTTTCTCCTTCATTCCCTGCATTCATTATTTTTAGTCGATTCTCATGGGTAACTCCATTCTCCCCACTTTATGAATATGTTCTACTTAGATTTTATGAGCTATCCCAAACCCAATACAGAGAAATAAATTTTCAACGGCTCTAAGTGTAAAGAGCATCATTCAAAGCCAGGAAGCTTCACAGCTAAACTAGATGCACCCTTCCTAGTTTTCAAAGCATTTTTGAATTATGGTATCTTCCTTAGCACTGATCTTACACTATAAATGCTTATTCACATGTTCATTTTCCCTCCTATACTATGTGAGTCCTTAGATTAGGGATAGACGTTATTCTGGTATCCCAACCTTACCAAATATGTAACTCATGATAGGCACTCACTAAATGTCTGCGAACTCATGGAATGAATGAAGGGACAAATGAATTAGTGAGTGACTATTAAAGACACCTTCCCTTTACTGAAGACTTAATATGAATCAGGTACAGTGTTTGGACAGTTTTTATAAATGATTCGATTTAATTCTCCCGCTACCGTAAGGCAGGCATTACTATCCCCAATTAACAGATGAGCAAATAGCTACCAAGAGAGGTTGAGACTTGGTGAAGCTTATAAATGTCGTAAACGACAGCTTTAAGTGGGACTCAAGGCTGTCAGTCTTAGTCACTAGGACAGGGGTCAGCAAAGTATGGTCCACACTCCTCTTGCCTGCCACGGTTGGAGTAAACGACGTTTTGTTGCAACACAGCCTCACCCATTCATTTACATATTATCTCTGGCTGCTTCAGGGCTGCAATGAAAAAGCTGAGTAGTTGCAAAGAAAACTGTCTAGCCTGAAAGGCTGGGATATCTGGCCCTTTACTGAAAAAGAGTGTGATCCCTGCCCTAGGATATACTGAAGGATCAGACCACAGTGGTGAGAAGAATGGTGAAAAGAAAAGCAGGGACTCCTGCCCAGGGGAGAGATTGGATTTCCGTGTTTGCTTAATTCAGTTTTATCCGACTCTCCACTCCAACACAACTGGGTTATTGTGGGATTGAAAAACACCCAGGCAAGGTCCTAATTTAAATTCAACCAGCCTTAGGTCAACGTTGGTCTGGTCTGTGCTGCCGCCTTATCTCCTATTGGACCCTGTTTGGTGCTGTGGTTAACTCATCCCCAGTGAAGTCTCTGTTTGAGATGAGAGCAGCTGGAGAGCTGAAGTTTCTGTTAAACAATTAATTAGACTTTCAAAGGGCAGAGATAAAGTAATCACTATCTTCAGCTCTCAATATAAAGTGTGAAAACATTTCAGAATTTAGTAAGCCTTTCTCTTCTCTTCTTTAAGGTGTCATTTTCTCCCTTTTCTATTGATACTTCTCTCCCTCCACTCATATCTCTACTTAACTGTTCATCCGTAGAACTTATCAAATGTCAAGTATGTGTTGTATTTACTTTTTAAAAGTCAATGTTCCTTTCTTAATTAAACCAAGCTTTTTAAATATGTTACATATGATAGATGTTACACAAACAGGGTATTTTGGCCCAGGCAAGGGCCTAGACATTAGTCGCTTTTGTTGGAAAGACTTATGGTCTTTAGGTGATTGGGCGGGTCCTTCTCTTCCATTGCTCTTTTTACTATGAATTATGAGTTAATAGTAGATTAAAGTCCCCCTAGAAGAAAATAAATTTGGACTGCATTCCCTTTTCTGTGAGATAGTTATTCAAACATTTCTGAGGTTGTTAGATAATCCACACTAAGGCCAGGAGTCAGGAAATTGTGACCTTCATGAAAGAAGGAACGTGTTGCATTTTTTTGCTACCGTGTTCTACATTGCCTAGCACAGTGCCTGGCACGTAAGTATATGTGGATAAAGGGAAGGTGAGCAGAAGGGAAGGAAGGAGAAGGGATGGGAGTGGGGCAATGATGGAGGGAAAGAAGATAAAGAGAAGATCAGAGAGAAAAAAAAGGGAGTCCTTTTGAGCACACCCACCATAATGGAGTGGATGATCTAGGCTGAGATTATGGACTTAGCACCTGATTCTTGAAGGGAGAGTGGAGGTAGTGTCAGCAGACGGTGACGGATGCTGGAGTCCCTCCTGGCACATGGGCTCAGCTTGGGGAAATGGCCTGTTTCGTGTATTACCACTCGGCTCCCAGTGATTTTTGCTATGACTTGTTTCTTTCTGACATGATGCTATGGAAGAGAATATCCCCCTCCTCGCTTTGATAGATGAGGTTTAGGGAGAGGGGCAGAGCTCTGCACCTGGGGCAGAGGCGTCCTCAAGCAACACACTGAAGTTATCAGGAGAAGGTGGCTTGGTGGTCCCCCTGTCTGTAGGCCTGTCAGACTTTAACTGCACCGCAACTCCATCCAGGGCATCAAAACCCACTAAGTAGGGGCTTCCCTGGTGGCGCAGTGGTTGAGAGTCCACCTGCCGATGCAGGGCACACGGGTTCGTGCCCCGGTCCGGTAAGATCCCACATTCCGCAGAGCAGCTGGGCCCGTGAGCCATGGCCGCTGAGCCTGCGCGTCCGGAGCCTGTGCTCCACAACGGGAGAGGCCACAACAGTGGGAGGCCCGCGTACGGCAAAAAAAAAAAAAAAAACACTAAGTGCCCTGTGCAGGGGCAGCGTCTGAAGAGTCTGACCTGGAGAGGTTCTGCTGCTTTCCAGAATATGGAACCAGATCCATGACAAGAGGGATGGATTCATGGTCAAATGTGACCAATATTGCAGGTTCTCAGGATTATGTGGATAAAGAATGTCTGGGAAAGCCTGTTTGGTTTTTTCTTTCTACTCATTTGAGAACTGGGAGCCCATGCACCTTATGTCCTGTGCATTCTTGTTAGCCTGACTGTGTTAGTCCCAGGTTGTTGAAGTCTAAAAGCTCAGCACTTTCCTGTCACCCTTGATTGCCTTTCTCTACTGTGAGCTCAGTGGAAAACAATACATGACATCTGGACTAATGTGGTACTAATTCCTTCAGCCCCAAAGCATGTGACAAACGAGCCAGAAATCACTGGCTTGCCTCGTCCCCGTCAGGGTGCCTATCACCCTACAACCCCACCAGCTCACTTCTACCTGTTTTCATCTTTATATATCTATAGATAGAGAGATTTTCACTATAAAATATAATACACATACAGAAAACTGAACAAAGCCTAATCATAGACTTTAATGAATTATTACTGGGTAATCACCACATGGGTCAGGAGATAGAGCACTGCTGGCAGTTTCAGACAACTGCTCTCCACCCCGTGTACGATCATTGACCCTTCTGTACCTTCTCCCAATCACGAATCTATCCTCTTGTCTAAAGGTAACCACTTTGACGATATTTTCCTTGATTTACTTCTTATCATTTCCACTTAAATGTGCATGATGTGCACTTTTAAACCTGTTAGTTTAGTTTTGCCTGGTTTTTTTGGAACTTTATGTAAATAAAATCAAACATTCTTATTTCCCTATTTGAACTTTATATAATGGAATCAGTTTATCTACCTGGTTACTTTTGATTTTGCTTATGAGAATTACCTTCACTGTTATGGTTATGTGTAATTCATTTGCTTTCATTGCTGAATAGTATTTCACTATATAGAGACGCTATCATTTGTGTATTCATGCTAGCATTGATGAACATTTGGGTTATTTCTGGTTTGGCTATTACGCACATTATGGTTATAAACATTCTTTTATATATGTCATGCTACAAATGGATGTGTATTTCCATTGAGTATATAACTAAGAATGGAACGGGTAGATTGGCCCGTATGAATGTCTTCAAACACAGGAGAAAATGCCTATCTGGTTTACAGAGTGGTTGAGCCAGTTATACTCCTGCCAGCAGTATATGATAATCCTTGTAGCTTTACATCCTTACCAATACTTGATAGGCTCAGTTTGTTCAAATTTAGCCATTCTCAAAAGGTAGATAAGGTAGATATCACTACCTTATTGTGGTTTTAGCTTGAATTTCCTAGCTTATTAATGGAATTTAAAATCATTTTAACTTTTTTAATTTGTGAAGTATATATTCAAATTACGTGGTTGTTTTGTGGGTTTTTTTCCTATTGGGTTGTCTGCCTTTTTCTCATTGCTTTGTAGGACTTTTTTTCTTAATAGGTTTTCCAGACTATATACAAGCACTTTGATTGTTATGTATATTGTAAATGTCCCGTCCCATTCTGTAGCTTGCCTTTTAACTCTCTGCACTAAATCCAATAGGAGACATATATGAAAGTCTTTGTGGCAGGTTCTCTGATAGACATATATTCAGAGTACCGTTAGAGTACACAGGAAGAATTGCCAATTAAACCTATGAGGAGTGGGAACTCTAAAAATGTCATACGAAGGTAAATCTTGAAAATATACGTTCATATTTTCCAGAAAATTAAAGGGGCCCTCATGAGTAGAAGGAAGTGAGAACAAAGAGAAAGAGAACACAATCAAGGGTCACAGGTGATATTGATACTTTGGGAGTATATGGGATTGTGAAGAAAGAATGAGTAATAGAAAAGCAAAGGATCAAATCTTGGTAGCCATATTTAAAGGAGCTATCCAAAAAAAAAAAAAAAAAGGAACAATGAGACAAGAGTTGAAGAGTGGCCCCTGAAGCAGGAAGAAAATCAAACCAGGAGAGTGTCATTAATAATCTCAAAGGCAGAACCATACCAAATACCAAATGGGATATTAAATTTTCAGTGTCAACTTGAATAGTCTGTGGGATGGGGTCCAGCTGTTTGATCAAACACTGGTCTAGATGTTGTTGTGAGGTAATTTTTAGTTGTGATTAATGTATAAATCAGTAGACTGAGTAAAGCAGATTATGCTTCATGATGTGAGCAGGTCTTAGCCAATCAGTAAAAAGCCTTAGGAGGAAACACTGAGATTCCCCAGAGAAGAAAGGAATTCTGTCTCCAGTCTGGCTTTGGACTCCAGACTATAACTTCAACCCTTTTCAGTCTGCCAGGTCTCTGCTCACTGGCCTGCCCTACAGATTTTGGACCTGCCGGCCCTTGAAATCATGTGAGCCAATTCCTTAAAATAAACCTCTCTCTATATATACCATTGGTACTGTTTCCCTGGAGAACCCTAAAAAACACACCAGATAACACAGAGGTCCTAAATATACCCATGCCAATGTGTAGCTGAACAGGGTTGGAAGGAAAATTTATTAGGATTAAGAAAATCGTTGCAATATGATGCTTAGATTAATTTCAAAACTAATGAGGAGATAATGGGAGAAGTTATATGTTTAGCAATTGAAGTTATCAAGAAAAATCAATATTTAAAATGGGAATAAATGATGCCAACAAGAATTGGGGGAGAGTGGCATTAATATATACGGACTGCATGGACTTTTAAAGAAGGGTAATTTTCTAGTGGTGGTAGAATGGGAGTCTCAAGGCAAACGAATACTATGATTCCTCTCTCGCCCTGTAAATGCAAGAGAGAGCAGTACTTTTAGATGAAGAAACTTTCCCAAGAAAGGCCTATTCATCATCTATTCAGTGATCAATAGAACCCTAGGTATCATTGAGAAAAGGTAAAAGGAGTGTCTAAGATTTAGAAGGATATTTTCACTTAAAATAAATATTCCCTGTGGTTTTAAAAAAAGATTTAAGGGCAGATGTGTGGTTGTCCTGTGGCGAAGTAGAGCTGAGCGGGATGGCAATGAAAGAGAGTTTCAGAAGTTGTGGATAAAGAAGAAGAAAATAGAAGGTTGTTAAGTATTATAGGCAATGGATAGCATATCAGCTTTGGAGTCACAGAGATCTGGGTTTAAATTCTGCATTCACCTAATACACACACACTTACAACCTGTGTGACTGGGGTATGAAGCAGAATTTTCAAAAAGTAACCCTAAATGCTCTTTCAATCACCTGAACAATAAAATAGCTAGAGTTGGAGCCCTCACTTTTCCCAAGGGTTAGGGTCACAGTGTTCTCAGAAGAGGGGCTACCACTTCGCCCTGGGTTCCAGGGTGCCCAGATGTGGAGCAGCTGGTTTTCTCACATTGCTGACGACTAAATGCAGATTGCCTGCCATCCAAAACAATATATCTGCACTATCTTAACAAGAGGCTCATACCCTGGCCTCAGTTAGGGCAATGTTCTTCCACTAGAACATAAGCCCGCTCTGTATCCAGCACGGGGTTGCTCCTTACCCACTGCTCTGTGGGATGTTGAGCCTCCAGGAGCATGTTCTTCTCTTACTGACATCGGCCTGTAAGATTCTCCAATAAAGCCAATTCCTTGACCATGCGATTCTACAGAATTCTCCCTGAGCCCTGCTGCACAATAGCAACCTGAGACAGGTAACAACCATCCTTAGTTTTGATATCCTTACCTGTAAAACAGGAACTATGCCAACTACAGTAATGAGTTATTGTGATGACGGAACAAGGTAATGTGTTTAAGATACTTAGCACAGGGTCTATTTTATATGACTAATAGAAGAAAATTTACTTATGGGTAGAACGAAACTAAATAGCCTCAGTTTCCCAACTGAATGATAAGTCATGGTTCTGGCCTCAATAAAACCACTCTCAAGATAATGAAATAGAGAATGACAATAGAGTGTGTGTGGGGTGTGATTGGGGGTAGTGTGGCTGGAAAGGATATTTACAAAAAGGGAGGGACTGGCCAGAAGTAGATCTACCTCTGCAAATTTATCCCACTAACAATTGTAGATTGTATTTTCACTTGTAATAATAACTCAATACTTGTGTTTGTATATATACATACAATTTATGTATATACCAAATATATGAGAAGTCTCTGAATTATCAGGAGTAAAACTCTTGCTATATGACTGAACTCTGAGAGGATATATGTATCTATCGCCATTGTTGGACTGATTGAATATAATTTGGGGGGGTCCGTTTTCCTCTGTTTAAGATGACAAGGACAGGGAACTGTGAGGTGGGAGGTTCTCTATAAAGTAGGTTATTATAAAGAAGCTGGCCAGAGGAAACAATAAAAGATAAGCTCTAATTGTGTAAATAAGGCAGTCAAAGCAAAGACAAATTCTTGTGTTGGAGCTGCTTCTGAATTTATTGCTATTGCTACTAGCGCTGGCCAGAAGGACCAAAACTTCAGTTATGGACAATATTGGAGAAATGAAATCCCACTTGGGCCCACTGAGATGCAGCCTGTGTACCTGTAGAGATGAGACTGGGAAGGGAGAAGGTGAGCATGGGAGCAGGAGAGTAAGAGTGGAGCTGATCAATTTCATTATGTGTCCTTGTTCAAGAAAAGAGCCAGTTGGATAGGAAGGGGCACCAATCCCCACAGGACTCTCCGGACAACTCAAGGAATTCTACTCTATCAGAATTTAATCCTGTAGACTACTCAGACCCTTGGGGCCTTTTAAATGCAAATGGAACCAAGAATGACGGAAATCTTACTATAAATGAACTAATATTTGGATCTGAGGGTAAAGGAATGTAGGCAGCTTTTCTCCATGGCAGTTGTGGGGTAGGATGGAGAGAAGACAAGAGCCCTGGTACTCTGAGGGAGGGAGAAACAGGCTGGGAGGAGATGGAGCCAAAAGTGAAAGGCGGGGATGGAAAAGACCATGTTGCCTAATCACAAGAGGACGTCAGGCTTTCCCTGGGAGGAGGGCCTTGACAGAGGAGTGGGAGGCCTAACCAACACTCTCTGTATCTTTAAAGTCAGAAGACACCCCTGAGAACCAGCATTTAAATTTTCACACTGCAATCTTTGAAGTTTTGCTATAATTGTATCAAACTCTGTAGTAATGACAGATACACAGATTTGCTGTAGAGTAAGAGGTAAACAGAATGGTGAGGAAATGCCTCATCGTTGAGTCCCAAAGGCCTCTAGTTGTCACCCACCAAGGATAGTGACTGCTAAGGCCACTGTCTATGTCCTTGCTGGCAACATTGGGTGACCTGTGTTAAAAAAAAAAAAAAAAAAAAAAGTGTTGGGAAGGGAGCTGTCTGTCTTCAGGACACAGTATAACTCTCTACTTGGAAGATGTGTTCAATATGCCATCCTGGGAAGGGTGAACTCTTCCAGCAGCACATAATGGGAAAATACTGTGGCCCTGAGCAATAAACTGAGAATATTTCAGAATCTCAAAACCTACTTCCATTGCTTCTCCTAACTGCAGAATATAGGAGTTTACACTGTCCTAACAACAACAACAACAACAGCTGCAAGTTTTCTCTTCCCTACCATGGAAGAGTTCCTTACTAACTCTGAATTTAGTTAAGGTTACTTTAGATGCATTATTCTTTCAGGAGTTGATTCCTAACAAATGTCAAATCCCACAAAAGTAAAATAATCGCCTTCCAAATATCAACCTTGTAAAACAGACGCACGATCAGCAAATTAGTAGGTCATACTTTATGGGCAAATTCTTTTTGTAGCTAATGATTGGTTTATTTAACCACCCCTCATGAAATTATCACAAAGAATGGTGTTCCCCTCCCCTTGCTCCACTACCCAAGCCCTCAACAGGGAAGAGTTGGCTGGAGAAGTAAATAACTTAATAACTGCCTTAAACTTCACTAATGTTAATTAGATATGGCATCTCCCCTAAAGATCACAGTAGTCACTGACTGGAATAACAAGTGACAAGACAAGAAACCAAATTGTCAACATGGGTACAAAGAATCTGCTAATTTATTGAAGGTTGGTAAATAATAGGAAGTGTTATATTAACATTACTCCCTTGTGATCCATTTTCAACCGAATCCTTTTATTAGCAATGTTTATTTTCCTGATTTTGAAAATAATAAATGCCCCTTTTGGAAAATCAAGGAGATAGAGAAAAATACAAGAAAACAATAGTAATTAATAATAAAGTTACCAACCATACACACTCATTTTAACAGACCAGCATTCTTCTTTCAGTCTTTTGGTATATGTATGTCCTATCCATCAGACCATGTATAGGATTTGCATTTTATACTTAAAAGGATGTTCTCTTTTCATTAAACTACTGTAATATTAATGCCTATATTATATTCCATTTTACTGCCATTTGTGTATTTTTTCTAACAGTAAAAGCCTTAACAAAAATCTTCACACACAGATACTTTTTACTTCAGATTGTTAGCGTAAAGCTCTTGGAAGAGGTATTTCTGAACCAAAGTGTAAGAAGAGAATAACTGGCAAGTTATTTTCCGGGAAGTTTTCTTTATTTTATAACCTATTTAATTCTTTGCCAGCCATATAAAAGAGCACTATCATCTCTCTGCCCTCTCATCAACCCAAAATATTTCTCCTGCATATATATTCTAATTCAATAGGTGAAAAATGATGCCTCAAGTTATGTTTAATCGATCACTTCTAAAGCTTAATTGTTTTCATAGTCAAGTGCAGTTTCTTGTGTGAATTGTTTCAATATGTTCTTTGTTGATTGATATTTTAGGATTCTGAGGGAGGTTGTTAGAAATTTGTATAACCATTATAAATATTCAATACATTAATGTTTTCTTTTATATTTGAAGCAAATCTTTCTCCCCTTCCTCTCCCACTATTTCTCCTTAACTTTGTTCATAGTGTTTAAGCTTTTTATTTAGTTAAATCTATTATTTCCCTATGTGATTTTTTTCCCTCAGTTCCTTTAAGTTTAGAAAAATTCCTCCTCTTCTACAGATTAGATATGCATTATCTACATTTTTTAAATAATTGATTTATGGTTGGCTACTACACGTAAGACCCGATCTGATCTCACTGTGATTATATTGGTGTACGGCTTGAGGTAAAAGTTAAACTTGTCTTTTTCAAATAGGAAAACACATTATTTTTTTCCAGAAATTCAATTCTACTATATTCCAGGATCTACTTTTGCATAGGCCAGTCTAATCTTATTTTAAAGGTTGTCTACGGATTTAAAAAAAAATTGTACTTGCTTTTTGTTATTGTTAAAATTAAATGAAACTAAAACTTGTTAATAAAATTAGCTAACAAAATTTTCCACTGCTGACCAGATATTATAAAAAACATTGAACCTATCATGTTTAATGGTGCATAGATTTTCCCAAGCTGGAGAGCTGTGAAATAGAGTGTAACCAACGATCTGAGTGTAACTGTGATTAAACACTTTTAATAGAAGCTATTATCTATATTTATAGCAGTTTCATTTTTTACTTTAGCTGTTTCTTACTCATTTTTTTCTCCTTTTTCTGCAATTGATTTGCAAAGTATTCCATTAATTGCCTCGTAACTGTCATATCTATGGAAAATTCTTAGCATGCCTTAAAGTGATCAAGAAAGCTCTTGGGTGTTGAAATATACTATTTTATTTTTAGATCTTTGTGTCTCATCTGGATTCTGCTTAGGCAAACCTAGTTAGATTTAATGATGCTGTCACACATTTGCTGTTAAATTGTATTGATCTGGGTCAATCAGACCCTTGAGATATGTTTGCCCCTCTAGGATCCTTGCCCAGACTAGATGTCCATGCAATTTCTGTCCAGCTCCTAAGCCAGAGGCATTTAAGCTGGCCAACAATGGTCTCTTGCTTTGATAAAGTCTTGTATCTGGAGGTCTAAGCTTAAGAATGAGAAACAGAATTTGTATGGTCCTGTCTGATGCTGAACTCTAGCTTTTGCCTGCACCCCTGGGCTTGCCTCATGGATCTCCTATGTAAAGTCATGATTTTTGTTTGTTTGTTTGCTTTGCAATGTCCGGCTACAAACCATTCTTAGTGCCCACTGTTCTGAGCACTGAGTGTAGAAATAGCTGTTCCCTCTCTGCCCCAGTGTCACAGGTGCAGCAGGGCAGCTGTACCCATGATGCCGGCAGGTCCAGCATCTGCAGGGCAGCGTCCCCTCCCTCCCACCCACCCAGAAAAAGTCATGATTTTTAAGGATCTCTGTTCCTACTAGGATTAGCCGGATGGGGTAACTTCTCCAGGAGCGGGTAGGGTAGGGTAGGGAGGGATTGAGGTGTCTATATTCAAGAATAACAAATTCTAGGCCAATACAACACATCATGAACTACCCCAATACAAGGTTAGTAATATATGAAAATGTTTTTAAAGGAAATGTTGTTTATCTTATAAATAAAATAAGAAAAGAAAAATGATCGCCAGACTGGTATCTTCTATAATTTGGGCAATACCCACTTTGTGCCAAGAACTGTATCATGCACTAGAGACAAAGGGTTAAAAGATATAGTCCCTGCCCCCAAGGAGCTCATGGCATGGCGAGCAGACTTACTAGTAAGTAGTATAAAAGCTATGAGAGGGAAGCACTAAATGATAGGGAGCAGACGGAATGGATGCCTAGCTCAGACTGTAAACAGCTGGAAGACTTCTTGGAGACGGTGACCTACGAACTGAATTTTAAAGGAAGAGAATTTCAGGCAGATGGAATAGCACACTAGAAGGCTCAAAGCTGTGAGGAAATAGCCCACTTACAGCCCTGCAAGCACTCCGGCAAAGGTCTTAATTGGTTAGTGGCAGAAGATGGAAATGAAGGGTTTAATAGAGCCAAATGATTAAGGTTCTTATATGTCTTGCTAAGGATTCTGGATTCTATCCTAGGCTGTGGAGAGGTACTGAAGGATTTTAAGTAGTCAAGGGGAATGATCAGATTTGCATTTTAGAACGATTTCTCTGGCTGCAACCATATAACTGGGGAAGGATGGGGGGGACATAACAATACAAAACAAATAGAGGACGATTATAGCAATTCAGGAAAGAAATTATGAGGGTCTTATCTTACTCTGAAGAAAGATATTAAAGAGCTAAGGAGGCAAAATATGATTGTTGATTACATGGTTAAGGAGATGGGGATAAGGGAAAGAGTGAAGGCAGGTCCAGGATGCCCTAGATTTCTGGCTTTGGCAACCAGGTAAAACGTGATGACATTCACAGAAACGGAGAGCAACAGTGTGAGAGGAGACTTGGCTCAAGGTAGATACAACTATCTTGAGTTACCGACCAAATGTCCTGGTGGAAACACAGGGCCACGACTAGGGTGAGGTGAGTGAGGCACTCAATTGGATGCAAATATTAAGGGGCAAAAAAACTCAGTAATCAGAATAAATACTACATTAATGGAAAAAAAATTTAAAGCAAAATTAAGGCAGAAATTCATGAACAAAATATCAAAATATTAAATAAAGGCAGCATCAGTACCAGTGGCATGCCACCACATAGAGCCACCTTGGAGGAAAAGAAAAATCAGGAATACCTATCCTGGTACAGGATGCAGTGGCCAAACCCGGAAGCCCTGGCTCCTTAAAGGAAGCTGTGATTGAAAGAGATCGGATAGTCCTCAGCTGGGCAGGAGGTTTACAGAAGGTGTGTTTTGTGGGTTTCCCCCCAGCTTTATTGAGGTATAATTTAAAAATAAAATCGTAAGATATTTAAAGTGCACACTGTAGTAATCTGACATATGTATACATTGAAAAGAGTTCCTCCCACCTAGTTAACACAAGGAAGGTGTCCTTATTTCTGTTTACTCTTCTTTTATGAGAGAAGAAACTTGAACATATCTGCTTTCTAGGTTAAAAAGGGCTGGCGATGGAAGGAGGGCTTTGGGAGCAGGAAGGTAGAGAAGCACAGGGAGAGATGGGGCTGGAGGGAAGGAGAGGAAGATGGGGACCGATGTAGGTAAGTTAGTAAAGGTCTTCAGAACTAAGGGAGTTTCCACTTAGGAACTGACAGTGAAGGAAAGAGCTTTTATTGTCTGGTAACACATCAGCATATCATCCCTCTGCAGATCACTCTTTTTATCTTTTGTAATGTTTATAACATTTCCTCACATCTTTCTGCATTTTTTCCCATCCCCAAATTTAGAGGAATTAGTATGCCATACTTATCTCCCACAATCCTCCTCTCTTCTGAGCATCAATCAGCAGTTACTAATGTGAAGCTTCAACAACGGAAGAACAAAGAAGCATTAAAAACTGTTTGATGAAAATAATAGAAGCAGTGCTTAAGTGCTGCCCACATCGTTTCAAAAACGCTCTTACCCAACCTTCAGGTGGAAATTATACTCAAGGCTGCAATGGCTGGATCCCCAAGTTCACCACAGTCTGCACCTTAGAGCAATTTTTCCATAAAACAGTTCTTTTATTTTAGTAATAGAATATCTACTAAAAGGGTGAAAAACAATGCAAGCAAATGCAGTAAATGTTTGTTATTCGGAGAAGCAAGTTATTCCTTCGTGCCCTACCATTGTTTGAGCTAAGTTCCAGAGGTTGATACTAATGGAATGGATTGCAGAACTACTTCTCAAACATGCTAAGTAACCAGGCTGTCAAATTAAAGGAGTCTCCAAGGCTGGTGCTTCTCTGGTCATCTCTAATTAGGCGATACTCTGCTGGAACCCTCACAATTAATCTTAAGAGTTGTTTTCCTCCTCCAGTGAACGGAAGGGGAATTTTTAAAGTGTATGTAGTGGCTTCCTCTTTGTTGTAATTTTATTTAGAGGAGTATGTTACAAAGATTGAGATATAATAAATTGTTCTATTTTCCCCCGTTGAAGGAAAACTAACAAATAAACATAAATTTGCAGGAAAATTAACAAAAGCAATGCTTATCTTTTATATTATTTTATCAGTATTTAACTTATATTATTTTTCAGTTGCATCCATGTCACAAAACACTCCAGGCATATCAGGGTATGTGCTACTCACTAAACGTTAAGTATATGTTTAGTAATGCTTTTCCACCTCTGGGATCTATTTGGGAAGGAAAAGTGTCATGTTATTTTTCTATACCTGGAATGACCCAGACTTATCTGCCTGTTAATACTTTATCCATCTGATGCTTCCTACAACATCCAGCCTTACCTGATAAGCTATTTTTTCTTTAATTTATCAAACAGTTATTGACTATCATAAATCAATGGATAAAACAATGAAGAAATGAATTAACTGATCAATGTGGTCAGATTCTATGGGCTACATATCTTTGTAACCCCAGTGGAGCCTACCACAGTGTCTGGAACATTAGCAAGTGAAATAGATATTTACCAAATTATTAATTATGTGTGTATCGCACAGATTGGAATACATTTTACTTCAAGGAATTCTCCCTAAATTATAATCATAGCTTCTGAGGAGAAAAGCATATATTTCCCATCAACCTGATCCTTAAAATCTTCAGAAGCACTTTTTCTGTAATGGCAAATAAACTTTCTTTTAAATGCTGTGGGAGATGCTGGTGGATGATTTCTGAATGTCTGGTTGCTGTCCTCAAGGCTTAGCAATCACCTGAACCTGAGGGACTTTTATCTAACCTTAACTCTGCACCTGACTGCCAAGCAGAGCTAATCACTTAAGTTCCAGTGAATTAATGGGTTCATCTGTAAAACACGATTGCCATCAAAGGACTTCAGAGGAAAAGACTAATGATAGAATAACCGAAATGACAGTAGATTTAAAGATTCAACAGTGCTATCAAAATTCAGGGCAAAGCCATTTTCCATACTGTCCCTCAAGTGTAACTGTGCCGCTTTTATGAGGATCGAATTCAAGAAAAATAAGCTTATAAGAGCTCTGTCGTGCTGTTTTGTATCTGCTGGATTGATGCCAGATGTCAATCCTGTTGCTTTCAAAAATTTAACACGGAAAGCAATTGGAAAATTCATATTTTCATTAGATGCCCAAGGACTCTAGACTTCAATGGACAAAACACACCCCCTATGACTTTGCAAAGACGGCTAACTAGAAAAGCAATTCATACATTTCTTTTTATCACCTTTTTCCTCTTCTATTTCCTTTCATTTTTCTACTACATTTTGAATTTGACTTTTATGTTTCTGCATCTGAAGCAGTTGGAAGGTTTTTGCAGACTCCAGGGTGCCGTTTTCAGTGTCTGATGAGGTTATCCCTTCGATGTGTGTCAAAAAATCACCTCCAGGCTCCAGATAAAGAGCCAGGGTGCCCCAGAAGTGCCCTAAGCCCTCTGGGGGCTTGATTGCCTGAGCTGCTTGTATCCTTCTAGCTGCAATGCATATGTTTCAGGGCAATGATAAATACTGGCTCAACGGAGAGCGATGGAAAGTATTCCTCAGAGAAATAAGATCTGCGTCTATTGGAAAACTGATTTTTTTTTCCAGGCACTGTGACATCTGTTCAGGGTAACTAAGCATCGCTGCATAAGGGGATAGAGGACATTAACTGAACTGGTGTTGGGTCCACAATGAAATAGAAGAACATCAGAACCAAAGCACACTCTGTTCAGATAGTTCATAGTGTCCTTTTAATCACCCACTTGACTTTATAAATCGATTTAATATGTGGGAGGTTGGTATAGAGCAGACAGAACAACCGTAATCGCACGATATTGGGACCACTAATGAACATAAAAAGCCATTTCATGTTCAGTGTTTGAAAGAAATCATGTTGGACTTAAAGGAAATCAGGAATCCAAGAATTCAATTCAAAGAAAATAGAGCTGAAGACTGTATCAGAATCAAGTACCTCATACCTCTACATTCTAGCAATTAATGATTGACTTTTAAGAAAACCTATTTCTGCAAGAATGCCAAGTAATCTTTTTTAGAGCTCACTTTTAAATATTTCTTACCATGTTCTCATTCGTTAGCTCAATTGATTCTCTTAAGAATCCTATAATTTAAAAGTTATCATAATCTACATTTTAGAGTTTAAAAAGTTGAGAGAAATAAATTACATAATTTGATAAGCGTGGTAAAGGGGCCTCTAAGAACTCCAGGCTCCCTCTCTCCATCCCTTCCTCCCTCCCTCCCTTCCTTCTTTTAATAAACATGTATATATAACTAGTAATTACCAAGCACTTGCAATGCACTGGGCAGTGCGCTAGGCTCTCCAAGGCAAACATTTTAAACTACAATAAGAGAAACAGGAAGCAATGCAATGAGTCAGCTAGTATGGGAATCAGTTTAGTCATAGTCGCTCCCAGCTGCAGGCTCAGAGTGTTGGGTTGGGCTGCCCTGAATTGCAACCACATGCAATGCAGCACCGTAGGAGCACAGTGGACCTGTCAGTTCACACTGCAGGTCCATTTATAGCTCTTATCTTAGTTAATACCACTGCTTATATATGTAAAAGGTACTTATGAATTATCATACAAAATATGGAAGGGACCTCAAGATACTTCTCGTCTCCTGGTTCTCAAATCTAACCATGTACCAGAGGCACTGGTGGTTTTTATAAGGAACAGATTCTTGAGCTTCACCAAGGACTTCATTATTTCCAGGAAGGAATTAAAAAAATAAATCTGTGTTTCTAGTAAACTCTCCCAGTGACTTCTGAGTAGCCTGTTTAAAAGGGTATTGGAAAACTTAGACTACAGTCTTGCTTTTGATTTTTATTATTACACGATCTAGAATTGAGTTCAAATGGTCAGGTTTTGTGAGAAATGCTTCTGTTTAGTCTTGGAAATACCACCAGCAGTAGAAAATGGCTTCTTGTCCACGTAATCCCAGCCATTGGAGATGACAGAAGCAAACAGAGTAACCAAGTAGGCTAGGGTACGGAATCTGGACCCCTCTGAGACAACCTAAGAAGTGAGTCTGCCAGAGGACAGTGATCATTATAAGTGGGCTGCCTGTATCTCCTGGTATGTTTTGGACAAGCCCATCTCCCATGCCCTGCTTGTGGCATGGTGACAGCAGTACAACCTGAAGCCAGAAGTTGGGACAGTGGTTTCCTGATTCCCCCACTTCCTGATGAGGCAGTGCTGGTGGACCAGTTCTGGGGTGGTGTTCTTGGGTTCACCCTTGAAGGTCCAATCTGGAGCTCTTCCCAAAAAACTGTAAGCACTAATCTATCGTGTGAGATTCCTTCCTGCTAAAAATGGAGTGGTTTCTGCTGTCTGTTGAAGAATAGCAAGTGATAAGGACATGAAGAATGAAAAGGAGGCAGGTGACAAACCAGGAAAAGAGAATTCTAGGCAGAGACAACAGCAGGTGCAAAGGGTAGTGAGGCTGGAAAAGGGCTTGGCACATTCAAGGAACAGAAAGATCATTGGTGTTGGAACAAACAGGTGGGAATGGGAAGGATGAGATATAGCAGAAGGCAGATAAGGTCTATGCCAGTGAGATCAAGTTCAGACTTTTTTTCCCAAGTATACTGGAAAATCAATTAAGAGTTTCAATCAGGCATGATCTAGTTTTAAAAACTTACTCTGGATGCCTTGTAGAAAAAGAAAGCAGGAAGACTAGTTATGAGGCTGTTTCAGCAGTAGTGGTGGTGACAGTAGTAGGCGTAGTGATAGCAATGGTAGTAGTAGCAGCAGCAGAGAGGGAAAGGAGGAATTAAAGATGAGTCCTCGGCCTTCCGTGGTGGCACAGTGGTTAAGAATCCATCTGCCAATGCAGGGGACACGGGTTCGAGCCCTGCTCCGGGAAGATCCCACATGCTGCAGAGCAACTAAGCCCGTGTGCCACAACTACTGAGCCTGCACTCTAGAGCCCGTGAGCCACAACTACTGAGCCCTCGTGCCACAACTACTGAAGCCCACATGCCTAGAGCCTGTGCTCCGCAACAAGAGAAGCCACAGCAACGAGAAGCCCGTGCACCACAACAAAGAGTAGCCTCCACTCACCGCAACTAGAGAAAGCCCATGCACAGCAACGAAGACCCAACACAGCCAAAAATAAATAAAATAAATAAATTTAAAAAAAAAGGTGAGTCCTCAGCTTTTAGCTGAATCAAAGGATAGATGTGGTACAATTCACTGAAATGGGAACTCTTGGGATAGAATAAGTTTGTGTTTAAGACATCAAGAATTTTTTTGCACAACTTGAATTTGAGATGCTAACTGGACATCTAAGAGCCTATGTCAAGGAGAGGTTGTAAATAAGAGTCTATAAAAGAACAGTTTTCCATCTGGAGACCCTCATCTGAACCAGGTCAAATTTTTTTTTACTACAAGAGTCAGGAAAAAACCCTCTGAGCACGGCACATCCAAGCGCCCATTTCTTATGTTGGCTATTATCATAGACCGTAGGCAGTTCTACTCTATTAACCCTACTACCACCTCCCCTGTGTTTTCTCTGAAATTCATGACCACTTCCTCAGATCCAGTAAGGTCTGGACCTCTCCTGCCTAGTCACCATCAACAAAAAACTAAATCAGGCTCTCTGGTCATCTACAAGCCTCTTACTGCATGTTTGCTTCATACTTCTAACACAGACCCTGAGACAGTAACCTCCAGTCTTCTCAATTTTCTCTGATAACTACCTAGAGAAGCTGACTTGCTCTTCTTTACAAATACACTCACGACATCATTAGCTATGATGTGCCACGATGCCAATCTCCTTGTTGTTGTGTAAACTTGCCCATCCCATATGCACGTTTTATCATCACAATTATCAACGTCATTGTGGTGGTAGTTGTTTTCATAATTATTAAATATTGAAAACTGGCTATATCAGTCATTCTTTGAAAGTATGCTTTATTTCCACCTAAGTGTATTTGCATGCATGAAATCTTTACAGGGAGAATACATACAGATATATGTGTTGACACACCTATGTTATGTATATATACATATGTATGTATACATGAATGTATGTGTATACGTATGTATGTATACGTACATGTATATATATAAAACCAGCATTTTATCATCAATGTTATTTTAATTCACAGCCATTGAAACATACAAAACTTTTAGGATTTCACTATCTGAAAATATGGGAGAGCTCCAAAATGTTTAAGTGTTCAACCTTTAAGATGAAAGTATTCATCATAAAAAAAAAGAAAAAAAAGATCTTGGCATATTTAGGGATGGCAGTAAGTAACCAAAGGACCGTTTCTTTTAGGAAATTTCACTATGTTAACTTCAAACTACTTATTATTTTACATGTTGTCTGGTTTGCTAAAACCTAATGCAAGTAAAGAAGATCCAAGCAATCATTAAATATATCACTAGGAAATGAATTTTAGATAAAAGTTCCATTATTTTAAGATAGGAGAGAACACAAAATTGCAAGGGTTGGTATTAATTTTAATGTCATTGACAGTGTATTTAGTAGAAAGAATATGCAAGTGATATCAAGTGTTGTTTCTTTTTGTTTTAATATCCATGTGAACCTGAGAGAAATCACCTATTACACTGGGAAAATGTATAAAGAAGGTGATTAGTTAGGGCCCTCCAGAGAAACAGAACCAATAGGATGTGTGTGTGTGTGTATACATATATATATATATATATATGTATGTATGTATTTCAATATATATATTGAAAGAGGTTTATAAGGAATTGGCTCATGCACTTATGAGCCAACAATTATGGAGTTCAACAAGTCCCAAGTCAGCAAGCTGGAGACCCAAGACAGCCACTGGTGGAGTTCCAGTTTAAAGGCTGTCAGGCTCAAGATACAGGAAGAGTCAATATTTCAGTTCAAGTCTTAAGGCAGGTAAAAGCCAATGTCCCAGTTCAGAGGCATTCAGGCAGGAAAAATCCTCTCTTACTCATGGGAAGGTCAGACCTTCAACTGATCGGATATGGCTCATCAACATTGGGGAAGGCAATCTGCTTTACTCAGTCTACAAATTTAAGTGTAAGTGTAAAAATACCCTCATAGAAACACCAGGAATAATGTTTGACCAAATACCTTGACTCCTTGTGTGCCCCAGTCAAGTTAACACATAAAACTGATCATCACAGTAGGTCAACATTCTCTCAGGATACAGGATCTTTTGTCTTTTCTAAAACTCCATACTAAAGAAAAGACTAACATGAATAGTAACTGACAGAGAGAGTACAAACCACTCTAACTCTGCTTGTAAAAAGTATTATGTGCATTTTCCTCAGATCCTTATTTCCAAAGACTCCCATTATTCAAGATGCTTCATCCATACCCAATACCTGCCGTATCAACTGCAAAAGTCAATAAAACGCTCACTAAGACCTTGGTCCTTGTTACCTCGTGCCTACCTGGCAGTCCTATCACCAGTCTTTCTTCATAACAATCCATTTCTACACAATTACTTGATAAATCTTCCCCAAACATTACTAACGTCACAACCCTCCCATAGTCAAGAACCTACAATGTCTCACCAGAGCAGCAAAGGCAGATTAACTTTCATCTCTCCAAAGAGGCTATGGCTATTATTATGTATTAGACATTACAAAAATTAAAAGTTAAAGTCCCTATATTCACCTTTAGAATTTCAAAGAGGAGTCAGAATTGTAAGCAAAGTGGAAACAAAATGAGTATTCTAATGGTACGTGGGGTGTGCATTAGAAGCAAACTGTGACTGCCATCAGCTGTGTGTATTGGGGGAAATGGAGTACCAGTAAACATGTCATCTTAGTGGTCTTTCTTTCCTTCAACAACCGTTTATTTAGTGTCTTCTACACCCTAGTCTACACTAGGACTGGGGTTTCAAACCGTTAAAGGCACAGCCCCTGACCTTATGGAACTCAGAAAACTAGCAAAAGTAATTCAATAATGACAGTATCCACTTATAGAAGGCTAACTTTAAGCCAGACATTTGCATTCTCTAGCATAGCTAGACACACAATAGGTGTTTAATAATAATCTATGTGATACAATTGAATTAGATTAGGACACATTTAAATTTAGGCATTTGAATTTAATAAATGTATTTATTTTTCCTTTCGAAAAGGCTAGCCTGATCTCTTTCTTAAAACAGTTTTTTTTTCCTTCCTTATATACAGTCCGTCTTAGACTCCTGACTTTTCAGTCTAATTGGCCTAATTTAAAAATCATGTTGGCAGCAGTATTTTCCATAACTATGTGGAGTTATAAAGAAGTTACCCAGAGAAGTGTATTTGACAGCTAAGTTATTTCTCTACAGAAATGCACTGAAATTTAGAAAGAGATCAGTTAGGCTTGTAATAACCACAGTTTTTCTATACTATCTTTTACTCCCCTGTGGTGTCTGCCCACGTCATTCTCTCAGAGTCCCGAATGTGAGAGCTGCTAGAAAGTATGACTTCATGATGTGACCTACCCACTTTTGCAGTAACCCCTTCTTTTTTTTTTTTTTACATCTTTATTGGAGTATAATTGCTTTACAATGGTGTGTTAGTTTCTGCTTTATAACAAAGTGAATCAGTTATACATATACATATGTTCCCATATCTCTTCCCTCTTGCATCTCCCTCCCTCACACCCTCCCTACCCCACCCCTCTAGGTGGTCACAAAGCACGGAGCTGATCTCCCTGTGCTATGCGGCTGCTTCCCACTAGCTATCTACCTGACGTTTGGTAGTGTATATATGTCCATGCCTCTCTCTTGTTTTGTCATAGCTCACCCTTCCCCCCCCCCATATTCTCAAGTCCATTCTCTAGTACGTCTGTGTCTTTATTCCTGTCTTACTCCTAGGTTCTTCATGACATTTTTTTTCTTAAATTCCATATATATGTGTTAGCATACGGTATTTGTCTTTCTCTTTCTGACTTACTTCACTCTGTATGACAGACTCTAGGTCCATTCACCTCATTACAAATAGCTCAATTTCGTTTCTTTTTATGGCTGAGTAATATTTCATTGTATATATGTGCCACATCTTCTTTATCCATTCATCCGATGATGGACACTTAGGTTGTTTCCATCTCCTGGCTATTGTAAATAGAGCTGCAATGAACATTTTGGTACATGACTCTTTTTGAATTATGGTTTTCTCAGGGTATACACCCAGTAGTGGGATTGCTGTGTCATATGGTAGTTCTATCTATAGTTTTTTAAGGAACCTCCATACTGTTCTCCATAGTAGCTGTACCAATTCACATTCCCACCAGCAGTGCAAGAGAGTTCCCTTTTCTCCACACCCTCTCCAGCATTTATTGTTTCTGGGACCTAATGAAACTTCAAAGCTTTTGCACAGCAAACGAAACCATAAACAAGACCAAAAGACAACCCTCAGAATGGGAGAAAATATTTGCAAATGAAGCAACTGACAAAGGATTAATCTCCAAAATTTACAAGCAGCTCATGCAGCTCAATAACAAAAAAACAAACAACCCAATCCAGAAATGGGCAGAAGACCTAAATAGACATTTCTTCAAAGGAGATATACAGACTGCCAACAAACGCAAGAAAGAATGCTCAACATCATTAATCATTAGAGAAATGCAAATCAAAACTACAATAAGATATCATCTCACACCAGTCAGAATGACCATCATCAAAAAATCTAGATGCAGTAACCCCTTCTTAAATGCCCCTATGGAACGTTGGTTCTCACCTCCTCCCTCTGGTCCAAAACTTCTAATGCATCTTCTATTCCATCTGTGCCCAGAAACTTCAAAAGCCAAGAAACTTCATTCTCCCTGAGGGTGTTTTAAAGTATCACTCTACTCTCATGCACAGACAGAATATTTAAGAATATTTGTAGGCAGAAGACAAAGTATCAGTGAAGAGGGAGAGACTAAAGAAATGGCAGCAATTGAGAGAGGAAAGCATGAGAGAGAAGAGGAAGGATCATGAACATGAGTGCAGGGGTTATTCTCCAAACAAGGCCACTGAGCTCCTCCTCCATCAAAGAAGAGCGGCAATAAACATGTCAAGGGGAGAAGGAAAAAGATAATAGTTTCTTTAAAAATTTTGTGAGGTGGAAAAAAGTAACTACAGGAGACCCTAGCGAGTCTACACATTCTCCTTAAAGAAGTAGGGCGTGAGATCATTCACTTGGGAAGTGCAGCTGATTACGAAAAAGACTTAAGGCCACTTTCAAGATGTCTTTGGGCATGTATAAAATGTTAATAATTGTGGTGAGAGCCCAAAGGAAAGTGGACGGCACAAATGTATAATGGTGTAGTCACCAGAACCCTATAGCTCTCATCCAATTCTGGACAGGGAAGAGGTCAAAAGTGTGAACAACAGACCTGATCCTGGAGACAAATAATTCTAGGGACCGGAAATGGAAAGCCTTAGCATGACTGACAGGCCCAGGCCTAGGAAGCTGGTGGGACAAACAGGAGCCTGCATGTACCATTAGTGTGAGCCGTCCAGGGACGTGAGTGGCAGGGGTAAAAGAGTTCATAGACACAGCCAACCGTTGCCCTCCTTTATGCTGGGAGAGCAGGTCAAACTTGGCTGAGATACACAGCTGTGAACAGGTTTTCTCAAAAAGAGACAATTGAGAAAAATAAAGCAGGTCAATAACCATGCTGTCTCTAATACAATTTTCTCTACATATTTTCAATATAGCCTTTACTTCTACTTCAAAGATTGTGACATCGAATATCTGAGAATTTTACCCCATATTATATATTATACTCCATATTATATATTACCAACCTACGTTTATAAAAATTAAAATTCACAAAGCAATTATTTAATCAAATTAATAATAGACCTTAAGTTAGCAGTTCTTTTGGTTAATATCTGAAGAATTTTATGGAAACATCTCTTTACATAGAAACCATGCTGAGAACAAAAATTTATGATTATCTAAAAACTGTTTTCTATTTCTAGAAATAACTCTTTCAAAAGAACATAGTTGAGTGGATCTCTTAATTTGAACAGTGATGCCTTTCAGAATTGCAGCGAGTTATTTCTGTTTTCTCATTTTTCCAGAGGAAAGGCTAAACTTGCTCCATATAGGGAAGTTTAAAAAAATGCATTCTTCAGGGACCAAATGTGTTCATACCTGACTATTTCAGAATCAGGTTCTGGAACAGGGGAAAAGAGCTGATTCACAGAGGTTTTGGGTTTTGATTCAGAAATTCCACAACCTGCCATGAATCAGGTAAAAGAATTTGCAATGATGAGCTCTGCCTCTGCTGGTGAGTTCCTCTGCTGGTCAGAGGTGGAGGTCAGGACTTGTCAGGGTAGTCTCCATTGGCTACTTTGCAAGGGCATCATGGCCACTGAGAGTCAGATGTAGACGTAACCAGACGCTAACTTTAGATTTTCCATTTGCTTTCCATTTCCAATCTCTAGAATTGTTTGTCTCTGGAATCAGCTCTGTTGTTCATGTGTTCTACCTCTTCCCTGTCCAGACTTGACTGAGAGCTACAGGATTCTGGTGACTATACCATTATACATTTGTGCCATTTACTTTCCTTTGGGCTCTCACCACAATTATTAACTTTTTACAGATGCTCAAAGACATTTCTCATGGAGAAATTTGCTGCACTTGCCAAGCAAAGGATCTTACTCCCTACTTCTTCAAGGAAAATGTTTAACTTTCTAGGGTCATCTTACTTTTCTCCACCTCAAAAGAAAATTAACATATAATCAATATTATATGCTGTGAGAGAATGTAAATACCTGGCTTTTGGAGTCAAAAGATGTGAGTCCAATTCCTAGACTAGTCACTTAAAAGGTAGGAGGTTTTAGGAAGTTACTTAACCTCTGTGAACCTCAGATATTTTTTTACCCATAAAGTGGGTGACATGCACTTTACAAAGTTACTGTGAAAAATAAATCAATAAGTGAGATAATATATTTGATCATTTTGCATAATTCTTGGCACATGGTCAATAAATGGTCACAGTAGGCATTACTCATTTTTAACTTATTGGTCCTTGCAACAAAGAGGCATATTTTGAAAGTAATTCTTTTAACATAAAATAAATATAGATTTTATTTTCTAAACTTTATTAAGTGGTCAAAGTTGAAATGTTTATTCAATAAAGTATTCATCAGTATGAATGGTTTTAATCCCATAGGAATTCTACTGCGATCAAATACCAGTAACCCGGGAGGCACAGTTCAGGTATGGTACTAAAAGGAAAAGGAGGCATAAAGAAGGTTGTAAATGATTTCGTCAAGCCTTCAGTTCGTTCCCATGAAATTACACTATTACAGTCTGTGACAGTCACCATGTGTGAAAGATACAAGGGCCTTGGAACCACTGAGAGAACTTACAGAGGTGTGTTATTGGGAAGGCCTTGTGATAGTTCAAGTCTACCCAGGCTGCGATCCACCATAGTACTTAGCTGGGCAATCTTCCTCTGGAAAAATGCACACAATTCACCAGTCTCCAGGGAGCTGGGAAATTACAAATAGAGACTTGAGGAGTGGGTGGATTTTTCTTTCCTTCAAAGCAGCAGCTGTTATGATAAAAGGCAATCTTGAGTCTTTAAAAAGGAAATCAAGAAATACAAGGTGTTTACTGATTTCTTTAGCAAGTTCTACTTTTTCTCTTCCTTTACTTCTCTCTAAATTCCAACGTGATATTTTTTAAAGCAACATTCATAATTTTTACTTCTTCCTAATTTATAACACCTCTAGAAAAGGAGTGGATGTATCTCTACATCATAAACATACCCTTTCTTTCCTCGTCCTCCTTCCCTCTTCCCCTCTCTCTCTTCTTTCCTTCCTTCTTTCTTTCTCTCTCTTTATGTCTTTTTTAAATGTATTATTATTTTTTATCCATCTCTCTAATATTTAATACTAACAGGCAAGGATATACAGAATGTATGCAAAGAAGGCTGCATCTCACCCAAACTTGGAAGCATATGTCAAAATAAAAAAGATATCCTCATATATACCCTTTCTGAAAAATATTATTCACAGGTCTGTGTTAATTGAAAAAGAGTACAATAAAAATTAACAATTAAAATCTTTTTCATGTAATGGGGAAAGCAGTACTGATTTTTCCCTTAACTTTGATAATTTAAATCTAGATCTCCTATTTGTTCAACAGTCAAATAATTTCATACCAATAAAATTTAGTACTCAATAGGAAAATAAAATTAAATATGATTCATGGGGATCCCTGGTGGCGCAGTGGTTAAGAATCCATCTACCAATGCAGGAGACACGGGTTCAAGCCCTGGTCTGGGAAAATCCCACATGCCGCGGAGCAACTAAGCCCGTGAGCCACAACTACTGAGCCTGCGCTCTAGAGCCTGCGAGCCACACCTACTGCGCCTCCGCGCCACAACTACTGAGCCCACACGCCACAACTACTTACGCCTGCACGCCTAGAGCCCAGGCTCCGCAACAAGAGAAGTCACAACAACGAGAAGCCCACACACCGCGATGAAGAGTAGCCCCCACTCGCTACAAATAGAGAAAGCCCGTTCGCAGCAATGAAGACCCAACACAGCCAAAAATAAGAGCAAATAAATTAATTAATTAAAAAAATATGATTCATATGATGAGAGAAATAAAGAAAATAATAAAAAACAAAAAAAATGACAAAAATATAAAAAGATGTATAATAAACAAATAATACCAAACATATGTTAGGTCAATGAAACTATGTTTATCACTGAATTAAAAGTTAGATATTATCAGATTGAGTTAAAAGGCAAAATTAAAATGCATTCTACTTGTATTAAAAGTACCTTTAAAGTAAGGATATATAGCATCATAAAGATAATAGTCATAAATCTGTATGAATTGAGAACCTATACAAGAAGCGAAAAATACAACAAAAATAAGGTATATATTAATATGTATAAATAACAAAGTTGCATAAAGAAATATCACTTTACTAAGAGATTACCATTTGTCTCTGATAAGCATATCTGATGAGCATGTTTATAAATGTTCACATATAGGTAGTTTTTACCGTAGAAAGAATAATTACTTTAAATTCCCTTAGAAAAAATGCAAAGTATGATCATAAACTAGGCTGCATATAAATTTGAAAAAAAGCAGACATCACTCAGGGACGTTCTTAGATTATGATGAAACAAAAAAATAAATATATAAAAGTACTCTAACCCTTTGGAGATGAAAGAGTTAGAATGCTTAAACTACTTAAACTACCTTAAACTACTATTGTTACATAGATTAGATAAAATTATATTTACAGACAATATTTTTGAGGACAAATTACATTATATATAAAAATAAACTTGTTATAATAAAATCTATACCTGGAGATAAATACATAGCTTTAAATGTGTTATACATTAAAGGATAAAGAAAGAAAATAAATGGACCAAACATCTAACCTCAGAAATTAGGAAAGGATTCAGTGTGTGTGTGTGTGCTTGTGTGTGTGTACGCAAGTGTATGCACGCACAGAAGGAAACAACAGATATAAAACAAAAGAAGGAAAAAATAAATATAGAGTTTATTGTTACCTAGCTAATTAACCAACCAATCAATACAAAAAAATTCAGAATTGATAATGAAATCTGAGATATTTAAGAATTATTGAGAAAATTGTTGAAAAAAATTAATCTGTCAATACAATCTTTGTTAAAATGGGAATGGGTGGGTTTTGTTTTGAGTATTTTGAATTCAGCTGTTCACAGCATTGTTGCAGAGAGGGTTGAATATGAGACACTTTCATAGACCAGCTTCATCTTTTAAACAGGAAAATATATTAAAATCTATTTGTTACTGTATTTGCTCTAATGTTATTAATTTAAATTATAATTCTACTGCAGTCAACATTTGCCTAATGTTACCCATTAATGTTTTTACCATACCATATTACTATAGTTATAAAATAAAAATTTAGCACTTTGATATCTTTCCTCTTATTACAGAATATGAGGTGTTTTTCTTTATAAAATGAAGCATCCATTCACCTCTGCCCTTCCTAACAGTCTCTCATCTCGCCTATATCTTTATTCTATCAACAGTAAACTTCTTTTCCTGCATCTTCAATCCTTCCCTTTCCCCTGCCTCCTCTATGGTACATCAAATATCCACTGTTCTTTAAAAACATTTTTAAAATCCTCTCACCCAGTCTCTTCTCTTTCACATTACTTATATACTCATTGCCTCCAATTTCTTATTCCCTATTACCTTTGAACTCTTTGTGATTTGAATAAGATAGATGAATAGATGGATGGAAGATGATAGATAGATAGATAGATAGATAGGTAGATAGATAGATGTCAAGAGCAGCCAGGGATGTAGGAGAATATGATGTGATGAGAGTCAAGAGATAAACATGTTGATTCTCTTGAGAAAATGAGTTCCCAGTAATTTTCATAAAATTAATTTCAGTTGAAATTCTTCATTTATTTATATGACTGTTTCAATCACTAGTCTCATGTCTTTTTTGTATACCCAGTAAAACATATTAATGTAATGAATGTTACATAGTAGAAGCTCAATATGTGTTTACTGAATGAAAAATGCATTTGTTGAATAAATCATTGGTCAACTTAGTCATATGCAGTTTAGATGTGAAATAAGATGACAAAAAATAATTCAATGAATTTTGTAGTATGGCGGTATCTTGTGATTATAACAAGTAGTGAGTGTGAAATTATGCAGTTTCCATATTTAATAGGAGATGAGTGTGAGGATACTGCATATGTAATCAATTCATTTGAGCAGTTTGACTATGAATTTGCAGCAAATAAATGGAGGCTACAGATGGGGTCAAATTACAACAGTGTATAAACTCAGACTGATGAGATAAAGAACAAATTTCTTAATCTTTCCCCCAAACATGTATCAAACTCTAACAGTGTTTTGCCTAGAATACTGCAAAAGCTATTTGTCAGTGATCTCTCCATAATGTATTATTCCCTCAGGAATATGGACTCACATTTCTTTTTTTTTTCCAATTAAGCATAATTTTAATTGTACTTACAGTTATAGGTTAGCACATTAATATTTCACAATCATTTTCACCCTCCAAGAAGCCATCATCACTGATTAAAATCTTTCCAAATACTATGGAATCTTTCAAATTTTCTTAGAATTATAATAAGTATAAATTTGTGTTTATAATTCACCAAGCAAATTTCCCTAGAGTTCTTTCCATCATAAATTTCTGACAATGTAAAAATTATTTGAAAATTTTTACATTTCTCTCTTGTGACATCATCTTTATTGGAGTATAAGTGCTTTACAATGGCGCGTTAGTTTCTGTTGTATAACAAAGTGAACCAGCTATACGCATACATATATCCCCACAACTCCTCCCTCTGACGTCTCCCTCCCATCCTCCATATCCCACCCCTCTAGGTGGACACAGAGCACCGAGCTGATCTCCCTGTGCTATGCAGCTGCTTCCCACTAGAACCTATTTTACATTTGGGAGTGTATATATGTCCGGGCCACTCTCTCACTTCGTCCCAGCTTACCCTTGCCCCTCCCCGTGTCATCAAGTCCATTCTCTACGTCTGTGTATTTATTCCTGTCCTGCCCCGATGTTATTCAGAACGGTTTGTTTTTTTTAGATTCCATATATGTGTGCTAGCATACGGTGTTTTTCTCTTTCTGACTTACTTCACTCTGTATGACAGACTCTAGGTCCACCCACCTCACTACAAATAACGCAGTTTTGTTTCTGCGTTATGACTGTGGCTGAGTGATATTCCATTGTATATACGTGCCACATCTTCTTTATCCATTCATGTTTATGGACACTTAGGTTGTCTCCATGTCCTGGCTATTATAAATAGTGCTGCAATGAACACTGAGGTACATGACTCTTTTTGAATTATGGTTTTCTAAGGGTATATGCCCAGTAGTGGGATTGCTGGGTCATATGGTAATTCTATTTGTAGTTTTTTAAGGAACCTCCATGCTGTTCTCCACAGTGGCTGTATAAATTTACATTCCCACCAACAGTGCAAGAGGGTTCCCTTTTCTCCACACCCTCTCCAGGATTTAATGATTGTAGATTTTTTAATGATGGCCATTCTGACCGGTGTGAAGTGATACCTCATTGTAATTTTGATTTGCATTTCTCTAGTGATTACGGACGTTGAGCATCCTTTCATGTGTTTGTTGGCAATCTGTATATCTTCTTTGGAGAAATGTCTATTTAGGTTTCTGCCCATTTTTGGTTTGGGTTGTTTGTTTCTTTGATACTGACCTGAATGAGCTGCTTGTATATTTCAGAGACTAATCTTTTGTCAGTTGCTTCATTTGCAAATATTTTCTCCCATTCTGAAGGTTATCTTTTCATCTTGTTTATGGTTTCTTTTACTGTGCAAAAGCTTTTAAGTTTCTTTAGGTCCCATTTATTTATTTTTATTTTTATTTCCATTTTTCTAGGAGGTGGGTCAAAAAGGATCTTGCTGTGATTTATGTCATAGAGTGTTCTGCCTATGTTTTCCTCTAAGAGTTTTATAGTGTCTGGCCTTAACGTTTAGGTCTTTAATCCATTTTGACTTTAATTTTGTATATGCTGTTAGGGAGTGTTCTAATTTCATTCTTTTAAATGTAGCTGTCCAGTTTCCCAGCACCACTTATTGAAGAGGCTGTCTTTTCTCCATTGTATATTCTTGCCTTCTTTATCAAAGAAAAGGTGACCATACATGCATGGGTTTATTTCTGGGCTTTCTATCCTGTTGCATGGATCTATATTTCTGTTTTTGTGCCAGTACCATACTGTCTTGATTACTGTAGCTTTGTAGTATAGTCTGAAGTCAGGAAGCCTGATTCCTCCAGCTCCATTCTTCTTCCTCAAGATTGTTTTGGCTATTCGGGATATTTTGTGTTTCCATACAAACTATGAAGTTTTTTGTTCTAGTTCTGTGAAAAATGCCATTGGTAGTTTGATAAGGATTACACTGAATCTGTAGATTGCTTTGGACAGTATAGTCATTTTCACAATGTTGATGCTTCCATTCCAAGAACATGGTATATCTCTCCATCTGTTTGTATCATGTTTAATTTCTTTCATCAGTGTCTTATAGTTTTCTGCATACATGTTTTTTGTCTCGTTAGGTAGGTTTATTCCTAGGTATTTTATTCTTTTTGTTGCAATGGTAAATGGGAGTGTTTTCTTAATTTCACTTTCAGATATTTCATCATTAGTGTATAGGAATGCAAGAGATTTCTGCACATTAATTTTGTATCCTGCAACTTGACCAAATTCATTGATTAGCTCTACTAGTTTTCTGGTAGCATCTTTAGGATTCTCTATGTATAGTATCATGTCATCTGCAAACAGTGACAGTTTTACTTCTTCTTTTCCAATTTGGATTCCTTCTATTTCTTTTTCTTCTCTGATGCTGTGGCTAAAACTTCCAAAACTATGTTGAATAATAGTGGTGATAGTGGGCAACCTTGTCTTGTTTCTGTTCTTAGTGGAAATGGTTTCAGCTTTTCACCACTGAGAATGATGTTGGCTATGGGTTTGTCATATATGGCTTTTATTATGTTGAGGTAAGCTCCCTCTATGCCTACTTTCTGGAGGGTTTTTTTTTTTTTATCATAAATGGGTGTTGAATTTTGTCAAAAGCTTTTCCTGCATCTATTGAGATTATCATGTAGTTCTTCTCCTTGAATTTGTTAATATGGTGTATCACATTGACTGATTTGCATATATTGAAGAATCCTTGCATTTCTGAGATAAACCCCACTTGATCAGGGTGTATAATTCCTAATGTGCTGTTGGATTCTGTTTCCTAGTATTTTGTTGAGGACTATTGCATCTATGTTCATCAGTGATATTGGCCTGTAGTTTTCTTGTGACATCTTTGTCTGGCTTTGGTACCAGGGTGATGGAGGCCTTGTACAATGAGTTTTGGAGTATTCCTTCCTCTGCTATATTTAGGAAGAATTTGAGAAGGATAGGTGTTAGCTCTTCTGTAAATGTTTGATAGAATTTGCCTGTGAATACATCTGGTCCTGGGCTTTTGTTTATTGGAAGATTTTTAATCACAGTTTCAATTTCAGTGCTTGTGATTGGTCTGTTTATATTTTTATTTCTTCCTGGTTCAGTCTCAGAAAGTTGTGCTTTTCTAAGAATTTGTCCATTTCTTCCAGGTTGTCCATTTTACTGGCATATAGTTGCTTGTAGGAATCCCTCATGATCCTTTGTATTTCTTCAGTTTCAGTTGTTACCCCTCTTTTTTCATTTCTAATTCTATTGATTTGAGTCTTCTCCTTTTTTTCTTGATGAGTCTGGCTAATGGGTTATCAATTTTGTTTATCTTCTCAAAGAACCAGCTTTTAGTTTTATTGATCTTTGCTATCATTTCCTGCATTTCTTTTCCATTTACTTCTGATCTGATCTTTATGATTTCTTTCCTTCTGCTAACCTTGGGTTTTTGTTGTTGTTGTTCTATCTCTAATTGCTTTAGGTGTAAGGTTAGGTTGTTTATTTGAGATGTTTCTTGTTTGTTAAGGTAGGATTGTATTGTTATAAACTTGAGGTAGGATGGTATTGCTATAAACTTTACTCTTAGAACTGCTTTTGCTGCATCCCATAGGTTTTGGGTCATTGTGTTCTCCTTGTCAATTGTTTCTAGATATTTTTTGATTTCCTCTTTGATTTCTTCAGTGATCTCTTGGTTATTTAGTAGTAGTGTATTATTTAGCCTCCATGTGTTTGTATTTTTTACAGATTTTTTCCTGTAATTGATATCTAGTCTCATAGCCTTGTGGTGAAAAAGATATTTGATACGATTTCAATTTTCTTAAATTTACCAATGCTTGTTTTGTGTTCCAAGATATGAGCTATCCTGGAGAATGTTCCATGAGCAATGGAGAAGAAAGTAATTCTGTTGTTTTTGGATGGAATGTCCTAGAAATATCAGTTAAGTCCATCTTGTTTAATGTATCATTTAAAGCTTGTGTTTCCTTATTTATTTTCATTTTGGATGATCTGTCCATTGGTGGATGTGGGGTATTAAGATCCCCTACTATTATTGTGTTACTGTCGATTTCCCCTTTTATGGCTGTTAGCATTTGCTTTATGTATTGAAGTGCTCCTAACTTGTGTGCATAAATATTTACATTTGTTATATCCTCTTCTTGGATTGATCCCTTGATCATTATGTAGTGTCCTTCTTTGTCTCTTGTAATAGTCTTTATTTTAAAGTCTATTTTGTCTGATATAAGAATTGGTACTCCAGCTTTCTTTTGATGTCCATTTCCATCAAATATCTTTTTCCATCCCCTCACTTTCAGTCTGTAGGTGTCCCTAGGTCTGATGTGGGTGTCTTCTAGACAGCATATACGGATCTTGTTTTTGTATGCATTCAGCCAGTCTATGTCTTTTGTTTGGAGCATTTAATCCATTTACATTTAAGGTAATTATCGATATGTATATTCCTATTACCATTTTCTTAATAGTTTTGGTTTTGTTATTGTAGTTCTTTTCCTTCTTTTGTGTTTCCTGCCTAGAGAAGTTCCTTTAGCATTTGTTGTAAAGCTGCTTTGGTGGTGGTGAATTCTCTTAGCTTTCACTTGTCTGTAAAAGTTTTAATTTCTTCGTCAAATCTGAATGAGATCCTTGCTGGGTAGAGTAATCTTGGTTGTAGGTTTTTCTCCTTCATCACTTTAAATATGTCCTGCCACACCCTTCTGGCTTGCAGTTTCTGCTGAGAAATCAGATGTTAACCTTATGGGGACTCCCTTGTATGTTATTTGTTGCTTTTCCCTTGCTGCTTTTAATATTTTTTCTTTGTATTTAATTTTTGATAGTTTAATATGTGTCTTGGCATGTTTCTCCTTGGATTTATCCTGTATGGGACTCTCTGCACTTCCTGGATTTGATTGCCTATTTCCTTTCCCATATTAGGAAAGTTTTCAACTATAATCTCTTCAAATATTTTCTCAGTCCCTTTCTTTTACTTTTCTTCTTCTGGGACCCCTATAATTCGAATGTTGGTGTGTTTAATGTTGTCCCAGAGACCTCTGAGACTGTCCTCAATTCCTTTCATTCTTTTTTCTTTATTCTGCTCTGTGGTAGTTATTTCCACTATTTTATCTTCCAGGTCACTTATCTGTTCTTCTGCCTCAGTTATTCTGCTATTGATTCCTTCTAGACAATTTTTAATTTCATTTATTGTGTTGTTCATCATTGTTTGTTTGCTGTTTAGCTCTTCTAGGTCCCTGTTAAACTTTTCTTGTATTTTCCCCATTCTATTAGCAAGATATTGGACCATCTTTACCATCATTCTTTTTTGAATTCTTTTTCAGGTAGACTGCCTGTTTCTTCATTTGTTTGGTCTGGTGAGTTTTTAACTTGCTGCTTCATCTGCTGCATATTTCTCTGTCTTCCCATTTTGCTTAACTTATTGCATTTGGGGTCTCCTTTTTGCAGGCTGCAGGTTCATAGTTCCTGTTGTTTTTGGTGTCTGCCCCCAGTGGGTAAGGTTGGTTCAGTGGGTTGTGTAGACTTCCTGGTGGAGGGATCTGGTGCCTGTGTTCTGGTGGATGAGGCTGGACCTTGTCTTCCTGGTGTGCAGGACACATCCGGTGTTGTGTTTTGGGGTGTCTGTGAACTTAGTATGATTTTAGGCAGCCTCTCTGCTAATGAGTGGTGGTGTGTTCCTCTCTTGCTAGTTGATTGCCATGCGGTGTCCAGCACTGTAACTTGCTGGTGGTTGAGTGGACCTGGGTCTTAGCATTGAGATGGTGATCTCTGGGAAAGCTTTCACTGTTTGATATTACATAGAGCAGGGAGATCTCTGGTGGACCAATGTCTTGAACTCAGCTCTCCCACCTAAGAGGCTCAGGCCTGACACCCAGCTGGAGCACCAAGACCCTGTCCACCACATGTCTCAGAAGAAGAAAAGGGAGATTAAAAAATAAATAAAATAAAATTTAAAAAATTATTAAAAATAAAAAAATTAGTAAGTAATAAAAAAATAGAAAGAAAGAAGAGAGCAACCAAACCAATAAACAAATCCACCAGTGATAGCAAGCACTAAAAACTATGCAAAAAAACAACAACAAAAAAACAACATACAGAACCCTAGGATAAATGGTAAAAGCAAAGCTATAGAGACAACATCACACAAAGAAGTATAAACATACACACTCACAAAAAGAGAAAAAGGAAAAAAATATATATATGTATAACAAAAGGATGAAAGCAACCAAATCAATAATCTACCAATGATAATAAGCTCTAAATACTAAAGTAAGATAAACATAAAACCAGAAACAAATTAGATGTAGAAAGCAAACCCCAAGTCTACAGTTGCTCCCAAAGTCCACCACCTCAATTTGGGGATGATTCATTGTGTATTCAGGTGTCAGAGATGCAGGGTACATCAAGTTGATTGTGGAGATTTAATCTGCTGCTCCTGAGGCTGCTGGGAAAGATTTCCCTTTCTTTTTCTTGTTCACACAGCTCCCTGGGTTCAGCTTTGGATTTGGCCCCGCCTCTGTGTGTAGGTCGACTGAGGGCATCTGTTCTTCACTCAGACAGGAGGGGTTTAAAGGAGCAGCTGATTAGGGGGCTATGGCTCACTCAGGCTGGGGGGAAGGGAGGGGTATGGAATGTGGAGCGAGTCTGTGGCGGCAGAGGCCAGCATGACGTTGCAACAGCCTGAGGCACGCCCTGTGTTCTCCTGGCGAAGTTGTCTCTGGATCACGGGACCCTGGCAGGGGCGGACTGCACAGGCACATGGGAGGGGAGGTGTGGATAGTGCCCTGTGCTTGCATACAGGGTTCTTGGTGGCTGCAGTAGCAGCCTTAGCATTTCATGCCCATCTCTGGTGTCTGTGCTGATAGCCACAGCTCCTACCCATCTCTGGAGCTCTTTCAGGTGGTGGTCTGAATCCCCTCTCCTCGTGCACCCCGTAACAATGGTCTCTTGCCTCCGAAAGCTAAGCCTCAGCTCCTAGCTCCCACCTGCTCCAGTGGGTGAGCAGACAGGCCTCTCAGGCTGGTGAGTGCTGGTTGGCACCAATCCTCTGTGTGGGAATCTCTCCACTTTGTCCTCTGCAGCCCTGTTGCTACGCTCTCCTCCATGGCTCTGAAGCTTCCTCCCCACTCAACCCTCATCTCTGCCAGTGAAAGGGCTTTCTAGTGTATGGAAACTTTTCCTCCTTCACAGCTCCCTCCCAGAAGTTCAGGTCCCATCCCTATTCTTTTGTCTCTGTTTTTTCTTTTTTCTTTTGCCTTACCCAGGTACATTGGGATTTTCCTGCCTTTTGGGAATTCTGAGGTCTTTTGTCAGCACTTAGTAGGTGTTCTGTAGGAGTTGTTCCATATGTGGATGCATTTTTGATGTATTTGTGGGGAGGAAGGTGATCTCCATGTCTTACTCCTCTGCCATCTTGAAGGCCCTCCTTCTCTCTTCTTTTTCATCCTTCCTTACCTCCATTAACTCACTTGATCCTCAAAAGTTATCTCTGAAATAAGTAGCTGGAGAGTAGAGCCATTGTCATTCTTATGACAGGTTACTTCCTGACAAGGGCACTATATGTGACTATAAAGCAAGCAAAATTTGATTTTTAACCCAAACTGTCACACTGTATGATTATTTAAAAGGGATGACATAGAAAGATAACTAAATGATTTTTAAGACATCCTACCACCTTTAAAATTATAAGATTTTGTAATTTTTGATTATAAGGAATATGCTGATAAAACATAAAACTATGGATGGTTACAATATAAATTAGGAAAAACATATCACTATCTTATATAAAACTGAATTTAATATATATAATATAGTAATACCGCCTTGACCAAAGGTATTTCTTTATTTTTATAAATGAAGGGAAACAACATTTTCACTGGATGTGGGTAGAATTTTCATCTCTAAGAAAAGTTTGAGGAGACTCCAAGCTTACAAATGGCTTTTTGGTAAACTGCTTTGTGAGTGTTTGTTTTGCTGCCCTCCTTCACTTTTTCCCTCTAGCAAACACAGGGATTAAAGATCAGTGTGTTGGTCATTCTACTGTCATCCAAACATAAAATGTTTTCTGCTCTCTTGAGCCGCCACCTCATCAGCACTAACAGCTTCACCTTATACCCCGGTGGTATATAGGATATACCTGCCTTTAAAATGTGTGAACTGAATTTTATCTGCAGTGATTTTTCTTTTTATCCTTTGATCTGTCACTATTTCTTCACAATGTCAAAAGCCTCAGCTTGGCTTGAATGGTGATCAAACTCAAAGGCATGCAATTTTGGGTCTGATCCCAAATCTATACAATCAAAAATCTTTTCAATTCTCATTCATACCCTGCGCTTTGCCTTAGAATAGTAAAGTGCAGCCAGCAGTAAAGCACTGCTTTCTCCTTTAAGCTTTTAAAAAATGAACACATTAAGGTTATAAAGAAATGAAACAGATTTTTGTACCCATTTTACTATAATCAATGCATCTAAAGAAACATATCCTTTTGTGACCCCCTGGAAGTTTAAACACTTCCTTGGTGCTGTGGTCATTGGCATTCCTCTTTGGAATTGACTTCAAAGATAGTTTCCTAGGTCCATCAAAATATCAACATCATCAATTCACTTTCACAATGCATTCAGCTGGCCTAATATATTTTCTTCCTCTCGTTCTTTTTCCGTCTCTCTCTACTTGGACTTGTCCTGTCACGCACTCCCCTCTGAATGATGATCCACTTTCATTTAATGAACATTCATTTAGAGACACGCTCGTGAACAAGACTTTTCCACACATTCATTAAACTCTACTGTCAAATATTTCCTCTTTTTGCCCTCTACCCCATTCTCCAACATTTAAAGAGAAAATATCGGTAATGGAGCTTCTTTCCTTTTCCACTTCTAATCCTCACCTCATTTTGTAGAGCTTATTGTTGTTTTGATTTTTTTGTTGTTTGCTTTTCTGAGGAATGGGCTAGGCCCAAACTTAATAATCATAGATTTGAAAGGCTAAATGGTACCCAAGGCCTCCTTAGGAGAAGCACCTTCGGACGGAGTGGGTAACCGATCCATGTGTATCTGACAACATTATGCCTCTGACTGGGTATCAGGAACCATTGGAAGGCACTGGACCATCAAATCTGCACTTAAACTATTTCCTTAAGTTTGCTCCTGAGCACCACACTTATTTATTTTATTTGCAACTGGACCTCTACCTGAATGCCCCATGGGAAATTCAATGCAACACATCTAAGAACAGACTTTCTCTCTACAGACCTGCTCCTCCTCTTACACTTATTTTAATTATTACACTTCTGTCACCTTAAAAAATGAGCTATCCTAGATCCTATTTTCTTTCTCCTTCCTTTAGCCAAGAATTACCAAGTGCTGTAGAATCTATCCCTGTATTGCTCTCGAATATGCCCCAGGCTCCGTCTCTACTGCCACTGCTCCCATCATCACGCTTGGATGTTTGTCAGAGCATTTCAGATCTTCTTACTTCTAGGCTTATCTCTCTCCAATCAGTCCTCCATAGGGCTATGAGGATGATCTTTTTAAACTATTCCTGTCACCGTACAATCCGAAAAGCCCTTGTTGATTCTTAGGGCCTTCAAGATAATTTTCAAACTCTTCGCCACTGGTTATATTTAGTTAATGCTACCTTTTCTCACTAAATCAACCAAGCTCAACTAATAATGCATCCATGACAATATCTTCTCTCTTTGTCTTCAGTCTGTTTTGAGCAGTCTTCTAATGTATTATAATACTAATTTGTGATTTGCCTCTATCACAGCATCATTAATTATTCTCTCAAGCGGACTTTAAAATCCTTAGGAATAGAGCTATCACCCAACTTTTGGTACAGTGCTTTTTGGTACAGTGCTTTTTGTAGGCTGAATAATGTCCCCTCCCAAAGATGTCCACATCCTAATCCCCAGAAACTGTGACTGTATTACATCACATGGCAAAGGTCAGTTCAGGCAGAAGATGGAACTCAGGGCATGGGAACATTTACATACAAGGGAAGCTAGGAAGTACAGTCTAGCCTGTGCCCATGATGAAGAAAGAATAAACTGATGGACAATGAGTGGTCCCTGATATAGTCTCACAGCATGAAGGAACAGGTTAAGGGCTGGGATTGGTGGGGGAGATGAGGGTCTAAGGAAATTAGAATGAGGGAGGAATTTCTGAAATTAGTTTTAGGAAGAATGAGGTATGATCGATGATCTCAGACATCTATCTGAAGATCCCTGGAACATTTAGGACCTGAACTTCCTTCATTTTCCAGCAAAAGTCTCTAGTAGCCTAAGTGTGTGAAGAGTCAGGCCTCCTTTTCACAAGGATGTGGAGATTGAAATTGGGATGATGTATGGATGAGTAAAGTTAGGTCAGGCTGCCCATCTTGTAGGCCCTCCTTTGGGCACACTTGCCGCCTTATTAAAAGAACTGCTTCCCTGTCTCCTCAGAAAGAGATAGAAATTGAAAGGCTAGCTGTAAGAACCCTCCTTTCCCTATGCCCTTATCTAGGGCTAGGTAAGTGACAGATGAAAGCAAATCTAACACTTCTGGTGGTAGTCAAGGATACGGTGTGAAGGAGCATGGCAGAGATCTTCTTCACAATTATGCCTCCTTCATGAAACCATCTACATTTCTTCATTTAAAAAATTCTATCAGGAACTTCCCTGGTGGTCCAGTGGTAAAGAATCCACCTTCCAATGCAGGGGACACAGGTTCGATCCCTGGTCAGGGAACTGAGATCCCACATGCCATGGGGCAACTAAGCCCACATGCCACAACTACTGAGCTCGTGCGCCTCAACTAGAGAGAAGCCTGCGCACTTCAGCTAGAGGGAAGCCCACGTCCTTAACGAAGACCTGACACAGCCAAAAAATAAAGAAAATAAATCATTAATAAATATTTAAATTTCTATCAATTGATGACTCCCTTTTGTTGTTAACTACTGTCTTCAGTTGAAAAGTTACCCCAGCTCTGGGACTGGAAGCCACCAGAATAGACCAGGGGTGGGAAATGGATTTCCAAGAACCGATCTGGGTTAAAGAATAAGCCAAGCATTAAAGAGCCCCACAGATACTAGAAGTCAGAATGCCACCGAATCAGAACAATGGCCCAGGAATTTGCAGTTATTAATGCTCAGAGGGAAACCAAAAGAGCCTAATTTTAACAAGAGGATAACAACAGGTCAAAGAGATGAAGGGAACCAGTGTTTGCATTAACAGCAACACTTGGGCAACTTTGGACTCACAGGTGTGGGCCACTTCAAGTACAGTTACACTGAAAACAGTGGTCTAGGGGGCACTATAACATATCTGAATAAGGAGTAAGAATGAGAATGTCAGGTGGATTTTACATTTGGGAGTTAAAGAGAATTTTACAATTAACTATATCTCAGTGCAAATCAGCTAATCAAATTGTTTTTCTCCTAACATCTACCAAAGTTCTGGGCGGTGGGCGAAAAGTGAGAGCATTGAAGAAACTGGGGTCAGGGTAAAAAACACAAGTGATCAGGAATGATAACAAGAAAGAAAAATAAAAACCAAAACAGTTAATTTTACTAAAGGAAGGGCCTATAGATAAGAGACCACCTCTGGCCTCCAGGAATTCACATTTACATGGAGGGTATACAGGTTTGAACAGGTGTGTGTGGGAGGGGATTTTGTGAATGTGTTCTTATGTTTACTCTGCTAGGAGCTACCCTTCATTCACTAGACCTACTCTCAGGTTAGAGGAAGGGATCCAACTCAGCCACTAGAGTGAGTTCTCTTTAATGAGACAAATCAGACTAGCTTGTTGTTCCCCAGACAGTATCTCTTTCCTCCTGGGTGGGCAATGACATTTCCCAGCATCCCTTGCAGTGAGGTGTGGCCATGACCACAGTTCTAGTCAATGAAATTTGCACAGAAGTGTTGCATGATCCTTCCAGGCTTGCCTCTGAAAGACCTCCTGCTGGATCTGCCATGCTTTCTCTCTTCCCTTATTGATTAGACAGGTACAAAGATCCAGAAGGGAACCGTGAGGCCCTAGGGAATGGCAAAGTCAATGTGTGAAAGGAATCTGAGTCCTTAAATGAATGCATGGAGCAGAGTGCCCTCCCTCAGCCTCACTAACCTGTACTGGACCACAGCATCGATAAAGAAATCAACCTTTCTTATACCCAGAGAAAACCATAATTCAAAAAGACATATGCACCCCAATGTTCACTGCAGCACTTTTACAATAGCCAGGTCATGGAAGCAACCTAAATGCCCATCGATAGACAAATGGATAAAGAACTTTTGGTACATATATACAATGGAATATTACTCAGCCATAAAAAGGAACGAACTTGGGTCATTTGTTGAGATGTGGATGGATCTAGAGACTGTCATACAGAGTGAAGTAAGTCAGAAAGAGAAAAACAAATATCGTATATTAACGCATGTATGTGGAACCTAGAAAAATGGTACAGATGAACCAGTTTGCAGGGCAGAAGTTGAGACACAGATGTAGAGAACAAACGTATGGATACCAAGGGGGGAAAGCTGCGGGGGGGTGGGGATGGTGGTGTGATGAATTGGGCGATTGGGATTGACAACGTATACACTGATGTGTATAAAATTGATGACAAATAAGAAAAAAAAAAAGAAATCAACCTTTATCATGTTAACCCACTGAGATTCTGGTGTTGCTTATTACAACAATTGGTTATCCTAACAAATACGTGTATCTCGGGAATGCTTCATGATGATTCATTTATTTTGCCTCCTTTTTGAATGTAAATGTGTATAACTTAAAGACACGCTTGCTTAAAGCACATTTTAAAATATGTGCCTGAAAAGGGGAAGCTGGAAATATGCACACATGCATAATAAGCATCTGTTTTAGAAAAAAAATGGTTGGGGATTTTGGTTGTTTTCATACAAGTCTCCTGTAACCATCTTCAAAATTTTAAGCAGCACTTTAAAAAGAAGTGAAAAATCAATGTCAGCATATAATGAGGCTTGGGGAAGAAAAGGAAATGAAATAAAAAGATATCCAAAGTTACTTAAACTGATGTACATTCTTACATGTAGCTAGAAACAGTACCTCATGTCAGCCTATAGTCTGTGGGTTCTCGCAGATGAGGTACAAGCTGTGAAAAAGAATTGTAAAGGAAGTAAGAGCAGATGTTCACTCATGCCAACTGGAGTCTACAAGTTATCAACAGCCAGGCAGATCGAAGCGAGTCACAAACCCCCAGATTTACATCTTCAACAAAGTTGGCCTCTCTAGGAGTAATCTCATTATACTCAGTCATCAAAGACAGCGATCTGCTGTCTGTGCCACCTTCGATTTAGATTGTCAATTATCACATGCATAAATACATATGACCCATGCATATTTCAATCCAGGGCATCTCTCTTTAAAACTTGGGGTGCAAAGTACATGCATTAGGCCCCTGACGGTGATGCTCAGGACCTCAGGAACAGCAGCAGGAGGCCCTGTCTGTCCCTTCCAAGCCTTACCCCACCCCTGTTAAAGGTCCACAATCCCTATGTTGCTTAATAACGTGGCTAAGAGAAGGGGGAATACAGAAGAACTCAGTACGGCCCGCTCCTTGTTCAAATAGTATTTTAAGTACTATTTATACTATTAGTAAACATGTATATATATTTATATGTTAAATATTTTATTTAATAATATAACTATAGAAATATATACATACATATATAATTATTGAATCACAAAAATCAAGTAATTTTAGCTAGTACCTAAATGTATTCAAGTAAAATATTTAAATAGTTAAATACACAATGACATATATAAAATTAAATGTTAATGAGTATCAATACATAAGTTCGATAAGACAGTATTTAAAATATTCTATAAAATTCTGTGGGTTGGAGTATGAGGTATGAGGGTACATTAAGAACATACTTTTAAAAGAACTCTAACCGTTGCTATTCAGAAATTAATATATGAGCTATATAAATACAGAAACAATATCTGATTCAGAATTTTATTGCCTCAGAATAATATAGGTGTTTAAATATAGTTTTTGAATCTAAAGCAATTTAAATGAAAAATAAAACTTTATTAAATTGGTACAAGTTAAAACTCTGAAATAAATTGTCATCTAGGTAGATGTCTCTCATATACACTTTTCTAATCTCCCACTAAATTAACTATGAACACTAAGAAAAAGTGAAAAGCAAATATATCATCTAAAGAAAGTACTAACAATAAGGCTAATTCCAGGATCTGAAGCAAATTTTTAAATGGCTTAAAGTGGATTTAAGAGTATTCCCGGGCTTCCCTGGTGGCGCAGTGGTGGAGAGTCCACCTGTCAATGCAGGGGACACGGGTTCGTGCCCTGGTCCGGGAAGATCCCACGTGCCGCGGAGCGGCTGGGCCCGTGAGCCATGGCCGCTGAGCCTGCGCGTCCGGAGCCTGTGCTCCGCAGCGGGAGAGGCCACAGCAGTGAGAGGCCCGCGTACTGCAAAAAAAAAAAAAAAAAAAAAAAGAGTATTCCCATTCCCAGTGGGGTGCCCAGGAGAGAGACTGCCTACTCACCTGAAATTATGCCAACGGACCAAAGGTCCTCCCTCTGATGTCTGCCTTCCTAGACTCCATAACCTTTAAGACATGATAGATTTTTGACCACCTGAAACTGAGTAACTGGGCGTTGAGACCAGCTGTGAGGTGTATAGAAAGTCGTTTCTTACCAATATTATTTTATAGACACTTGAACACAATTACACCTAAATTACATTAGTGCTTGCATTCTGACACAATTCACAAATTTGGAAAGAAAGGGTGAAGTCACCTCTATCACATTAGAAATTGCACGAACCCCTGTAGACACACAGAAAAGTGGGTTGTGCACGTGAATATCATTTTAAGAAATGCCAAGAAGACAATAATTGTTGAGAAGCTGTCTACTGCAGAGCCACTGCTTTTTGAAGCAACAGGAACAATCTAAATCTGCCACTACTGCCCTGCACCCCACCCCACCCCCGCCATCAGGGATCCTCTTCACAGATCCAAGACCCTGCCAGAGAACTCCTGTCTGTGCCCTTGCCTGCAGTACTGCTCGGGATGCTGTTTGCCACTAACTCCCCTTTACTTCTGGAAGAAACATGCACCACAACTGGCTGGCTCACAGTGGGAGCAGAAGACAAGATCCCAGTGCAGAGAAGTAACGTTACAGAAAAGGAAAGCCTCCTTGCTACTAGGACAGGGCTTGGGCTTGGAGCTTTGTGCATTCCTCCACTGTCTTTTCCGTCTGTGAAAGACCAAGCAAAGGAGTAGAGAAAGAATCACACAGAAGCAACACACCCACACTGGCTCTGGAGAGGTTGCTCCTGTTACACAAATGCACAAACAAGTAGATAAAAACACACGGTGCCATTGGAGAACACTCCAAATCCACAAGGATAAAGAACCTAATTCTGAAAAGTCAAAGGAAAAGACCTTTGAAAACCTTTCAGTAGAGGAACTTGATGAACATCTTAGAAAACTGATAGACTCAACAGGAGACAAGAAGCAACAGCATTAATGATACAGGAGCCGAAAGCACAGGAAGTCATACGTGGGCTTCTGGGCCCTACATGATATGGCCCTTGGATGCCTGTCATTCTTCCCTGCACTCACCCTGTTCCAGCCGCCCTGGTCTCCTTGCTGTACCTTAAACACTCCAGACACTTTCCAAGCTGGAAGGTTCTTTCCTAAGCTTATCCCTATGCTCACTTCCTCCTCACCTCATTCAGGTTTCTGTTCACAGGTGCCCTCTTCAGAAAGGCTTTTCCTGTGAAACGGCAACTTCCTTTACTCTTCATTACCTTACCCTGCTTTAAAGTAGGTGGTCTTTACAGCACTTGAGCACAAGGGCAGTCTATCTTAGTGATCAAGGGCCTGGGTTCAAACCCCAGAGCTACCACTTCCTGGCTGTGTGACTTATCCGCTCTTTGCTTCACCTTTGCTTCATCTTTCTCATTTGGTACTAACTGTAGCCAACGGTATTAGTGCTTCACTCCCTCAACACTTAGGATTCTTGTGCCCTCAGATGGCCTCCCATTGCAGCAACTACAGTCTTCAGCCAAAAAGCATCCTCTGGCCCAGAGAGGATACCCGGTCTACATGTGGGGCAGGCCGGAAGTGCCAAGGGGTTAAAATGGTCTCCACGCTATGATGAATCAAAGTCTGAAGATAAACATCTCAGCTTCCTCACCTGTTTGGTGGAACAACGGAAGCCAGCTCTACACCAGAGTTCTGCAACCACAGCCCATACACCTGCTAATGACTTTCTTCTCCTCTTTTCCTTCCCTGTCTCAGTTCTCCACTCCCTTACCAGTCCTTCCTGAGATCCCTTCCCATCTAAATTAGTCCCCCTCAAATGCTAGCCTAAGGGTTTGCCTCTGAGGGAACCCAACCTATGAAACCTACATGATAGGGTAATTGGGTAGGTTAAATGAGTTGATATAAGCAAATATTTAAAACGGTACCTGGAACAGAGTAAGCATTCAGCAAGTATTAATTGTATTATTCATTGTTGTATCTTGGTATCTAGAACGATGCCTGGTAAAAGATGCATGTTTAATGAATACTTTATGGAACGAATTTTTAAAGATGAATAAAAGGACAATAGTATGAGAGAAAAGGGAGATGAGATAAATAAAGACCCATAAAAATGTATATGTGGCCATTCTATTATAATTCAAATTAGAGGGTAGTAAGCGCCTGAAATGACATGAAGAAAAATCCTGTTAAGAATATCAATGCAGACTTGAGAAGCTATTCCAGAATATAAAGAAAAGAGACAAGGAGGTGAAAGTGACCGGAATGAATATGATGAATATGGAGGACAAAGAACGAAAATCAAAGCTAAGAATTTTAGGGGCTCCTAAGGAAGAAATCCAAGGTTCTCTTTAGGAATGTAATAATGACCAATGGAAGAATAGGTTCAACATTAAATGAAAGGGGGGAGGGGACCTAAGCATGCAAAGGGTCATTTCCACTTTCTTCATCCACTTCATAGCTCTTCACAAAAAGGCAGGCACTCATCTGTTTGGAGGGAACCCAAGACATTCTTTTACTAATGGGAGAAGGGGGTTCCTGTGCCTTAAAAGTGAAGAAGCCTGCCCAAGTGCTCATTTCCCACTGCCATGTGGTAGGGGACTCCTGGAGTTTGGCGCTTTGGGGGATGCCATCATCCTTGTGGCTGGCTGGATATGTGGACTCAAGTAAGCAGATAACTTCACTAAGCCCCATCCAATAAGTTGTGCATTCCAGTTTAGAAATTCCACTTTTGGGGGATACCGAGTGCTGGACTAGCCCCAAAGAAAGTGATGCATCAGTTTTCATGTGATGACCTTGTTTCTTTTGTGATTTTTCCTCATCCAAGATCTCAGAGAGAAGAATTTGGGCCCCGAAATCCCACTGGACCCCTAACAACTCACACCTAAACGTGCTCTGGCCATTACTTTTGGAATTACAAGGATAAGGAAGTAAAAGTCTCTCAAGCTTTGAGGCAAAACACAAGACCTTCTAGAGAGTTAAGGTTAAGAAAATCTGATTGTTCTAAGATATTTCCACTACATTAAATGTCAGGAGACAATGTAACAAATATAAAGGTTCTGGAGTAGAAGTCCGAGACTCAAGGGTTTATACCCAGCTAAGCTAAGGGAAGAGAAATATAGTCTCAAATATTTAAGAGTTTAGGAAGACAATCTTTTTACTGAGAAAGTTCAGTAGGAAAAACAAAACGGAATAGCTAGACCAAATGAGAGCTGAATCAAAAGTAAAAAGACTTACGAATAAGGAAGCAATAATGTAAGAGAAATGTTTGAGTCTCTTCTATTCAGTTCAGATCATGATCTAAGGCTTATGGAACTAGTTGAGAAGATTAGAAATAGATCCACACATAAACCATATATGTGTCAAAGAAATGGTATTGGCAAGCGCTGATTTAGAAGCAGAAAATATAGTGAAGGCTATAGAGCTTGAGCAGAGATTTGAAAAAAAGCTTAAGGCTTACATGGGTACAGAATACAAAATAAGAGCACTTTTGAAGTTGGAAAATGCCTAAGCCAAGGTCCGCGATATGGGAAGTTATAAGGTCAATTTGTGCAACAGTAAATATACAGTTGGATTAGAAATACAAGAGTCGCTTTAGAGTTATTGGAAAGTAAATTTGGAAGTGAATTTGGGTAGATCATGAAGGATTCTGGATGTCAGTCCAGGAAATTTATGAATCTTTTTGTAAATAATGCAGAACTGTTGAAAACTTTTTTTTTTTTTTTGCGGTACGCTGGCCTCTCACTGTTGTGGCCTCTCCCGTTGCGGAGCACAGGCTCCGGACGCGCAGGCTCAGCGGCCATGGCTCAGGGGCCCAGCCGCTCCGCGGCATGTGGGATCCTCCCAGACCGGGGCACGAACCCGTGTCCCCTGCATCAGCAGGCGGACTCTCAACCACTGCGCCACCAGGGAAGCCCTGTTGAAAACTTTTGAGCATGAAAAATGGAGTAGCTAAGGGGCATTAACCTGTGTATCCATGCAAGAGGGAGACAGGATACAAAGTTACCACAAAAGTTTTAAAAGAGAAGAGAAAATGGAAGAAATAGTATGATGGTTGGTTCCTGCTTAAATATGAAGCTCGATATGGAGAAAGATACTATTCTAAAGTACCAAGAGTAGTATAATGTTCAGGTTATTAATTAAATTAGAAAATTAAGGAAACAGAGGTATTTTACGTACAGAGCACAAAAGGGATTAGGTTATCTATTAACTATGCACATTTGGGGGTAGGAGCTACATAGTTAATTTAGTTATCAAATTCACCTTTTGATAATGATGTACAATGTCTCTCCTCTTGTATATAACCATTTGATAAACACAATATTTTAGTCATGAACGTGGCTAAAAGTTATAAATTTAATTAAATTATAACTATTATTTTAAGAATATGTTTTCAAATACAATTATTTGTTTAAAGGGACCTCAAATAATGGAGGTTTTAGATTAATTTTTTATATTAAACTAACTTTGTCAATTGGAAAGAAATTTGTGAGGGTAAAAACGATGTGATCATTCTTTAACCGTGTGCTCTCCTGAGGTACTGAGGCTAAGGCTTAATATGGATTGATTAATTACACTGAGGTCACATTTGATTAGTCTGATACGTTGGCCATTATCAGCAAGATGTGAAAGAAACACTGGATATCCTGAGAACTTGCTGTGTAACTAGGTTAAGTATAGACCTAAACTTGACCTAAATATTTACCCTGGGGTTTGAATCATCTCTAGTTTGAAGAATGACTTTATGGGTTCCCCGACTTCTATTTCCACCAGCTACCTTTCCCTTTCCAATACTTCTTTAACCCTTAATTTTCTAAACTTGTTATAAGAAGAAACTGAGGGACTTTCCTGGTGGTCCAGTGGTTGAGTCTTCACCTTCCAATGCAGGGGGTTGCAGGTTTGATCCCTGGTTGGGGAGCTAAGATCCCATGTGCTTCGGGGCCAAAAAACCAAAACATGAAACAGAAGCAAGATTGTAAGAAACTCAATAAAGACTTTAAAAATGGTCCACATCAAAAAATCTTAAAAAAAAAAAAAAAAAGAAATTGAAAGAACATTGCCTGGATATTCCCAATGGCAGTAAACAGGAGAGAAACAAAATCCATTCCAGAAATTTCTCATTTGAACTTAGGCATTCTCTGACATTTTATTATCAATATGGACTATTTCTAGGCATCCCAAAACTTCTACTTAAAATTTCTTCATTTAATATACTCTCATATTCCACAATTTCATACCAGTAATAAGTCAGTAGAAACACTCAGATTTGCATATTTCACTACGATACGTACCATCGTTATGATAATCATTGCATTGTGATAAATGCATATATATTCATGTAAATTATGAATACAAATACTTTCCCAGAGACGAGAATATATTATTTTCTCATTTTCTCTAATAAATATCTGAAAATAGAAAATAACTCTAGGTAATCAATTAGGTACATCGTTTGTACCTCAAGAATGGAATTTTTTGGTTTTGTTGTTTTAAATGAAGTTTTTATACCACAGCGCTGTAAAAGCTTCCTCTAAATAAGACATAATATACATTTCCTATTTGGGAACTAACTTTATTTGATATGAGAAGAACTGCCATGGGGTATAAAGTCTAGGAAGCTACCATAAGGACAATCCGTCAGAATAAAAGTACTACCAAAACCCTAATTAGTTTAAAGTGTCAGCAGTTATTCCTTTTATACAGTCATAAACCAAATTTAGTGTGTAGCCAGAACAAATATCATCATATGTTTTTTCACCACATTAGATGTTTGATATAATTTTAAATAAACTAATTTAAAATGTAACTGAAAAACTGCAGGCAGGTTATTAAGGATGATAAAAGACCAGGTGTAAAAGAACATCTGTTGTAAAAATTAAAAGACCCATTAAGAAATCTAAGAAATTATGTAATTAAGTCTTCTGTATCTATTCAGAGCAATAGCAACTATCTCTAAGTTATCTAAGAAAAATTCAAAGACTCCAGTGAACAAATTATTTTTATTCTCCTGAACTTTACATCTTGTATAAGTATCACTTTGAGTTAGTAGGAAAATCTACCCAGACCCTAACTTAAAGGAATGTATATTAGTGAAGTCATTCTCTCTAGCTAGTTACAGTGACAAATCACGAAAGAAGAAAACATATTTTTCTTCTGTTTCATAAAAAGTATTAATATAGCATAAAGAGAGCTTTATAAAATATATTTTAAAAATTGACTCATCCTACTTTATGCAGTTCATTTGAGTTAGTAATTTCTGCCTAGTTGAAAGCCTGGTCAAATATATTATAGCACACCTACACATGAAAAATAGTTGTATGAGGAAAGTACTTTCTTTTTGCTTTATCACCCTTAATTTTTTTTAAAATGAGGAATTATGCCTTTTCACATAGGAGCTTTCTAGTTTCCAATGAATCACTCTCTTCTAAACCAAAATCTCAAGAAATGGAAAATAAAAGTTTTCTTAAGAATGAAGAGTGAAGAATAATCCAATTTATTTTGAAGGCATGTTATGTTTAAATTATGACAATTATGTAATTGTCATAATTATGTAATTATTATGTAAACATAATACAGACAATTATGTTTAAATTATCTTAGTGATTGTCCTTTTTTTCTCCTTCACTAATTATCTTATAAAGGGCAATGTCTTTGTGATGAACAAAGTAAAATAAAAACATTAGAATTATTAAAGAATATTTCTAACACTCACTGAATTGTCCTAATGGGAGAAAAGAAAAGATCAATGGAGTACAGATTTTTCTTGCTTTTACTTTGTTAAAGTATTTTCTTCACATTATTATATATAATACACATGAAACTGACATCATAATATATAACGTATTATGATGTCAGCCTATATCTTTGGCAATGAGCAGTGTTTCTTCCGATTTAAAAAAAGGACTTGCTAGGAAAAAGGTTTATTTTTAAAAGTCCTACAACTAAATCTCATTTATAAATATGAATGCAAAAATTCCTCAATAAAATACTAAAAATTAAATAATATTAGACCTAGTAATACATTAAAAGAATAATACATCATATATAAAGAGTATTTGATGCACAGATAAAAGCAGATTTTTATTAGATAAAAATCCTAATGTCTAATAAAGAACAAATATATATTTTCATGTCAGTGACAAAAAATGGCATCTGACAAAATACACATTGAATGAGCACCACTGAACCAGCTTTACAACAAATGTTAAAGGAACTTCTCTAGGCAGGAGACACAAGAGAAGGAAAAGACCTACAATAACAAATCCAAAACAGTTAAGAAGATGGTAATAGGAGCATACATACTGATAATTACCTTAAAGGCAAATGGATTAAATGCTCCAACCAAAAGACACAGACTGGCTGATTGGATACAAAAACAAGCCCTGTATATATGTTGTCTACAACAGACCCACTTCAGACCTAGGGACACATACAGACTGAAAGTGAGGGGATGGACAAAGATATTCCATGCAAATGGAAATCAAAAGAAAGCTGGAGTAGCAATTTTCGTATCAGAAAAAATAGACTTTAAAATAAAGATAATTACAAGAGGCAGAGAAGGACACTACATAATGATCAAGAGATCAATCCAAGAAGAAGTTATAACAATTGTAAATATACATGCACCCAACATGGGAGTACTTCAATACCTAAGGCAAATGCTAACAGCCATAAAAGGAGAAATCGACAGTAACACAATAAAAGTAGGGGACTTTAACACCCCACTTTCACCATTGGACAGATCATCCAAAATGAAAATAAATAAGGAAACACAAGCTTTAAATGATACATTAAACAAGATGGACTTCATTGATAGTTATAGGACATTCCATCCAAAAACAACAGAATACACATTCTTCTCAAGTGCTCATGGAACATTCTTAGGATAGATCATACCTTGGGTCACAAATCAAGCCTTGGTAAATTTAAGAAAATTGAAATCATACCAAGTATGTTTTCTGACCACAATGCTATGAGACTAGATATCAATTATAGGAAAAAAACTGTAAAAACTACAAACACATGGAGGCTAAATAATACACTACTAAATAACTAAGAGATCACTGAAGAAATCAAAGAGGAAATCAAAAAATACCTAGAAGCAAATGACAATGAAAACACGATGACCCAAAACCTATGGGATGAAGCAAAAGCAGTTCTAAGATGGGAGTTTCTAGCAATATGATCCTACCTCAAGAAACAAGAAAAATCTCAAATAAGTAACCTAACCTTATACCTAAAGCAATTAGAGAAAGAAGAACAAAAAAACCCCAAAGTTAGCAGAAGGAAAGAAATCATAAAGATCAGATCAGAAATAAATGAAAAAGAAATAAATAAAACAATAGCAAAGATCAATAAAACTAAAAGCTGGTTCTTTGACATGAAAAACAAAATTGATAAACCACTAGCCAAACTCATCAAGAAAAAAAGGGAGATGACTCAAATCAACAGAATTAGATATGAAAAGGGAGAAGTAACAACTGACACTGCAGAAATACAAGGAATCATGAGGGATTACTACAAGCAACTCTATGCCAATAAAATGGACAACGTGGAGGAAATGGACAAATTCTTAGAAAAGCACAACCTTCCAAGACTGAACCAGGAAGAAATAGAAAATATAAACAGACCAATCATAAACACTGAAATTAAAACTGTGATTAACAATCTTCCAACAAACCAAAGCCCAGGACAAGATGTATTCACAGGCAAATTCTATCAAACATTTAGAGAAGAGTTAACACCTGTCCTTCTCAAACTCTTCCAAAATATAGCAGAGGGAGGAACACTCCCAAACTCATCCTACGAGGCCACCATCACCCTGATACCAAAACCAGACAAAGCTGTCACAAAGAAAGAAAACTACAGACCAATATCACCGATGAACACAGATGCAAAAATCGTCAAGAAAATACTAGCAAACAGAATCCTATGGCACATTAAAAGGATCATACACCATGATCAAGTGCGGTTTATCAAAGGAATGCAAGGATTCTTCAATAAATGCAAATCAATCAATGTGATACACCATATTAACAAACTGAAGAATAAAAACCTCATGATAATCTCAATAGATGCAGAAAAAGCTTTTGACAAAATTGAACACCCATTTATGATAAAAGTTCTCCAGAAAGTAGGCATAGAGGGAACCTACCTCAACATAATAAAGGCCATATATGACAAACCCACACCCAACATCATTCTCAGTGGTGAAAAACTGAAACCATTTCCTCTAAAATCAGGAACAAGTCAAGGATGCCCACTCTCACCACTATTATTCAACATAGTTTTGGAAGTTTTAACCACAGCAATCAGAGAAGAAAAAGAAATAAAAGGAATCCAAATCAGAAAAATAGAAGTAAAGCTGTCACTGTTTGCAGATGACATGATACTCTACATAGAGAATCCTAAAGATGCTACGAGAAACCTACTAGAGCTAATCAATGAATGTGGTAAAGTAGCAGGATACAAAATTAATGCACAGAAACCTTTTGCATTCCTATACACTAATGATGAAAAATATGAAATAGAAATTAAGGAAACACTCCCATTTACCATTGCAACAGAAAGAATAAAATACCTAGGAATAAACCTACCTAAGGAGACAACAGAGCTGTATGCAGAAAACTATAAGACACTGATGAAAGAAATTAAACATGATAGAAACAGATGGAGAGATATACCATGTTCTTGGAATGAAAGAATCAACATTGTGAAAATGACTCTACTACTCTAAGCAATCTACAGATTCAACTCAATCCCTATCAAACTACCCATGGCATTTTTCACAGAACTAGAACAAAAAATTTCACAGTTTGTATGGAAACACAAAAGACTCCGAATAGCCAAAGCAATCGTGAGAAAGAAAAACAGAGCTGGACGAATCAGGCTCCGTGACTTCAGACTATACTACAAAGCTACAGTAATCAAGACAGTATGGTACTGGCACAAAAACAGAAATATAGATCAATGGAACAGGATAGGAAAACCAGAAATAAAGCCACACACATATGGTCACCTTTTCTTTGATAAAGGAGGCAAGAAAATACAATGGGGAAAAGACAGCCTCTTCAGTAAGTGGTGCTGGGAAAACTGGACAGCTACATGTAAAAGAGTGAAGTTAGAACACTCCCTAACACCATACACAAAACTGAACTCAAAATGTATTAAAGAACTAAATGCAAGGCCAGACACTATAAAACTCTTAGAAGAAAACACAGGCAGAACACTCTATAACATAAATCACAGCAAGATCCTTTTTGACCTACCTCCTAGAGAAATGGAAATAAAAACAAAAATAAACAAATGGGACCTAATGAAACAAAAGCTTTTGCACAGCAAAAAGAAACCATAAACAAGACGAAAAGACAACCCTCAGAATGGGAGAAAATTTTTGCAAACGAAGTAACTGACAAAGGATTAATCTCCAAAATATACAGGCAGCTCATGCAGCTCAATATCAAAAAAACAACCCAATCCAAAAATGGGCAGAAGATCTAAATAGACATTTCTCCAAAGAAAATATACAGATTGCCAACAAACACATGAAAGGATGCTCATCATCACTAATCATTAGAGAAATGCAAATCAAAACTACAATGAGGTATCACCTCACACCAGTCAGAATGGCCATCATCAAAAAATCTACAAAAAATAAATGCTGGAGAGGGTGTGGAGAAAAGGGAACCCTCTTGCACTGCTGGTGGGAATGTAAATTGATACAGCCACCATGGAGAACAGTATGGAGGTTCCTTAAAAACTAGAAAACTAAAAATACAACTACCAAATGACCCAGCAATCCCACTACTGGGCATATACCCTGAGAAAACCGTAATTCAAAAAGAGTCATGTACCACAATGTTCATTGCAGCTCTGTTTACAATAGTGAGGACATGGAAGCAACCTAAGTTCCCATCGACAGATGAATGGAGAAAGAAGTGTCACATATATACAATGGAATATGACTCAGCCATAAAAAGAAACGAAATTGAGTTTTTTGTAGTGAGGCGGATGGGCCTAGAGTCTGTCATACAAAGTGAAGTAACTCAGAAAGAGAAAAACAAATACCGTCTGCTAACACATATATATGGAATCTAAAGTAAAAAAAAAAAAAAAAGGTTCTGATGAACCTAGGGGCAGGACAGGAATAAAGACTCAGATGTAGAGAATGGACTCTTGAGGACATGGGGAGGGGGAAGTATAAGCTGGGAGAAGTGAGAGAGAAGCATTGACATATATACACTACCAAATGTAAAATAGATAGCTAGTGGGAAGCAGCTGCATTGCCTGGGGAGATCAGCTTGGTGCTTTGTGACCACCCAGAGGGGTGGGAGACGGAGGGTGGAAGGGAGACGCAAAAGGGAGGGGATATGAGGATATATGTGTACGTATAGCTGATTCACTTTGTTATACAGCAGAAACTAACACACCACTGGAGAGCAATTATACTCCAATAAAGATGTTAAAAAATAAAATAAAATAATAGAATAAATTTTACCTCTGGTATTGATAAAGATGAAAAAATTAATAATACCCAATTTTGGTGAATGTATGGGAAGATAGGTAAATTTATCCACTACTACTGTCTGTATAACTATGAAGGGTAATTTGATAACATCTGTCAAGAATCTTAAGGGTAGCAATTATACATCTAAGAATTCTTCCTAAGAAAATAATTGAGCAAGTAAACAGAGTGTTGTCATCTTCCTCATCTACAAAGGACACCGTGTTATTACCAAGATTCTGATGAATTATATATTTTTCAGAATAAAAAGCTGTTTAGTATTGTAAAGATCCCATCCTCACAGTATACCCAAATCAAGAAAACGCAAAGATTCATTTTTTAGATGGTACCGATAATTCAAAAACTCTAAACACAAGAAAAAAGAGAGACACTGAATAAAGAGACAGATGGGGACCATGTGAATCCCACTCGTGCACCTGAAGGGAATGGGTTCTATCACTAAAAAACTGGAGGCAGAAACAGGGACACGTGGGCACTATCCTTCCTTCCCTGCATGTGAAAGAAGCCACGCCAATGCTAAATTCAATTCAAGAACCTTAAGAGCCCAGTATCTGAATATAATACGTTAAACAGAAGTGCACAGATTGTTCATGTTAGGTTCTTCCAGCAGGCTGACGTAAGCTCTGGGTCCAAAGACTTGGGGTTCAGCACAAACTGAACATCTTCACATATCAAGCATTGCTCTACTCAGTATGGGTAACCGCAGCAGCAGTTCTGTGATCTATTTGGGAACCAGGGGCCAGGAAGGACTCCACCAAAATATGCTGGGTTAGATCGGAAACTTAACCTAATTTACAACATGTGTGAATGTATGGGAACATATTATGGGCTCTTCTCACTAACTGGAAATGTGCAACATCTTTACAACTATGCACCTATTGAAATTTTCAACTGCTTAAACTGTATAAACATAACCCTCTAAAATAGGGATCAGCAATGTTCTAGACTTTGTAAACATAACCTACTGAACCAAGCAAAAGCGTTTCCATTTCCATGTTTGATATGTTCAATCCATCCTGTAATTGGACAAGGTCATTCATTATGTGCATCAACGAGTCTATAACTGCAATCTGGATGATTTTGTGCTTCTCTCATTATTATTTAGGGAATAAAGTGTCTTAAGTATTTCTAACCTTTGCTACTATTTATCCTCTGAGGCTACATGATGCCAAAATATCTTAATAGAAATGAAAAAGTGTGGTCCGTCACTATTCTAAATAGCTTTCCTGTAAGAAACCAAACATGCTCATATTTCTAAATATCCAAAGATTTATCTGATTGGAAAATCTTGTCATTACAGCAATGCTGTCGAGTTTCTTAAAGGTTCAGAATTATGTCCCAACTTAGTACCACTTCAATAAAATATAGTCTTTCTCATTTTCCCTCTAATGATAACGCTCACATGCTACATTTAACTCTAGACTAAATATTCACTGGTGTTCAATTTTTCCATTCCTTTCTTGACCAATAGCTAGACTTACAAAAGAGCCATTCCCAAGGCCCATTAATTTCTTCATTTATTCAGAAAATATTTATTGAACAGTACTTAACTTAGCACTGAACCAAGCCATGATAATATAAAGTCAAATAAGTCATGACCCCTGCCCTCAAGAAAATTATAGTCTAGGTAGAGGCAGACAAGTAAATTAGCAATTCAACCACAGTTTAGTGAGTATTACCTACTGACTAAGGGACATGGAGGAGGAGCATGGAAACCAATCTAATGCTTATGAGGATGGGCTCAAGTCAGGGAAGTCTTTCCAGAAGTGACCTTTGAACTGAGTTGGGAAATAGGATGAGGAAAAGGTGACATGTCAAAGACAGGAGGGAGAATTCTCCAGAAAATGGGAATGACATATGAGTCATCACAAAGATGTGACGTGGTATGATTCATTTACAGAATCACAAGTCCGGCATAGCCAGAGTAAAGGGCACATGTGGTAGAGAGAAAATAAAAACCTTTTCAGGAAGGATGAGATGTGCTAAAGCCAAGGATTTTCCCTGATGCTGAAAGCCGCAGGGAGCCACTGCATGACTCTGAGAGAAAAATATCATGCGATAAGTGCTTTGAAAACAAGCCCTCTGGCTATTCTATGGAGGATACACTGAAAGGAGAGACAACTACAGAGAGGGAAATGGGATGCCGTTGCAATAATCCAGGGAAGAAACCTTAACAGCTTCAATTAAGGTAGGAGAGATCTAAGGGGGAGAACAGATTTGGAATATATTTCAGTACTGGTGAAAAACTGTACATAGGGAAAGGAATCTAAACTGGCTCTGGATTTCTGATTTGGAGTACTAAGTGAATGCCATTTAACTCACTAAGATGAGAAATTCAAGTGAAGGAATAAACTTGAAGTGAGAGATGGTAAGCTTCATATTGAACTTAATGAGTTCAAAATCCAAGTGGATTCATGCAGAATATAGCTGGATAAGTGAAAGGTCTTGGTCAGAGATACAGGACTTAACTGTATAAAGAGGTAGTTGAAGTCATGGGAGTGGTCAAGGTTATGGGGGGCGGGGGCAGAAGGTGGGATGTTACTCAGAAAGAAGAACAGAGGTACCAGCATAGAACCCTGGGAAACTCTAAACTGAGAGGAGAGCATTAAGCAAACTACAAATACTTAATTACTAGAGGAACAGATGAGGAGAAGAGAGCTAAACAGGTCGATGAAGAAGAACTCCAAGAAGGTCAAGTGTTTCAGATGCTTCAAAGAGGTCATTTAGTATGAACAAGACAAATGTTCAGAGCCTTTAGCAATGTGGAAATCAGAGCTGAAGGAAACAGTGGTAGGAAGAAAAAGGAAGAGAGAAGTAACCAGACTCCAGAAGGCTATGGAGGGAAATGGGCAGTGGGGACCAATTTTCCTAATACTTTATCAAAGGAAGAAAAGAACGATGCAGACATACTCCATATCAACCACTGGTTTTAAAATAAATAATCATTATCACATCTAATTATTCCACAATGCATGTTTTGACAACATCCTTTTCAAACAGAAATTAAGTCTTTTTTTTTTTTTTTTTTTTTGCGGTACTTGGGCCTCTCACTGCTGTGGCCTCTCCCGCTGCGGAGCACAGGCTCGGGACGCGCAGGCCCAACGGCCATGGCTCACGGGCCCAGCTGCTCTGCGGCATGTGGGATCCTTCCAGACCGGGCACGAACCCGTGTCCCCTGCATCGGCAGGCGGACTCTCAACCACTGCGCCACCAGGGAAGCCCCCAGAAATTAAGTCTTTTGCAAGCAGTTTTAATGGAATAGAAGATAAACTTTGTTTTTGTTTCTACTCTGATGTCAAATTTTAAAATAAATAGTGTCAACAGCAGGAGCAGCCGTTGGGAATTAGAGTGAATCACCTTGACGTTTCCTTCCGAAGTTATTCAAAATCATGTTGGTACAGATACATGCCATTCACACAAAGCAAAGTTTATCCTACCAGTACTCACTTCATTGCATCTTATATTTCCTTTAAGATCATGGTGTTCTGTTTAGTCACCTAACATTTAACACTAGTGTTTTAGATTAATTCTTCCAAAGAGCTTTATATTTTCAATTTTCCTCTGTTTTCCTAGTGAAATCTCCTCTCACTATTCCCTTTTTAGACTGGTAATTCTCCCATAACCCCTTTGTATAAATATTTTCAGTTCTTACTAATGTTTGTTTCTAACTCTAATTTAATATCAGCTATAAATATTTAATAATTATGGTGACTTACATTTATATAGCATTATTCACCCTGAGAGATCCCAAAGCACCTTTCCAAACTGCTCACATAAATAAATGCTAGGCAACATTAAGGATGATGAAACAGCCAGTCACACAATTAGCATGCTGTTTACTCAGCTCCCGAACACTAAAGATGCTTCGTAAGACTTGAGCTAGTATCAGTCACAGGAGATGCTCCACTGAACACCATGCCACAAGCTGATATGACCTGTGACTGTTAACATGGGCCATTTTTTATGCGCTGGGATATAACTCTTATCGAGTCAAACAGAATTAGTTTTGCCAAAAAGATCAATGGCTGTTTAAAAACGCTTGAATAATAAAAATGCTTGAATAAAATGCAGGTACTTTAAGCATACTTAAAAAAACCGTTTCTTTCTTAACCTAAGCTTTTACTGCTAAACAGGGAACTTTGTGTTAATGGTTGACACAAAATGTGGCTCCCAAGTTATAAATCTCGACTCAAAGAAGCACTCCTTGCATGACCTTGAACAAATTACTTACACTACCTCTTTGTTTCATAGGCTCAGAAGGAAAACTCTATTATTCCTGACTTGAACTCAGCAATTCTTCATTTGAAAGACCATGAAAATGTGCTGAAACATTCCTCTAGCCACAGGAGATTTTGACAGAGGAGTCCTGTCACCTCATGTTGTTTCAGGCATGCACGTCAACCAGTCGTAATAGTGGGTAATGAAAATTTTTGCGAAAATACTAAAAAAAATTGTAAGGCTAAATATTTACCACCCGATTAACATCTTCCTCCAGTAAAGCACATAAGATCTTAATAACTTTTGCCATGAAAGCGAGAAGTTGAAAGTGGGGTAAGTTAAGAGTTAGTGATAAATAAAACCAATAAGGGTAATTGATTAATCCTTTATATAGAAAATGATAGCAAGTATAAAACATGTTTGCCAAATGGTAAAACTTTACTTGTACAGATTAACTTGAGAAATTACTACTATTATTAATATTGACATAGCATATACTAGACAATATGTTAAATGTATTAGATTTTTTATCTCACATGATCCTCGTAACCACTTTATTAAGTAGTTACAGTAGAGTCTTATATTTGTTAGCAAAATATTCAATACTCTTGCAAATAGCTGAATTTTCAAATATGGACCTTTTTATGCAAGCTTCTGGTCTTTAAAACCACATTCATGTTTAATTCAATTATTTCCTGTTCATCTCTTCACAGTGTAACCTACATTTCAATTTGCATTAAAGCTTTTCTTGAAGTTGTTTTGCAAAGATGACAGCATTTACTAAAACAGTTTTAGGAAGCACTTTCTCTAGTTTCTGTATGTGGACCTTAGGGCAGAACTAGTCGTATCTTGGACCTGACTCAGTAGAGAATTTGACATTCTACCCTTTAGTATACCCCAACCTTCGATCTGCTAAGAAACATCGCTTTATTAGATCTCCTCTCATTTATTTTCCTTTTCAGCATGGTCACCAGCAGCTGACTTTCTTTTCAGGCTCATTTCTTTATAAAGAAATAGAGATTTGTATAGCTTCAAGAGAAAATCTGCATAGTTGATTATGCTCACTCAATAGCTAAGGAATTCACTGCTCGGAAGCACATGGTTTGCTACCCATCATGGAACTTGGAAGTTGCTCTCAAATGGAGAAACATATGAGTGCTAGACCCGTGAATGGCAAGGGTCAATTTTACTGTAATCTGAATTCACAGAAAAGAGGAAGCGGAAGCTCAGTAAAACTAAGTAATACACCCCAGCCACACATCCAGTAAATGACAGAGCCTTTCAACTAAGGTCTGGAGAACTCCACAGCCGGCTTTTCTTTTGAACAACTCCCAGTCAGTCTGGCATAGTGAATGGTCTGAATTCTTGGAACTACTTTAATGAAAACTAGTTTTACTGTAGTTTGGACTGGAACAAAAGATTTTAAAATCTGACCCCTCGCCTTGATTTGGCAACTAACCAGGTGTGAGGTTTTTAGAAAGTCATCTTAAGCTTTCCGGGATTCAATGTCTTTGTCCATAAAAAGGAAAAATTCATCAGGGTTTAAGGAGCTCCAAGGTCCTAATGGTCTATGAAAGTGTTGCTAAACAGAGATTCACTGTCAGGAAAAGCTGTGTATGTGACTGTGTACAAATATATGCTGCGAGGTAATTAAGATTTGTCGTGTTGTTCGTTTAATCAGGTCAAACGCCCCTCATGCAATTGGATTACAATATTCACGTGCTTACTAAGCACTTGTGCTGTAAACGTTTTAAGAACGAACTTCAGTGTAATCCATACATCTACATCACCCTGATTTTAATTTAATAGGTTTAAACTTATGCTGTTTCACTATAATATTTGAACAGTGCACACTGAATATAGGTGCGATCCACGATAGAATTGTCCTGGGTTTATTCAGTTATAATTATCCTGTTCTTCACAAAACTAGGGAAATAGTACCTTAGATTTACGGAATTTTCTCACCCATCTCTTGATATCTTTCTTCTAGACCAGTGTCTCTCAAAACCAGATTGTACATAATAATCATAGTATATGGGGAACTCAAATAGAGATGAAGAACTAAGGCACAGAAAGGCTACCTAACTTGCCAAAGCTTCATAGCTGGGAAAAAGCCAATGAGATCTGGCTCCGGAGACCCAGCCTTTTACCACTGCATTATACTGCCTCAACCAAGAAGCTTTTCGAAAACAGTTGACTGGGTACCACCTGATACCTCATGAGTCAGAATTCCAGGAACATATTTGTTTTGTGTCTGTGTGTGTGTGTTCAGTGTTCCCAAGGTGATTCTAACGGGGCTGCTAGACTACTTTCAAAAAAGAAAAAAAACACCCTCTATCTGTAAGTAGAAGTCTGCATCCAAACATTTGGTCTTCTGTCGAGAGGACTGTCATACAATAGATTTGCTTACTTCAGAGATGCACTTAATATGCCTGCAAGGGCACACAATTTTCTAAGCATCAGTTGCTCTCTTTCCGCTTACCCTAAGAACAGGCCAGGATTTCTTTTTCTTGCAAATCTAGTCCCAAATGTGAGAGAACTGAAATGTCCTTGGGAAATCAGACCAGTCCAACACAAGCTGACAGCATGATGTCATGAAAAGAACAAAGGCTTGGGGGCACAGCAGATAGAAGCTAAAATCCCAGCTTGCCATTTGTGAAAGTAAATGAATACCGGCAAATTATTTAATCTCCCTGTGCTTTAGTTTCCTTATTTATAAATAAGGAATATAATAATAGGAGCCACTTCCACGAGATTGTGGGAAGCAGTACAGCTTGACAGTTAAGGGTAGATTCAAATCCCAATTCTGCCACCTTCTTCTCTTTAAGACTGAGCTCTTCATCCATAAATTGGGATTCTGAGACTCCTTAGAGAGGGGTGAGGAAGAGTAAATGAGGTAACGCATGCATTACTGCTATTCGTACTGGGACTGCTGCAAGGATTTAAGTTAAACCTCTGCAATGAAACTGGCCCAGTAAAGGATTTGTAAACGTTACTTTCTCATTTTTAAACCTCATCTGCAGGTTGAATGTCAGAAGAAACCATATACACTGAACGTGCTCAGAAACCCATACACCATCAGAAAGACTGAAGAAACAAGGAAGAAGGACAGTTTGAAGGGGGACTTTAAGAAGACCTAGGTGAAAAGTAGTACGGAGGTTCCTCAAAAAATTAAAAATAGAACTAGTAAGTGATCCAGCAATTCCATTTCTGGGTATATATCTGAAGGAAATGAAATCACTATCTCAAAGAGATGTCTGCACCCTCACGTTCATTGCAGCATTATTTGCAATAGCCAAGACATAGAAACAACCTAAGTGTCTACTGATGGATGACAGGATAGAAAAAATGTGGTATATACACACAATCGAATATTATTCAGCCTTAAAAATGAGATCCTGCCATACATGACAACATGGATGAAACCTGGTGCTAAGTGGAGTAAGTCAGAAAGAGAAAGGCAAATAATGTAAGATCTTACTTATATGTGGAATCTAAAACAAACAAACAAACAAACAAACTCATGGAAACAGAAAGTAGACTGGTGGTTGCTGAGGGGAGGGGAGAAACACGTGAAGGTGGTCAAAGGGTACAAAATTCCAGCTATAAAATGAGTAAGTTCTAGGGATGTAATGCGACTATAGTTAACAATGCTGTAGTGTATATTTGAAAGTTTTTTCTTAAAAGAGATTTTAAAGATCTCAACACATACACACAGACAAAACTATGTGAGGCAACAGATGTATTAACCTAACTGTGGTCATCATTTTGCAATACAGACATATATCAAATGATCATGCTATACACCTTAAACTTACGCAATTTATCTCAATAAATCTGAGAAAAAGACCTAGGGTTAGCATTTCAAAGATGACCCTCTGCTTTTTAATCACAGCCTCCACCGAAACCACACATGCCACTACTAAAAAGACCACCCTTCCCAGCTACCTCTCCCACTGTGTCCTACTGCCAACTCGCCATTAATCAAACACACTGAGTATCTTGTTCCTCAGTGTCTACACTCTTGCCCTTCTTTCTGCCCGGAATGTAATCTACAAACCACATCATCACCCAGCAAAATATAACTCACACAAGATCTGACCAAATACTATTTCTCCTTTCCCTAAGTTTCTCAGTCAGAATGTGTCTTTCCCTGCACTCCTACAAAACAATTACCTGTGTATACCTTCATTATTAATTCTAGTTACTAATTCATTCTGATAGATCTTAATAATTTAATTTATAAAACTTGACTCTCCACTAGATTTCAAGTTTTCTGATGGGAGTTTATCTTACATATCTTTATTTTTTCCCATAGAGGCTGAACTACTGTCTTGCATATAGTAGGTATTCAACACAAATTTGCTGGAATAATATGGGGCCACTGCAGATTGCCACGGCCATGGATGGAGCCCACAGTAAAACTTGTCTCAATCACGTGGTTCCTGCCATGATGCCTTTAATTCAGTGTATGGCAGACATTAAATGAAACAGTGCCCTGAAAAATAAAGCATGAAGTCTTTAATATCTGAAAAAAATAGACTAGTGCAAAACTGAGCCTGGGACATATGTAGTAAAATTTCAGTGAAAGGATGCAACTAACTGGCAGTTTAAAAAATCATTCTCCCGTATAGAGATATTATAGTTTAATGTACTGTAATGCAGATCCAATAAAACCTTTGCCATTTTCATTTTTAAATATTTGAATGTCAGGGTAATGTCCCAGGAACAGAAATTAATTTTCAGTGCATGTGCTATTAAAGTTATTCACTTTTCATATCAAAACCTACACTGACACTTTTGACAAGTTTTTAAAACTATACTAAATTAGATTTCAATCATAATCTTACAGAAAGTGAGAGAGGGAGAGAGAGAGAGGAAAGAAGGAAGGAAGGAAAGAAGGAAAGAAGGAAGGAAGGAAGGAAGGGAGAGAAAGAAAGAAAGAAAGAAAGAAAGTTGGAGCATGGGGAAAGAGGAAGGAAGGAAGAAAGAATATATATACCTGGAGTGAAAACAGAGAGGAAATCCAGCCATGGCCAAACGTAACATTTTCTCTACCTTGGTATTCCTTAAAGAAATTATACCAAGTGAGGGTACTGACATTTTCAAATGAAATATTATTTGAGCTGCTTCTGTAACAGTATAGTTTGCCTGTACGTTTTTACAATAGTTTTTTCTTCCTCCTTCACACAACAGTACTTATGGAGAAATATTATTCAGAAGAGTGTCTCTCAGTGTAGCCTACGGGGCCCTGGTGTTCCCTTTCAGGTGATCCACCAGGTGAAAACTGTTTTCATAGTAATATTAAAATTGTATCTGTCTCTCCCGCCATGTTGATATTTGCCCTGATGATAACAAAAAGTGATGGTGGGTAAAACTGCTGACCTCTTACCATGAAGAAGGCACAGGAGCTAAACTATACTAGGTGTCAGTATATCTTTCACGGCTACACACTCGCAGTTAAAGAAAAATTGCTAGTTTCACTTGAGAATAGCCTTGATGAAGCAGTAAAATCTATTGATTTTTAAAATCTTGATTGGAGTAAAGATCTTCTTAATATCCTGTATGATGAAATGTAAACTGCACGTAAAGCACTTCTGTTACAGACTGACAGAAGCACTTCTGTTACAGACTGACAGATGATGCTTGACTTGGGGAGGGGTCGGGGGTAGCATTAAACAATAATTTCAGTTGTGAGCCGAACTAGCCACCTTTTTGACGGCACGTGATTTTTACTTGAAAAGTCTACGGATAGATAAACTACGTTTATTAAGACTTGTGTGTGTGGAAGATTTTTTTCACAAAAATGAACAAAATAAACCTGTTAACTAAAGAAAAACTTAGAAATTTTGGCCAATGATCGAACTTGAGCTTTCGAGTGAAAATTAATATTTTGGAAAATTTAAATCTTCCACAAATCTAATCAGGCTTTTCTGATCACTTTTCTGATTATACTGGTGGTGATATTAGCAAACGTTATGTTTTGCTATTATATAATAAAATGTTCCAATATTTGAAACAGATATATAAACTCAATGAACCAATATGATCCAAAAATTTCAAAATCTTCCCTAGTTAAAAGATTCAATCAAACAACCACATAGACCAACGGATTTTAAGTTTATTGCTATAGTCTCAGATTCTATATTGGAATCATCTTTTATGAAAAAATATTTGTCAAGTTTTGGTGTAGTATCAAAGATAATGTGAAAATACTATTAAAATAATCTTCCCTGCCACTATGGATCTGTGTGAAACCGAACTTTTTAATATTCTTCACCTAAAACTTCATATTGCAACAGATTTAGTGCAAAAGATATGAGACAGCAGGCTATGTTCTATTAATCCATAAAATTAAAGAGATTTGTAAACACGTAAAACAATGCTACTCTTCTCAGAAATTTTTTTCTTCTTTTATAATAGTTGTTTTCATCAAAATGTTATTTACATCAACATGTAATCGGTTTACTGTTATTTTTAAATGAATTAATAAATAAATGTTTTAAATTTTTAACTCTTTAAATTTCTAATATGGCTAATCAACAGATACAATGCATACGAACAAAAGCTTTGGGGGGTTCTTAGTAATTTTAAGTGTAAAAGATGCTGGGACCAAAGTGTTTGAGAACACTGCTGATTTAGAAAATACATTAGGAATCTACATAATTTGAAAGAAAAAAATACAAATTCTCTGGCAATGTTATTTTTCACTCTGTTGAGTTTGGAATTTTTCACTATACAGATTCAATGATCTTTATGTCATTTATTCAAGAACCATTTCTCAGTCCCTGCTATAGGTCAAGTGCAATGGGAAAAAACAAAAACATAAGACATGGGTCCTGTCATCAGAGCATTTACAGTTTCCATTGTTGTCCATATAGTGATATATTGATATATTTATTCCCATCTCTCTTCTGCATTGAAACTCGTGTGTATGTGTCTTTGTGTGCCTTTGTGTGGGTGTGTCCAGCTGCCTCATAAATATCTTCACTTGGATTTTCCACAAAGAGCTCTAAATGGTCCAAAACTGAAATCATTCACTAAACTGCATATACTCATTAATGGTAATTATTACCTTCGTATGCTTTGGGTTTTCTTCCCTAATATTAACACTAAGCATAAAATATGAAAAGCTACTTTTTTAACTTTTGTAATGGCAAACCATAGCTGTGAAATTTCATTCCTTTTTGATTCTATTCCATAGTACAACCTCTGCTTATAAACCTATTCTCTCTAACTCATGATTGACTTTCTTCCTGTAAACTGAATTTTCACAAGATTGTTCCTCTTATTCTGTGCTTTTCTCCTTCCAAAGAGTAAATTAAATGTCATCCTCAAAATAAAAAGCAATTCAGAATATATTTTATATATTCAGTATATATTCTACTTAATTCATTAGCAACTCAGAAATAGATAGTAAATTTACATCTTCTGAAAATTCTATTATTTGCACACATTCATTTCCCTAAAGAAAGCTGAGGAAGTGCTGCTTCTTGAAGTGGCAAAGAGGCCCTTATCATAAAATACTATGATATGAGTTTTAATGTGATTATTTAAAATAATCACCATGGAAAACATCAAAAGAAAAATGTAGAAGAATTGAGTCATATTTTTCAAAATATCCCAATCCCTGTGAATTAGAAAAAAATGATAAAAGCTAACCTTCAAAGTATGGCTATACTTGATTACAAGAGGATAATCATAGGTATTGATGTTACTTTTTCAGAGACAGATTACTTGTCTATAGTCAGCTGTTGTTATTGTTTTCACTGTTTTGCTTTGATAAAGATTTTATAATCAAGACCAAATAATCCATTTGATGGTAACTTACTAGAAATAAAGGCTTAGTAACACAGCAAGAAACTACAATGTCTCCCTTTTGCCTACACTATCAAATCTAAATTATTCTATTCTATTTCACTAATATCCATATTCTGATGCCAACATATTAACCAATCATATTTTTCATTACCCAGCAACAAAAATATTTACAGTATTCTTTCCAATTTCTTTATGATTACATTTCTCGTGATGCTAATTAAAGACCTATGAAGTTCTTCCTATTTCCTTCCTTTGTGTAAATATTACCTGTTCTTTTCTCTTTCCTTCAGTTTTATTTCAACTAATAAAACCACACAAATACAACTGAAGAATTATGAACTTTTCCCAACCCCTCTTCCTCTCCTCCTTGCTTTCCAGAGATAACCACTATCCCACGTATTTATCATTTCTATGTATGTTTTTATTCATTTTATATACATGTTTGTGTCTTTAAAAGTATATAATATGTATTATTTATATAATATTATGTTTTATTGTATCATATGTTATACTCTTCTGCAGCTAGTTTATATCACTCATATTTTCTATATTTATCCAGGTTGGCACACATCTAAATGGTAAAAGATGGACTTATTTCTGACTAAGACAGAGAAAAAGAGAAGGATGCTTGCTTTTACCACTTTTATTCAACATTGTACTGAAGGTCCTAGCTAATACTACAAAGCAGGAAGAAGAATTGAACACATACATATTGGCAAGAGAAGTAATACTGTTTTTGCAGACAACATGATTGTTTATGTAGAAAAGCCTAAGGAAACTACAAAAAATAGCTAAAATATGAGTTAATAAAGGTTGCTTTATAGAAAGTGAACATATAAAAATCAATTTTCTACTAGCAATAATTTAGAAATGGAAATTTAAAAATAACTGCACTTACAAGACTATCTAACATATGAAATAATTAGAGGCAAATTTAACAAAATATGTGCAATACCTTTACACTGAAAACTACAAATACTGTAGAGAGAAATTTAAAAATATCTAAATGAATGGAAGGAAAAACCATGTTCACAGATGGGAAGACAATGTAGTTAAGATGCCAGTTGTCTCCAAACTGACCTACAGATGCAATGCAATTCCAATCAAAATCAGAGCAGGAGATTTTTTTTTTTTAGAAATTGACCAATAGATTTTAAAATTGATATGTAGATGCAAAAGGCATAGACTAGGGCTTCCCTGGTGGCGCAGTGGTTGAGAGTCCGCCTGCCGATGCAGGGGACGTGGGTTCGTGCCCCGGTCCGGGAAGATCCCACATGCCGTGGAGCGGCTGGGCCCATGAGCCATGGCCGCTGAGCCTGCGCGTCCAGAGCCTGTGCTCCACAACGGGAGAGGTCACAACAGTGAGAGGCCCGCGTACCGCAAAAAAAAAAAAAAAAAAAAAAAAAGGCATAGACTAGCAAAGCAATTTTTAGAAATAAAAACAAAGAGAATTTATGTACTACCTTATTTCAAGACCTAATATAAAGCTATAGTAATCAAAGACAGTGTGGTATTAGCATAATCATAAGCTTATAAATTTATAGAACAAGATCACGATTCAAGAAATAGACCCATGCATATGTGTTCAAATGACTTCCAGCAAAAGTATAAAGTTATTCAACAGGAAATGGGTAGCTTTTCAAAAAAAATGTTAGGAGAACAATTGGATATCCATATTTTAAAAAATGAAACCAGCCCTTACTTCATACCGTATTTTAAAATTGCATTTCTATTGATCATATTTAAATGTAAAAAGTAAAAATATAAAACTTCCAGGAGAAAAATTTTGTAATCTTGAGTTAGAAACGATTATTTTAGCTAGGACAGTAAAAGAAAATGTTGATAAGTTGGCCTTCATCAAAATTAAAAACGTTTATCAAAAGACAACATTATGAAAATAAAAAGAGAAAATATTTTTATAATACAAATATTATATATTTGTATACATATACAAATGCATATATAAAATAACTTGTTTTTAGAATGAATAAAGAACTTTTACAACTCAATAACAAGAAATCAAACAATTCATTTTTAAGATGAGTAAAAGATTTGAAGAGACAATCAAAGATATAAAAATGGCAAATAAGCATATGAAAAAATATACAAAGATGATTAGTGATCACAGAAACGCAGATTAGAGCCACAATGAGAAATCACTATATACCCACTAGTATGGCTAAAATTAAAATGACTGACAATATTAAGTGTTGAAGAGGAATGGAGTAACTGAAACCCTCATACACTGCTCTTAGGGATGCAAAATGGTACAGTCACTTTAGAAAAAAAGTTTGGCAGTTTCTTATAAAGTTAAACATATTCTTCCCATACAATGCAGCAATCCCATTCCCAAGTGTTTACCCAGGAGAAACAAAAGCATATGTCCTCACGAAGAGTTGTACTTATATATTCCTAGAAGCTCTTTTCATAATGGAAAAAGCTGAAAATAATCCAAATTCCATCAACTGATGAATGAACAAATTGTGATATATTCATGAAAATAAAAAGGCAGTGAGGGCTTCCCTGGTGGGGCAGTGGTTGAGAGTCCGCCTGCCGATGCAGGGGACGTGGGTTCGTGCCCCGGTCCGGGAAGATCCCACATGCCGCGGAGCGGCTGGGCCCGCGAGCCATGGCCGCTGAGCCTGCGCGTCCAGAGCCTGTGCTAAACAACGGGAGAGGCCACAACAGTGAGAGGCCCGTGTACCGCAAAAAAAAAAAAAAAAAGGCAGTGAGCTACTGATAAATACAACATCATGGGTAAATTTCAAAAACTTTATGCTAAGTGGAAAAAACAGACACAAAAATTTCAAAATATATGATCCATTCATATTAATTTTTAAGAAAGCAAAAACATACTGACAGAAAGGAGACCACTGGCTTCCAGGGAATGATATTGTGAGGAAGGAGTTGACTGAAAAGAGGCAGGAAGAAGCATTTGAGGTGATGCAAATGTTCTAGACCATGACTGTGGTGGTGGTTATACAACTGTATATATTCATAAAAAACACATCAAATTGTACACTTAAAACTAGTTGGTTTTACTGTCTGTATATTTTACCTCAATGAAGCTCACTAAGTAAAAATTACTGGGCTGGCAGGAAGCTTAATGCCCACTTCCCAGCCTCAAGAAACCCATGGGTGTTAATATACAAGACTCATATATGATCGTAATGAGCTTTCAAAAGATTTACCTTGACTTCGTATTTGTTATATTCATTGTGTTCCAACTCTTGGAAACAACTTTCTTTTGGTTTTTGCTGCTCAATTGCTATTTGCACTTTGTTTCACATTATCTGTGTAGTCACAGAGAACTAACTTGACTCTGTGAGTCCCAGTGTTCTATCAAAATTATAAAGGTTCTTTGTTTTCTCTTTTAGACACATGGTTTTTTCACTAACAAGTTTTCCCCTGCTTCTGCAATAGCACTTATCATCAGAGGTGGTATACCTTAATTAACATAGTAATTACCATAATCACAGTAATCACCATAGTAATTCGGTGTGCAACTCTGAGCTAAGGCTTCAAGGGCTCAAACCCTGGTGCCACCACTTGACTAGGTAAGTGAACTAAATATGTGTTTCAGTTTCCTCATCTGCAGGAACAGGGATAAAAACTGTTCCTACTTCTTCAGATTGTTTTGAGGATTAAACGAGATAGTACACAAACGATGCTTAGAAATATATCTGGAACATCATACAGGCTCAATAAATGTTAGCATTTGTATCAGCCTCATATTTTCCATTGAAAATTCCAGAAAAAAGAAGTGAAACCAATGTGATTGAATAAAATGCCAAACTGGAATTTTAAATGCAAGAATTGCACTCAACTATAATTTCAAAACTCAACAGAAAAGCCATCCTCTGCTTCTCAGTTTTGGGTGGCTTCTTTATTTTTTCTTGTTATCATTGCATTCTTAATTTTCTGGTTTATATTACAACAGAGAGGGGTCAATTAAAGATTGTCCTATGATGATATTTCTTATACCTATTACAACCTTCTATATCAATGTATGTGTGTTTGCATTATAAATGTATGTATGTACTTTATTGTATCCTAAATTCAATTTGGGACTCTTTAAAGGACTTGCGTTGAATATATTATTTGGATAGAAAAACTAGGTATACCCAAGTCCTGTCTTGGTTTAACCAATCCTCCTATGGAGGCCTCCAAGGAAACATATGCATAAAGAAGGCAAAAGAAAGTACTTTATGATTTGATTTGATTTGCTTCTTAGCTGTGACTTTGGCCTCAAACTCCGTGGTGGAACTTCATAAACCAGGGGAGAAAATGGAGAGTTCCTTGTCTCTACGTTAGTTAAGAAAATGAACCAGTTACACAAGCAGGGTGCAATTTTGAGTCAAACTAAGCTAACATGCCCCAGGCCTTCTCAGACTAAAACAGTGATCTTTGGACAGTGGCCACATGTGAGAAAGCACAGCCACAGTGCCAAAGCTAGATGGCCTGGCCTGTTTAGAGAGAGCATCCCAGCTCCTGTCTATCGCTCTTCCTTCAGGGACTGCTCCAATGATAGCCCTGTCCACTCATTCTTAGCCAGAAGATGACCCCTTCTCAGGAGCAGGCAAACTTCACATCTGACCCATCCAAATCAACCTCCTCCTCGGGGGTTGGTGAACACTCGATGATACAGAGTGGAGAGCGTCTATTTTCCCATAAGCCCACAGCAGTTGTTAAAATCTTTGAAAATTAAAACGTGACTAGTTATTATCTGATGTAGTTTGCTGTGCTATATACTCCCCTGCTGCCGCTGTTATAATCTGGGAAGTATTTGCAAGACAAAATATTTCTTCAACGTTCAGTAGCAACATGTTCACAGCGTGAACTTCAAAGAAAACTTTTAAAAACGTTGGTACTTCCCAACTACAGTGGGGTGTGGTGCAGGCTCACATGGAGGACATACCTGGACCATAAATCCTATGAGAATAGCTGCATGGGCTTCCATGGGTCTCTACAAAGTGTTTACAAGATAATGTGCCATTTCAAGAATTTCAGGAAATAGCATACTTTTCAGTAAAAAGGTTTGTGACTCCAGAGACAGAAGGGAGGCAGTTAGCATGATAGTGACACAAATCTCTATTCTGTCTTGAGGCTTTTGCACCAGTTTTTTCCTAGGCTCTTATCCTTCTCATATAATTCGGGTCTCAGTTTAAATATCACCACCTTCGTGATGATTTCACCATCTTCCCTACAGTCCCACTCTCCCTTTTCCACCATATTCTCTACTTTAGCATTGTAGTACTTAACATTTTGTAGTTGTTTGGTACTTGACTGCTTGCCCTATTAAACTGCATCTTCCTGAGGGCAGCGACTGTCTTTTACTCACCACTGCGGGTCCAGTTCCTGATAAAGACTAGTACATAGTAGGCATGTAGTAATCTGTTGAATGGATAACTTGATGAATGTATGCAGATTTAGCAATTTTAATAGGCTACCTTCAAAGCAATATCCTATCTCAGCTCCTTTGAAACTTGGAGCACTAAACATAGAATTGAAAATTCTGGGTCTAGTCTCAATTCCTTGATTCAGTATCTCCAAGTCTTGAATATATTACTTAACTTTTATACATCTCTGTAGTCAAATGGCGTAATAACATCTACTTACTTGCCCTCCCACGTAAGACTGTTAGGGCTAATGAGAGAATATATATGAAAGTACTTTAAAGTGAAAAGCATTAAGATGCCTGGGATTGTTATTGTAATACGGTGGAATTCAAGGTAATTAGCACTAAAAAGACTTAATATGGATAAATTTATCATCAAAAGAAATCTTTCACTGAGATACAAAATAAGAAAACTTGGGGAATGATTATTAGAGGCTTATCATCTTTACACATACACATTTGTTTGAATATAAATCCCAAATGAAAAGATTATTTTTTACCTAAAATTCTAATAGGATTTTGACAATTCAGAGTCTATGATGAGGACAGAAAACAATACTCAGAAGTTTTCAGCAATTATTTTTTTTTCCTAAACAGCATAGAGCTAATTTTATTTGACCCTTCCTGCTGTACATTTTAAGTGAAGTGATCTGAACCCACCCTAGAATTATCTGTATTTGTGACATCATTGTCTTTGCCAGGAAACTATGAAAAGTCTTTTTAATCACAGTGATTAAGTAATCATATTCCCTTATCCACAGAGGGATGTATTTAAAATCTTAGAGAACTATCACTGAATAATGGCATTTAATATTTTATCACTAATTCAAATCAAATGATAGAGATGGATAGGCTAGTCAGGAATTATGTCAAAGAACTCTTGAAATACACAGGGTTAATTTTGTGTTAGGTTGAATCTCCTAGCACAGCCACTGGGCTATCAAAAGGGACCACAGATCACCTAAACTCACAACGGGGCCTTTCCGGAGGGTCTAAAACCTGCAGTAGATCGCTAAGATTTTAAAATAGCATATTACACTAATCTGCAACCACATCATGGCGAAATTATGGTGGTCTAAGAATGTAGTAAAGAAGATAGATGTTGATCACAGTACTCGGTACATTTCTGATTCTTGTTCTTATCAATTCTTAAGATTAAAAAATAATAAAATAATATAGGTAGTGAACTGACTCTGAAAACATTTTCGGTAAATGCCAGCCAAAGTCAACACAAGCTCAAATGTCATTTGGTTTATCCAAGTCCCTGTTCAGAGATATGAAGCGATTCAAAATTTCTACTCTTACTCAGTCTCCGTAAAGTTAGAAAATTTACCTAGACATTGGCAAGGAAACAAATCCTTTCTTTCCATCATTTTACTATTTTTATTCACTTCCTCTATTTCTATAGAAAGAGAGGGGTGTGTGTGTGTCTGTGTGTGTGTGTGCACTCATGCACTTAAAAGCTCTTGGTATTAGAAATTCACTTTCTACTTAGATCTGTTGCAGGACTTAAAGGTGCTCAGCTGAAACCATCCTTGAGTTTGCTAAATATGTTACTTTATTTCTATAAACATTTTGTGTGTGGAGGTTGCTAGAAAATTTATGAACTGGTTATTTTCTGCTTCAATACCAGTGAAGTAGATTGCTATCATGCTCAAGAGCCAAAAGGTGGCTTCAAGTAATGCTGAAAAGAAAAAAAATCCAATATGAAATCGTATTTGTTTATTCATATATTAGCATGTAATCGCCCAAAGTAGTATCATTTAAATTTTGCATTTACAGCCAACTTTAAAGGCTAAGATGGTTCAAACTGATGAAGCACACCCGTAAAGGTATAAAAAGAAAGTATTATGCAAACATTGCAATAAAAATCTCATTATTTTTTTAACAATATCTGATAGTTTGTGCCTATGTAGATAGACCGTATTTAAGAAGAAAAGAAAAACTTTCTCACCCCAAACTACTAGTTAATTACAGTGTTTAACAACGGAAAAATGACTTCCCCCTCCTTCACCACAAGCTAGTTTCTGTGTATAAAAAGTATCAGTTCTCTCCTTGGCTTGGGTTAAAACATATATAGTAGGCTCAGAAAGATATACTCAACTAATTCTTGAAATGTCAGTCTGAAGCTTTTTTTTTTTTTTTTTTTTTTACAGAAGGCCAATATTATTTCAAAAGATAAACATGGGGATAGAAAAATCAGATGTCACTTATTTCCAGAAATGGATGCAACGTGCAATCTAGAACACTGCTGTTTTCTCAAATGCCTCTGAGCCCTCTAGAATTTATTGGCTCTAGAATGTGTGACAGCTCTGACATATTGTCATTGATAGCTAAGTAAGGAAAGCAAATGTGTTTTCTTTCCTGGTAAAAATAAAAGGATTACACGCTAAAATCCTTTTGCTAAGTTCTACACTGACGTTTTGGGTATTTGGGAATTATCCTAGAGGACTAGCTGGAAGAGCCTAATTTCCTTCTCTTTAGTGCCTAGGACTGAGGCTGATGGAATTAGGAGTATTTTTTCATGATGTTGATTAAAATTGAAACAGTTATGAGAATGCTGTTTCCTGGAAGGTGAAATATATATATATAATTGTACATTTGTCAGAACCCATAGAATGCACGTCAAGAATCCTAATGTAAACTATGGACTTCGGATGACAATGTTGTGTCAATGCAGGTTAATCAACTGTAACACATGTACCACTCTGATTCAGGATGTTGATAGTGGGAGAAGCTGTGTGTATGAGGTCAGGCGGTATATGGGAACTCTCTGTACTTTCCCCTCAACTTTGCTGTGGACCTAGAATGGCTCTAAAAGATACAGTCTATTATTTTTTTTAAATGATGGGAACATGACCAAGATGAGAATATTATTGGAAGTAATATTTTTTATCACTTTCTAAGAAATTGTAGGTATTGTATTAAAATTTTTCATATATTTTAAACCTCATTAATAGATATTAAATGTTATTATTTCATAAAATAATTCATTAGGCTTTAAAAATTAAATTCTTAATATGTAATAAAGTAAATTAAATAATTGAATCTTATGGTAATAGAGAGAGATAATGGTGGGAATGTGCTTTCCTTCCTCTTTATCAAAAATTACAGTGAAATGAAGCCAGGCATAAATGAGTACAGATTATGTAATTTCATTTATATGAGCACAAAAGCTGGCAACCCTAGTCTGTGTTGCTCAGAGCTAGGACAGTGACTTCCTAGAGAGAGGTATACTGACTGGAAGAGCACAGTAAGGTTTTGAGGTGCCAGTTGGGGATTTGGGGGTTTGATTGGCTGTTCTGGATACTGAGTTAGGTGTTTTCAGTTTGTAAAAATTCATGGAGCTGTAGACTTATTGCACTTTTCTATATATATGTTATACTTTTTTAAAAGTCAAAAAAAGGCCATAAACATGGTTCTTCATTTCATGAAGTTTTGACTGAAGCAAAGAGGGAATTGAGATGAGGGCATATACATTCTTACATAAGCCTGTGGTTTATATAAGGACAAGAAAGAATGAAAAGGAAGTTAAGAGAGCTTAAAGGAGCTGGGAGGAATGGCCTTTTGGCTGTATTGTTAAACAGGTTAGAATTTCTCAGTGAGCTAATATAAATCATAGGGACGTCTATATAACCTAGACAGCCGGCAAAGAAAAACGTAAGATCGGAGGAAAGTTAGAGCTTTCTTAAGCAGGATTAAGGATTACAAGTAAGGTAGGAATTGATAAATATCCTTCTGGGAGACTCGTACCACATCCCTTTTGCCTGCCAAAATGTGCATTGTCATTTTTATTTGAATTACTTTTTTAAATGATAGGGCTTACAGCTATTAAACAATTCTATCATGCAGAGTCCACTTTTCTCTGTTCTGTGGGCATGGACAACTCAAGTGGGCTGTACAGTGGTATAACAGTTTCCTCTAGTTCAGCCGGTTGCAAACAATGACCTTCAGCTAAATTTTTTGCACAAGTCATAGATGTCTCTTTTATAGCCCATGTCTAAGTGAGTTTCCAACAAGTTTCTTAACACAGTAGGTGTATTATACTCCCGTACACATTCCGTGAACACTATTTCAAGCAGCAGCCTCCATCTCTTTACCTATCAGGTCATTTTACTCAAGGCAAAATGGATTAGAATGGGCTTTACGTCCTCTTATTCCTATATCTCACCCTAAAGTGCTAATAAAAAATGAAGGGCTCAGAAGGTGATTAAAAGAGAAGAGAGAAAAAGTGAAAAAAAAGCCTATTCAACCTTGAGAATAGATGAGTTAAGCCTTGAAGAAATAAGAAGTTAATTTCAGACAACACAATATTACTGATTTTAAGAAATTTATCAGATGCTTTGGAATCTAAGGTGTGTAAGGGAACGTATGTGAATGAGTGTGTATTTGGGGGGGTATTTATGTGTGTATGTTTGAAACCCAGTAAACATATGCAGAAGATTTACTCTTGTCATGGGGTAGAGGAAAAAATAATAGTTGTCATTCATTGATTATTCACAATTGCCAGGAGTTGTGAATTATCTCATTAAATGCTCATAATAACACTACAAGGTAGGTATGATTATTACTCCCATGCAAAGGTGAGAACATAGAGGTTTATAAAATTTAAATGGCTTATCCAAGGTCTCTTCACCTAAGTGCGAGAGTTACAACTTTAGTTCACCTCTGTTTCAACTCAAAAGCTCATACTCTTACCCACTGCTGCTATCTTGATTACTGAATGATCACAAGAGCAAGTGGAGAAACACTGGGCAAGAAAAGAGGACAAAAGAAGAGGAAAAGAAGTTTAATATCTAAAGGAATATGAAGTAAGAAAAAGGAGAAGTGAGAACTGGAAGAGGGACAAAATACAAATAGCACAGTTCAGGTACATAACAAACGTTCAATAAATGTTTGTTGAATGGATGTATATGACATATACAAATAAATGCTATAAATACACTCTAAGTTTTTTTAAAAATTATATTTGATAATTTTCCCTTAACTTAGCTACAAAGGTGTTTACATGGTTCAAAAGTTATTTTATAGTCATTTTTTTTAATACATTCAAAAGGCCAAATTTAATACATTCAAAACCCAAATCCCCAAAGTGTAACAATTAGGCATCTGAATTAAAAATAATTTTCTCATTCATATCCTTCACTTTCAAACTAACTTCTTGATTAAACTTTAATGTAATTATAAGAGTTAATAACCTTAAAGAGAATAATAATCAAGTCTCCATTATAATTTTCGGGTAGATTCTTTCTGAAGCAAAATATCACTAGAAAATAATTACCCTTAATAACATGGGAGCTATTCTAACAAATACTTTCTTTCATTAAAAAAGTACATAATTTTGAAGGAAACAGAAGAAACAGGGAGAGAATGAGCCCCATTTGATCTACACTAGACTCATCAGATGCCAATATCAATATACTTTGCCATGTACTTTGAGAAGGTTGTGAAAATATTCACGTTTCTGTTCCTTTATCTAAGAAGCTGACACTGCTGGGGAAACCTTGTTGATTGGTGCCCTGGAAGAAGCATCTTTTCCAACTTGTGTCTTGTTTTCAAGCTCTCAGTCCCATCCCACTCATCTCATCACCTTTATAAGGTGATCCAAGTACTAACTTCATTAATTCTCTATTGATAAAATATCCTCCACATATAATACAGTACATCACTTATTAAGTACTTTCTATATATTATCACCTTATATTTAGATTTCACAGGAACTCTAAAATGTATATACTATTAACATCCCCATTGTACAGATGAGGAAACAAAGATTTAAAGAGGTTTTGTTACCTGACCAAGATCACAAAGCAGTGAGTGCTGAAACTGGATTCAAACTCTGAGTATAAAGTCTGGGTTTCTGATCACTATGATAAATACAAAACATTAAATGTGAACTCCTGCAGAAACTCCCCACCACCTCAGATCCTCTCTGCTCCTTCATTTCTGTCCCCATCCCTCATCCAAGGCTCACTGCTGCATCCCTGGTTTGAACCTAATGCCCACACTTAACCCACAGTTAGTGAGCCTATGGCATCCCATCTGTTTCTGGGGTTTGCTTATCATCTATCCCTAATTTTTGGCACATGATGAAGTTCATGAATTACAAGAATAAAGAAGGAGTAAAAGAAACCCAGTGCAGTGGGTGAAGTTGAGTGGGATCCAAGGAAGAACTAAGGCAACTCTACTGATTTGCCTGAAGCTTTGAAGGATGCTGGCTCCGTCTTGGTCCACACATAAGTCTTTATATATTAAGGGAGGAAGTGAAAGCCCTTGTTCTTCATGACTATAAAAGAAATTAAACTTAGAACAGTATGGAGGTTCCTTAAAAAACTAAAAATAGAACTACCATATGACCCAGCAATCCCACAGCTGGGTATATACCCTGAGAAAAGCATAATTCAAAAAGAGTCATGTACCACAATGTTCATTGCAGGCTCTATTTACAATAGCCAGGACATGGAATCAACCTAAGTGTCCATCGACAGATGAATGGATGAAGAAGATGTGGCACATATATACAATGGAATATTACTCAGCCATAAAAAGAAAGGAAATTGAGTTATTTGTAGTGAGGTAGACTGACCTAGAGTCTGTCATACAGAGTAAAGTAAGTCAGAAAGAGAAAAACAAATGCTGTATGCTAATACATACATATGGAATCTAAAAAACAAAGGTTTTAATGAACCTAGGGGCAGGACAGGAATAAAGATGCAGATGTAGAGAATGGACTTGAGGACAAGGGGAGGGGGAAGGGTAAACTGGGACGAAGTGAGAGAGTAGCATTGACATACATACACTACCAAATGTAAAATAGATAGCTAGTGGGAAGCAGCCGCATAGCACAGGGAGATCAGCTCAGTGCTTTGTGTCCACCTAGAGGGGTGGGATAGGTTGGGGGGGGAGGGACATGCAAGAGGGAGGGGATATGGGGATATATGTATACATATAGCTGATTCACTTTGTTATATAGCAGAAACTAACACAACATTGTAAAGCAATTATACTCCAATAAAGATTAAAAAAAAAAAAACTCCCACAGTTTATCAACTTACTCAGAAAACAAGAGGCCGGTATAATTATGCTACTAAATTTCATGATGGCTTCATTTGTAGGATTGATATTTTATAAGCAGCCTGAAGTTTCCTTAATCAGAAACTGAAATATTACCTAATTCAAATCAGTCTGTTTATTTATCTCTACAAATTCAATATCGCTACACATGCCGTTCACTTTCTTTTAAATGTAAAAATATTTCCAGGAATTACTTCATGACTTGCAAACCTCTATCATCAAGCATAAATTATATAATGTACTTCCAAATTATTAATAATGATTTTCTAAATTTTATTTCACATACGGTAATTATCAAAAAGAATATTTATCTTTAAGGTTAACATAGAACCGCTTCATCACATTTGACTTTGCTCCATCTCTATTTACCAAATAAGTAATATCTAGTCACAAGGATATTACGCATCATAAATTCTACAGTTGACATTTTATGTCAGTTTTTCCATATATTGGCATTTTATGTCTCATTTTCTACTTATAAAGGTGGATAAAACAAAGTAGTGTCAAGCCAATTTCATCAATGGTATATATGCTAAAACATTCTCCACAGGACTCTGTCGTGACCTAAATGGGAAGGGAATCTAAAAAAGAGTAGATATATGTACATGTATCACTGATTCACTTTGCTGTACAGCAGAAACTAACACAACACTGCAAAGCAACTATACTCCAAAAAAAAATTAAAAAAATAAAATGAAAACACTAAATAAAAATGATTTATGCACACACAAAAATAATGAATTAGCTCTAGGAATGGGATTGTCACAAACAGTTACAAAGAAAGATCATTTGGGGAAGTAAAGATATGTCTCAAAACCTTCTGGCTTCTAATCAAAGCACAGTGTCTAGAACAGAGCCAGCACTGAAATGATTCTTTGTTCCCTTCCTCCCTCTTTCACTTCTTTACATTCCATTTGTACTTTCATTTTCCCATTTCAGGCACTCTTCTCTCCTGGAGATGACTGGAACCGTCTCTTAACTTGTCATCCCTGTCTTCAGTCTCTCCCTCCTGTCTGCAAATTGCTGCCATAGTTATTTTTCTAAAACACAAATCCTAGCACTTCACTGTCCTGCTCAGAAAGCTTCAGTTCCCTGTGTCACAGTCAAACATCAGAGTTTGGCAGGGATTTCTAACCAGGCCCAAGTTCACGTTGCTGGTCTCATCTCCAGGCGGCTCCCACGTCACTCCTTTGAATTCTTACACCGTGGATGCTCACTTTCTCAGAACGCGTACTCTTGCCTGTCTTCCATCTACTATTAAACTGTTTAGTCTGCCATGAATAGTTTTTCCCATCTTGTCCACCTAAAGAAATGTCACTTTCTATTTGTAATTTAAATCAGATGTCACCTGTTCTGTGTTGTATTCTTTGAGTCTCCCTTATGCAGTTTCCTAATCTCAGCCTTACGTTGGGTTTGTACATGCCATGCCCATGCCTCTATCATATCACTTATCAAATTGAATTATTGTTGGTAACATGTTTGTGTCTCTCCTCTGTTAAGCTATGACATCTGAAAACTCATAGAACCACATTTTATTAATCTTTGTATTTTTGATGCCTGGCAAAGAGCCCTTTTATTAGATACTTTGTAAGATTCTCAATAAAATGTATGTGGGCTAAAGGAATGATTCATAAAAAATAAAAATAAACAACTAAAAAAACAACAACAGTAAGAACACTGATAGGCATCTATGTTTTAAAAATATACCTTTATCTTTAAAATAATCTGCAGTGAATATAGAGCTGGAAGAGACCTCAGTGTTTAGAATATTTTAGTATAATCCTTCCATCTAAAAGATGAACCATCTTCTATCTTCTATATTTTCTTTTTTTTTTTTTTGCTTCTCCTTTTCACCTAACTCTAAAATAAATTCCAAATGGATTATACTCTCTTATAGGGAGAAATCATGATCACTTGATTTTACTGTAAATTGATAATCAATGAATAAAATTACTTTCCCACTGAGTTCTAACTCATCTTTATCACATCATAAGTTCATATGTGTGTATATACAAATACATGTACAAACTGATTTATTATTATATATTGATATTTCTGGCTATTTCTATCTGGTTCTATTTACCATATGTCTGTTCTGGTAATAGTTCCATGCTGGATTGATTATTATAGATTAACATTATGCTTAAATGTTAACTGTTTGGTAGGAATATTTTTTCTTCAAAATCATTTTAGTTATTTTTACTCATTTATTCTCACAATTAAAATTTTAAATATTATTTCAAATTCCAGAAAATACTCCTTTGTCATTTTGGTTGGAACTATACTAAGCCCGAATACAGATTAATTCAGAAAAGATTAACATGTTTCCTCTAATTAGTTTTTCTGTCTACAAACAAGGGATGTCTCTCAATAAAGTTGTCTTCATATGTCTTTAATATTTTTTGGCTCAATTTATTCAAAGATATTTTCTATATATTTTTGCAAAGAAAAGAGTCTCATTTCCCATAATTGTCAATGATTTCTAACATTGTATGTAGGAAAGTTCTTAATGTTTTAATATTAATTTTATATTTGATCATCTTAAAGTAAGTACTCCTAGTTTTCAATTTATTGTCTTGAGATCAAATCATTTGAAAATAACCATAATACTTTTTCCTTTTTAGTAGTAATCTCTTATTTTTGTTTGTTGTTTTATCACATTGGTTAAAATTTATAGAATATTAATAATAGTGCTAATAGGACTAATCCAGCTCTGTAATAGGAATACCTATAAATATATAACCAGTCATAGGCTGAGAGAGATGTGCTTATCACGTTAAACATTTATTCCATTTCTAGTTTGTTTTGTACTTGTAACAGAAATGAGGGTTATATTTTAATCAAATGCTTTTACAGAATCTTATATTTTTCATTGTCTTATTTGACTTCTTAGTGAATTTGTAATGCACTTCCTAATATTAAGCAGTATTTATTTCTTTTAGATAGCTTAAAGGTACTTTACGTGAAGAAATTTGCTTTAAAACCGTCTGCAGTGTTCAGAGACTCTCAAAATTGGATATTTGGAAAATTTGCAGTAAGTCCCTAAAATCAATAAGGTTTCTAAAGAAAAGGAAGTGCTGCTAAATTCCATCTCTATATCAGTCTCTGTAATCAGGCAAGTGTTTAGGTATGTTTCTTAGAATATTGAGCATTGAAATGGTTAGACCACTACCTCACTGTGAGTTTAGGGAAGCTGCTTCATTCAGGGAATTCAATCACAGCATGAAGGTTTGTTTGCATTAAATAATTCCAAAACTGATTCCTCTCTCAGATTCCCACAAATTCTATATGATTTTAATTGTGCCCTCTAGCCTAACAAAAATTCACCCACCGAGAGAAGCAAAGAGATTCAGAGACCACGGCATCCTTTGTTTAAACTTTCCCCCTAAGTCAATGATAGAAGCTTCCTAAATGTCCCTTTCACCCATGTCGCTTTCACCCGCTGGGAGTGCCTCATGACAAGTAAGTTTGTACTTACTTGATCCTTGCCACTGATAATTTGGAACAGGTCTGACATCCAACCTAAGTTTAGCTAATGAGATTCAAGTTTCCAAGAAGTTAGAACTGGGACCTAAAATACATATATGTTAATCTTAGCACATGTCCTGAACAAACAGCAACTAAATTCTAGAAACGTAGATGGTCTCCTGCTACCTACCCTGTGGACCTAGACGTAGAGAAAACCAATATAAAGAGAGCCAAACAAAGCAGACAGAGGGATATTTGGATTTCTGAGAGGTTTTAGTACTTATAACCACTTCTTTTCTTAGACCTTTCTACAGTCTGCCATGAGGTTTCTTGACACACCCTCATAAATCGTTCCTTTTAGCTTAAAGCAAGCTTAAGTTGGTTTCTGTTACCTACAGTCAAACAACCCTGATTAGTATGCCGCTGTGCCTACACTGCCCTGCTCAACTATAGAGAAAGTAAGGAGACATCTCTGGAATTCTGTCCAACACTTTTTCTTTATGATGCATAAGGTTCTCACGGCAACAGAAAAATCTTTGATTCTATACAAGATGTACAGTATTAATATTTTATTGCCTATAGAACACACCAGAGTAAGGAATTGACATTGTTGCTTAAGTACCTGAAAAATCTGAACTCTTTTTATTTTATGTTTTTCTTTTGATAAATCTTTGCATTTAAAAAATTTATAGAAATAGCATTTTGTTCAAATGGTAGCAATAAAAGTAATCCTAAAAGGCAGGCCTTTGTTTCCCTCCAGATTCCCAAGTAAAATATTGTTAAATAACATTGCTTATTAGGCTGTAAGAAAATTCATTCTCTCCTTAGAAATAGGTAAGTTTGCTTCTCTCATGTAATGTAACATATATTCCATTGAATGTCCCCTTATATTTTAGCGCTTAGGAAGCTCAGAACTTAACGTAGTCCTTCATTCTGGTTACCAAATTTGTTTCTTCCCCCTTCAATGGTTTTGATGGTGTACTTCTACTTGAATAGCCCTATGTGCCTTTTTTTATCAGAAGCAGGCAAGGTATTAATAATAAATGAATACTAACAGTAAGCCAATAATGAAATCAAAAAATTGATAAACATCCTGAAAATTACTGAAAAGCAAATTATATATCCCATGATAATCTGCTTATGCTCAGGTCCCCTACCCTATTATTATAACCGTACTATTATTACCAGCTACTGGGACACAGAAAAATTTCAAGCTGTTTGCAAAATAAATCTCCAAGGAGTTCAGAGAGATCCTCTTTTAAGTTCATACACTAAAATTCATGTATTTTCCATGGTCCTCATCCGGAGTACACTTACTCTTGTATCAGACACAGTTCTATTATGCAGTGGGTTCCTACTGCTTTCAAGATGAAGAACAAATCTTAAGAATGACCTGTAAGACATCTCAGGATCTATCTGGTCCTGTCTAGTGCTTTACCCTTGTCTCTGACCCTCATCTCCAGATTCCAGCTGTCTCTAACTCCCTAGAATAGGGACATATTTCCCTATTATAAACTTTTAGTCCAACACACCTCTTCTTTCAATACTCATTGCGGATTATATGATTACACCTTTGTGTGCTTATTTGATTGATATCTAAGTTCCCCAAGAAACATGTCTGTTTTGACTCTTTTTAACAGTAATATATCTTTAGTACCTATCATAATGCTTACCACATCCTATGTGCTCAATAAATATCGCTTGACTAAGTTAATGAAATTTTATGTGCGTTTCTGTGTCCGTGGTAGATTGAAAAAAGCAAATTATGGAAGGGATCAGTCCAAAAAACAATCACAGCAACAGTAGTCTGATAATGTAGAAGGGGAATATAACTATAAAAAGTGGTCAGAAGAACTCAAAAATCATTGGACTCTAGAGGCAAATTGTCTTAATAATCATGAGACATTATGACTTTTTCAGTAGTCTTTAACGGCATCATTATATTACAGTATAGTATAATAATTAAAGTCATCAAGGAAGGGTTAGGTCTATGGTTAAGAGAGAAATTGATAATTCAACTTTAGAATACTTTAATCCAGTGTTTCTTTAAAAGACTTCCCTGTCTTCTGGAGATGAGCTTCAGTTAATGAAAAAATATATTCATTTGCATTCCTCTTCCCACTTCTTAGCAATTTGGATAAATAAAGTGCTCCCCAACGTCATGTTAGGGTAAATAACGTATTGTATTATAACACTTGTATTGTAACACTCCTCTTTCGCTCCATTTAATAATTGTAAGAAAATTATTTTCAAATTCCCCTTACTATTTATATTCTTAACAAAAGGAACTATGTTATGTAATGTTTCACCAAAATTCTGGTGAAATTCAAGAGGATACGAATGTAAACCAAATTGTGTCTCATGTTGCCTGAACAAAGCAAAAGAAGAAGTTTCCACTTGAATTCTAAATTGAAGATGACCTTGTGTTTTGAGAAAGGCTGGCAGCTGAGGTCACTGGAGTGTATTATGATGGACAGTGCAGCGCCATGCGTCCTGCTTGGAGGCATGTCCATTGTGTGGATTACAGCCAAACAGAAAGAATTAGACAGCTCAGAGCATTCTATCATTTCATTTGAAAATAACGGTCAAAGTCATGGGCAGCAACCATTACAGCTTTCATGAAAGAACAGCAGAATTCAATAGTTCCATCACTTGAGACAGGCAATTTGGCTATTCTCAGCCGAACACTATGAAGCCAGTGTATTCTGTACCAATTTCTTGTGACGCTCACAGAAGCAGCATTTCTGCTTCTGCAGTAGGCAAATCTCATCTACACTTGATTGTATGTAATTCTGCCTTACACGATGCAGCTCACTGCTTCAAACTGACCCAATCATTGAAAGAAATACAATGAAAAAGAAGATGCAGAAACTTAACACGGCACTCTTAGAATGTAAAAATATACAGCAACTCCAAATCATCCACTCTCCTCAAGTCATCTTACTGTTTAAAATGCTTAAAATAGGTTTCAAAACAAAATGTCTACAATTCCTTCTTTAATAACGGCATTAACAAAACATTTTCAAAGAAATCTAATCTGTTGTCAGTGGTTCCAAATGAGTCTCCTAAGTTACTTCTGAAATAGTGATATTTTGATTGATAGAGGCTTATTTTTAACTTCTGCTTCTTTCAGCAGATTAATGGTAGCACCAAAAAAAATATGATTGAGATTTAAAAGCAGGTGGAAAAACTCACACTTCTGATTAAAAGGGGAACTGCTTCTAATCCTGTACTTTCCACTCTGCTTGAGTATACTCTATATAGGGGGAAAAAAACACACCCTGTCCCTTCTAAAGTATTTAGATTTAAAAAAAAAAAAGTTGTGACTTACCATTAAAATTTACAGCCCGAATATAACCGAGTAGTTCTTTCCCATCAATGGTACTCATTCGTGGGCAAAGGCCAATGTATCCAGGGCAGAGATCTTTGTGCATATTGTGCAGGGCGTAAGCCATGGAATACACAGCATCAATTACAAACTGGACCTTTCCTTCCTGTTCGTAAGATGAATCCCGAGCAATTCGCTCCAGGCCTGTGAAAGAAAAGGGAAACCATCAACTGGGGTTAGATTTCACTAAAAATTTGGCATGAGGGCTAAGATTTTCATCATTGGAGGCACACAGAAATGAGACAAAACTATTTGATTTTACTCCTGATTATTTTAGTCCTATACTTACTGAGTCAGGTTTTTAAACTGGGTATTGAATTTTTTATTGTGAAAGAACAGAAACTATTTTATTAGCAACAAAATGATATAAAGTAAATAAAAGACATATAGTTTCATTATCTTCATTTCTACCTTATGAGCTCTATTATACTGTACATGCTGGTAATTACCTAGCATTTTGGTAGTGCGTTGATCTTTTAAGTAAAACGTGTACACTGTTGTTCTTCTCATCCACCTTAGCTCCAACGGCATCACTTAATAAGTGGCCCAAAGTAAGATCTCCCCCTCCATCCCACGTCTGTCCTTGTTTAGAATGTGCTCTGTTTGGGAGCTCTTTTTGTAAATATTAAACGACAGTATTTCCTTAAATGAACTGCTTATCTTTAGAAGAATCATTCAATTTATTTTCTTCTTGAACTCAACTTTTTACTTGTTTCTATTGTTTAATTTTTTCCAGCTTATTGATATATAATTGACATATAACACTGTGTAAGTTTAATACAACACGATGATTTAATACACATACATATTGTGAAATGATTACTGCCATAAGGTTAGTTAACATATCCACCACCTCACATAGTTGCCTTTTTTATTCCTTGTGGTGAGAACTTTTAAGATCCAATTGCTTAGAAACTTTCAAGTATACAACACTGTGTTGTTACCTATAGTCATCTTGCTGTACATTAGATAAAAGATGTAGAACTCTCAAAATGAATGTCATTCAGAATAATTGTACCTGTTTTTAGGTATATTTAGGGCTGAGAACTGGCATTGGAGATTACCTTTAGCTTGGCCTTTATCATTTAACATGTAACAGAAACATAGAATTAAAAATGGGAGATAAAATTGATGTTAAAAGTTAGATGGTGTATAATTAGTTATAATCCAACATTCTCATTTTGAGGATGAGGAAACTCAGTTTGTGGAGGTGAAATTCACTTAGGACACACAATGCAGACACAGGAACCACTGCCAGGTCTCAGATATTGAAATCCAATATTCTCTCAATCTCCAGGAAAATGGGGTAGATGGCAAGAATGTTGGACATGCAAGGAAAAAAAACGACAGATAGGACATTGAGGACTTACTAAGGAGATCGAAAAGGATCTATCATTTCCACATTCCCACAAACTTTATACATCTGGTACCACTGGGAGAGACCAAAAGCAAGCACTTTAAATCTTCCCATAAATGTCAGTTAGTAAACTTTAATAAAAGTCTTTAAGTTCAACAAATATTTCCTTTCTTCACAAAAATGCATATTTCCTCTAAATTTAGAGATGTGAATTAAGATGGTTGTCTTATATTTGGGTTTTTACACTCTGACAAAACCAGTGACTTTCTTCTAGACAAATGTAGTGGTCAATTCATTCATTTTCATTAATCAGATCATTGAACCTTTTTTCCTCTGGTCTCAATCACTTGTTCCGCTCAGACCCTTTAAATGCTGTTTGTTGGTGCTCTACTCCCTGCAGTCTTCTGTGATGCTAAATTCTGCTCCTCCCTTTTCAACACACCTTTTCAGACTTTTTTGATGACTCAACGTTCCATTCCCCAAGATTGAGTCCTCTTTTATTTTTCCCAACCTCAGAATCCATTCATTCTCAACTATTACTATTGGTAGGGTCTAGAAATAGAAACTGGAATCCAAAATTTTAATTATAGAGTCCAAAACATTAGATCAACTTATAGCATCAATTTAATTCATTGTGGAATCTAGCTTTCTGGACTTTACTGTCACCTAACTTCCAACCCACATTTCCAATTGCATGCCATATTTCTATTTAGTCTCCTTCCATATCAAACTCATAAGATCCAAAACCAGGCTATCATTGTAGGGAATTACATTATTATTTTCTTAAAACCTCCTATTGAGGATTTGGCAGGCTTAGGAACACAAAGAGAGAAGGCATTTCTAACAAAGAACCTCTTTGAGGTGCCAAAAGGTATACTGTCTCTTTCAACCTGCCTTAGTTGAGTGATCTAAGCTAAGATCCATGCGGATATGGGGATCCTAGGACAGTACTGTGTATGTGCAGAACATCACCAAGTAACCTATGGAAGCAGCACTTTCAGCTTTCCATAGTTTTAACCACAAAATAGACAATTCATAAATAAATACTGATGAGTGGTCGCAGAAACCAACATTCAGTTATATCTTTAAAGACCTTATCTGGTGACAAATGGCTCTGGTTAGTCCAGGACTGAGGAGTTTTTCAGGATGTAGGATCACAACCTGGACAGTCCTGGGCAGACCAGCATGGTTTCTTATGAACAAGGAGGCAAATGGTGAGGGAAACTTGATGATAAAAGACTGAAATAACTACACTGAGGGTAGGTCCCTAGGTCTATATGGAGAGATCCTTGTGTTTCATTTATTTTGCATCACTGAACTTGATAACTGAAAAGGAAGACTAGGCATCCCAGAGCAGTTGTTCCCATCTTAGTTATCTTCTTAAGTACAGATTCTGCAGTGCCATCCAGACTTAATGAATCAGAATCTTCCAACTTGAGGACATGAATACTCTGTAATTTCAAAACAGAGATATCTAACTGTCTTAGATATCTGTCTTAGATAGATACTGTCTTAGATAGAACTGTCATAGATATCTAACTGTCTTAGTCAGTTTAGGCCACTATAACAAAGTGCCACAGACTGGGTGGCAGGAATTTATTTCTCAGAGCTCTGAGTCTGGACTTCCAGGCTCAGGATGCCAGCATGGACAGGTTCTGGTGAAGGCTCTCTTCTGGGTTGCAGGTGGCTGTTTTCTTACATCCTCAATATGGCAGAACGCAGAGAGGAAGCAAGCTCTCTTATGACTCTTAGAAGGGCACTAATCTCATTCATGAGGGCTCTACCCTCAAGACAGTATCTGATCCTAATGACCTCCCAAAGGCCCCACCTCTAATACCATCATATTAGGGAGTAGGGTTTCAACATAGGAATATGGTGGTGGGGGGGAACACAAGCATTCAATCTATAGCACTCATATTCCAGGTTATGTTGATCGTATTGCTGCTCTGTAAACTCTTCTGCAGCATGCTCACGTGCACACACACACACACACACACACACACACACACACACACACACTTTAAAGAAAAAAGAGGAATTCCATGTCTCCATTACTAAAGGAGTATGGTCAGCAGGCATAGGACTGGCAGAAAATGGCAAAGCCAAATTGATTCAAAGAAAGTAATGACCATGAGAACTTAAGGCATTTGGAAATTTTCCACAATCCATGGGATATATGGACAAGCTAGATGTGTATGAATATTTTATATTTTTAAATTTACTCTATCCCCAAATGTTCTGAATTAGACATACTAGGATTTTATTTTAATGCTACTGCAACCTCCTAGAAGTCTGTAAGATATTTCTGACCATTCAATAACTGAGATAAAGTTATATACAACAATTTCCTGATATACTTTTAATATAGATACCCCAACTTAATAGACATACTCTTCCTTGGATTCCTCCCCAATATTTTTCCACCTTCATGTATAATGGATTTATATTAATTCTGAAACACCACACCATCTTATTAAAGGAAAATATGTAAATTTTCACTAGTCAAACTATTTATTTCCTTGCTAGTTCTAAACTACAATTAGTTTGAGTAAAGGTTAAATATATACAACTTTGTTTTCTTTTAAAGTAAAAGTTCATAAGGCTCTCTAGTAACTATTGCCACACAAGTCAATGGACACTATAAGACATTTTTCATAAATCAATGTATGTACGTGGTGACAAACTAAAAGACTGATCACTATTACCATTTCTAAATTTAAAAGGAAATTATCTGATTTCTTTTCAGGCTGTTTAGACAAGGTATTTTTCTATTTCCTAAAACTTCAAACATAATGACACTTAAGATTTTACAGGATCTAGAGTTTGCCCCTCACTTCCTGTATCTGCTTCCCTTGATCATCTAAGAGAATAATTTAGGAAGCTGACAGTGAATCATCAACTTAATTGCCTGTAAAATTTCATTATGCTATCGTTTCTAAAGTTAGCCTTACTGTATTGCTACAAAGTGCTAAACATTGTTAAAGCCTGTATGTCAGCCATCCATTTAAAACACTGATTGTAAAGTTGTGATGTGTTTTAGTGCATAGCTTAAAATTAACAACATATAGCTAAGAGTTTGTGTGGTAGGAGACGAAGTCAGCCTCATAAATCTTATAGCAAGATTGTTTTATGTTTTCATTAATGAAATCTAAAACCCTGACAGCATCTCTGTCCCTGGAACACACAGTAAATTCTTATTGGTCCGAGCAATACCACATGGACCTCCGTTAAGGTCTTCTGCACATCAGGGTGTATCTTTTTTGGTTTTGTTCCTTCTTAGCGAAAAGCAAATCTACTCAAGTTTGCAAAGTGCTGTATATTTTATAATGTGAGTTTCTAAGATGAACCTGACATGAATTTTAAATTCTTTGACTGACACATAGTTTTTGAGCTTTGCTTTCTAAGAATTTCTCATTTCTCAGAAGATAGCTTAGTTTTGTAAACTGAGATACTAGGGGCTATTTTCCTTTTCCTGAAATTATTATAAAACTCATAATGTTACTGCAGGGATGATCTAAAAAAAACAGTGGTCAATTAAGTGGGAAAAAAATGTAAGTCAAATTAGTCCTTTTATTCCCAGGAAAGCAAACATCCAATTGGTTGAATTTTTTACTACAGTCTTACCAGGTAGTAGAAATAATCCCACACTCTAAATTTGTAGGTTAAAAATGACTTCTTTATTTAGCTCCTCCCTGACTTTTTCTTAAGTATGTAGCAAGTATTTTAAATAATTCAATCATTTTCTTGCAGTTGCTGTGAGGAGGATGGTAAGAGGGAAGGAGAGAATTTGTCAGTTGCTATGAATAAACACATTTACGCATACAGGACCAAATAGAAAAGTCATTCTGAATTCCACAAAAACTCCATCTGCCTTACTCCTTGATACACCAGAGATGAGACTGTCACACCCTGCATTGAGCTTTCCCGATACCGCATATGTATGTAGTGACGCAGAGAGGGTAAAATTCTTACACGCTTGAGAATGATGCCAAGAACTGCTCTTCACACTAAAAAGTAATCGCTATCAGGTTAGCAAACGTAAGTCATCTTATACTGAATTTAAACTGGTTTGGGTTCAAGGACACAGTAGAGGGAGGATGGAAAAGAAAGATTAGCGTGTTCAGTAATTCAGGAATATCTCCTAGGCACTAGGATATGCAAAGGAAATGTGTGCACCTCCCAAACCGCAGAGGGATGAAAACATGGGCCCTGTAAGGCAGAAGGACAGACTGAGTAAAGGAGGCTGCCGGCACGGGAGAAGAGGACGGGCCAGTCAGACAGACGTGCATTCAAATCCCAGTTGCACAACTCAACAGGCCCGGGACACTTTCCTGAACCTCACCAAGCCTAGTTCTTCAACTGGAAAGGTTGCCCGCAGGGACTTCCAAGACAGGGTCCCCATCTCTCCAGCCTCAACTGCTGGTAGCACCCTACCTCTCTCTTCTCCACTTTCAGGTCCTTGAATATAACCTGAGATCTTCAAACCACGGGACTTCACTTAGATGTTCACTCTGTACCTTTCTTCACTGCTTCCCAGAGGTCTCCTTCTCAACCTCCAAGCTTCAAGTAAGATGTCAACTCAAATTCGGCTGCAGTAGTGATAGTTAATCATTTTATTTTCGATTTAACAGCTCAGATCAAGTCAAAGAGCATATTAAATGCTAGGTTTAAGTACTAAATATTGTTTGGTTGGAAACAGAGAGCCAATACTGGTATTTAAAATTATTTCTGGGAATTATGTGTAAAGTAAATTGAAACAAACATAAGTTGAAGGTAGAGATACAGGTTGGGAGGCAGGGCAGCAATAGGTTGAAACAGTGGAAAAGAAAAAGAATGACAGAAAATATATTTCAGATGTCAAATTAACAGTCTTTGGATACCTAATTAAATATGAGAGTAGGAGTTGGAGGCAATCAACAACTCAGCAGTTTTGAGGATAGGTAGTAGAATATTGGCACCACTAACAGAATTTGGAAAATCAGGTGAACAGGAAGCCTCCATTTATGGCAGTTAAAAAGACTGATTTTTAAGATTCTATAGTATTGTATCCTCTAACAAAATATGAACTTTATATAAATTTGTTGAGTTATTTAAAGAATAAAGGTCCAAATGTTTAGAGTAATCATATAACAGTGATATGGTTGATTATTTATTTATAACACTGCAATAATTTATGCCACCTTGGAGTGAAATACCTTATGCGGTACTGCCTTAAGACCAGTGGTTTGAGAATTCAAAGACCTACGTTCCAGTTCTAACACGGTGACCAACTGAATTTTGTCCTTGGTCAAGTCATGATCTCTCTGGCATTTATTTACTTCTCAGTAGAAGTTAGAGGACTGAACACGATGATCAATCAGGGTCCCTTCAGTTCTAAAATTCTAGATTCTAGGGCAGCTTCTTTTATTTCTGTTTCCTTCTTACACTAAGATCACTTGAAGATTGCATTAGGGTGTGACTGAACAAATACCACTAAACTCAATTCTCCAAAATAGCTAGGACTATCCAGTAACCAAGACCTGGAAATTCTGCACTAAAAACAACAAAAAAAGAAAACAAAAACCAAATGTCAGCCTGGATTTTTCCTCTTGAATTCTCAGACTGATTAACTGCGTCACTACATTTTCATTATTCTTAGACTTGAGCTATATATCGAATCTGGTTCCTCACAAAGGAGAAATGTTTTTCATTTATCTTTTTATTTTTATCCAATGGTTAAAAGAATCATTTATGGAAAATCAATTATGAAAACATGAAAGGGAAGAGGGAGGACACAAATAATTAAAATGGGCAGGACTCTTCACAGATAGCTTCTCTTTGATCGTAAATTATTATTACTCCTTTCATCTTTTTTTTTTTTTAAAGATAACGGAACTAAGACTCAAAAAGTTGAATCATTTACCAAATATCACACAGTTATGGCAGAAACAGTCAAGTCAAGCCTGACCCCAAACCTCTGCCATTTACTGCTTCACTTCCTCTCCTCCTGAAGTTTTCTTTGATTCTTCCAGCTCGGGCTTAACTTTCACTTCTTCGAACTCCTGTTTAACGTTCAGTCATTGTATCCATGATTTGTTTGTCTCCTAGTTAAGTATAAAGATTGTGTGTTTGTGTGTGTGTGTGTGTGTGTGTGAGTGTGTGTGTGTGTGTGAAACTTTAAAGAGGGCAGTGGAGCAGGGATTAAAGAATATTATAAAATAATACATATTTTTACAAAAATAGTAACTAATAAATACTAACAAATATTAACAAATGACAATATCTACATTGAAATGCTAAAAGGGGGGGAATACATTTCTATAACATTTTGAGCATTTTCCTGAACTACAGAGAAAATTTTTGTTTGTGAATTTCAACCACACACCTGAGATAAAATTGGCATAAAATGGCTGAAACTCATAAGCAAGATGATTGGATATTTGTAGTGAAATCCAAGCTAATAAGGCCTATAACTTTATATTTATAAAAATTAAAAAGGGTATTTTAGCATTGGAGAGTGAGAGTGTGTGTATATTTATATGTCTAGAGGATTTCTATAGGAAAATAACGTCAAGCTCAAAAGAGAATTCGACACCTAAGGTCCTGATTCATAGATTCTATAGTAGGCTTTCTCAAGGACCTGTAAATACATGTATTAGACTAACCAACTAGCTTGAGCCTTGGTTTTACCTATTTACACAGAACAGAGAAAATGAGAAGGGTCCTCCCGCTGAAAATCACCTGCTCTCCATCTTCTTCTGTAATTTAAATGTAGTCCCAAGAACTGAAGGCTCTTGGCTGCCTGAGGACACGTCAGGAGACACTTGTAAATCAACCAGTGAAGAGTGTTACAGTAGCCCACAATAACTTCTCTCCTTTGTGCCTGACAGGAAATGGAAAATGCTCCCGGCAGGTGCCAGGCGTCCCCTTCAGGAGTTACATTTTCCATGCAATGTCCTAGGGCTTTTAAAACACTGAAAAACCTAAGGTAAGTGGCAAATAAGATTAAGAGTGTATCTTCAGGCAAAACTACCAGTTTAAAAGAAAGATGTTCAGAAGAGAAAGTCATTTCATAGGTATATCCCTAGGTCCCCAAAGAAAACGCAGTTGATTAAATTCAAACAGTTGCATTTTTCTACATAACCATCTTAGATCATACACATTAGAGACAAATTTTGATAGAGAATAGTGCGTAAAACTCTTAATAGTAGAGTTCATAGTTAAGAGAACAGCTTTTCTCTTTAAAGCATATTAAAGTTCCTCCATTGAAGGAGGATTCAAATTTTCCCTTCATAATTCCCCCTTCAGTGGGTAGGATTTCTAATGCCCCACCTTCCATTCCAAAATATGTTATACTTGTCATTGCAGACCCTATGATATGGCTTAGGATTTGCCTTAAAAAATTTTTTTTTCCAGTTACAGAAGTAAATCACAGCCTTTGTAGAAATGTGAGGGGAAAAGTATTGGGTTGGCCAACAAGTTCCTTTGTTTTTTCCCTAAGATGGCTCTCTAGTAGTGCTTAGTTGTCTTTAACTTCATTCGAAACAATTTTGTTAGATTGTGACAGCTGCCACATCAGCGTGCATTTAAAAAAAAAACCTTATCAAAATTGGTGAATTTTTGTGTAGCCATTTTAATATTGAAAATGGAAGAAAAAAGAAATGTTTTCGGCATATTATGCTTTATTATTTCAAGGAAGGTAAAAATGCAACCGATCCATCCAAAAGACGTAATTTTTTTTTTAACGCCAGATACAGGCTTTTTGGTTAAAACCTTGCTTTTTACATTGCTTTAAGTATAAATAGTAATCTTGGAGTGGCTTCAGTTCATCATTTGGGCGGCTCATTCTTCCACAGAGGAAAAAGAAATTATATTGGTTTCCTCAGCCTTCCTTCATCCTGTAATATTTTCATCCCATGTTTGCCTTGTCTCACTCAAAAAAAGGTTTCTAATGTCAAAAAAAAAAAAAAAAAAAAAAACCACCGAAACTCAACAAAAGATTTGTGCAGTGTACGGAGAAGGTGCTATGACTGATCGAACATGTCAAAAGTGGTTTGCAAAGTTTTGTGCTGGACATTTGTCGCTGGACGATGCTCCACAATGTCAGGTAGACCAGTTGAAGTGGAAGCGATCAAATAGAGACATTAATTGAGAACAATCAACATTATACCACGCAGGAGATAGCCGATATACTCAAAATATCCAAATCAAGCACTGAAAATCATTTGCACCAGCTTGGTTATATTCATGTCGTTGATGTTTGGGTTCAACATAAGTTAATTGAAAAAAACCTTCTTGACCGTATTTCTGCATGCGATTCTCTACTTAAACATAATGAAAACACTCCGTTTTTGAAACAGATTTTGACGGGCGATGAAAAGTGGATACTGCACAATAATGTGGAACTTAAGAGATCGTGGGGCAAGTGAAATGAACCACCACCAACCAAACCAAAGGCCGGTCTTCATCCGAAGAAGGTGATGCTGTGTGTATGGTGGGATTGGAAGGGAGTCCTCTATTAGGAGCTCCTTCCGGAAAACCAAACGGTTAATTCCAAGTACTGCTCCCAATGAGACCAACTAAAAGCAGCACTGGATGAAAACTGTACAGCATTAGTCAACAGAAAACGCATAATCTTCCATCAGGATAAAGCAAGACCGCACGTTTCTTTGATGACCAGGCAAAAAACTGTTACAGCTTGGTTGGGAAGTTCTGACTCATCTGCTGTAATCACCAGACATTGCACCTTCAGATTTCCATTTATTTCAGTCTTTATAAAATTCCCTTAATGGAAAAAATTTCAATTCCCTGGAAGACTGTAAAAGGCACCTGGAACAGTTCTTTGCTCAAAAAGATAAAAAGTTTTGGGAAGATGGAATTATGAAGTTGCCTGAAAAATGGCAGAAGGTATTGGAACAAAAGAGTGAATATATTGTTCAATAAAGTTCTTGGTGAAAATGAAAAATGTGTCTTTTATTTTTACTTAAAAGCCAAAGGAACTTTTTGGCCAACCCAATATAAAGAAGAAAATAGAGAATATCTATTGGCCCACTGTGTTAACCACTACTTGCACGCTGGTCTATTGCCTTACAGCATTTCTTTCCCTCTTTATTTATAAAAATTAAGATAACTCTGTATATACTTTTAAAATATACAATATTCACTTCACCTATAGTGAGAATTTCCCCGTATTGTAGGAAAGCATGGTTTTTATAGCACTTGTATTATATATAGCTCACTTAATGGACTCAGGATTTTGCATTTAACTCCTGATACCCAACATGATATTTGGTGCAAGGTAGGGATCTAACTTTATGCTTTCTAAATTGTGAACCTATTCTCCCAGACTACTGAATGAACGTTCTTTTCCCCATTAATTTACATAAAGTCACTTTTAACACGTATCAGACGCATACATTATTAGATATATAAATGTGAAATTTCTGCTCTAGTCTGCTTGTCTCTTAACATGCCAATACTCCATTTTTCACAAATATTGTAATTCTATAGGTTGTACCATCTGTTCACACAAGTTCTATCCGTACTCTTATTTTTTAAAATTCTTGATTATTCTCACAAATAAACTTTAGAATTATTTAAACTAGTTTCAGAAATTGAAGCTTTTATTAGAATTGCATCAATTTTTAAAGTTAGTGGCAGAAGACTTGACATAGCTACAATATTCAGTGTTCCCATCTGGAGACATAGGATCTCCACTTATTCCAATCTTCTTTTGGAATCCTCAGAAATATATGTCACTTGCTCATTTCTTTTTAAGTAATACCTCAATATTTTGTGTTTTCAAGCTTTATAAAATAGAATTTTTTCATTCGATTTTTAATTGGTTATTCATGGTATACTTCCTAAATCTCAATTCACTTTTAATGCTCAACATTTTCTTCTCCCCTTATTTAAACTCTATGCATTCAAGAAGGCCCAGATTAAGTCCTCTGTCTTCTACAAAACAAGAAAAATGCAAAAAAGCACGGGCTCTGAGATCAGACAGATGAAAATTTGAGACCCTGCCTCTGCGTCTCTTATTCTTTACTCAGAAAATGGGAATTTATACCTATGTTGCATAGTTGTTTTGAGCATTGAAATAATGTAGAGCATCTGTGCATTACATAGTGAATAAATGGACACCATTATTTGTTATGTAGGGCTATAAAATATTTAACCTTCTATAACGTGCAACACTTTTCCAATTACACAAACAGAAGAGATCACAATATAAACCCAGGATATATGTTCACGTACTCATTCAATAAGCATGATAAAGGCAATGTACTTCAATGATTAGGAACAACCACCCTGCAGCCAATCTGCCTGGGTTCAAATCTCAGCACCACCATTTACTATTTATGGGACTTTGATTAAGTCCCCTAATATCTCATGCCTCAGTTTCCTCATCCATAAAATGAGGATAATAATAGTATCTCACCCCACTGGGGTTGTCATAATTAAATGAGTTAATATATATAAGGCAGAAGTCTGTTGAAATAGGAATATATAAGGGGATGTTGCTATTATCTTCTTTATTATCTATCATCATTCATCATTGTATGATATATTAAGCACTGAGCTGGATACAATGGCAAACCAAAACTCACCTAGTCCCCGATGTCATGGAATGACACTAGGACTAAGATCTAAAGGATAAACAGGAGTGAATTAGGTGAGAAAGGGAAGCAGGGGAAGCACAAAAGGCAGGGTGACAGTAATAGCGAAGGTCCAGTGATAGAAGAGACCTATAACTTGCAATTAATAAAAGAGGAATGCTCACGCTAAAGCAACCCTAAAAATCATCCTATCTAATGTTTTTCAACTTCATGACATGACCTATTACTGGTTCTTCAAATCAATGTAGTAAGTCACAAACAGCATATCTTTAAAATAAAGAAAACAGATAGAAATCAAGTGCATCACATATAGGAACAGGATGAATTATTTTTTGAAACTTTTGTTTCACTTGCAAGGCATGTGTCTACCGGGTTGCCATATACAACAAATTATTAATCTGCAGTGAAGTCAAAAAAAATTGAAACTCACTGACCTAGTCCAATCTTCTTATTTTACAAATGGTGAAACTAGGGTAGAGGAACACTGAGTGATTTTTCCAGGTCTGACAGCTCATGAAGAGGCAGAGCCAGGGACAGAACCTTAACCATCTAATTCCATGACTCTTCCCTTTATATCATGTTTCCTCTTTCCAGCTTCATGTTCTCTCCCTTTGTAATTGAGTTCCATTGAGGATAAGTAAAACTTGAGGGAATCACTAAATGAGTTGGCCCGTGCGGAACTAAAAGCCTTGAAAGAATTAGTTAAATGAATTATGGGAGGAAATGAATAACAAGAAGGTGTGAGTTATGGTAAGGCTCTCTCTCACGCCAACTTAATAGGAGTATCAGTGGAAACCAATAACATTCAGAGAACCATGTCTTTTGGTTGAAAATGCCAAAAATATAAAAGCAAAGGATTTTATAACAGAAACTTAAAATTAAAAAAAAAAAAGAAAATCTGAAGTACTTTGAGGATAATATGCATACCCTTAAAATGGAAATTTTAGGGTATCTTTCTGTGGTACTGGACCACCCAGATGCAAAAGGAAAACAATCGTTGCCTCTGTACAATGTGGTCCATCCTCTGGGTGACTAACTGGGTTTTTCACTTCTCTTCCCAGCTTTAGGGGTCAGAGCACAGGCGTAGGTATAATGCCAGTGGCTGATTAAAACAGGTCGCAATCTGTCTGGGAGAGTTTCTATGCCATCCTTCACTGGGACAGGGACCAGACAAGATGACCTCTCATGTTGCCTTCCAATTAATTCAATCAGCCTCTGCTTCCATCAGACACCTTCAGGGATGCAAACCATCCACTCATTCCAAGTCCTCACCAGGAATCAGTAAACACAGACGCTGCAGACTGTGTTTAATGAATAACCAGGATTCATCTTTCAGTCATCATCCTTGATTTACAGCCTGCTTCTAAATATTATTTTCCCTTCCAATAATCTAAAACCTCATGAAGGACGGTGGCCGGATCTGCCTCCTCTGAACACCCACTGGGCATAGTATGGTGCCTAAATACGTCTTGGGTGAGTATCGATGTTTGTTAAAACAACTCACATCAAGTTTCTTTTTAAAGAAGGGTTTACACCAATAACATAATCCCAATTAGCTGTGCGTAAAGCGTCCATCCCCTTTGCTTTAATATTCTATGAAGTGCCACTCTAGGAAACTATTATGGGATATAATAAAGTACAACTGGGAAGGCTCTTGTCAAATAAACTAAAGTTATGCCTTTTATTTTTATGTTCAAGTAAATGTACACAAAAGATGGAATCGGTAGGGGTGTTTTGTTTCTCTCCACTCGGACTGGCAGGATAATTTCCATAATAGAGTCAACAGAATGTCTGAGACTAACTGCATTAGACAGTGTTGAAACAACAGATCCAAGATGAGGTAAGTGTTCATTTCAACCCCCTCATAATACGCCTGTGGCTGTATTTCTTCCCTTCCTAAACAATCAATAAAACATCAGTATTCATTAAGCCGAACTTATACACACAGTTGCCCAAGATCAAAAATTGTGGCTTTTGACTAGGAATTTACAACAGAAAGTAGATTTGACATCTTTAAAAAAAAAAAAATCTTACTAGTATAAACTGGGATTTCCTCCAACATTACATATAAACTAAATTATAGTGCACGATTTAGTGTGACTCTTACATGGACCTAGTAAACTTTCCAAGACAAAGGTGGAATTCTGGCCCTATAACCACCAAGGGTCTGTTCCGGCAACCACCTCTGATTTCAACTGGAAAGATGGAGCCTGACCAGTTGGAATCTCCCATTAATTACCCCTGTATGCGAATGCGAAAAAAAAAATTGAAAATATTTTCATCTTTAAAGTTTCAATGCATGCAAATGCAAAAAAGAATTGAAAATATTTTCATCTTTAAACTTTCATCATACGCTTTAAATACCAAAACACATTTTGTAAGAAAATTATAAATAGAAATTTGATATATTTAGAACCAATGTGAAAATCATAGCCTGAGATGCACTTTAAATTTATTTCTAACAAATCTGCTTTTTGGAGTCTGTTCTCAGTGGTTTATTTTTACTCCCCAAATTATGTTACTAGCATCAAGGACTTGAGTAGAAAACAGGGAGATATGATAAAGGAAACATGTAGACATAATGGCTCAAGTGTACAAATTTTCATAAACAGCCTTCTTTTTAGAAGCTAAGGGGAAGAAATAAGATTTACTGGGATCTACTGTGAGCCAACATCCATACTAGACAAGTCGCATGTGTTCTTACATAATCCCTGTAATAACTCCATGAAGCAGGTTTTATTATTCTTCCCATTTTTTTAGATGAGGATACGGAGTCTCAGACAGGTTAAAAATCTGCCTGTTATCACACGCATAGTAAGCTGTAAAGCCAAGACTCCAAACTGTGTCTATTCAAACTGTCTTGTTTTTTCCTTATAACTCAAGTCTAAACAGTAAAGAATGTGCCCAGGTACAGCAAATGGATTTAGATTAAGATACAAACCTGCTACCAGGCCCTTGAATAGACCTGTCTCACTTGCACTCTAAGTACCTGGTAAACATTTGGCCTTTGACTTCCTATGACAGTCTTGTGTGTTCAGCTTCTGTATGAGAAGCAATTTTTAATATATGAGTTTCTTTTTTCAAAAAATTTTTATTTGATTTATTTAAACTAAACAAAAAACTCACCCGTTTTCCCATCTGCCACCCCTTGCCTTTTGCAATCACCAATCTGTTCTCTATATGTGACCTTAGTTTGTTGTTGTTGCTGTTTTGATTCCACATTTAAGAGAGATCATAACAGTATTTGCCTTTCTCTGTCTGACTTATTTCACTTAGCACAGTGCCCTTAAGGTCCATCCATGCTGTCCCAAGCAGCAACATGTTACCTCTTTTTATGGCTGAATAATATTCTATAATCACTTTATCCATTTATCCATAGATGGACACTTAGATTGTTTCCATTTCTTGGCTATTGTAAATAATGCTGCAATAAACAAGGGGCTGCATATATCTTTTCAAATTACTGTTTTCGTTTCCTCTGGATAAATACCCAGGAATGGACGTGATAGATCATATGGTATTTCTGTTTTTAATTTTGAGGGGAGGCTCCATACTGTTTTCCATTGTGGTTGTACCTATTTACATTCCCACCAACAGTGCACAAGGATTCCCTTTTCTCCACATCCTCACCAACACTTGTTATTGCTTGTCTTTTTGACAATACCCATTCTAACAGGTGTGAAGTATTATCTCGTTGTGTTTGATTTGCATTTCCCTGATTAATGATGTTAAGCATCTTTTCACACACCTGTCGGCTATCTGTATGTCTTCTTTGGAAAAATGTCTATTCATATCTGCTCATTTTTTAATCAGACTTTTTTTTAGTATTGAGTTGTATGAGTTCTTTATATATTTTGGATATTAGCCCTTTAACAGATATATAATTTGCAATTATTTCCTCCTATTCAGTAGGTTGCCTTTTCATTTTATTGATGCTTTCCTTTGCTGTGCAGAAGGTTTTTAGTTTGATGTAGTCCCACTTATTTACTTTTGCTTTTGTTGCTTTTGCTTTTGGTGTCAGATTCAAAACACCATTGCCAAAACCTATCTCAAGGAGTTTACTGCTGATGTTATTTTCTAGAAGTTTCATGGTTTCAGGTCTTATGTTCAAGTCTTTAATCCATTTTGAGTTAATTTTTGTTTGTGCTGTAAGATAGTGGTCCAGTTTCATTCTTTTGCATTTTGCAATTTTCCCAGCACCAAGAGACTGTCCTTTCCCCATTGTATATTCTTGGCTCCTTTGTCATAAATTAATTGACCATATATGCATGGATTTATTTCTGCTCACTAATGAGGTTTCTGATAGTTTTTCAATAAATGATTTTAGGAATAAGACAGACTCGGGTATGGAAGCCATCTGGTAAACCACCCTCTTTCAAAGCCAAGGCTCTTAAAAGAGTATTTATGCTCCCACTTCCTCATTTCCATTCACATCTTGACTCCTGCAAGTTGTCTCTCAGCCCAACCACACATCAAGGCTATCTGGGCAGAGACCGTTAGTTGTACCTCAATACTAGCTCACCACTTTTTCCATAGTATTAGAACTCATGATTTTTATCAGGGCACAGAGTTGACCAGAATAAAGACATGGACATCTGCCCTTTGTCCCTATCATTTTTCAAACTTTCCTCCATCCTGACACCTGAAAGGCAAATGTTATAATGGGAACTCCACCAGCCATCTGGAACCAGGAGGAATTAGAGCCACATCCTAGAGATGGCAGAGTAGCAAACTAGAAGCATTAGGTCCTCGAGTCCTGAGTAAAGCCGAGCCATTGCACCATTCCTGGACTGCCTCCTCCACATTTTACCAGACAGAAAAATAAAACTCTGGCCTCTTTAAACCAGTGTTATTTTCCCTGTCTGTTACTTATAGCTGGATATAATCCTAAATAATAAACACCCGTTGTCTCTTTGTGTCTAAACCCAAGGACAGTTTACCACATTTTGACTTTTAATTGTACCTGTCTTTTTACGAGGTAGCACGGAACAGTAGGAAAAATACAAAATTTATAATAAAAATTCCTCTACTTACTAGCTCTGTGATCTATGGCAAATGACTTAACCTCTCTTGGTCTCAGTGTCTTTATTGGTGAATGGGGGAAAATGACCACGTACCTCAAAGTGTTGTTACAAGTAGTCAATCAAATGGAAGCTACGATTTCTTGTGTCCTTTTTCACAGGGTGTAAGGACTTTAGAATTATAAATTTTATACCTTTAAGTTTAAAGTACCCTTCAACCGAAGTACCCCTTTTCTAGTTTTACGTACCACTGAATTAATGGACATTCTGGTTTTTTTCAGATAAGTCAATTGTTTATAAAATAAACAAGGAAAAAGAAATCTGTTCAAGGCACTCTCCTTTTTGTTGCTTCTAAAATCATCTCTGTATCCTATCTTATTTTAAGATAGTGTCACTAATGGTCCACAAAGGCAGGGACCATGTTTATTTTCATGTCATTTTACTTCCATGCACATGGTAACATCTCAGTAAATGTACCCTATTTCCCATCCTGCCATGCTAGTAATCCCAGTATCAAAGGGTCCTTTCTTCTGCCACATAATGAAAAGTTATGAACAGATTTACGCCCTACCTCTACTGGCTATCTCTTGTGGCAACCTCTTATCCTTTACTTTCTAAGTACAATCCTATAGCCAATTATGTTCTACCCCACATTCTTATGGCTTAATAATAAATATGATAAGTAAAACAGACTCAAAGGCTCTCTAGTTATTATAATTAGCATGTATAGACTTTCTGTCGATCAACTGGATGTGTTGGTCTAATTGAGCAAAAATCAGATTAATGTGACAAAGTGTTTGTGAACTGCATGACTGTTTCTTTGTTTTGTTTTGTTTTTGTTTTGTGGTACGCGGGCCTCTCACTGCTGCGGCCCCTCCTGCTGCGGAGCACAGGCTCCGGACGCGCAGGCTCAGCGGCCATGGCTCACGGGCCCAGCCGCTCCGCTGCACGTGGGATCCTCCCGGACCGGGGCACGGACCCGCGTCCCCTGCATCGGCAGGCGGACTCTCAACCACTGCGCCACCAGGGGAGCCCTGCATGACTGTTTTAAACTCTTTCTCAGTTAAGTTCACAGATGGAGTAATTGTAAATCCTTCTCAATTTGCAAATGCTGTTTTGCTCACAATATTGGCTCTCTTCTGCCCCCACAGTTAGGGGCTATGTCTAACCAAGTTATGAGGGAGACTAAGTTCATTTTCAATTCCTCTTGCTTCTGTAGTTCTTAATCATGTTTCTCCTTTAAATAGCCATGCTCCTGTCCCTTCATCCCTACCACAAGTGCCTGATACCAGCAAGATAAACTGATTCACAAAGAGATATCAATGGCTAATAATGTTCAAGGTGTCACCACCCCGAGTATATTCTGTTAACATGCCTTCACTTCTGGAATGTATGTTATCAGCATGTTGTGTGTAGGAAAGAATAGCCAATTTAGATGGCCATTTATTTCAACTACTATCCCAGGAATGATCCTCCTCCCAGATTTCCAGGAGTCAACAAAAAGAGGGGAGGAAGTAATAATAACTTCAGCCAAATCCTACAGTATTCCTTTTTTATTGGATACTAGTCAACTGAAATTAAATATGTAAACACATTTAGCTTTAAGAAACATTACCTTTGCATACTTTGTTAATAAAAATTCTACCTTTCTTCAAAGGTAAAAATTCACTCTTAAAAAACACAGAAAAGGGCTTCCCTGGTGGCGCAGTGGTTGAGAGTCTGCCTGCCGATGCAGGGGACGCGGGTTCGTGCCCCGGTTTGGGAGGATCACACATGCCGCGGAGCGGCTGGGCCCGTGAGCCATGGCCGCTGAGCCTGCGCATCCGGAGCCTGTGCTCCGCAGCGGGAGAGGCCACAGCAGTGAGAGGCCCAACACAGAAAAAATATTATCAAATCAAGTGCTATCTTTTCCTCTCAATGTAATTTAAAAAAACAGCCTATCAAAATCTTTTATTCCTGTTATATTTACAAATTGACAAAGAGAATTTTCTATTCACTTTGATCAATTTTCCAAGTGGTAGCTCATCTTCTTTATTAAATAATTCACTATTTATTATGTTTTGCTCTTTAACTTCTTCATAATCATCCCCAGCTTTTTTTTTTTTTTTTTTTTTTGGCGGTACGCGGGCCTCTCACTGCTGTAGCCTCTCCCGCTGCGGAGCACAGGCTCCGGACGCGCAGGCTCAGCAGCCATGGCCCACAGGCCCAGCCGCTCCGCAACACGTGGGATCCTCCCAGACCGGGGCACGAACCCGTGTCCCCTGCATCGGCAGGCGGACTCTCAACCACTGTGCCACCAGGGAAGCCCTCATCCCCAGCTTTTACTGGCTGTGGCACAGACCTGTGTGCTTTAATAATTTGGTAGGCCTTTTAGTTCTGTTTTTGGGTATTCGATTTCATCTCTTGTACATATTTGTAGATCATCATACCTCAATTACGCAACTTCCTCAAATAAGGTAAAGTCTACTGAAATATAATTCTTAGTAGCTTCACTAATTTTCAAAGAAATTCCTAAAACTTTTATAATCAATTTCATTCTCTTAGCTAAAAGATCTCAGCTGAGAGTCATATACAAATGACTAAAGATGAGGGGGAAATCCCCACCTAATTCTTTCTATTTCAAAGTATCATTAGAAAATCCACTTGCTCCATTTACTTTCTTCAGGGAATCTTTGGTCAAAACCAACAAAAACAGCAAAAGTCATCTGAAGAATGTATGGCTAATCTATCATTCAAAAGTCTCTTTAAGATATCCTTTATATTTATCTTATTCCTTGTACTCCAAATTTTACATGCTTTTCAACATTTTCCATCCTACTGATACTACAATCTTCCTGAATATTCCCATTTTCCAGAGTCACTCAAATATCTCTTAGGCCTTAGAACGTGGGAAAATTTGGTTTCCCTATCTATTGCAATGGTAAAATAAAATACAATTACATTAAAGGACATGAAGAATGAATTCTATCTTACCCTTTAAATGGGCTTTAGCATAAGTATACAGTTAAACATGCAATTAGTAGCAAACCAAGAAAGCATTTAGACTAATCAGGCCTAGACTCTAGGAAATGAGTTCACAGATTATGCCTGTGAGACATCATTCAGGTCGATTTGGTCAATTTAAAACAAAAAGATAAATCAGCTCAGAGACAGAAGGAAAAAACTGTCGATAGCTCTGCTTTTCAGCTGATGTAAATGCAGCCTTAATGAAATATAAGCTACTCTTCACATGGAAATAGATTTCATGTTATCCCGATCGTATTCAAAATCTTGTAACATATGGCATTCTAACTTTGAAACAGCCTTTTCTGAACCACCTACATGACAAGGAAGAAAGAGAAGTAGAAGAGCAAAGGGGAATAGCATCAAACATGGTACAAATGAATACAGACAGAAAAATAAGATGCTTTGTTTCTAGTAAACACTTAGTTTTTCCACAGTATGATTTATAAACATACAGTAAGATAATCACTATAAACATCTTACATATTTTACACTTATTTTGCATTTCCTAGTTGCCAGAAGCCATACCGAAATCTAAGATAGCCTAATCATGTTCAAAAGACTAACAAGAACAAAAAATGGCAATGAAACACAATCACAGAGTAATTACTATTCAGCGAGGAGAACAATGGAAGCATCTTTTCTCTGGCTGTAATCAGTTTATAATTATGGCCCTGCAAACAAGGCAACACATAAAGAAACAGCAAGAAACTCCCAGTCAGCTTCCATGTTATAAATTTATGGTGCCTTGAAGCTTTTTATCTTCATTGCCCTGACAGATGATGGGGACTCCAAAGTTCTCCCTTCATCAGCACCAGCATCCAGACCAGATGTACAAGTTAATGTTCCAAAGAAGCTAATTTTTTTTTTAATGTTAAAACCTCATAGAGCATGACAAATAACACAGGTTGAAAATATAAATAATTAAAACTAAGCATCAGCAGAAAAGTAGCTTCTTATTTGTAACAAATAACAAGTCTAAAGAAACATGAAACATGCTCTTTCTAAAATATGTTGATATCATCTAATATTATGGCTTGCTAAAATTATTTTATCTTAGTGGAACAGAAAGTGTGAGTTGCCTTCTGCTAGTCTAACCATTTACATCTTTTATACAGTGACTTTCTAGAGAAGGTTTGCTATATAGATTATGTCATACAGACTCAGAGATCAACTTATCTGCAAAAGGAAGACCATAAACGCTCTCTTAATTAATTTAAAGAGTTGAATAATCTTTTTTCTAACTGGCATTTCAGAGTATGGAATTCACTACCTGTTTAATTCTAAAATCAGTCTGTGTAACAGCATATCCTTAAAGGCATTGTCAATGAAATTCTACCTTTTTTTAAACAACAACAAAAATGCACATTGTTAGCATAATCAAAATATGTATTGAGATTTCTTTTCATTTAATAAATATGGAGATACTGTACTTCCTAAAGAGAAATCTTTTCTGTAGCTTCATAAGGATGCAAGAGATAATATACCTCACACCTACATTTTAAATTAAATGTTGGGTACTGGGATTTGCATTAGTATTTATTCACACAGTTGTATTTGTCATTGTATTAAACCATAGTATCAGCATTTTATTTAAAAGATTGTTTCTTTTCATTAAAAACTACGGTTATAAGTCCTAGAGGTGAATTAGCTATGTGTTCAGATGCTTGTGCCAAGGCGATCAGAGCCAGGCTACCTCTGGAGTCAGGGCTGAACTAATGGAGAAAGGAACATATGGCGAGGATGGTTCAGAGTCCCAACAGGTGAAGGTGAATGGCAAAGAGCGGCAGTGAGGCCCCATAAACTGTAGATGCAGACAGGAAGACAGGGAAAGAATGGAAACTCGGCGGGTGAGAACGGGCTCTGAGTAGGAAGACTTGACCTGAATTCAGGGGGTGCCAGCTGCTTTGCTAGACTGCACAATGTGAGTCAGATGCCTCTCCTGCGGGGGAGCAAGTAGGAAGTTTGAGATTCTCATTAACTCTTTGAGATCACCAGGGTGCCATTTGATAAATGGCAGTGCCGGCGTTCTGGTGTTCTAAGTGGAGCCCAAGCATCTGTTGGAATAAACGTACATCCTGCAGCAGCCGGCTTATTAAAATAGAGTGTGACCCCACCCAAAGAATGCACCCGAGTGATAATGACTGGTACATGTCTACATGCAGTTACTAAAGAGAGAGAGAAGCCGAAAGAGAGATATTCAAGTCTAGCGTGCAGTTCTTAAACACTCCACTACTACATTCTTACTTTTTTAAAAAAGGACTTAATTTTTTTTTTTTTTTTTTTTTTTTTTTTTTTTTTGCGGTACGCGGGCCTCTCACTGTTGTGGCCTCTCCCTTTGCGGAGCATAGGCTCCGGACGCACAGGCTCAGCGGCCATGGCTCACGGGCCCAGCCGCTCCGAGGCATGTGGGATACTCCCGGACAGGGGCAAGAACCCGCGTCCCCTGCATCGGCAGGCGGACCCTCAACCACTGCGCCACCAGGGAAGCCCAAAAGGACTTAATTTGAGATGTCAGGTTTAGATAACTGAATATCTTCATTGCTACCAGCTTTGTCTACATTTACTTGGACTTGCATTTACTATTAGTGTTATTATTTTCTACCTTCTGTACTATATTCATATTTTTAATGTAAAGCATTGTCTGTATTGTTTCATCTGAGGCAACTTTCCCAGACCAGGTTTTTTTGTTTAAGTCCTGCTGTAACCAGGGAGGCTGCCAACTCCAGGAGGTGACTCGCACGTCGAGCTCTGCATACATTCAAGTACAGAATCAAGCAGGAGGGCATTCCCTTTTCTCCTTATGTAGGAGCCCTGAAGGAGAAACTGACTTGTAATGTCTACTGCCCATTCACAGGATTGTGTTCAAAAGCATAGCCCTTACACAATCTTTCAAAGTATTTTGCTGATAATTAGTATTTGTTGCCATCAGGTGAAAAACAGCCTCTTGGGTGCAGCTTGTGGGTAAAAGAACCATAAGAGTGGTTAACTGAATCCCATTAAAAAAAAAACAACTCTAAAACAGATGAACGTCAATTTTAATCAGGCCATTAACCACTGTGCTGAAATTGAACATGTATTTGCAGGGAAACAGGTTTTTTGGAAAGATGGAGAGATGGAGACAGAGGTACTGAATAGCACACCTGAGCATTCTATGATCTTCCTCAACGCAGTGTAAGACGATGCTGAGTTGTCTTCAGAAATTAGGAGTGCCTGGTATTTGTCAACACCCTTTCAAAGAAAGCTCACAGATTATAAATGAAATGTTTCCAGAGGAGCGACTTAAAAGACTTGTGGCACGTGCAAAATGCTGCTGTAATTTCTAGCGTCTGGCAGGATGGTAGTCTGGAGGGCCAGGTTCATGGCCACAGTGTGTCCCTTAGGAACAGAGAACTGGGGGAGGCCGGCAGGGGAATTTCAGGTTGCTCCAGACACGGTGGCCTTTCCGCATCTGAGCAGTATGTTTCCTTGATGAGAATATTTAAAAACTTCACCGTGATTGGCTGTGTTCTCCTTTTACCAATATCCATTGCTGCTGGAAACCAAAGTAATCAAGGTGACGTCTAAACGTAGTGTGTGGACCCTGGACGGGCACCAGCAGCAGTGCCTGTCAGGGAACTTGTTAGAAAATAAGTCGTCAGGTCTCACCCCAGTTCCATGGAATCAGAAACTTGGGACTGGGGCCCAGCAACCTGTGTTTTAACAAAGGGATTCTGATTCACTGCAAAGTTTAAACTGTGAGCAACTAGGTGTAGTTATTCTACCTTACTCTCAACTCTAATCCATAATTAATCTGAACCTGCTTGTCTCCCTGACTTGACTATCACAGGCCTTACATTTCAAAGAGTTTCAACCTAAAACACATCCATCATTCTAGAAAATAAAGCTGTTTTTCTGATTTTTTGAAAAAGCCCTCCATGTAAGTTATCAGGTGAGTTTACCATTCCAGCCACGAACCGTACACTGACTCTGTCAAAGCTGTTTCGGTGACTGAGGGAAACAGAGCAGTATTTGCCAGCTGTCAACATGATGTCTGGCCACTGCCCGTGTGCCTACTTTTTCCGGGGCCCTCCTGCACTGCCTCTTGGTACAGGAGGTGCAAGTTCCTTCTTCATTCCTCACTCCCTCTCTTATCTTCCTCCTTGTTGAGGTCCACTCCATAGAATTTACAGCACATTCTTCCCTGCAATATAACTTGTACTGCAGAATACTCTTTGACTTTCATGCTAAACCCCTACACCTCCTTTCCCCTCCCGGAAGCAGAAGTTGGGAAGGGTGTATCCTACATAATCAAGCTGCTGTGTGAAGTTTTTGCATGATAGTTCTACCAGTCAGCTTTCAAATCTTCACTCGGTTGTTTTATTTCTCTACTTGTAATAAAAAGTGCCCTCTTTATCGACTTCCTTTCTGATCCATACTTTAAAATTTAAAGTAATGGTTTCCTTGGTAACAGCTACCCTCCCACTGCACTTTTATCTTCTTTTGCCTGGTTGGTCTAATAAAAGATGGTTATGGTAGAGTGGAAAGGTCACTACAGGTCAGAAGGTCTGTGTTCAAAGGACATTTTTAGCACTTACAGACTGATCAGCACATGCCACTTAAAACTCTGAGCCATGGTCTCCTGATTTGGACAATGGAATTAATAATGACCCCTGCCTTGCATGATCCATACAACTCTTAAGACCAAATTTAAAAACGTATAGGATTGGGCTTCCCTGGTGGCGCAGTGGTTGGGAGTCCGCCTGACGATGCAGGGGACGCAGGTTCGTGCCCCGGTCCGGGAAGGTCCCACATGCCGCGGAGCGGCTGGGCCCGTGAGCCATGGCCGCTGAGCCTGTGCGTCCGGAGCCTGTGCTCCACAACGGGAGAGGCCACAACAGTGAGAGGCCCGTGTACCGCAAAAACAAAACAAAAAAAAAAGTATAGGGTTAACAGATACTACTATATACAAAATAGGTAAACAATAAGGACCTACCAGATAGCACAGGGAACTATACTCAGTATCTTATAATAACCTATAATGGAAAAGAATCTGAAAAAGAATATATATGTGTGTGTATATATGTATAACTGAATCACTTTGCTGTACACTTGAAACTAACACATTGTAAATTAACTAGACTTCAATTTTAAAAAACATATTTAAAAAAAATGTTGAGCAACCAAATAAAACTTCCTATACATAAGGTGATTAACAACAAAATAAATGAATGTGAAGTCATTGTGGCCACAGTAAACCTGAGTTACCAGTATCAGTGACAGAGCTTACGGACGCAAAGTGAAAGCCGATAGAACTAGGACTTGAAAATCATAACATGTCTCTTCAGATTGGGTGGCCTTTTAATCTACAGAGTCAGAATACCACAAACTATTCAGACATGTTGATGCAATTGATTAACTAGTAAATGTCTGTAATGAAAAGCAAATAGTAATTGTTCAGTTTTGCTGAAGCAGTTGTAAGTAGAGAAAGAAAGTATTGCCTAAGATATTTCCACATTTGGAGAAAAACTGGAACAAAAGGAGTCAACCTACCAAAGACCACACAACCTAAACAACCATGGAAAGGGATTTGGGGCCAATGATCCCACACAGAAATGTTTACTAATATAAAATAGGCTTTGTGATTAATCAGTAATGCATCAATAGCTATGGGGCAAATCACACCCATAAGAAATTACACTGGATCATTAACAGCAGTATAGATGTCCATCAACTTAAATGGATCTTGAAAATAAGGCATAATATTTATCTCACTGTGTGTGTTTTTTTTTAAATCTTAGGAAAAAATATCGATTTGGAACTCAGAAATCACCAAAACAAAGAGGCTAACATAAGAATGTCTTTGCTCTCTTTATTACTGAAACCACATAAGAAATGGAAAAACAAAAACAAAAAGCAGCCCTCAGCACTAGCAGTATTAGTTATCTACATTATTTTTCCTAGTATATAACCTTGAAGAAAATCAGCCTATTAACCTTGTAGAGTGCATTCTCATAAACATTTTGCTCAGCATGAGCTTACAACCAATCCCAAATTGTTAGTGTCAATTCCCCAGGTTTAGTGCCTCCCTAAGGTCACTTTCTTTAGTTACCGAAGATCAGAGTCCTTTAGCAAAGCAGGGTCCTTAAAGTTAACATACAAAGTCATCGCAAAGACTTGCTTTCCAATTCAGAAGATAAATGTCTTTAACTTGTAACATAAGAAATGATAGCAAACAACAGAACACAATTCACATTGATTTTTCTTTTTCTTCTGAAAAACATCTTTCTAATCCATATCACTTATCCTAATATATGAAAATAAAGTATTCATTCTTATCCAGCGTGTTATGCTATACCCTGTGATTTTATTATTCTGAGATTTTCTTTAAATAACATAAAAGCATAGGATTAATTTTTTTTTAAGAAACATCAGTGCTTGTTAATATGCCCTAAAACAGAGTTTTCAATGTGTGGTCCACAAATCACCTGCAACAGAACTAGGACACTTGTTTGGGTTCCTCAACTCCATCCAGGTGAATTAGACTTGGGAGAGGAAGAACTGAGAAGTTTCATCTTTACAAACCCTGCTGTTGAGTTCTATGCACACTACAGTTTGAGAAACACTGTTAATCTTAGCCAATAATTCCCAAGTCACTGCACATTATATACACCTGGGGAACTTATAAAAACACCAATGGCCAGAACTCAACCCAGGCCAAAAAAAAAGCCCAATTAAAACGTTGACAGAGGACCCAAGTAGACATTTTTCCAAAGAAGAAATAGAGATGGCCAACAGGCACATGAAAGGATGCTCAAAAACACTAATCATCACAGAAACGCAAATTGAAACTGCAATGGGATATCACCTCACACCTGTCAGGATGGCCATCACCAAAAAGACAAGAAATAACAAGTGTTGGTGAGGATATGGAAAAAAGGAACCCACATGCACTGTTGGTGAGAATGTAAATTGGTGCAGCCGCTATGGAAAAGTGTGAGGATTCTTCAAAAAATTAAAAATAAAACTACCACATGATCCAGCAATTCCACTCCTGGGTATTTTTCCAAGGAAAATGAAAACACTAATTTGAAAAGATATATGCACCTCTTCATTCAATGCAACATAATTTACAACAGCCAAGATATGGAAGCACCCTAACTGTCCATCAATAGATAAATGGATAAAGAAGATGTAGTATACACACACACACACGAATATTACTTGGCCATAAAAAAGAATGAAATATTGTCATCTGTGACAACATGAATAGACCTAGAGGGTATTACATTAAGTGAAATAAGTCAGAGAAAGACAAATACTATATGATTTCACTTATATGTGGAATTTAAAAAACAAAAAAAATGAACAAACATAACTAGACAGAAAGAGTCATAGATTCAGAGTACAAATAGGTGGTTGCCAGAGGGAAGGAAGGTAGGCAGAAGAGAGAAATAGGTGAGGGAGATTAAGAGGCACAAATTTTCAGTTACACAATAAATGAGTCACAAAATTACACACACACACACACACACACACATACTATAAATAAGGTTGCCAGATAAAATTCAGGACATGCTTATTTAACAAACTTATATTACAGAATTACTTGTTATTCATCTGAAATTTAAATTTAACTAGGAATCCTATATTTTTGTTTAATAAATCTGGCAATCTGAGTTATGGAGCCTCAGCACAAGATTTCTTCTCTTTGAGTCAACTGGGCAGTTGAGGTTGAAAACAACTAATTCTAAACCAAGGCTTTAAAGACATTGGAATATAAACTCTACAGAAACACGCAGGCAATACGGGTAGAATTGAGATAATATAGCTCAAAAGCAGGCTAAAAAAGAGGAATATCTGTCCCATCCTTGACTACTTCATATACTCTTGTTTTCCCAAAAATTTCATAGGAGTTGACTAATTTTACATTAGGTACATAAATATAAATAAAAGGCAAGACAGGTTTCACATGTGGAACAATCTATCTTTTTTACATTGAAATATTCTCTTAGAAGATACTACATAAAAGGGGGGCCTCCAACAAGTTCGTTTCCATGGTTATTTAAACTCTTTCCTAATGGGTAAACTGGCTTCTACTGTCACAAACCCCTCTCCAGATCCCCAGGATTCCCAGCAAGAGAAAAGTCCTGGATAATAGCCACGTCTTTCAATGGTATTCACTATCTGCTGTTTATAAAGCAGCTGAAAAGTAATGCCATTTCCCCTCAGAAAAAGGTTGGGAGCCTTTAGACATTACCCAATTGTCCAAATGGGGATCCTGATGGAATAAACACAGGTGCAAAATCATTCACAGGTTTACACAGTGAGGGAGAAGATTAAGATTATTGAATATGTTACTGTAGCTGGTGAAGTGGAAACAATAGAGTAAGATTGATAAATAACCCTAAAATTTCTGTAGAGTTCTCTCATTAGTCACCCCAAATTTAAAACATTAACCTAAACTATAAATACCAATACTTTAAAATGATGAATATATTACCATTGAACCGATAGCATTATCTTTAAAAGAATTTCAGCTTGCAAGCTTTCTCAACGTGAATGAGTTAAAATTTTAAAGATCGACATTTACATAAAGCTGAATTCTAATCAGATAAATGATTTCAGGGGCTAATAAATTTTAGTGAGAATGCACCTTTGTAAATTGAAGAAAGAGCACAGAAAAATCAATGCAGGAAAGGCACATGCCCATTTTAAGCTTTTTTCCTCAAGTTTATCTCTGTAAGATTGTCCACATATCAAATTCCATGAAAATGTCCTAAGAAGGTGTATGTCCAGGAAACACCTATCAGCCAGCAACTTAAAATGGAATTTTAAAGTTATCTTGCTGTCTATGAGTATAGCTCCAGATTTGGTAATTATTAATCCACCTCTTCAAAGTGTGGTGTTTATCAAAGAAGGAAATAAAAATGACCAGCAGATGATTGAAATGACCTTTACTGACCTGTGACAATAATGATACACTGGGCAAGCCGGTCATCACACCAACCTACATGTCTCGAAGGATTTGGTGGTATTTACAATGGCAGTGTTTAAGATGATCATTTAACAAAGCTCCTGGTAAGCGTTTCCCATTAATAATTATAACAAACTGGAATTTGCTGACTTTGTGTTGACACACCAAATTCCTTTAAGTTAAAAATAAACTGTGTGTAAGACGCCACCTCATCTGAGGTTCACAATGTGCCCATTTTTCCATTTTGGGTCTAGGAAGGCACTAGCAGGTTGATCTTTTTGAATGCATGGCATAGAATCAGTTTACTAGGATTCTCCTTTTAAAGGAAACTTCAAAAAGAATAACTCTCTTATCATAGATATTATATTCTTTATCAGCAAATAAGTATTCATCATTCCAAGAAACATTTTTGGAGGATCAGTTAGGGTTCAGATGAATTCTAGACCCAGTCCTGCTCTAAGCTCACCATCTTGCTTCTCTTCAAGACATGCCTTCAGGAAAGGGAGTGCTCTGTTCTTTCCCCTTGAGTGGGAGAATTAAATAGGACATTTAAAAATGCTCATTTGTTTACTGAGAAAAAAAGTTCAAACTGCATTCTAGACCATAGAAATGGTCATTAAATCTGGAGGTTTCCTAGCCCCACCCTAGGAGTTATTATCAGAATTGCACATCATTAATCCCTGAGATTTTCACAGTTTATAATTCCCCTAGCTTTTCTGTCAGTATAAAGGTTAGGATTTAATCAGTTATCACGCTAAACCTCTTAATTTTTATAAATACTTCATCTGTGTTGTGATTAGCATTAGTAAAGATGGCTTGAACTGAATGGCCTAAGAATATCATTTATGATTTGTCATTTATTATTTACATTTTTTACACTTAACCTGGAATTAAAAGTACAGCCACACATGTTCCTATTTATTTAAAATAGTCAATCATAAATAACATTCATGACTGAATTTAACTTTTTTCTTTTAATCACAATTTTATATTCCTCTAAATACCAAGCCCTGCTCTATGGTCCATGAATATATTCATTAGTCTGCAGCAAGTGGTGTGCAAGTAAGACAGCTGAAAGGCGGCTCCAGTTTGAAGTCTACTGACAACTCTCTGAAGCTAAAACCTTTCAGTCTCTCAAGCATGGATTTATTCATGATTTTTGACCTTAAGAGATTTAGGGGAAAAGTGTTGAAAAAGTGAATGTCTAATCATTGGATAAAAACTACTCCTAGAACATGAAATATTATTCCAAAATCCGTAAGTAGCACTAAGATAGTGTAAAACAACAATGGCATTCCAAATTTGCTGCCCCTCCTCTTCTACCTTAAATACCGATGTAAACTTGTGTCTGGTTTAAGCCTGATACTACCTAAAGATATATTTTTATATCCACATTAAAAGTAAGAATACGGAGATCAATATTGGGCAAGTCTAATGCATAGAAGTACAGCTAAGCACCGACAGAGCCTTTGAAAGAGATTCAGGATTGTCTTCTTTGGGGATAAATTTACATCTCCAGAAAAGAAGTGCAAGAAGAAAACAGCTCTGTGGGAAGAACCAAGTGACATCACAATACTCTAAGCTCTGCATCACAGAATGTGTCAGAATTTCTTTCCAGATTTACACAGTGCCAAGTGCACTGTCTTCAACTTGCCGTGCATTATATCAGGATTAATATTTTAGAGCATTTTCTCCCACTGTGTAGCGTTCATCACCTTCGCAGACTCAAGGACAGATCTGAAGTGCATAACTAAGGATTAGGGGAGAGGCTTCGGCGTTTGCATCTTACCAAGATGGAATGAAGACATCAAGGAATGTTCCGACGGGGAAAATACAGATCCACACAAGTTAGCCTGGAAGTGTAAGGCCAAGGAAAACTGAGTAAAAACATGAACATTTCCTCTCCTTTGGGGAGAGGGGCAGATGTGATTATGCCCACCTCATAGGGATGGGGTCACTTCAATGGGCTCCCCCTGCCCACTGCTAGGATTAATTTGAATGATCAGCTCAAGTCAGAGGTAACTACAGGGATGGGTATCCTTTGCATCAAGCAGGGATGGTAAAGAGAGCTTTGGCTTTGAAAAAGGGCTGTGCTGGCTCTATGACAACCTTGACTCCTGCCTGATAGCAAGGGAAAATAAAGCAGCCTGGATGAACTTAACAGAGCTCCTCCTATATCCCAGAGTGAGGTCAGAGGGCTTACTGTCCCTGACACAATATCAAGGGCAGACGATTTATGTTCCCACAGAAGGTCAGGGGGCTTCGGAGGGCTGGAGCTGTTGGAAAGAGCCTTACCCGTGACCTAACCCGGAAAGGTCCTCCAAGAAAGATCTGTTTTTGCCGATGGGAATGAGAAAGAATGGCAGTGATGAAACCTTGGAGCAAAAGTTCAATCTATGCGGCTCTATTGGAGAACATTCCAGACACTGCTTTGACTGCCTCAGAGATGCTAGAGGAGCTTTGACTGCCTCAGAGATGCTAGGTAGGCGTCATCTGGAGAGCTGAAAAGAGGTCCAATATATGGAAGGACTAGAATGCCAGAATATCTAGTGTAGACACTCTAGCCCTTTTCTACCCAAAGTGTGATCTGTAGACCAGCAGCACTAACACCCTGTGGAAGCTCAGAGAAATGTAGTTTCAGGACTCCCTCAGATCTCTTGGGTCAGAACCTGCATTTTGACAAGATCCTCATACGATTCTTGCACACATGGATGCTAAAGAAGCACTGCTTTTGTATTTATTTGAATCACCCGGGGTACTAAAGCTAACGGTGAGCTCAGGAATCTCCAAAGTCAACAAACATCTGGGTTGAGACAAATAAAAGGATGGCAACTACCAAGTAGTTGAGGAACATTAATCTGATACAGGTGGGCAGGATGGATATAAGGGTAAAGGGACAAGCAGCAATCATTCAAAGGATGGTAACAATAATGTATACATGATTGTGCCTATGCAGTAGGGTTAGCCAAAGCAACTTAAAACTCCCTCTTTGATTCCTAGCTTGGTACATAAGAACATAGGATGGATAAAGTATCAAGGAGCCCTCTTTGCACTTAGGAAATTCATCCAAAGGTAGCACCTCCATCCTTTTATCTTCCTTCCCTGGACTGTAGGAGGCAGATGCCCCAGCTGGGAGACTCAGCTGCTAGTAGCTAGAACAGTGCTTCTGTAGAGTACAAGGAACATTGCCTGGCATACACTAGGTGTTCCATAAATATGGTTACTGTTGTTGTTATAATAATAAGAAGAATTATTACTAGTACCTTGGTTGTACCTCCTCATCTATCCAGCCTGCTCCATAAAGGTTGGGTTTACTTAGTTCCTTGATAGTTGCTCAAGAACCTGAGTGAGACAGACCTGAATTTGAGGCAAACCAGCCCGAAGTTGCAGAATCGAGTCGTCTCCCCCTTCCCAACCCAAGGAAAGAGAAGCCAGGGAAAGGAAGAGATGAACCCTAATGTCTCTCCAAAAGACATGCCTGGAATTGGAAATCATCTCACATTACAAAATCAGAAAGCAGACATATTCTTTTCTCAGGTTCAATGACGTGATCATCCTCAAATACGAGCTCTAACTTTCAAACTGTTTCTGATTTTTTTTTTTTTTTGTAGATGATGGCCATGATGATAATTATAACTCATGCTGCTGACAAGAGTCTACCTTACCAAATTATTTTCTGGTACCTTAAAAACCATAAGCCTTACAAATCTTATCATATCCTAATGCATTGCTTTGTACACACCCAGGAAGGAGACCAGCCTCTGTCATTCATCAAAGTGTCTTTCCTAATGCATTCTAGGTTCCCCTTAGAAATCCCTCATCTGCACACCAGGCAGCCTTCCTTCTCACTCCTCTTTCTATGAAATCACTGCCTTCAAGAGATTTTTTCCCCGTTTTTCTTATTTAAATATGTATAAGTGTAATGTAGCTATGCCCCAGTTCATCAATAGTAATTCTTCTTATATTTAATGACAGAGAAATGCGGACCATTAAATACAAAGTTAATGCTTCTGTCTCTCTCACTACATGATGATTTGTTTCTTTAACTGGCCTCTGAGCTTGCTGTTCACATCATCCCAAGTCTGCCACCAGAGGATAGTCAGTACTTGAAGTGCGTGAAGTTTGTAGACTATCCAGCTCCCTGGGATCATTTAAGTGGTGTTCCAGTCAATGATTTAGGGGGAAAAAAGTGTTAAATATTTGTCTTAAATGTACCTCAAAATAAATTTTAGATGAATTAACAAATTTAACGTAAAAATTAATAAATTGTTTAAAAGAAAACAGAGTGCAAATATGCCCTGACTTAAGGAAGAACTTTTAAAAGCATGATACCAAAGTCAGAAACCTTAAAAATATGATTAATACATTTAATGGAATAAAAATACAAAACTCATTAAGTGCAAAAAAGCCATATTTTACCAGCAATATTAAAAGGCAAGTAAGTCTCTGGGTAAATATTTGCAACATATGATGAACAAAAGATATAACATTGTATGTATCAGGAAAAAAACTGTTTGAAATAAATCAGATAAGAAAAAAATGAGAAATGCTTGAAATAAGTAAAAAAAAATTAATGGCAAAGGCTACAAAAAGGATATTTTAAGAAGTGAAATACAATCAGCCAATATGCATACAAAAATTGTTCAACCTCATTTGTGCCAAACAGATACCAATCGAAGTGACACTATAACACTATATTGTTCACCTATTAATACCCCACACACTGCTAGTGAAAGCATAAGTTGAGTCACATTTTCTGAAGACAAATGGCTAATATTTTTTTTTAAACTTTAAAAATGTATACATGCTTCACACAGCAATGCCACTTGTAGAAATAAATCTTAATTAGATGTAAGGCTGTTGCTTATTAAAGCCAACCAACAACAGGGGACATGTATAATGAAATACTTTGTGATCATAAAAATTTGTTACCTAAATCTATAATTATTAATTTAAAGGTTGCTCATGATATATTGCTATATTAGCAATAAAGCAGGTGACTACATGGTATTTTTTTCTTACAATTTATTTTGTGTAAAATGAAAAGAATGATATGCATGTTTATATAGGACACCAAAATATTCAGCATTAATATCTAGGTGGTATTTAATGAGTTATTAATTAAATTGTTTCTTATCTGTATTATATAATTTTCTATAATATGTATGTGTTAGCTATTATAATACATATTGGCTAAAATTTAAAATAAATTAATGTTTACAATTTTAGGATGGGGAAAGAGCAGGACCCAGCATACAAACTAGTCAGAAGAGGCTCCCTCTCGTTTTGTTAAGTGGAGAGGCCCATCCTTTCAGAGTGACTATCACAGAGGGAAGACAGGCACTGGTGGTGGTGTCTCCTTTGCTCTAATTCACATTCCATCACTTGGTCCACTTTCTCAACTATTCGAGGAAATATAGAGTTAAATGTCAACATGAGTTACAATGGGATTCTAGCAAGTAAGAGTCTCCTAATGGTTCATCTGGTTAATGTAAGCAATACGGACCAATATACTTATTTATGTGAGATTTCAAAGGACTGTGATAGCTCTGATTTTCCCCTGTTATGGTAGAAGGACTATGAGTGGCGCCCCTCTACGACTTCTCTGGCCCATCTCTGCATCTGGCCTCCCATCTCTTCAGAACTCCTATTTAACCCCTCCAATGACAGCCTCTCCTAAACATGGCCCATGTTCCTCAAAATCTGGAGCAGAAATGACAATATCACTAAAAGCCATGCTGGAAACCAGGATAAAGTCATAACATTTTTTTTTATTCAAAAAGAAAAACCTTTGTCATTTGAAATCACCAAGGTCAAAATGTGCAGGGAATGGTGACTATGAGCACGTGAAGGAAGAATGTTGCTTGTTGACATAATCAAACCATCATGTGAATTACACTTTTAGACTGGGGAACCTGAATTTAGTGTATGAGCACAGGTTTTCAGGTAGCTCTTGCTAGGATATACTAACCTTGAAAGAGAGATCCAGGCAGATATTAATAGAGGCAGGTCAAAGGGAAAGGTTTCCAAATGGTCAGTTCCCTACTACTAAATAAAAATCCTCTTTGAATAAGTTGGTCGTTCTCTTGGTGCTCATGAGGTCCAAAATTATTTTGACTTCTCATTGTAAATTTTTGGTGGTGTCATGATTCGTTTCCCTGTAGGACGCCAACCCTGAGGCTCCTACTAACCAGTAAGGGCCCTGGAACATTGTGCCTGCAGTTCAGAGAAGCTACCAGCAGATGGCAACATTGGTTAATTGAGCAGGTACCAGCCTCCAGGCACAAACCATTGGTAGTCCCTTAGATAGTCTCCCTAAAATGTTTAATTCTTTCTAAATACAAAAAGTATTTGTGAAGATTCCAGCACTTAGAGAAAAGTAGGAACATTTAGCAATCAATGTGTATAAGTACTATGGAAAGATTATAAGTGAGGTTTCATTTTCAAATTCAAAGTTGAAAAAAAAAAAGAAAACTACAGGAATTTTTTAGTCTCCCAGTTATCCAATACCTTTTAATCAATTTTTTGGTAAATTCCATAACCGGAATTTATATTCTTCTGCATTCTAAAACACAGCCTTAGTTGTGTTTCTTCCAGCCCTTCATATTCTAGTTCTTGAGATTTAAACATCACTCTATGACCACGGCCCCCACAACCAAGTAAACTGAGTCCTTAATTATCCCTAAGTAAGGATGCTGACCACTATGGTCAAGAGCTATGGCCCGGGGGTCAAAAAGCCATGGGTTTAAATTGTTCACCATTAACTTGGGCAGATGATTTAATCTTATTAAACCTCAGTATCCTCATCTGTAAAATGGTGTTAACAATACACCTGACTCCTAGGATTAAATGAGAGAATACGTGTTTAAACCCAATACAACAATGGGCAAAAGACCTAAATAGACATTTCTCCAAAGAAGCTATACAGATTGCCAACAGACACATGAAAGAATGCTCAACATCACTAATCATTAGAGAAATGCAAATCAAAACTACAATGAGATATCATCTCACACCAGTCAGAATGGCCATCATCAAAAAATCTACAAACAATAAATGCTGGAGAAGTTGTGGACAGAAGAGAACCCTCTTGCACTGTTGGTGGGAATGTAAATTGACACAGCCACTATGAAGAACAGTATGGAGGTTCCTTAAAAAACTAAAAATAGAACTACCATATGACCCAGCAATCCCACTACTGGGCATACACCCTGAGAAAACCATAATTCGAAAAGAGTCATGTACCAAAATGTTCACTGCAGCTCTATTTACAATAGCCAGGACATGGAAGCAACCTAAGTGTCCATCAACAGATGAATGGATAAAGAAGATGTGGCATATATATACAATGGAATATTACTCAGCCACAAAAAGAAACGAAATTGAGTTATTTGTAGTGAGGTGGATGGACCTAGAGTGTCATACTGAGCGAAGTAAGTCAGAAAGAGAGAAACCAATGCCATGTTCTAACACATATATATGGAATCTAAAAAAAAAAAATGGTCATGAAGAACCTAGGGGCAAGACAGGAATAAAGACACAGACCTACTAGAGAATGGACTTGAGGATACAGGGAGGGGGAAAGGTAAGCTGGGACAAAGTGAAAGAGTGGCATGGACATATATACACTTCCAAATGTAAAATAGATAGCTAGTGGGAGGCAGCCGCATAGCACAGGGAGATCAGTTCGGTGCTCTATGACCACCTAGAGGGGTGGGATTGGGAGGGAGACGCAAGAGGGAAGAGATATGGGGACATATGTATATGTATAACTGATTCACTTTGTTATAAAGCAGAAACTAACACACCATTGTAAAACAATTATATTCCAATAAAGATGTTTAAAAATAATAAAAAATAAAGTGCTACATTTAAAGCACCGTGCCTGAAGCATAGTGAGCCCTCACTAACGCTCTATTACCATTACTCACGATAAGTCCTTGACTGAGCACCGTTCCCTCTGTTTGAAAGTTCAGATGAAAAACAGCAGCCACTGACCCACCTTGGCTTCTTCCCACCCTAATCACAAAGGATGCAGGACAAGGCTGCCACATTAGCAACGGTGTGCACGCTCCCTTTTAAAACTGATTTCAATCTCCTCTCCAACTTCCTCTCTGCCGCATTCTGCAATTACAGCTCTTATCAATGCTTTTTTATATTGGCCTGGTTTACCAGCTCCACGGCTTTTCCTGAAGCTGTCTGGCAGATAAGTGGGGTTATTTTCCCCCTTCCACTTCTAAACCTTTAACAAATTTCTCACTTAGCAGGGTCATTTCTTCTTTTAATCTTTCTAAACATATTCCAAACATGACCAAGACATACTGAAATGACTGTACACAAGCATTTTATTTTGTACAAATCCCCTCCAACTCTATTCCATTTCCCTCTTTCCTCAGTTTACTCTCCTGCCTTAGTCGGCCAGGTTAGTTAGCCAGTTCGAATAAATGTTATGTCATTAACCTACTGATCTCAGAACCTTCCCCTCCCCTTTTATCTACCGGTCACAGCTCAACTGTAATTCCATTTCACAATCCATTCAACAAAGACACCTGCATTTTATCCTCATTGTCAATGTACCGTTCTGTTTTACAATCCGAAAATATTGCAGCCTGAACTGGAAATAGTGACCCTCTCTTTAGGGCTGCATTATAGCAACTTGGTAGTGGTAGCTGAACTGCCTCTATGTGTTTATAACCCGGGAGAGGAGATGGAATGGACTGAATCAAGTTTCTATCAAGATCTATCCTATTATGCTAAGGCTTATTAACAGTTTGTGGGTCTTTCAGAATCTTAGCCAGCTCTGTCCTGCTCTGCTAGAAAGTATTCTACAAGGAACCCCTTCCACCACCACCCCCCTCAGTCAATCAGTCAATCAAAGGTAGGAGTGAATTTTTGGCCTAGACTATGGTCCTCCCACCACTTGATAATCGACATGAACCTATGCTGATACTCTCCTTCCATCTGAGAGCCTGAGTACACAGACAATGCCCAGACCATAAATGACAACAGAACTCACACCCATAACCCCCGCAGTAATCAGCTTGGGAAGCCAGACCACAACCGCTGCACAAATTGGTCCAGAAAGATCAGAACTTGACCGAGTCAATGACTGGCCAGTTTCCTGTTTTTTGTTCCTGTTCTGCTTCCAAATCAGGACAAATTAGAGAAAGCCGAATATGCTCCCAAACCAGTCACATAAGATGCCCCACCTCTAGACAGCCTATTTGCAGCTTCTCCATGCCAGTAATGTCCAATCAGAGCAAACCTAAACCTAAAACCTAAAAAAAACCTGTTTTTTTTTTTTAGTATAAAGCTTTCTCATCCTCCTGCCTGAGTCTCTGACAAATGCAAATGATTACGGCTGACCCCCTTGCTAGAGCAAAGCTCTGAAGAAATACCTCCGTTTATTCTCATTTGGGTAGTCTTTGTCATTTCCACAGTATTCCTGAACTTTCCACTGAGGTACCGTCCACACTGCCTACTTCTGCTGATTCATCAGGGGCGTTGCCCACGGGTATCCCTCGTGTCTTGCTACCTGTGGCTTACTGAGCCCATACAGGTACAGTAAATCAGTACCAGCTGAACTGTTTTTCATTGAGTTCCTCAGCTGTTTATTGTTTGGTACCTAAGTTTTACTATCAGCTCCCATTTGTTTGACATCCTCAGAAGGCAATTCCTTTTCATCCCTTTCTGCTTTCTTCTGTGCTTGTTTGTGCAGTGCTGTCTAAAAGTGTTGTTTATCATAACACCACTTAACAACCTAACAACACTGTGAAGGAGCATCACAGGCTAGAACACAGGCACAGACCCCAGAAGCCTGTTGTCAGAGCCAGTGTCACAGACCAGCGAGTCTGCGGGTTTTCATCAGACCAGCTTCCATTTCGACAAACTTTGCTGTAAGTCGCCGATTAAAATGAATGACGTCTTGCTTCTATTTCAATTTTCTGTCCTGAGAGCTTGGCTTTGGTCTAGAGAGAGAGTTCTCTCCACTTTTCTGCCTGCCAGGAGGCAGAGATTGTCACGTCTGTTTTTTGTTTTATAGGCAACCAACTAGTTGGGGGTCTGATACATGAAGTACACAAGCGTCACCTTTGGCTGACCATTGTCAGATCTCACAGGGTCATCAAGTCTAAATCTCCTCCAAGAAAAATCCCTGCTTCTTTTACGTACTCTCAGTACACTCCTAATTCTCGGGCATCTCTCTCTAAATGGCATAACTTCAAAGGTTATTTGAGCCTTCAGAGGCCACTACAGGGAAATTTTGACTTGAACAAAATTGTTCATTTCAGCAGTGACTTAGTGAAAAGGGGAACAAGATTTCTCAGGCCCAATGCGCAGCATTTCTTAATTGGTGTGCAGAGGCCTTCAAGTGAAATTCTGCTCCAAAAATTCTTAAAAAGAATCTTTGGCCGGGCTTCCCTGGTGGCGCAGTGGTTGAGAGTCCGCCTGCCGATGCAGGGAACATGGCTTCGTGCCCCGGTCCGGGAAGATCCCATATGCCGCGGAGCGGCTGGGCCCGTGAGTCATGGCCGCTGAGCCTGCGCGTCCGGAGCCTGTGCTCCGCAACGGGAGAGGCCACAACAGTGAGAGGCCCGCATACCGCAAAAAAGAAAAAGAAAAAAAAAAAAAAAAGAATCTTTGGCCAAGGCTAATGAGCAACTTGACAGACATAAGCAAAAAAAAAAAAACAAGCTCGACTTATTTCCCTGGTAAATCCATGTCCTCCTTGTCCCCCACTGCCTCCCTGAATCCAGGGTCCCCTCTTCCCCCTCTCCAACTGCCCCTCTTCATCTCCTCCTTCCTCTTCCTCTTGTCCAGACCCCTCTGCTTTCCCAGTGCTTCTCCTAAGGTCCTAAATTGCCAGTTGCCTCCACAGATCGATCTCTTCCAAAGCCAGTTATGCAGGCAACTCTAAAATTGGTATCTCACATGTGAGCTGAATTACAAGCAATAATTAAGGATTTCCCTAAACCCAGGCAAGACTAGCAATTATTCCTAGAAGAATTTAGAATTCTTCTGAGTACATGTGAACCATGGATACCTGACTTATTTCAGCTTAAATACATGTTGGTCAGAACACCTCAGATGTTAAACCCTAAATGGCAATAGCTGATTGGACTCATTCAAAAAGGGACTGACAGGATCCCTCTTTCCACAATAAACCTGCGAGTCAAAAACGGATGAAGAAGTAGGGCAAGGTCTCATAAAAACCATAGCTGAACATTTCCAATAAAAATTGATTGGGCCATAATTCAGTCATGCAAACAGAAAGGATGAAACGTTAGGACATTTTCAGAATAGACTAGAAAATATCTTCAGCAATACTGGGGAGTTAAAGGTGCTGATGTAACAGCCACCCTTCCATCTAATTTTGTCAGAATTACACCTGAAGTTAGGGAACCAATTTATAAATAGAAATTAGAAAATCCCCCTTTACCTGAATTACAACATCCTACAGAACATTTTGAAAGGGTTTGGAACAAAAATGAGACGGGATCCAAAATAAACTTATGGCCCTGCAGATCCAACAGCTCAGCAGCCCACTTTCCGACAGATCACCTACTGCTAAGGACACTTGTAGATACCGTAAACCACAAAAGAAGAAAGGACGCTGGGAAAAAGACTGTCCCATCTTACCAAAGAAACGCCAAGTTGAAGAAAAAAATTCCCTCAACTCAGGTACGTAAGGATGCTCTGAGAAAGGAAAAAGTACCCAATACCCTGCCTTACCTTTAAACACTCAAGATGAATTACTATAAATATAGATGGTCGACCTCCTGCTGGATCCAAGAGCTACTCTTTCTTCATTAACCCGTATACTTTCGCTCAACCTCTTCCTCAGAGTAAACATACCACACAGGTGGTAGGTATTTCAAATAATGTACAGGTTTCCCCTGGCTTTTAGCCTTTAAGTGAAACCCTTGGGCCCTGGAATGAAAAACATTTCTTCCCGCTCTGTGATCCTACTACCCTCCAAATTGAATAAGGAGAGACTTACTTTGAAAATGAAATTGTATGCAAACCAGAGGGACGATTTCTTGAGGTTCCAGAGGACTCCTCTCTTCATAATCAAGTCGTAAACACTATAGACACATCTTTGTCTCCTTCATTATACTTGATAGAGGTCTTGATACACGGATTATTTCAATTTCCAACCGCTTTTGTAACATATTACCACAAACTTAGTGGCTTAAAACAGTATATGTTTATCATTTTACAGTTCTGGAGGCCATAAATCCAAAATGAGTCTTAGGAGACTAAAATCAAGGTATTTTAGAGAGGTGGAGCTGCATTTCTTCCAGAGGCTCTAGACAAGAATTCATTACCTTGCATTTCCCAGCTTTTAGAGGTCACCTAAATTCCCAGGCTCATGGCCGGCCGCTTCCTCCACCTTCAAAATGAGCAGTGTGGCGTCCTCAGATCTCTCAGGCTTTCTTCTTCTACTTATAAGGACGCTTGTGATTACACTGGGCTCACCTGGATAGTCTCGGCTAACCGCCTGTTGCTAGGCTACATGATTAGCAACCTTAATTCCACCTGCAAATTTAATTCCCCCTCATCATGCAGCCTAACATATTCACAAGTTCCAGAGATTAGGATATGGCCATCTTTGAGGGTTTATCATTCTGCCTATTACAACCTGGTACCTAACACTAACGGCTAAAATTGACATAGAAAGAAATCACTGGAGGAGAACCTATTAAAGTTCGGATAGATCCAACCAGTTACCCAAACTTCCCCAATATCACTTGAAGCCAGAAGCAAAGGAAGGGCTCGAGTCTGCAGGTAAAAGTCTTATATCCAAAGGCCTTTTCATTTCCTACACTAGCCTTCGTAATACTTGTCCTGCCAGCAAAAAAAAAAACAAACAAGAGAAGATACTGATTTTTCAAGACCCCAAGGCCATCAACAAAATTATTATGCCTTGCTGCCCAGTAGTACCGAACCCAAACACCATCCTATCAACAATTCCAAGTGAAGCCACTTGCTGCACTGCGGTGGATATCTGACCTACCTTTTACAGTGTGCCTCTAGACCAGTACAGCCAATACTTTTATGCCTTCACCTGGAGAGGACAAGAATACCTGGACAGTCATGCCTTGAGGGTTCACGGAAAACCTCTCTATTTTCCCTGATTCTCAAATAAGACTTAAAAGATCTAAACTCCTCTTGTGATTTAGTTATGATGCAGTATGTAGATGATCTACTTTTTCCAGAGGACAATAAAGCCTATACAAAGAATTCCTTTGACTTGCTCTAAGCCTTGGCAGAAAAGGACATAATGTATCACAAAATAAATTACTGTTTTGTCAAAACAGAGTCCATTATTTAGGATATGAGTTATCTATGAAGTGGAAAACACACTGCCCTGGTAGACTAAAGACTATCCTAACTTATCCTAGCCCCCTCACAACATGACAGTTTAGAGAGCATTTCTAGATTTAAGTGACATTGCAGATAATAGGCACCAAATTTTCCTGGGATTGCAACATCTCTCCATGAATTGGCTAAAGCCTCAGATAAAGAGATCCTCTCCTTGGAGAAGCCAAGCACAAGCCTTCTATAACCTGAAGAAGGCTCTTCAAAAGCCTCCTTTCCCTAGGCATCCTTTGCGAGAAAAAGCCCTTTTATCTATTTGTACATGAGTGATCTGGACAAGGTGAAGGGTTTTTGTTTTTTGGTTTTTTTTTTTTTTTTTTTTTTTGTGGTACGCAGGCCTCTCACTGTTGTGGCCTCTCCCGTTGCGGAGCACAGGCTCCGGACGCGCAGGCTCAGCGGCCATGGCTCACGGGCCCAGCCGCTCCGCGGCATATGGGATCTTCCCGGACCGGGGCACGAACCCGTGTCCCCTTCATCGGCAGGTGGACTCTCAACCACTGTGCCACCAGGGAAGCCCTAAGGTGAAGTTTTTAACTCAATCTCATGAGAGCATCAAAAACCCATTCCTAGTATGGCCTCACCCTTGACCTGGGTGCCAAGGCTTAACCTCCTTGTCCCAAGGCAATAGCAGCCCCTGCAAAACCTGTCAAGGCTTCTTCTGAATTAGTTCCAGGCTCCCTGCTTGATCTCATGGGTCCTCACACAGTACCGGCACTGCTACTGACTGAGAGCAAACGACATTCTTAGCCGGTCAATTAACTGCTCAGGAGACTCTGCTACTCCCTCTTTTCTCACGTTACTCTTCACCACTGCAGAATCCTAGTCCTGCCGCTGCCAGAAGGTGGGATTACTTTATGATTATTTTATCTAAGTTAGGAACTTTCTGTACCTCACTCAGATTCAGTAAAGGCTCCCATTGAGAACCTTGACCTAATGTTACTTGTTGATAGATTATATCTCAAAATTAAAACTGGGGGTTATCAAGCACGATGTGTTATCACTAATTTAAGTTCTCCTTTAGCACAGAGTCCTCTGGTCGGGCTAAAATAAGCTCAGGTGGCAGAATTTATTATGCTTATTAGAGCTTGTCATCCCACCAAAGACTGGAGAAGAAACATATACAGAGAGCAGGTATGCTTTTGGAATAGTACATGACTTTTGAATGCTTTAGATCCAAAGGGGTTTCTCACCTCTGCTGGAACTTCTATCAGAAATGGACAAGTTAAGGAACTTTTAGATGTTTCCTAGCTAGGTGGCTATTATAAAGGTTGAGGTTGATGCAAAAAGAAATAAGGGAGATGCTAAAACAGATCATTCTACCAAACAGGCAGCCCTCATCAAAGTTATGATCCTAATTAAACCATGAAAAGATAAATCCCTTAAGGGATTCAGAGAGTCCATTAGGAAATAACAACATTAAGTCCATGAAAAGGAAAAATGAAAAGAGTCGGGTTGTACCTTTTACTCAGATCATCTCCGGCACTCCCAACAAGGAGGCTTGGGGGCCACAAGATAATTTCAAGTGAATACCAGCTAAATTTCTCTATTAAGTTACTCATCATGGTACAGACAAATTGGTTACTAGCGTACATCAACATTTGGGGAAATTTTATAAAGACAGCTGAGGCTATTTTCAGGTTATGTGTCACTTGTTAACAACACAATCCTGGAAAAACTATAAAGGTGAATATGGCCAGGAACTAAAGCCTCAAGGACCCCTTAAATACCTTCAGATGGTTTTATCCAACTTCCATCCTCCATCAGATTTGAATATATTTTAATGTGTGTTTATTTTTAGCATGGGTTGAAACACTTCCTTGTTGAAAAGCTACATCCTTCATAGTCACTAAAAAGCTCCTTGATTACATGTTTCTAACATGGGGCATATTAACTTTTATATCAAGTGACCAAGGCACATACTTTGTGGGAACCATTATAAAAGAAATCCGCAAGGCATTACCCCCTTACTCAAAAACGGCCACAATCTTCTAGAATGACCGAAAAAACCAATGGCATCTTTAAACTAAAATTAACAAAAATGTCAGAAACCCATAAGCCAGCCTCCTTTGGGAAGCCAAATTTACTTTCACTACCTGTCCCTCAGGAACATAACGGTTTTCTACCTAGGAACTGGTCACTTGAAGGCCCTTTCATTCAGGTGCCTCTGATACTAGACCTGCTGCACAAAGATATGACAAAATATTGCAAAGGACTCATGTAGTTATACCCAGTCTTATCACCAACAAGTTACGGCTGCCTTCCTACAACCTCTTCGTGATCTTCAACCATGAGATTCCAACCACTGGAACAGACATCAGAAAAAACAGCTCTGAATCCTCTTTCTAAAGGACCTTATCAGATACGCTTAACAAAAATACAGCAGAGGAACTCCAGGAAGCCAATCCTCGGGTCACCATTCACTCTTCCACACAATTAGGAGGCTACTTCAGTAGGAGATGTTAAACTGAAGATTCTTGGAGATCTAACAGAAGCAAATGGTCTTCAGATATAGAGAGTGGACCCAAAACCTTCAGAAAAGGGATATAACCTCAGATAGTAGGCAGCTTCTGTCTAAGATATCAGATCAAGACCTCTATCTAATTCCTGTCTTGTTTTGTTTTATCTTCTTGCCTATAACCATTCTTCTCATTTTCTAAAGATCCCAGTTTGTCATCTACTCATAATGGCACTCTTCTCTGTTTTTCTCTCTCTTTATTATAATTGTTAAATCAGAACATAGTCATTCTAATATCATTATTAGATTCTCCTAAACAGTGGCCACTGCCTTCAATCTTACAGAGTACTGTATAGGCCATCCATAACCAGATCTCCTGATAAAAACCTCTGAGCAATCCTGGTCTCATCAAATAAGATGATAAGGAATTGTTCCAGTGACATTTCCACTTGCACCTACATGGACAAATGACCTTAAATAAATCAACCTGTGACTTTGCTACTGTCCCTCTATCCTAGAAAAAGAACCAATGATTACCATCTATTGATCAGACCCTAAATAATTTTAAATTTGAATTTCATAATCCTCCCTGAATGATGGGCCAATTACTTGATACCTGGAAGATAGTAATTGATATTTAAATACATAATCCAGCTAATGTAAGGCCTTGGTTCCAACCTCATGTCATGCATAACTCTATTTCTCATGGCTCTCCATGTGCCCCTACTGGTTATTAAATCCTGTGTGACCAGGATGCCTGGTTATGTTTGCCTCCAACTGACACCTCATATACTTTGGGAATAATATTCTGAGACTTTTCTGCACGTAGAACCCTAACTCTATACATCATCAAGGCTTGAAATTCCAACTCAAACACAAGCTCCAAAAAAGAGGCCACCTTTGATTATTCAGGCACTCTACCTAGGAGAATCACTGACTCATTGTTTATATGAACAATCAGAGCAGTGCTCCCAACAGAAGGAGTCATACAAATAGAAAAGACTGTTAGAAACTTAACATTAATTCTAGCAGGAGTTATTAACAATATCATCTGTAACCTACCTAAAATATACAACACTCTCAACTCATTGGAAGAATCAGTAATGGACAATCTCATTGCTCTAGATTTATTTGCTGGTCCTGGTGGCCTCTGTGCCATTACTAATACTGCTTGCTGTACGTGGATCAATGAAGCAGACAAGGTAGGCAAGCCTAGATTTTGCCTTAAGAAAAAGCTATTTGGATCTCTAATGTGATCCTCATGCTGTACAAAATTTGTTCTCGTTACCTGATTTGGGCAACTGGGGTTCCTGGTTCCAAAGTATCTTACAGGGACTATTAATTTTTCTTGTTGTAGTCAGGGTGATCATGATGCTGGTCTGTTGCACTTTATCTAGAGCCTTGAATACATCTGTATTTAAGCAAGTCTCTTATCAGGTGCTAGCCATAATGCTGTCACAACATAAACTTAAAGATCTTGGCCTACACTGATTATGGAGACAAACAAACATTCCCTGAGTGGCAATGATCTGGATCTCTAGCTTCCCATGAATTGGCCAACCTCTCTCGAGTGAGAGAAATACCCAGTGAGAGACAGAGTATACAAATGGATAGTGACCAGCCATATATGACAACAGAACTCTGACCCGCAAGCTCTGTAGTAACCAGCCCGGGAACCAAAGCATAACCTCTACAGAAAGCTTCAGCCAGTTGCCCTATTATTGTTCTCCCTTCCAGCACAGGACCAACCCAGAAAAGCCAAATACGCTCCTGAAACCAATCCCGTAAGATGCCCCACTACTAGTCGATGTCAACAATGTCCAATCAGAGATTACCTAGAGCCTTTGTTTTGTTTTGTTTTTCAGTGTAAAGTTTTCCTCCTCTCCTGCCTGTCTCTGTCTCTGACAAATACAAGTGGTGGTAGCAGGAGATATAGCAAGCCCAGTATAAATAGCTTTGTTTGTTCTCATTTGAGTTTCTTCATTTATTTTCACCTAGTTGTACACTGTCCATAGGCAGCACAGCACACCAAACTTTAGCAGGCATACCTATAGCATAAAAAGGAAATAGAGCTTACTAATTACTAGTTCTGCCATTCAGGCTATGTATATTATCGAAAGTTACTTAATATCTCTAAGCCTCAGTTTTCTCATCTGAAAACTAAGCATCAAAATATTACCTAAATGGATGTGGTGTGACGATTAAATCTGACAAAATATGGAACATATTTATCCTATTGTCTGGCCCATAGGTGGCCAATAAGCAGGGAGTACAGTGATAGTGAAGATGATGGTTTCCTGTACTTGCTAAGTTCTGCAATCTGGATTGTAATCATGCCTTGCCATTTGCTACCTCACAGTGATGTTAAGGAACTGCATATACAGTGGGTTATATACATAGTATATATACAGCGTATACAGAAGTACACAGAACATATGATAAACCTCCGTATATTCATCACCCAGTTTCACCAATTATCAACTCGTGGACAATCTTTTCCATCCATAGTCCCCCAATTCTCCCTTTTATTTTATCTGAAGCAAATCCCAAACAACATATAATTTCATTCTTAATATTCCATTATGTATCTCTAAAAAATAAGGACTCACTCATAAACTATAACTGTAATACCATTATCACCCCTAAAAATTCCTTAACATTATCCAATACCAGTTGCTTGTACTTTGAATCTAATACGGTGAGAAGTTCAACATTGATTTATACACACTTTGGTTGTTTCCACACATTTAGGGCTCCCTTTTTCATTTTCACTTTTCTTTAAATGGTGTGCATAAAAATAAATGGTGAGTTATTGAATTACTCCTCTATTTTTGTCAAGATGGAAGATTTGGAATAGAACTGAATTTTGTCTCTATTAATACCTATTTTCACTACCTTAGGTGAGTTTCCTTTTCAATTTCTTGGTATTTTAACATCCAAACAACCCAAAGTAGGTTGTGTAATATTTACTATTTAGTTCATTTTAATACAGTAAGAGGAATTATAGCAAGATGATACCATGGGAAATATATATGACGATTCACTAAATCAATGCCATGAACATTCATTTAAATATTTTCAAAATATTTACCAGTTTCCTCAGAAATAATTTACCTGAGGGATGATGAGTTTTTGCTTGTCTGATTCATTTGTAAGGCTCAGTTTATTTACTGAAGATTATCGATGTACAGTTACCTATAAATTGAGAAAATATCCTGTAGGTTGCATATTTACGAAAAGTCCTTCCCGATCATTTATCATCCTCTACACACATCCTGACTACTTCTGCCATCATCAGTTTTGAGCAATTGATTTTCAGAAGTAAACATTTGAGGGGAGTGGATGAACAGGAGGTTGTTTGAGGGTTCCCATTTTTATGAGTCAATAACTCATTTTAATGAAAAAGATTTAATTTCACCAAGGTAAGTAAAGTATCCCTTTAAGAGGATAAAGAGAAAATATCTTAGATTCATTCTATATAGTATTTTATTAGATTCTTTTTATTTCCATTTCTCTTGACACACCTTTTTTCCCAAACTATAGTAAATACCACAGCATCCCAAAATTTTTACAAGCCTTATGGATAAAACACAGAATCAGAGGTAATTCAACTAGTGAATCATAGTCTTTAACTCTGTCTGGGAAATAGCAACAATGATGAAATTTTTTAAATCCTAAAGAGATTTTTTTTCAAATTAGAAAAAAGGATGCTAAAGAAAGAAGAAACTTCTAAAAATACTGACATTTTTAACTTAATATAAAATGTATTAGTCAATGTAATATTAACAGAAATGTCTTATTTTCAGCTGTCAAACAATAAAATTGGCTTCTAAATGAGATACCCCCCCAAAAAAAACTTAGGAGCTATAATTTGAGCTCCTTAGTATAAGCATGTTCTACAACCAGTTAAATCTAAACTTAATTTTCTGTGGTATTGACTTAAGGCTTGATTATCTTAAGTGAATAACGTTAACTGTTCTGTTAAATATTTTCCAGGAAGAACAACCAGAAGATATAATTGAAGGATGCAAAGATAATCTCTTCCTGCTTGCTGTCATTAAACTAACTTTTAGGCCTTTAGTGCCAACAGAAAATATCAAATGTCAACTCTTTCAACTATAATAATTCCAGGCTTCTTGTCTTATTCAGTGTGCCTCAAATAAATTGTGTAAGAGGGAAGATGCTCTAATCTATTCCTTTAAAATTTTTAAAGTTGTGAATTTTCACAACTCTTACCAGAATTAATCTTGGCATTATGATGAACCAAGGTAAGTAACTTTTTCTCCAGCATTAAGATATTCACTCTTGGAAGCTAAATTCCAACTATACTCAAACTGAAGGAAATCACACCAAGTTAACTGAGAACTCTGACAAGGAAACGACAGTAGTAAGGTGAATGGCATATGGCCTAATATTCAGCTTCCCCATGTCAGGAAACGGATTCGTTTTTGGCAGAACTGGAGGCATGCTTTACGCTAGTCTGCAGGTAGACCTTGGAATATCACTCAGTCAGCGATTCCCTCCACAACCAATTATTACCAACTCCTGTCACTTCTATCTCCTAAAAGTCTCTCTAATTCAGCCCACCGCTAATGCCTTAGTTCTGGCCCTCCTTAGCTCTCGCCTGAATTATAACTAGACTGGTTATCTGAGGGGGCTCCCTGCTTCTGTGTCCACCCACAGAACAACTGGCTGAACAACCTAGAAGATCTATCCTCTTAGGGAACAAATCTTCAGATGGCTAATAAACTAGAGTGTCACACACAAACTATTTCACAATTTACTTTCATACACTTTATCATGTTTCCTCTCCTTACTCCTCCCTCCTTCCTCTTTCCCACTCCCCCTTCCTGTTCACACACATACATATCACATCACATTAACCCTCACCTCCTCACAACTCCCAAGACACATAGCCCACTTTAATCATCTTTGAAATAACACTGGACTTTCTCGTATTCCTCTCAATAAACTCACATATTTTATAAACATTTATTCTGTCTACTACCTCCTTGCTAAACTATAAATCATGTCTTAGTCTTTATTGTATTTATCTCCTTGATAAATATGCATTGAGGTGAAATTGATTCCAATGGACAAATCAAAGTAATATAATAGATGTTCAAAAAATAAACTATGAATATTTAAGTATCCATTAAATGATTTCAGTATCCATTAAAAGATGTCATTTCAACTTCATTTAATGTTATTGGGATTGGTGGTAAAAAGTCTGAAGAGACTATGAGTCAGACTTTAGCTCATACAATACAAAAGCATATATTCCAGATACATTAAACAATGTAAATAGCTTTTAAAAAAAACTATAGAAATACTAGAAAACAATAAAAATTAACATTTATATTATGTTGAAGGATGGAAAAGGCCTTCCTAGGTATGACTCCAAAGGCAGACATCAATCAGGAAAGCAGTGATGGCTTTTCCAATTAAAAAATAATTCTCTAGCAGTGCTGCCCAATGTAACTTTCAGCATTGATGGAAATGTCCCCTGGCTACACTTTCCAATGCAGTAGCCACTAGCCACGTAGATACGGGACACTACAAATTTAACTAGGGAGACTACAAGACTTAATTTTTAATTTTATTTCATTTTAATCAATTTAACTGCAATTCAAATTACTTTTAAATTTAATAGTCACTTATAGCTAATGGCTGCTCTTTTGGATGACATGGATCTACAGGTCCAAATAAAATCTTACAGAAAGAAAACAAAAATGCAAACCACAAAATTGAAAAAAATATGTGAAACATATCTGTTGGTTGAATAAAAATTCCCTTGTTGCTTATCTATTTTATATAGTAGTTTGTATCTGCTAATCCCAAATTCCTAATTTATCCCTCCCCCAACCCTTTTCCCCTTTGGTAACCATAAATTTGTTTTCTATGTCTGTGACTCTGTTTCTGTTTCATAAATAAGTTCTTTTGGGTCATATTTTAAATTCCACATATACATGATATAATATGGTATTTGTCTTTCTCTTTCTGACTTATACTTAGTATGATAATCTCTAGGTCCAATCATGTTGCTGCAATGGCATTATTTCATCCTTTTTTATGGCTGAGTAGTATTCCACTGTGTATATATATACCACATCTTCTTTATCCATTCATACAACTGAATCACTTTGCTGTACACCAGCAACTAACACATTGTAAATCAACTATACTTCAATTAAAATAAATAAATAAATAGCTGAAAAGGAAAAAAATTCCCTACTGGAAAAACAAAAGACAGTTACCGACAATATACAAAAAAGGAGAAATAAAAATGGCCAATAAATATATGAAAAGCATTCACCAGTCACTAGTTATCAGAGAAATATGAACTGAAAAAATGCACTGACTGCTCTAACTCCTCCCTATCAATCCCACCCTGTCTTCACCCCATTCCCATTAGTCAGATTTGAGTCTACCCATTTTACTCTTAACATCATTCTCTTCCTTGATCAATTATTTTTGTGGCACCGACCCTGCAAAAACTCCATCTTGGATAAACTCAACAGTCTGCAGCCTACAGAACACACCGGAGAAAGCTGTCCACCGCAGAGATGATGGAACCACGGGCATGTGGTCTCACCAGCTCCTTCTCAGCACACCCTGGCTACCCTGCATATACGTTACCAGCTCCCTCCCCTTTTCTCTACACTGGCTCTCCTAAAACCCTTCTACTATTTCAAACTTCCAACCTCCCCTCCTACTTCACAGAGAAATTAAAAACCACTGAGAAGAACTTTCTCAGTCTCCGGCCAGTCATCTACACACTTCCTACCTTTTTACTTATTCTTTATCATAGTGTCCCCCCTTCGGGTCCAAGTCTATATTCCACTCATATTCTGAATTCCATCCTCTATCTTCTACTCCCTCTTTTTCTTGACTTGTCTCTGTCTCCCCATCTAACAAGCATTTAAGCACACCTAATTTGTCTCCAATTTCAAAGACAGTATTGAATGCAGTGACTTAAGAAATTAGCTTCAAATCCCAGCTCTGCCCCTTACTGCTTTGTGATCATGTTTAACCTTGTTCATGTCTCCTTTTCCCCTGAAAATGTAGGATCTGAAAATGTAGGATCACAACAACAAAACAGCGCCGTTTCCTCCGTCGCATAGTTATGAACACTGAGTGAAAAATTTCCACAAAGCTCTTAGAAAATATTGTCGATCATTTTCACAACTATTGCTAATTTTGAATCCTCCTCAGCCTCATATTCTTTCCAGCCATCATCCCCAACCCCCGTCCTTCCCTTCAGAGCAAAACTTAAAACTTTTCTTTTTCTGAACTAACTTTACACTTAGAGAAAAATTGCAAAAGTAGTACAGAAAGTTTCCATATACCCCTCACCTAGGTTCCTCTAATGTTCACTACATTGCATAACCATGGTACAGGGATCAAAACCAGGAAATTATCATTGGTGCAAGACTATTAAACTACAGACCTTATACAAGTTTTGCCAGTTTTTCCACTAACATCATTTTGCTGTTACAGGACCCAATCCGGATCCCACACTGCAACTAGTTGTTATTTCTTCTTGGTGCTCTGTAATCTTCCTTTGTCTACCCTAGTCATGACCTAACACTTCTGAAGAGAATTAATCAGTTATTTTGTAGACTGTCCATCACTTGGGGGTTGTCTGTTATTTTCTCAGGGTTACAATTTGAAAATTTTCTTGCATTTTTAGCAAGGAAGCCACAGATCTCTTTACTGTGTCCTTCTCGGGACATCACATCAAGAGATTCATGATAGCAATATGTCAGAGCAAAACTTTTTGCAAGAATTAATCTCCTCTCTGTGACCTCACTTCATCTCTTTTCTCTTGCTTTGCGATCCCCTGTTCAGTGGCTTCACTCCCTGTCAGTGTAGTGAAACTGCTCTTATCAAGGACACCAAGAACTCTCTAGTTGTTTGATTTAAAAGAAACTTCTTGGACCACATGGCAGCCTCGACACTGCTGAGTACTCTCTCCTTCTCGACACGTGTGCTCAGCAGCAACGACGCCACAGTTGCCTGATTTATTACTAACCTTTCTGGATGCTTTTCTCAGTCCCCTCCCCTGGCTCCTTTTCTGATATCCTACCTGTACATGTCAGTGCTGATTTCTAACTATGCACTCTTCTGGCACAATTGCAGCTCCATCTCTGGTGTTACTGGCCATCCATTTACAGACAATTCCCACATCTACACCTTCAACACATTTCTCTCTCCTAATTTTTATAGCCATATATACAACTGCATTCTAAACATCTCCATAAAATAGCTTATAGGAGTCATACACTGAACATATCCTCCAAACAATCCTACCAGAGATCTAAAGTTTCGCCTTGTGAAGTAAGACTTATTTTACATTTCAGGAGGACCTCCCAAACCTACTAAGCCACTATAGCTATAAACTCAACAAAGTAAAGAGTAGGTCAAGAACGTCATCTGTTTTTTGGAAGAACAGATTTTGATTTTTATTAATGCAGTCTAAAATTGCATTAGATTTTGTGGTGGCCACATCCATAATTGACACACATTGGTCCCCAAGTTTCTATATAAATATATTGCTGTAGCTGTTCTTCCCCAGTCCCGTAGTTGTACAGATAAAACTTAAGATACGCTATGTCACTCTGTTGCATTTGGCCCATCACTCAAGACTGATATATTCTGGGATCCAAACACAGTAATTCAATTATTCGTGGAATCAACAAATACTGAGCAAGCACTAAACTTCTGTGAGACACGGAAGGTACTGTAGTGAGATAGAGGGCTAGCTGTCACCTCAATCCATTTTCCCTTCTTCTATAGTATTGCAGGTTCCTCTGGGTTCCTGGCCATCAGCTAGATGCAACACTAGGCAGCAGAAATATTATAGGAGCCACGAACGTGCTTTTGGAGTTTTTATTGGTCACATTAAATGAAATTTTTTAAAAAGAGGTGAAATTCACTTTAATAACATATCTTAATTAGCCCAATATATCCCAAATACGATCATGTCAACACGTAATTAATATAAAACATACTGAGATGGCATGCTTTCTTTTTTCACTCTAAGTTTTTGAAATCGACATGTATGTTACACTCAGAGCACATCTCAATCCAGACCAGCCACATTTCAAGGGCTCAGCAGCCTCACAGAGCCATGGCTACTGTATTTTATAGTGGAGAGGTGAAGAGACTGCATTTCCCTACAAGGTGTAGCCGTGTTCTTGCCAACGGAATGTGCATGGAAGTTACACTTGCAATTTAAGCTTCATTTGCTTAAAAGAAAACTGCTTGTATATTGGAGGCTCTAATATAGCAGCTTAAACCTTAACCTAAAGTATACAAGAATTAAAAAGCAACTGCATTCCAGGCCCTGAGTTTGCCATCCTGCCCACCTGCAAATTTGATGAGCATATCTTGTTTATCCTCATCTTAAACATGAGATCCAAATGCAGTGAGAAAAAACAAAAGAAAACAGGAAAAAGCAGAACAGAGGTCTGCCACACACAACTGGGGACTTACATACACAGGCTATAGCAATCCATTAGTCAGCAGCCCTCTGGTACGGCCATTGGAGAACTACAGGTTAGATGCAAACTGTCCTACCATTATGGCTGAGGAATTAGGAGACTTATTTGTTTGGTCCTGCAGCCTCTCCAGTACATCTCTCGACATTTCTGAGCTTATTCTGCCATCTCTCAAGGAGTCAATTCCCAGAAACTCCTCAATGGTGTTTTCTGTGTCACAATGTACCCCCATCCTCACCTAAGGAAAAGTGATAATGACTAAGGGATTGGGTCACTGCCAATGACCACTTACAGCACGGTGGATATTAACCAAGAGTGCTAGTGGTTGGTGGGTTTCCGGGATTTCTAGACAGAATATATTTATATCTTCTGTGTGTGTGTGTGTGTGTGTGTGTGTGTGTGTGTGTGTGTGTGTGTGTGTGTGTGTGTGTGTGTGTGTGTGTGTGTGTAGCAGGGGCTGGGGAATACAAAAGGGAACCTGTCTTAAATTTCTATTTGCATAAAAAGAACACCGTATTTGTTTAGATTGCACGTCACAAATAATCAAGCAGGATTTCGGGACTTCCCTGGTGATGCAATGGTTAAGAATCTGCCAGTCGATGCAGGGGACACGGGTTCGACCCCTGGTCCGGGAAGATCCCACATGCCGTGGAACAACTAAGCTTGTGCACCACAACTACTGAAGCCCGTGTCCCTAGAGCCCGAGCTCTGCAACAAGAGAAGCCACCGCAACGAGAAGCCCGCGCACCGCAACGAAGACCCAAGGCAGCCAAAAATAAATAAATAAATAAATGTATATATTAAAAAAAGGACTTCTAAAAATACTTCTATTCATTTTTCCATAAGACTAAGGAAGGTATTTCATGTTGAAATTCTCATCATCACTGCGACCGTTATTCTTTCCCAGGCTGGGGTCACCAATGCCCATCCCTCAGTGAGTCACTGCATGTTCTCCAATGACAGACAGTCTGGGTGAATTAATAACAAGGGGATGTTGCACAGTTGGTTTCAATCATGGCTTTGGCATTGTGTTATGAATAAAAAATATATTTTATGTATAAATCACAGGCACATATGAGGAAAGAAAGGAGCCAAAGAACAAGTCGATCAATAAAACACCCTTGACTCCAAAAGTTCATTGATCTACTTCCCAGGAAGTTATTACTGTCCTATGATGCCAGCTCTCCCTCTCACTTCCCCATGTGGTTGACTGGGAGAAGGGTGCCTTGCCACATAAAGGGCTGTGCCTGTTGGCAGGCCAACACATCCCATTAAAGGGCTGCATCTGGCCACAGCCTGTGGCTCAGCCTCTGACGCCCTATTTGGCGTGTCACAATAAGCACTGCTAATGGCACCTGTCCCAAACCTATAGAATTATCTATGCAATATAGCTTGAGATACCAGTGCAAGTATCTTTTTTTTAGAAAAAAAATGGAATATAAGATTTTTATTTACCTTCTTGGGTAGAGACTAAGAAATATTTTGAAATATTTCTGATTTCATGACTTAGCAGTCCCATCATATTGTATCCTCCCTCCTTAATCCATATGTAGTGAAATTACGGAAGACAATAAAGTGAGCTGAACGAGCATTAGGAATAGAGTCATAAAAACCTCTGTACTACATAACTCTCTCCAGGAGCCCCCTCTTTCTCATGAGACTAGTTTAAAAACAGCAGAACCTGGGAAGGCCACTTGGGCAGTCCTTCATGTCTGTTGCTGCATCAGAGTTTAGAAAGCAATTACACAACATGACCTTTAAAATGTACAACAAATTAATGAGGTATTATTATTTTCTTTATTACTATTTTGTTCTTTATTACTGTTTCTTTATTACTAAATAGGAAACCTAAGGTTTAGAGACATTAAACAACTTGTCCAGAGTCACACAGCTAATAAGTGGCAGATTACCAGATTTCTCAATTCAAGTCCAGAGGTCTCGCCACAAACGGCCTCAGAAGATGGCAAAAAGCCTATGCTTTTGGAAGTGTACTTAAATACTGTTACAAGACCTTGTAAAAATGAGAGAACCAGGCCAAGAACAGACTCTGAATTTGTACCTTTAAATGACAACTTACAAAATGGAAACTTAAACATTGATTTAAAAATCAAAACTTTGAAATAGTTACACACAAATGAAATGTCCATAGATAAAATAATCCCTTGTGTGTTATACTATATTTGAACAGTTGAACTTCTTTTCTATTTCGTTTTAAGAGTTTCCATCTCTGGAAGTTTAGTAGAGTAGTTATCTTTTTCCTTGGCAGGGGAGAAAGCCATCTCAATAAGAAGTATAGGCTTTCATAACTGTATAAATCCACGTTCAAGCATTTGTCATGTACCTACTATGTGTCAAAAGCCCAAAGAACATCAAGATTGGGGCAGAGTCATGACTAAACCTAGATCACTGCCTCTCTTTTGTCCAGGAGCTAGTACACACACACCATACTGTATTCCAAAATAATGCCATAGTGAGTGGATCAGATTCCTGTGCTCTGTCATGACAATGGTTCACACTGGAAGGGATAATTGCTGTAGCATATAATCTCATAAAGCAAGGAATGGGCATCCAAACACCTTCCACCTATCATAATTTGGAATGCATCTTGCTTGAATATATTTAGACTGTTCTTAAACTTATTTATGTATTCAGTATCTAAACTCAATCTCCATTCAGTTAAAGCAAGAAGAAACTTAATACAATCAAACATGATAAAGCTGAGTTGAGATAACAACTTATTTTTTTCTTAACTTATAATTAAATAATTTGTTTACCTACACTTTTCACTTTCTAACTTAGATTTATATGTTACACCATCAAGTATAGCCCTGATATTAACTAAGAAGCTATTGAGTATGAAACCTTTATTGTAAAAGAAGGAAGAGCAAAGTGGCTGCAGACTTCCAATTTTCCATACCATGTGACTATGATTCCCAACAAAACTTAGGAAGAAACATGTACTTTTGGTACTTCCATTTTATAGAAAATGCTCTTCTATTAGTTCGCTTTCTCAAGCATTTTGCACTGATTCCCCGGTTAATGATAATAACCAAGAATTAAAAGCTACAGCATATGCTGAATGGCCGCATCACCCCAGAAATCATATTTACTGCCATTTGTCAACATGCTGTTTTAATTTCAGAAAATTCAATGATAGTTCATGAATTTTGCAGAACCTCCAAAAAAAGGATATGATTTTGTGTTGAAGACTAAAGGGATGTTGTTAATTTTAATGCACACTGGGAGGTCACATGATAGTCTCAAATTTAATGGTAAAGCAAATTTAGTTAACTCTGCAGAAACATAAGGAGTCTTACACAATCTCTTGGCTAGCCAAGGGCAGGCTAGGAATCAGGACATTTAAGAGTTTAAATCCAACACCTGAGACATGCTTTGAAAACTTTTCTGCACTAAATGCAGCTTGTGGAAGGAGCAGTTTGAGGGGTAATAAAGGAGGGGTACAAAGACACCTGATAACAGACAATAGTCTCTACAGTAGAAAAATTGAGACAACAACTCTATGCAAGAACTAATCTCCAAGTAACCATTCTTTGTACCCCAGGTCTTCATTCTCATCCTAAAAGATGGAACTACCTCTTATGTCTAGATATGGGAAGTTTTCCCTAGGACCCTGGCTTTCCTAGTCTGCTTGGGCTGCTGTAACAAAATACCATCAACTGCGTGACTTAAACAACAGACCTTTATTTCTCACAGTTCTGGAGATTGGGACGTCTGAGATCAGGGTGCCAGCATGGGCTGAATTCTGGTGAGGGCTTGCAGACGGCTGCCTTCTTGCTGTATCCTCACATCATGGAGACAGGAAGCTCTGGTGTCTGCCCCTCTTACCTGGGCACCAATCCCATTGTGAGGGCTCTACCCTAATAACCTCATCTAAGCCTAATTACCTCCCCAATACCCCCTCTTAATACCATCACATTGCAGGCTATGGCTAGAACATATGAAACTGAGCAGGACACAAACACTCAATCCAATACTGGTCATCGAACTATAGTGTGTCCACAAACCACTTGGAGAGAAATAGGAGGAATGCAGAGCACCAGTCCTGCAACACTTGAGATTCTGATTCATTCTGTCTGGGAGGTGGCCAGGAAATACTTTCAAAAGCAATCCAGGGAATTCTGCTGCAAAGGTCCACTGGCCACAGTGTGAGAGATCTGCCCTAGATTAGCTTCGGAAAGAAGGGATTGCTCACAGGTCCCTGTGCCATACCTGGAGGGGTGAAAGGAAGTACTCAGAGATCAGACTGTCCTATGAATGGTAAGAGCCAGAACCAGGAAGTGCCAACAGAGGCACATCTACATAAATGTCAGTAAAGTGGTGCTGAATAATGTATATCTGAGTAATGTAGACATACTCACCGCCCAATCCCCACTCACACTGCCATTTCCATGACCTTTGGAAAACTGTTTCTGAGCAAAAGAGAAATAAAAAAGGAAAAACTTGGATAGTATCCTCATATCTAACCTAAAGATGAGTTTTTAAGATGGATTTTGAGAGGGGCAGTAGAAGGCAACTGACTGCCAACTGGGGGAATACATCAGTGTGTAAGCCAATGGAAACAGTCTAGCCAAAGAGAGCTCACCCTGAGCAAGAAGGCATCTCCCTGACAGTGTGACACCAAGGAAAAGACTTTGGAAAAACAAACAGTAAGAACAAAAACTTTTGAGGCTATTTTTAAATACATACAATATTTTTAAATCTATTGGTTCAATTTGTCTTCTCTGCTAAACATGAAAGGAAATCTATGGTCATAAATGGTTCAAACCAACAAACAAAAAATAACGTCCAGAAAAAAGTCATAGGAGAACTGATAACTCAGTTGTCCTAAAGATAATGCAGGATGGTCAGCTAAAAAATCTTAATGGACAAGGCTTTGACAGAATTAACTGCTGGGGCTTAAATTTTAAAACACTGAAATCATAAGATCAACAGCTTCAAAGTATTTCACAACACAGATATTATGATGATTTTTAAAACTATTATTGTTCATAAGCATAAGAGGGAAGAACCAAAAGAAACAGAATTATAATGCTGACAAAATCAAAATTACTTTTAGTGTGTAGTCTATTTCCCTATAAAAGTTCAAGTTGTCCTTCAAATATGAATATATGAAACTTATTGATGTTTCAAATAAAAGAAAAATGAATGCCTTCACAGTGCTGATTATTAGTAAATTATTTATATATTGGATTTACTCAAGCTATGCTTTAGTAAAAGAACAAGCCTGTAGAAAATGAAGTCTAATTCCTACAGGTCACTACTCTTTAAAAGTAAAGACCTTCTTGATACCAACTTAAATCTCCCCCATTTCACCAGGAATATTCCAGGTTAAAAGCAGGGCTCAGGAACTACAATAAAAATCTATTAGCCAAGTTCCAAATGCCTAGGAACTGTTATCACTGGTACATTGTGGAGTATTTTGATAACCATAAAAAATGTTTGTAATGATAAATGATTAACTATTATTGAAATTAAATTGAATAGTTATCTTTAAAATATCTTTTTAATTTCTTTGAAAATGTGAAATTTTCCAAAGATTTAGATTTATTATGGATTTGGTCTCAGGAGATTTGTAAGTACTGGTCTCAAAATGCCATTTGATACAGAAACAGATTCCCTCAGGAAAACAAAAAGTATGGGGATGATTCCATCTATGTGTCCTAAATGCTTCTCTAAAATTTTAGTAAATTAATTCAAAAGACAGAAGCCTGGGTTGTTTTAAAGCAAACAACTTCAAAGTGAATACATTTCTCTGCTTTAAAACATACACACAAACTCACCTCTAAAAGGGTTAGGCCATCTTTAAAGCCAAAGACTTGTTCAACATCTAGATACAAGCTGTTAGGACTGATTAATGAGCATGGAGGCAAGAGAAAAAGATGACAGTCAAGGGCATTATCCCATGTCTTAAAAAATAATTCCCTCTTTGGTCAGCACATTCCATTTTGATCCAAAGCACTATGCAACCACTTGTTTAATACAAGGAAGAACTTACGTCAAAAGCTAAGCTGAATTCCACATGACTGAAGTTCACAGAGATTTAAACACAGCCTTCTTAGAACCTGATATTAATCTCCTGGCCTGAATTATGTCTTTGCAAAAGTTAAAAAAAAAAAAATGCAGGAGCCACAGGTTATGGCAACTGACAGATCAAACTCCCAGATACAGATAGTCTATATGGAAAATAGTATATTTAGACACTAGGCAAATAAAGACAAGAGAATAAGAATTCTATGAGGGCACAACCAAAGAATGATGGTGTATGATGGAAATGGGCACTAAACTTGGAAGCAGAATACCTGTGGTTCCCCTACTTCCCGTGTAACTTACATGAAATTAAAATTCTGTGACATGCCCAGCAATGTCCTGCACGTGCTTTCCGCTGTCTTTCTGTCCAATCTCTAATATGTGTGGCCCCTCCCAACCTTGGCAACCATTGGCTCTCCCTCAATCACGTGACCCAGACCATACACGTCACTCCTCAAACTTCGTCCTTGCCTAACCCACACTCTTAATCAGGCACCCATTCTCTTTCAGAGCACACTTTACTTTCCCTTTGAAACATTTATCAACATGTGTGATTATAATACTTTTGTGTAATTATTTATTGAATTTCTCTCTCCCTCATTAGACCATAAGATTTCTGACCGTTTACATATGGTGACGAGCATATAGTAAATACTCAATAAATGATGTTAAATTGATAAAATCCCATTTCTGACACTTACTAATTATGTTATTTTAGACAAGTCATCTAACTCTCTAAGCTTCAGTTTTCTGATCTATAAATATGGGCAACAACTCCATAACCTCTATCTATTTTATCTGGGTTATATTTACAAAAGCATTTTGCAAATTGGAAAGTGCCATTCAAACTTTAGGTATTATTATCTTTATGGTATCAAGATTATAAACCAAAGAACTGTTTAAGTGACCATTATAATCTTCATTTAGTTGATATGACACTGTATAGATGTATCTAGAAAAGCCTCACATTTAATACTAATAAAGCTTGGTAGTTAAGGAATATTATAGACTGTGAATAACAAACAATGATGCTTTGTAATTTATAGCTAAAGCTGATGCCGCATTAGGTATATCAAAATCTCGATTAACACTATTTCCTTTAATACAGTTTATGCCAAGATGTCACATAAAAAGAAAACAATTGGTATTACTTAGTTGTTCTATTTATGTCAACCACTTCAGTGGTTTAGAAAACAACACAAGGTACATGCCACTTTATAATTTAAATATGCCTTATTTTATTTTATTATTATTATTTTTTTTTGCATTTCACGGGCCTCTCACTGTTGTGGCCTCTCCCGTTGTGGAGCACAGGCTCCGGACGTGCAGGCCCAGCGGCCATGGCTCATGGGCCCAGCCGCTCCACGGCACGTGGGATCTTCCCGGACCGGGGCACGAACCCGTGTCCCCTGCATCGGCAGGCGGACTCTCAACCACTGCGCCACCAGGGAAGCCCTGCCTTATTTTTTTAATAGAGCTTTACTGGAGTATCATTGCTTCACAATACTGTGTTAGTTTCTGTTGTACTAACTAAAGTGAATCAGCCATATGCATACACATGTCCCCATATTCCCTCCCTCTTGAGCCTCCCTCCCATCCTCCCTATCCCACCCCTCTAGGTCATCACAAAGCACTGAGCTGATCTCTCTGTGCTATGCTGCTGCTTCCCACTAGCTAACTATTTTACATTCGGTAGTGTATATATGTCGATGCTACTCTCACTTCGCCCCAGCTTCCCCCTCCCACCCCGTGCCCTCAAGTCCATTCTCTACATCTACATTTTTATTGCTGCCCTGCAACTAGGTTCATCAGTACCTTTTTTTTTTTTTTTAGATTCCATATATATGTGTTAGCATACGGTATTTGTTTTTCCCTTTCTGACATACTTCACTCTGTATGACAAACTCTAAGTCCATCCACGTCACTACAAAATATGCCTTTGAATGAACATGAAAATTGGAAACACACTTTATACACCAAAATGATATGACTTGCCAATCATGAGTGGACTTACTGTCTGAGCTATTTTTCCAAGAGTAGAGATCCATTTATGCTGATATATGCACAATTCTCACCTCGTTCCTTTTTCAAATGAGAAGGTGAGAGGATATATGGTCCTAGAGCACTTTTTATCAGAAGGGAGCCAACCAGTGCCAGATGAAACATGACCATGGTCTCCTCTTTTATATACCTTAACCCACTGGCCTAACGGTCCTGGACAACAGGTTTGTGATGCTGAAAGAATTTACTTCTGTCTGGATATTTTGGAGGATCTGACTCCTGTCAGGTACTGCAACAAAATTAAGTGATTTCAATTTACCAAGCAAGGACAAGAAATGGTTTCAGGAAAAACCAAGGTGATGAACTATTGAGCATTCAGTTCATTAGCTGTTATCCATCTTGACATCTTCATCTTTCAAGCGGTACTGCAGAAAATCAAAGACTTGTAGTGCTTCCCTTAAAAAAATCCAAGAAGGAAGCCATATCCTCTTGAAGTTAAAGGGACCATGAAGGCTATTTCAAATGGATTATGAAAGATAACCATTGCCACAGAAATGAAAATTTTGATAGATACTCAGTCGTCAATACTACCTGTGCCGTTAAACATATTAATCTTAAAAATAATATTAAAAATGTGTACTGAGTGAACTGCTGGAATATTTTTTAACTTATTCTAATTTGATGAATTCTGCATTTTCATATGCAGTAGTAGTGATATGACAAATAAGTGACCTTTTAGAAATAGCATCTGAAACCGAAAAAAGACCCAAGAGAAAAAGTGTTTTCCTGAAAAATCAGCCAATAAAACATGGACAGTAAGACTCCAGTGACACAGCCAAGTATTGGTCATATCACCTTCCTTCTTTTGTTTCTCTATTCTGCTTGTTCAGCATCGAGGCAATTGTATGCAGAGTTTCCTGAAATTACAGAGTAGTGTAAGCAACCAGAGACAGTAAAGAAGTGGTTCATAACTTTTCCCAGCCACTATCTCTCACCAAGGGGAGAGAAACGGTTCCATCTTAAGTTCTTGGAGACCCCTTGAGATAAAGGTGCAATGAACATCATGCCGTACTTCTATTTCCCACATAGAATTTTATTAATGCTTAGAAGCATTGTAAAGTTGCACTTGAGTTCTCCCTTTCCTGAAATACTCAAAGAGTTCTCCAGACCTGTAGATACTAACAAACAAAATAAAACAAAATCTCTCTCCCATGTCTCCCCCAACCCCTGAATTCTCCACTTAAAACATCTAAGTCAAGCTATAAGAGAAAATGTTAATTCACAGCTAGTATCTTGTGGTGACTGTACCACAAAGCCTAGACATGATCTCTCAGAAGCCTCTGTGATCTTGAAAGTTATTGGAGGACAACTGTGGAACAATGCAGGTGCTGCTGGGTCCATCAGGGAAAGCTCTAGGTGCAGGTGGTTTGATGGGTTGCTTCTGAGGGCAGCGTTTGGTATCCAAGGAAGACTCTACACCTAAAACTTATTTCTAAAACCTTCAGCCTGAAATTCTCCAACGTATTATTAAAACTCTTATTATCATCATTACTACTACCACCACTACCATAGTGCATTAGATGATTCTTGGAGGGAACTGTACCAGGCACCTTGCATACGGCAACTCATACAACACCTGCAACAACTGTAGGAGGTTAGGCATTATTTTCAAGTAACAGGTGAGGAAACAGAGGCAGGTAACACAGTCAAGGTTTTTGCTACTTGGAGTACAGTCCACGGAATAGCAGCTACAGCGTCACCTATTAATTTGTTGGAAATGCAGACTCTCAGACCCAACCCCAGATGACCGAATAAGAATCTACATTTTAATAAGATTTCCAGGTGATTTATATGCATATGAATACTGAGAAACACTGCTCTAAGGTAAACTGAATTACTGAGATTCAAGTTCGGTGTATCTAACTCGAAAATCCAGGTATTAAAATAGTCGGCTCTTCTTGATGATGCAATTATAGCTAAAAAGTGAAAACATTGAGTATATTTACACTCAGACATGATTTTTCCATTAGCTGACAAAATCCGATACAGAGAATTATAAATTTTGGAGAAGGAAAGAGTGAGCTGGGAATCAGGAAGGCAGTAGATACCCTTGACAGAGGAGTAGGCAAGAACCACTGGGAAAGCTAATAGGTCTAAAAACACACTTTATTCATGTCACAGTTTGGCTAAGGACTGAGTCAGTTGGCAACTGACTCTGTTACTAACATGGTTCCAGTTAACCTGAAATGGTGCCTGACGTCGAATAACCTCATCGAGAAGCTCAAGCAGTCCTTTATTAAATGATGCACAGGATCACTTTCTCACGAACCATGACATTCCCTATCCTATGAATAAGGTTCCAGAAACATTCCTTTGCCAAATGTACATACTTATTCTTCAGGTTCTAATATCAGACAATCAGCCCAATATCGAGCTTTCTAGAGATATCAACTACTTCACTAAGTCTGACAGATGGAAATACCTATACGAGGTATATTGCATTTTTTAAAATGCAATTTTAGTTTTTTCCACCATAGATAATAAATCAAACTATATTAACCCATCAGGCATCCATCTGAGATCTGCTCTGATGGAATTCAAACCTAAGAAGGAATCAAAATAGGTCATTTTCCTGTGAATTAGCATCTGATCTTGAAAACAATTTCCCTTAACCTTAAGTTAGTTAAGCATTTCTGCTACAGTCTTATTTATACTATCAACTTTTTTAAGCAAAACTTTCTGTTCCCCAGAATAGAAAGTTAAACTGCAGGTCATCCACAATTCAAGTTATCATAATTAATTAGGTTTAGTTCTATTGCTTTTTCATTAAAAACTAACTAGATCCCATTATATTTCCTTCCTCTTGTACTAGAATCTTTTAGTAAATGTCTTCACAATATCTAATTTTTTAACACTTTAATGAGACAGTATTTTCATCTTTTCTTGGAGGAGAATTTAGTGCTATTTTTAAGAGTATTTTTTCTTGTTCATTACAGTGTGTCATTGTAACCAGGTGACTCAAGGAGACACTCATGTTGTGTCAATATCTGTGACTTTGAGCTTCTTTATTTTAAAATGAATTTTTGGCCATATGGTTTTTCATTGTGAAAACTTTTCCAAATTCCACATCATAGTATGACTTGCTAATGAATACATTTCCACAGAGGGAAAAAAATGAGCTTTGTGTGCGTTTTTAATATGAATGAAAGGGAATACAAGGGCAACTCATTTTTGAAAGGAAGATTATAATTTTTCATTAAACTTTCATTTTAATAGTGAAAAGTATACACTAATTTTATGTCACAGATGAGATTAGACCTTCTGTTTTTATAGTCAATATTTGTTAGAGAATTCTAGCTCCTATCAGAGAAAGATGTGGAAATTTAATAAAGAAGATATATTTCATTTTGTGTAAGCAGCGGTGTATGTGAAGATTAAAGGCACTGGCAGGGTCTGAAAATGCAGTCCTTTTAATAGAATGATGCATGCATCGGCTCTCTGGCTGCTGTAAATTCTCATAGGATGAGCCTTAACACATACTGTGTGGTTCACTTTCAGACCTAGAAAGCTATTGGGTACCATTCTGGTCATCTCTTAAAACAACAACTGTTTTATCACTCATTATAATTTGATGGATCAAGAATTCAAGAAGAGGCTGTCTGAGCAATTCTTCTGTGCCATAAGGCATTGACAGAAGCCACTTGATGGTATTCAGCAGGTGGCTGGGCTGCTCCGGAGAGCCCAAGCCAGCTTCACTACATTTCTGGAATCTTGGTGGGAATGGCTAGAAGCATAGGCTCAGCTGGACAGCTGACTGCAGCACCTACATGTGGTCTCTGCAATAGGATGGTCTCAGAGTAGTCAGGTATCTTACTTAGCAGTCTAGGATTCCCAGAGAAAACGTCCTAAGAGTCCTGGACAGAAGGTATAAGGCTTCTTCTGATTTAGCCTCAGAAGTCCCAGAATGTCACTTGCAATGTGTATACTGATCATACAAGCCACAAAACCAGTCTAAATTCAAGGGGAATGAAATTAGACTCCATTTCTCAATGAGAGGGGTAACAAAACGTGTGCAGCCATCTTTGATCCATTATAGCTAACCACTTAGATCGCTATGCTTTTTTTTTTCTTTTTGCTCAACTAGTAAGTGGAGTTGTACTTGTACATAGATAGATAAAGAAAAATGAAGACATGTGTATATATGTATAACAGTAAATTTCCAACTTAGTATGATTTATAAAGGCCCCACTTTCCTAAATGTAATGTTCTCATTGAGTCCAGACCTGGAAAATAAGTGGAATAAATAATACAATGTAGAAAATTTGATTATCCCAAAACTAATTATCCACATTAAAGCATATACACCACCACCATCATTCTCTCTTCTCTTCTTTTGACCATTTATAGCTGCTTAGCACATCTTCCAGATGTGGCTAAGAGGACAACAATCAGATACTCTTACACACCTATCAGAATGGTTAAAATTAAAACAAAATTGACAGTACCAATTGCTGGCAAGAATGTGGAGCAACAGAAACTCTCATTCATTACTGGTGGGAATGCAAAATGGTATAGTCACTTTAGAGACAGTTTTGTACTTTATTATAAAACTAAAAATTGTCTTACTATATGACTCAGCAATTGCTGGATTTACCATGATGATATGACAACTTATGTACACAAAAGCATATGTGAATGTTTATAGCAGGTTTATTCATAATCACCAAAAACTGGACCCCAAAAACTGGTTACAGAGAAGCAAGAGGAGGAGGCTAGAATGATCCATGGAGTGATTGATTACAGTTTGAAACATCAGTATGAACTCACATTCAGTTTAATATAAATGCAGATGGATAAATAGAAATAATTATAGATATATGTATGTACGTCAGTTAGTATATACCCGTATATTTCCAAGCCCTGTGCACTGACTGCAAGGGTTTAGAACTAACAACACCCCAGTAGCAATGAGTACCCCTGGCACCCATCTCTTGGTTTCTAATTTCATTCTCCAATGAAAAGAACCAGAACTCCTTGGAGAAATGACTATTCTAGTGATGGCCAGGAAACATACCGGATAATCCTGGGATAACTTGTCATGCCAGAAAATAAGGAAGTGCGCAAAAACAAACTGATGGTGGTATGTCAAAGGGACACAGGAGCCAACTTTAAGAACTTCTGTGGCCAAAGATGGAACAATTTGAGCAACAAAATCAATAATGTAGTATTGAGTTATAACTCAAAGTATAAAATAAATGTTCATGAGTCAATACTGATAAAAATAAATGACTAAATAAATAAATAAGTTGGAGGGAGGGGGGAAATCCCCTGCACAGAATTCCAAATAATTTCTGTGACACTCTGCCCTCAAAGAGGGAGTGCACAGCTGCCTACTCGTTAAGTGTGGTCTGTGCACAGTGACTCCCTCCAAAGGGCACAGTATGGAAAGCAGGAAAGAGAGTAACTTTACTGTGGAGAAACCTGACATACCCCACATCAGCCAGCTCATCAGAGTTAACATCCACTGATAAGTCACGTTGATAGCATGCACCCTTAATACACTGTGAAGAGCATGGCATTTAACCTCCATAGTCTCCTCCTCAAAAACCCATGACCTCGGTCTAATCATGAGGAAACATGATGCAAACTCATACTGAAGGACTCTACCTTTACCAGTACTCATCAAATTGTCAAGGTCATCCAAAACAAGGGAAGTCTGAGAAGCTGTCACCAACTAGAGGAGCCTAAGGGGACACCATGACTAAATAGAATGTGGATCCGCAGACAGAAAACGTATTCTAGGTACAACCAAAGAAATTTGAACGAAGTGTGGTCTTTACTTTAAAAAAATTGTCGCTAGAAAGCATAAATAAGATAGTTCATATAAAAAGGAAGCTCACACACCTACGTGGACAGAAAAAAGTTAGATATGACCAACAAATGGCTTAGTCATTATACATTTTTGTGATTTATTGCTAAAAAGAGTGACCGCAATAATCTGGAGGAAAACTTTAAATGTAATTTTATCTGCCTATGTTGAAATGGAATAGAGAAAAGAATGCTCTCAGAAGAGAACAAAAGGTTCTACGTGGCAAAGGGAAACTACAAAGGCAGAGCAGCAGACCCAGGAGGAAAACCAGGACAGCCTTACATAGAAGAATACAAGGATAAATGAGGATGAGGGTTGCCAAAAAGATGTTTTAGAGGATATAGGTTACTGAAAACCACTATAGGCCTTTATAATCTGTTTATAGGACCATGAAGGCAAACAACTGATTTCTAAATCACAAATTGCTGAAAAGAAGAAGCACTCCCACCCAAAACGATGCAACAAAAGGAAAAAGACTGAGTAAATAACACTTAACCTCTGAAAGCAGAGAGAGAGAAAATATGTATTGTGGTAGGCAGAATAATGGCTCCCCAAATATGCCCACATCCTACTCCTTAGAACTCATGAATACGTTATGTTACATAGGGGTATTAAGGTTGCAGATGGAATTTAAATTGTTAATCAGCTAAATTTTAAAAAGGAGATTATCCTGGATTATCTAGGTGGACCCAATATCATCACAAGTGTCCTTAAGCGGGGAAGAGGGACACAGAAGAGCCAGGATCAGAGAGATGGTATACTGGTCTGCTCGGGCTAGCATAACAGAACACCACAGAGCGGGTGGCTTCAATAACACAAATTTATTTCTCACAGTTCTGGAGGCTGGAAGTTCAAGATCAAGATGCCAGCAGAGTTGGGGTCTGGTGAGACCTCTCCTCTGGGTTGCAGACAGACACCTTTCTGCTGTGTGCTCACATGAACTTTCCTCGATGCATTTGAGTAGAGAGAGAAAAAGGGGGAGCAAGCTCTCTCTGTCTTTTCTGGTAAGGACACTAATCCTACTAGATCAAGCCCTACCCTTATAACCTCATTTAACCTTTATTTCATTACAGGCCCAATTCTATAAATACAGTCACTTGGGCAGCTAGGACTTCAACATACGAATTTGGGGAAACACAAACATTCATGAGAAAGACTTGATTGGTCATTGCTGGCTTTGAAGAAGCAAGGGGGCCATAAGCCAAGGAATGTACATTAGCAGCCTCTAGAAACTGGAAAAGGCAAGAAAACAGATTCTCCCTTGAAACCTCCAGAAAGGAATGCAACCCTGCTGACACCTTGGTTCTAGCCCAATGAGACCCATTTCAGATTTCCGACCTACCTCCAGAACTGGAAGATAATGCATTTGTGTTGTTTTAAGGCATTAAGTATGTGGTAATGTATTACAGTAGCAATAGGAAACTAATGCAATTATGAAAAATGTACGGGGGACTTGGAAGAGAAACGTAAAAGCATTTACTTTACAAACAGTTGCTCAAGGATGACAAAAATGATAGCGAGACTTACAGGTATATTATAAAGGAAGATAACTGTTTATAACACATAATGCTTGACATAACTCCATCAGATTCAAAACAAATAAGCTCTATGTATTGTTTGGAATATCAGTCCCCTTCCTGTTTTGTTTAACGTCAATTTTGGCAGCTCTGGACTTCAGTAACTAGCACATTGCCTGGTACACAGAAGCTCAGTAAGGAATAAATCCATTATTTAAACTAAATGGGGCTATAAAATAACAAAACTCACTATCACATATGGCTTGTGAGATTGGTTACATTTGCAAAGGAAGGAAGAGAGAAGAGAGCTAAAATTAACTGGAATAAAAATAGAAGTCCAACTGAGATTTAAGTGCAAATGCTAATACTTTCCTAGTGAGACATTTTTAACCATTGACAAAGCTTCTGAATTTCAGTTCGTTCTTCATAACGTCTTGCAAACACGCACGGCAAAGATGCAGCTGAACTCCCACCAGCTAAAGCTGGGCTATGGTTGTTCGGGCAAACACATAACCCAGAGTAAATATTGTCTTGCACGAAGATGTGAGGAGGTGGATTAGGCATTGTAACTTCCATTTGCTGGGCATCTGGCATTCTTTTTAAAGATTTAACCATTTAGATGAGGCTCAGTGTCTCTAAAAAAGAAGTCAGTATTTCTGTGAGCCGGAGGAGAGAATAGCACTGATGTTTTCCTTTAGTTTGGCTGTTACCCGGGGCCTACAAGAGTCAGCTTCACCTACTAGTTATTTATTCGAGACAGCACAAGATAAAGAATATGAGCACCACCTTCCTTTAGCTCATTTCCTCAAACACAATATGTTCTCATATATTATTGATCAAAAAGTGATATTTAAAGTGATGGCCATTTGTAAAATTACCCAGTAATCTTGTTATATTATCTTAATTAATTTTATGGCCAGCACTCAACCCCTGTCCTTTGTGGTAAATCTAAAAGATTCACGTGCAGATTAACAATAGCCAAGGCAGACTCTGATAGCAGCTTTCAGAATAAGACTTCTGTTAATCTTCTCCTCGTCGATTGGCATCTACTGACGTAAATTCATTTAGTCACAGTTCCTGGCAGTAAGCATTTATAGAACAACATTTAGAGACACTGATTGGCATACCATTCCTTTGAGGTAGTGTCCCTAAATTTAAGAGTACAGATCACCTGAACTGCTGGATTCCTTGGCCCTATCAGAGAGATTCTAATTATTCAGGTCTAATGTGGGGTCCAGGAACCTGTATTTTTTACAAGCATTCTGGGAGACTCTGATTCATAGGATAAGGTATATGTAACCAGATCTGCTTTGCAATCATAGAAAAATCTGGACAATGATACTGTTGCTCAAACTCCTTTGCTCCTTTCTTTAAATTTCCAAGCCCTTACATAAATTTCCAGCCGTTTACTCCTCACAATGGTCTTGTGATTTAGGTGTTACCATGATCCCTATTCTGATGAAGAGCAAAAGTTTCAGTCACTTTCTGTATTAGTCTTCTCAGACTGCCATAATGAAATACCATAAATTGAGTAGCTTAAACAACAGATATTTATTTTCTCATAGTGCTGGAGGATGGAAGGCTGAGATCAGGGTGCTGGCAGGGTCAGGTTCTGGTGAGGCTCTCTTCCTGGTGTGCAGATAGCCACCTTCTTGCTGTGTGCTCACATGGCCTTTCCTCCGTGTGCTCCGAGAGAGAAAAAAAGCTCTCTCTCTTCCTCTTCTTATAAAGCCCCCCAATCCTATCAAATTAGATACCTACCCTTACAACCTCATTTAACCTTAGTTATCTCCTAAAAGCCCCATCTCCAAATAAGCCATGTGAGGGTTAAGGCTTCAACAGATGAATCTGGTGGGGGGCACACAATTCAGTCTATCACACTTGCCTATTACAACGAATAAGTGGGATGCAGGCTTCACACCCAAGTTGGCCTGAACGGAACCCACACGACTACCTTACCCTACCTTGCCAATTCTCCCCCTCCATTCTGGGCCATGGGCAAGGAATAGTGATTGGTCACTTACGGATAGGGGCATGGAGGTTGGCTAGGATGAATAATCAGTTTTCAATTAACTGAGAATTGACTTTAATATAATCCAGATTACTTTATTAAGCTTTGAAGACCACATTGTACCTCTTGGCTACGACTATTTTATTCCTGCTAATTTGTCACTAGTGAAGTATCTGTTCTCATGGAGAACATTTAGACTTCAAAATGCCATGTAAGGGTAGGCGTTTGTTGGAGAGAGGTTTACGCCAAGGGTGAGACCCTTAGAATATTATAGGGAGGGAGATGGAAGAAAATGTAGGAGTGGATGGATGGGTTTGGGGGAGGGGAGACTATCATCACCACCTCTGCTACTCCTCCTAGGAAAAAAATGAACATAATAATTATTAATTGTACCCCCATTATACGTCCAACGTTATATAATATTTAAATATATACATTCTACATGTAAAATGTATTATTTATTTTATATGTATATACATATCTATCTCCTTCATAAAATTCTTGAATATTGTATAGATAATTAGGGCTCAGGAAGATCAATTAATTTGTCCAAGTCATATAGATATTAATGTGGTACCAGGAATTACAGCAAACTACGGAGTAGTAGGGCATAATATTTTAGGTTTAGGAATTTTTGAAGGAAACTTTGGATATCTATTAAAACTCAAATTCAACATGAAGCTCCTTCACTCAAAAACTTAATGACACAAAAGGTAATTCAGAGGCTTGCTTGTTTTCTTCCTTCCTTCCTTTATTTATTTATTTATGTGTAAAGCTTGTGTCAAAGGTTAGTTATGCAGGATGGACCACGCATGAAAGAGGCTGGTCACCTTATAAGTTTTTCTAGGTCCAGAAAGAGTCCTAAAAATACACAAGTGAAGTCAGAAACTGTCTGCCTGTTTCTAGAAGATGGGCCTCTATAAGTCTGGCCCACTAACCAGAGGCTTATCTTTTCTTACTGTGACCTGGGGCCTCTTAAAGTAAGTACAAATCAGGTAGCTAGAAATTTGCCACAGTAAAGGGAACAAAGAGTTTAAAAAAATCATCATCTGTTATTACATATTACAGGCGGATCAAACAAAACACAGGTAACTGATGATGAAGGGAAAAGCTGATGCCTAATCCAGCATGCACTGTCTGCAGTGATCTGATTCTTTCATGCTCTAAGGCCAGTCAAGTAACGTCACTGTTCATTTAACCTAAAACAGCGGAAAGAAACAGAGGAGGCAGGTAGTACTGCTACTACTCCAGGTGATTCATCCTTTTCCAAGAACCCGGGCTTCAGGTCTGTATTTATAAAACATTCCATCTATCAGAAAATTGTCATCTCTGATGTCTTGACTTTGAAAAAACATGCAGACATTCGCAAAGTCAATCCGTTTACTTGCAAACTATCTGGAGCACCATTAGGTCATCTGAACAGCAAATTAAAAATGTCGATCAATCATTACTAGGGTCAGCCCAAAACTTAAAAAATACTCAAGAAGGTGGAATTTTATCTAGTCTTGTATAAATGTAAGTATTTAAATATATAAATGTATGAATATATACAAATAAATATAATATAGAAATATATAGAAGTATAATTCTGTAATGCCCAAATATCCCGGTTCAAAGATTAGTTATGCAAGCTGGACTGTGTGAGGGATAAGCCACGTGACACCAGATTTTGCAAACACAACAACTGAAAATTGTTTTAAGAAAACACTCTCAATACACTTTTAGATCTCTAAAAAGGTTTATTAAATGTCACAGTTTAGTACAAAAGCAAGGTCTAATCTTTCTGGTTCAGTTCTATAAATCGACTTACTGTAAGCTCTTTCTTTTCATTTTTTTCTTTTTATTAATGAGGAACTAGGATAATTTAATATGGGGAAAAAAATATGAGTAGTGCTTACTCCATGCCACCCTGCCCCTATCATCTGTGGCCCTTTAAGCTACTGACGGAAGAACTGCTACCATCTTAGACGTTTTTCCCTCAGTGGTACACTCTGCCATTTCCCTAGCTCAATTTCTGTCTAATGATATCTATGAAAGGAGAAACAAAATGCCACGTACCAATGTCTATCTCAAACAAAGGCGTTGGGGGTCATCCCAGGCCTGGCTGCCTAGGATCTGTGATGCTTAGAAACAAGCACGTGGAGTGGCCAGAGTGGGTCACTCCACAGGGCAGGGAGAGGAACTCAGAAGGATAGGGCTCCACTAGCCTGAGCCCATGCCAGAGATAGTTAACTCCATCCACAAACAAGGATAAAGGCAGAAAGAGGATATGGTGCCACCCACAGTACCACACCTGAGAGTACTTAACATCAACACCTCCAGCCCACGGAGGGGCGAGGCGTGACCCAGACTGCTCTTCCAGGCTGCTACCCCCTCTGGGTCCCCCGTTGCCAGTGTCCACTGTCCCCAGCATGTCAATATACCATTCATACAACAAATTCGTACTGAGACTCTTTATACAGCAGCGAACAAAACAAACAAAAATCCTGCTCCTGTGGAAGTTATACTCCAGTGGGGAAAGAAACAACAAATAAAAACAGGTAAGTATAAAGTATACTAGACAGTAAAAAGTGCTAAGGAGAAAAAAATAAAGCAAGAAATGTGGAGAAGAAATGTCAGATGTGGGACATTAAGTTTAGAGAGAAAGGTCAGGAAGGAACACTCTAATATGACTTTGGAGTAAAACACTGTGGGAAATGAAGAAGTAATACACAGAGATAGTAATACACAGAGATACACAGAGAACAGCATTCCGGGCAGAGGAGACAATGCAGAGGAACTGGGTGATTTTCTAGTGTGTTCAAAGGACAGCAAAGAAGCCAGTGTGGCTGACGCAGAGTGAGTAGGGGTGAGAGTAGCAGGAAGTGTGTTCAGAGAGAAGGTCCAGATCACGATGTCATAGCAAGAGCACTGGTGTTTACGCTGGGTGAGATGGGAGGCTAGTGAAGGGTTTTCCATAGATAAGTGACATGATCTGACTTACTTTTTAACAGGATCACTCTAGCTGACAAGTTGAGAACTGACTGAAGTGGAGAAAAGGCAGAAGCATGGAGAACAGTTAGGAGTTATTCCAAAAATCCAGGAGAGGGATGATGGTGACTCAGACAGAGGGTTAGCCCTGGAGAGGTGAGAAGTAGCCAGATTCTCGGTGAATTTTGCAAGTGCAGCCAATAGGATTTGCCAAATATCAGATTTGGGATATAAGAGAAATATAAGGTATGTAAGAGTCAAGGAAGGGAGCAGTTTGGGGTCTGAACAACTACAAAGGACAGAGTTGTCTAAACCATCATGGAGAAGTCTACCATGAGAAATAGACTTGGAGGAGACTTTCAGGACCCCAGATTCAGATATGCTCAGTTTAAAAGCCTTCTAGACAAAGGCTATTGGGCTCTCATGTCAATATGTGGTTATAAGGGCTATGCATAAAATGTTTAGAATATTGAACATATTAATGGAATTTAAAGTCATGAGTTTAGATGAGATTACCCAATGAGGAAGAAAGAAAAGAGCAGCCCCTTATTTCCAGCAGCCAGCCCAATACTATCACCTAGGCCTTGATGTTCACTTGTTGACCATAAACAATTTCATAGAACACTGACATCAGACAAGGCCACTCTGTGACCATGATGGATCAAGACAGGAATACGACCATTCCATAATTATGTCTGAACAGAGACAAAACATCATTGTTCAAACCACAAAAAACCCTAAATATCCTATCTGTCTAACATGAGCAAATTGCTTCTTTACCAGTTATACCTTTAGCCTTGCCTCAGTCTTCTGTCACTATAGGTAAGGTTTGTTAAGATACTCAGTCACAGAATTGTCTGACAGCACCCAATCCAGAGTGAACTACCACTTCTTTGGACCCTCCCCAAAGTCACCCAACAAAATCCCAAACCCTATAATAAATCCTTTCTAACACCATCTTACTAAACGCCTCACCGTTGTCCATGCTGTGGGTTCTCCTTGCTCTAGCAAGTAATAAACAAACCCAACTTGTTCAGCTATAAGTGTGTTCCAGGTGGTCTTTGGCTGGAGATCATTGACATGAGTAAATATACATACACAATTGAAGAACTCTAAGGACTGGGCCCTGGAGTATTCCAACATGTAAATGTTGCAAATAAAAAGGGACCGGTCAAGGACACTGAGAACAGCTAGGGGCATAGAATTTAGACCAGGAATGTGAGCTGTCCTGGAAGCCAAGGGGAGATAAGAATGATTAACTATGTTTGGTACTTTTGACCCGTCGAGTAAGATGAGTACTTAGAACTGATCATTGGATTTGGCAACTTGGAAGTTATTAGTGACCTTGATAAGGACAGCTGAATGGTGGAAATTATAATTGATGTAGATTCAGGAGAGAATAAGGAAGAGAAATTAGAAGTGGCATGTACAGCCAACTCTTTCAAGATCTTTTGATGTCAAAATATTATCATTTCAAAAAATAATGTAAAACTTATTGAGATATTTTTACATCTTTTGTGCTTTCAAAATTCAGTGCGTACTTTATACTTATAGCACATCTCAGTTCGAACCAGCCACATTTCAAGTGCTCAGTAACCATATGTGGCCTTACTGGACAGTGCAACTCTAGACTCTCATTTTCAATTGCCCCATGGACACCCCTACCTCAAAATCTGCAAGGATAATTGAAATTTTCCAAAACCAAATTAATGATATCCACTTATATCTTTTCCTTTTACTGTCTTTATTTAATTTCTATTTTACTTCCCTCTTTCCTTTGTTTTCCACTGAGAAAAGGGTCAGAACACCTTGGAGTCCATTTCTTTCCATCCCTGGCATCACAGTTCCACCATAATTAATTTCTACCTGGACGATTGCAATAATCTCCTAAATGGTCCTTCCTCAGTGGACTCTCTGTTGGTAATCTCTTCTCCAGCCTATACTCTGATGCCAGAAGAATCGCTGAAATCAGGTTTGATGTCACTCTCCTACTCATCAGCCTTCAATGGATCCCCTCTGCCAACGGAATAAAGCCAGAACTCCAAAGCGTAACATGGAAGTCCCTAATGTAGATTATACCAACCCACCTTTTTCTTTCATTATGGCCTCTCTTCTATCATAAAGCCCAGAAAAATAAAGATATCTTTTATCCCTGAAATGGCTTTATCTTTCCCACCTTCTTACTTTCACTTGACTAGTTTAATCCCATGGTTCTCAATTTTAGCATGCATCAGAATCGCCTGGAAGACTTATTAGAACGCAGATCACCGGAACCACTGAGTTTCTCATTCAGTAGGTCTGGGGTAGAGCTCAAGATTTTACACTTCTAACAAATTCCTAGGTGCTGCTGAGACGCTGGTCCCGGGGTCACACTTGGAGAATCACTGGTTGAATTTCTCAGGAATGCTCTTCTACTCATCTACACTTATGTGAATGCTACACTCACTGCATTCTTAAGTGCTGTGTCTTACCTGAAGTCTTCTTTAGTTGTTAATCCAAAACTAATTTATCTCTACTTTGGGCTTCTGTAGGTAGTTGGACTTCTCTTGGACTGTCACCTACCTTGCATTAGAGCTAATTTGTAAGTGAATATTCCTTAAGAGTAACGTTAGTAATTTGTATCTTCCATAGTGCATCAAAGATATTTAATAAATATTTCTAACTGAATTAAAAATGCAGACACTGACCTCAAGAAATTTAAAACATTTCAGAACAAGAGAACACAGAATCTTTCTTTAAAGGAGAAAAATGGCCTTAATGATTAAAAAGTATGACGTTTCTCCAGCTTTTTTAATCTGTTCCCGAGTATTGCTAAAATCCACTTTTTTTTCCCCAAAAGTAAATTCCCTCTCAGTTTTTGTTTTTTTGGGGTTGTTTTTTGTTTGTTTGTTTGTTTGTTTGTTTTGCGTTATGCAGGCCTCTCACTGTTGTGGCCTCTCCCGTTGCGGAGCACAGGCTCCGGACGCACAGCCTCAGCCGTCATGGCTCACGGGCCCAGCCGCTCCGCGGCATGTAGGATCTTCCCGGACCGGGGCACGAACCCGTGCCCCCTGCATCGGCAGGCGGACTCTCAACCACTTCGCCACCAGGGAAGCCCCTGGGGTTGTTTTTGCCTGAACTCAAATAATTAATGAAAGATCAGGCTAATAAACAGAATGTTATAGCTATGGACCTTACTAGTTTGAGTAATTACTTTAAGAAATATCACATATTAAAATATTTCCAGCCAGTACATCCTTTTTATTAGCACCCTACAAATTTGCTGTCAGTGTGATATCTGCAGGGAATGCCTATAAATTAAAAAATCAGATAACAAAAATAACATTGCCACAATTTTTTTTTTTAGCAATCCCTTCTGAAGGATCCGAGTAGATGCAGTTGAAATATGGAGTTGGAGCTCAAGTGATTAAACTCACAGGAAAAACAGTGCTATTTCTACTTGCTTTTCATCTGCATCTACTTGTTATTCTCCTAATTTTTCAGGGGTAGCTTCAGGAATGAGTTCTGTTATATGGTGATATCTTCCTTTATACCACTAAGTTTAGAGGTCAGTAAGACCAGTGGATAAATTCATAATGATGTAGCTGAACCTGGGAATATTTTAGCTAACTCACTTGGGGGTGACTTCTTTATGCAAGGATTTGGAAATGGGAGAAAATATACAACAATGCTCATCACCACCTAAACCAGGCAATGAAGAAATTTCAAAGCCCTTAGATCGGGAAGAAGTTGCCAAGTTCTACACTGCTGTGTAATTCTTGTTATGAGGAATGCCCATCAAACATGACACACTACAAGATTCATGCGTTCTTTCATTCTGCCCTTTAGAAGGTAGTCTTCTCAGTTGCATCCATTAGCTCTTATCTCATGGTATTTGGAAAATAAGCATGCTTTTCTTCCCCTCCTTTGGGAAAGCTCTCTCCAACTAGATTCCAATGCACAGGTCTTAATGATAAGCAAGTTCTTTGTAATTGCATGGTACATTTGCTCTGTGACAAAAGCAAGGTACACTTTCTGTGAGCAGGGAGATCTTTACTCCAAGGATCATGAAAATTTACCTAATTACTCATGAAACAGAAACCATGCCTTTTCTAGAAAAAGGGGCAGGGGAGAAATATAAATAATAGGAAAATTTCTGTGGACTACCACAACAACTACACGAGACGGCATCTTTGCTTTTATCAGTGCCTACAGAACTCTGTCCAAGCCTTATGGTGTTATTGCCTGTGATTCTACAGACAGAGGTGGCAGCTACATTTATAAGCAATCATTTTCCACTTAGTTACCCGGCTAAAGGGAGTCAAGGTGTGGGGTTTGTAACTACTCAGCATAAAAATCGATGATAGATAGATAGATAGAGCAATGTGAGACCCATTGATAAAGGAAATGTCTCAATTCTGAAAACTGCAATGAGCCATCTTCTCATAGCACCATCATTTACTCCCTAAAACTCGATCATTTCCATTCACAAACAAGAATGTTCCAATACAGTTCATCTTAAAAAACAAACAAAAACAAAAAACTCCCAGGCTTGACTTACACCCACTGCTACCTACACTGTCATTTCCATGCTTTCCTTCAGAGCAAAACTCATCGGGTGAGAGGTACTAGCCAGCTCCTCTTTGCTTCTCTGCCTTATTAAGTCCCATGGTTTAAATGCCACTGTAGACTATCAATTCTCAACATTCATCTCCAGGCTACATTTCCTCTGCATTTCAGACTCCTATATGCAATGCCATCACTACATGGATGTTCAGTAGGTTTAACAATATGTGCAAAGCAGAATTTCCCACCCTCTACACGTTCAAATCAGAGCCTTCCTAATGTTTTCCATTAAAAAAAAAATACTACCACTCACCCAGTTATTAAAGCCCAAAACTTGGTAATTAACCCCTTCCCTCAGACCCCAATGCCAAAGAGGCTGGATCTGTTATATATATGGTGGTGATAGAACTTACATAATAACTCAGTGGTTTGGATATGGGGAAAGTCCCTGCATCCACTATTGGCTACTACAATCCATTTTCCACAGAGTCATAGGAGTCATAATTTCCACACTCAAATCACTCTTCTACTCAGAATTCTTTAATTCATTCCTATTACTCTCCTAGCAAAACTCAAATTCCTAACCCTGGCCATATGTATTTGCATGATTGGACTAGCCTGCCCCTCAGTCCTGCCTCTTACCTGTCTCCCTCTCACTCAGGATGCTTCAGCTGCACCAGCCCCTCCCTATTCTTTGAACATGGCATACATTTTCCCACTGGTCCAAGGCCTCTGCTGGGTCCTCTCCCTTGGGTGCCTGTCCCCTGTTCTTTACATGGCTGATAGTCTAACATCTCCCTTAGAGAGAGGCCTTCCCCACCCACCACATCATAAAGGACCTCTCTCACAGCAGCTCAGTTGGTTTTCATCAGGGCCACACACCTCTCCCAGCACATTTCCACCTCCCACCAAACCCCCGTCCCTGTGATTTAAAAATCTTCTTGTCAGGTTGTTTGCTTACTTCTCGTATTCACCACAGCAGCTCCAGTGCCTAGTATAGATTCTGGCACATAAAGGGTTTTCAATTGAAACTTACTATACAAATGAACGAAAGCTAGGCTTGTCCTGACCAAATCTGAAAAAGTGGAACCAGCTCCACGTCATAAGCTCTTTATTACACCATCTTACACTCCCAGTGAACTAACTTACACTGAAGACTGACTGACCAAGATAAGTTGTATTTTCCCCAGGCTTCTTGCACTTTAATGGTAGGGAAGAGAAAGAGGCAGCTTTTTTTTTAATGTATGTGCAATTAGTATTTTGGAATTGAAGGTTTAGTTTAATCCAATGTGAAAGGTATCACATTGGAGTAAATAGAATATCCTTCATAAAATAGATTGTATACCACACACTATTTTATGAAGGATATTCCACTCATGTTTAAGAGCCAGTGCATATTAATATTTTAGGAGGTCATGGGTACTTTTGAGAGTCACGGGTACTTTTGAGAGTCTGATGCCAAGGTTGGATCAAAACATCTGGAAAAAAGTTCACATATGCAAAAAAATTACATATAATTTGAAATGATACATGGGTCCCTTGAAGTCTATTCATTATGCACTCTGTGTGGAGAAAAGGGAACCCTCTTGCACTGTTGGTGAGAATGTAAATTGATACAGCCACTATGGAGAACAGTATGGAGGTTCCTTAAAAAACTAAAAGTAGAACTGCCATATGACACAGCAATCCCACTACTGGACATGTACCCTGAGAAAACCATAATTCAAAAAGAGTCATGTACCAAAATGTTCATTGCAGCACTATTTACAATAGCCAGGACATAGAAGCAACCTAAGTGTCCATCGACAGATGAATGGATATAGAAGATGTGGCACATACAATGGAATATTACTCAGCCATAAAAAGAAACGAAATTGAGTTATTTGTAGTGAGGTGGACCAACCTAGAGTCTGTCATACAGAGTGAAGTAAGTCAGAAAGAGAAAAACAAATACAATATACTAGCAAATATATATGGAATCTAAAAAAACAAAAAACAAAAAAACAACTTTCTGATGAACCCAGGGGCAAGACAGGAATAAAGATGCAGATGTAGAGAATAGACTTGAGGACATGGGGTGGGGGAAGGGTAACTTGGGACGAAGTGAGAGAGTGGCATGGACTTATATACACTACCAAATGTAAAATAGATAGCTAATGGGAAGCAGCCTCTTAGCACAGGGAGATCAGCTCGGTGCTTCGTGACCACCTAGAGGGCTGGGATGGGGAGGGTGGGAGGGAGACGCAAGAGGGAGGGGATATGGGGACATATGTATACGTATAGCTGATTCACTTCGTGATACAGCAGAAACTAACACAACATAGTAAATCAATTACACTCCAATAAAGATATTAAAAAAAAGAAATTTTAAAGAAAATGCTTATATCTGATTTACAGTTCTCTGAAAAATAAGGTTGTTAAGAATTTAAAAAATAATAATAATAATTCCTATATTTACTTGAAAAACAAGATTCCATTTCCCTCCACTGTAAATCTTGGGTCATTGCTGGTTTTGCTTAAAATTCTTCCTTTAGCAATTTGAACTGCCTCATTGCGCTTACAGACTGAAGAGAAAGAATCTATAAATTGGGGGAAGGAGTGAAAGGAAGGAATACTAACATTTACTGGACACTAATATGTGTCCAGCACTCTGCAGTATACCTTCCACGGATTACTACATTTAATTCTCAAAACAACCCTGTAAGGTCAATAAGCCCCATTTTTGCAGAAGTCCAGAATGGAGCCTAGATTCATATCCAGATGGTAAATTCATTTTCTCTATGTTGTAGCATATATTTAAGCTTTTAAAATGGCTGACTTAGTCTTTCATTTAACTAATGATCTACACACTCGCGTTAACTCTCTGACTTCATCTTCTGTTACTATCACCTTTGCCCACTTGATCTGAGCCACATGGGCTTCCTTACAATTCCTTTTTTTTATATATACAGCTTTAAAGGTTACTTTTCATTTACAGTTATTACAAAATATTGGCTGTATTCACCGTGTTGTAAAATACGTCCTTGAGCCTATTGTACACCCAACAGTTTGTACCTCCCACTCCTCAATGCCTATATTGCCCCTCTCTGCCTCACACTGGCAACCACTAGTTTGTTCTCTATATCTGAGAGTCTGCTTCTTTTATTTTATATTGACTAGTTTGTTGTATTTTTTAGACTCCACATAGAGCTATTCCTTAAACTAAGTTCCTTTTTTTTTTATTCCACTACAGGTATATATCATCTTTTTTTCTATTATTTTTATTTATTTTTTTATACAGCAGATTCTTATTAGATATCTATTTTATACGTATTAGTGTATATATGTTAATAACAACCTTCCAATTCATCCCACCACCCCCACCCCGCTCTTCCCCATTGGTGTCCATACGTTTGTTCTCTTCATCTGTGTCTCTATTTCTGCCTTGCAAACCAGTTCATCTTTACCATTTTTCTACATTCCACATATATGAGTTAATATACAATATTTGTTTTGCTCTTTCTGACTTCCTTTACTCTGTATGACAGACTCTAGGTCCATCCATGTCTCTACAAATGAACCAATTTCATTCCTTTTTATGGCTGAGTAATATTCCATTGTATATATGTGACACATCTTCTTCTGTCAATGCGCATTTAGGTTGCTTCCATGACCTGGCTACTGTAAATAGTGCTGCAATGAATATTGGGGTGCATGTGTCTTTTTGAATTATGGCTTTCTCTGGGCATAGGCCCAGGAGTGGGATTGCTGGGTCATATGGCAGTTCTATTTTTAGTTTTTTAAGAAACCTCCATACTGTTCTCTATAGTAGCTGTATCAATTTACATTCCCACCAACAGTGCGAGAGGGTTCCCTTTTCTCCACAGCCTCTCCAGCATTTATTGTTTGTAGATTTTCTGATGATGCCCATTCTAACTGGTGTGAGGTGATACCTCACTGTACTTTTGATTTGCATTTCTCTAATACTTAGTGATGTTGAGCAGCTTTTCATGTGGCTCTTGGCCATCTGTATGTCTTCTTTGGAGAAATGTCTATTTAGGTCATCTGCCCATTTTTGGATTGGGTTGTTTTTCTTTTTTTAATATTGAGCTGCATGATCTGTTTATATATTTTGGAGATTAATCCTTTGTCTGTTGATTCGTTTGCAAATATTTTCTCCCATTCTGAGGGTTGTCTTTTCGTCTTGTTTATAGTTTCCTTTGCTGTGCAAAAGCTTTGAAGTTTCATTAGGTCCCATTTGTTTAGTTTTCTTTTCAATTCCATTACTCTAAGAGATGGGTCAAAAAAGATCTTGCTGTGATTTATGTTAAAGAGTGTTCTTCCTATATTTTTCTCTAAGAGTTTTATAGTGTCCGGTCTTACATTTAGGTCTTCAATCCATTTTGAGTTTATTTTTGTGTATGTTGTTAGGGAATGTTCTAATTTCATTCTTTTACATGTAGCTGTCCAGTTTTCCCAGCACCACTTATTGAAGAGACTGTCTTTTCTCCATTGTATATCCTTGCCTCCGTTGTCATAGATTAGTTGATCATAGGTGCATGGATTTATCTCTGGGCTTTCTATCCTGTTCCATTGATCTATATTTCTGTTTTTGTGCCAGTACCATATTGTCTTGATTACTATAGCCTTGTAGTATAGTCTGAAGTCAGGAAGCCTGATTCCTCCAGCTCCATTTTACTTTCTCAAGATTGCTTTGGCTATTTGGGGTCTTTTGTGTTTCCATACAAATTGTAAAATTTTTTGTTCTACTTCTGTGAAAAATGCCAGTGGTAGTTTGATAGGGATTGCATTGAATCTGCAGATTGGGTAGTACAGTCATTTTCACAATATTGATTCTTCCAGTCCAAGAACATGGTATATCTCTCCATCTATTTGTGTCATCTTTGATTTCTTTCATCAGTGTCTTACAGTTTTCTGAGTACAGGTCTTTTACCTCCTTAGGTAGGTTTATTCCTAGGTATTTTATTCTTTTTGTTGCAGTGGTGAATGGGATTGTTTCCTTAATTTCTCTTTCTTACTTTTGTTGTTAGTGTAGAGGAATGCAAGAGATTTCTGTGCATAAATTTTGTATCCTGCAACTTTATCAAATTCATTGATTACCTCTAGTAGTTTTCTGGTGGCATCTTTAGGATTTTCTATGTATAGTACCATATCATCTGCAAACAGTGACAGTTTTACTTCTTTTTTCCAATTTGGATTCCTTTTATTTCTTTTTCTTCTCTGATTGCTGTGGCTAGGACTTCCAAAACTATGTTGAATAATAGTGGCAAGAGTGGACAATCTTGTCTTGTTCCTGATCTTAGAGGAAATGCTTTCAGTTTTTCACCATTGACAATGATGTTTGCTGTGGGTTTGTCGTATACAGCCTTTATTATGTTGAGGTAAGTTCCCTCTATGCCCACTTTCTGGGGAGTTTTATCATAAATGGGTGTTGAATTTTGTCAAAAGCTTTTTCTGTATGTATCAAGATGATCATATGGTTTTTATTCTTCAGCTTGTTAATATGGTGTATCATATTGGTTGATTTGTGTATATTGAAGAATCCTTGCATCCCTTGAATAAATCCTGCTTGATCATGGTGTATGATCCTTTTAATGTGTTGTTGGATTCTGTTCGCTAGTATTTTGTTGAGGATTTTGGCATCTATATTCATCAGTGATATTGGCCTGTAATTTTCTTGTTTTGTAGTATCTTTGTCTGGTTTTGGTATCAGGGTGATGGTGGCCTCGTAGAATGAGTTTGGGAGTGTTCCTTCCTCTGCAATTTTTTGGAAGAGTTTGAGAAGGATGGGTGTTAGCTGTTCTCTAAATGTTTGATAGAATTCACCTGTGAAGCCATCTGGTCCTGGACTTTTTTTCGTTGGAAGGCTTTTAATCACATTTTCAATTTCATTACTTGTGATTGGTCTGTTCATATTTTCTATTTCTTCCTGGTTCAGTCTTGGAAGGTTATACATTTCCAAGAATTTGACCATTTCTTCCAGGTTGTCCATATTATTGGCATATAGTTGCTTGTTCTTTCTATTTCATTTATTTCTGCTCTGATCTTTATGATTTCTTTCCTGCTACTAACTTTGGGTTTTGTTTGTTCTTCTTTCTCTAGTTCCTTTAGGTGTAAGGTTAGATTGTTTGAGATTTTTCTTGTTTCTTGAGGTAGGCTTGTATTGTTATAAACTTCCCTCTTAGAACTGCTTTTGCTGCATCCCATAGGCTTTGGATCGTCATGTTTTCATTGTCATTTGTCTCTAGGTATTTTTCAATTTCCTCTTTGGTTTCTTCAGTGATCTCTTGGTTATTTAGTAACGTATTGTTGAGCCTCCATGTGTTTGTGTTTTTTATGTTTTTTTCCCTATAATTTATTTCTTAAACTAAGTTTCTTAAACAAAATTCAGCTATGACAGCAATTAATAGAGTCAGTAGTCCTACTGTGATATATAATGATTTCTATGTATAAGTAAGAATCTATGCCTTTTTAAGAAATGTTTTTTGGTAATTTTATTTAGAAGATGATTGCCTCAAATAAGATACTAGCAATACAGATATATTTGTTAAATTAAAGAATATAATCAATTATGAAGAAACAACTACTAATTAAAATGACGACAGGACAAATAGTGTTATAATAAAAGCATAAACATAACCTCATAAAAAATGTATTAATATCTTACCCAGTTTGTAGACATTAACTCATTCTTTAAAGAATTAATAAAACCTCAACAGATATATTTATGGAAATTGCAAGCATATGAGTTCAGATATTCTACTCCATGTTATATAACATTTACTGGTCAAAACATGTATCTTAAGTTGGAAATATTGGGGTAATATTGCAGTTTTAGAAAAATCTGTGCTGTTTTGTTTTTTCAAATATATAATTTTATATATTGATATCCTTTTGCTTTTCTGAAAATAAAATCACTTTTAGTCCTCATGACCTGTGAAGATCAGCATAGAACTGAAAAGACATAAATAATGAAGCATCCATTTGATATGGGAACATGTTAAGGTTGTTCTATGGTTTGTGACTGCAGCAATTATTAGAAATCTTTTATTGGTGAATTCTCCCTTTGTGGCCTTCAGCCATGCTCAAACATGTCTTTCTTATTCCACACCAGCCAGCTATTCTCCCACTGTTTGATGTCAGCATCTCATAAGGACACCATGCTGGCTGGGACCTTTTTAATCTGAAATATTTCTAACATGCAAAAATACATAGAGAAGGTTATATGAAACACACACCCACCACCAAGAATTTATAATCCCCTTCCTCCCCAGACATAATCCCAATACTGAAGTTGCTGTGTATCCTTCCCCATCCATATTTTTGTTTTCTCTCATATGTATCTATTCATAAGGAATAAAAGTATCGTGCCATACTTTTATTTTTTCTATCCACCATTATGCTCTCAAGATTTGGCCAATGTGGATAATGAAGATCTAGTTTATTTATCTTAAGTCTTATATAATATACCGCAATTTACTTATCCTTTCCACTATAAATGGCCATTTATATTGTTTCCAATCTTTCACTATTAAAATCAACACAGCAATGAATATTCATGGGCACATATGTGAGAATTACTATAGTGTATGCATAGAAGTGGAATTACTAGTATTGAATGTAAATTTTTGATATTACTGGATATTCCTAAAGTGCCCTGTAATGTGATTTTACCAATGTATTCTCCCTGCAATGTGCGTAAGAGTGTGTAAGAGTTTCCAATTCCCTATAACCTCTCCTGTGTTTGATATTGCCGGTATTTGTAAAAATTATTTTTCTTACCTGATGGGTATAAAATTATATGTCTTTGATTTTTTTTAATTTGTACTATCTTGATTACTGGTGAGCTTGAACATTCTCATGTTTATTTGGCTCTTTACTTATCCACTTTTATAAACTGCCTGTTCCTATTCTTTATGTCTTATCCCACTCCATAAGTTGTTTTTCATTTCTCACTGATTTGTTGGAGTTATTTATATAGGCTGGAACATAATCTTTTTGTTTTTTGTCTTGTTTTCTTTTGTTTGTTGTATAGAAAGACTCAAATGTATGTAACGCAATTATCATTTCTTGGTCTGTAGCTGGTCTTTTAACTTTTTCTTTTAATATATATATAGCCATTTTAAGTTGTTTTGTTGTAGTCAAGTTGATCAATTTTCCCCCTTTTGTTTCACGTTTCACATTTTAAAACAAAAAATCCTGACAGATTTAGAGATATATGTGGAAAACAAAATTTATTTATTTTCTTTTTCCATTTCTATAGCAAATTACTTCAATACAATCAATAGCCTATTCTCTCCACAATGATTTTTAATATCCCATTTATTTGACTTCCTATGTGGTCAGTTTCTGAGATGTCTGTTCTATCTTGCAATAAAGGTACAAAAAATAAATTAATAACTAGGTACCTTCCTGGAATCATTTTGAATTTTAAAACCTGTAATGACATTTCTGTTTGTTTCTGTAACATAAAAGGATTCTTAAATAATTCTTATATCCAACAAAATTATTACTTCTAAAATCTGTCTGGGGACTTCCCTGGTGGTCCAGTGGTTAAGACTATGCCTTCCAGTTCAGGGGGTGCAGGTTCAATCCCTGGTCAGGGAGCTAAGATCCCACATGCCTCACAGCCAAAAAAAACAAAACATAAAACAGAAACAATATTGTAACAAATTCAATAAAGACTTTAAAAATGATCTACAGCAAAAAAAAATCTGTCTGTAATTTTCTTACAATAAACTTATATTCTTCAAACAATAATTTTGTTACTTATTTTCTAATCCCTATATGCTCTTTTTTATTCCAATCCCTATATGTTCCTCTTGTCTTATTGCATAGGCTAGGACCTAGCTACAATAAATAATAACTGATGGCATGCATCCTTGAGGAAGAGAGCAGCATTCTTACTATAAACTTAACATTTTAAATTGTTATTAGTAAATTCAGATTTTCTCTTTCTTCCTGTGTTGATATTGAAAATTTATATTTTCTTAAAAAACTGTTCGGTTAATCTAAGATAGCAAGTTACTTAAGTTATTTTGCATAACATGTTCCGAATAGTCTCTCAGGATTTTAAAATCTTCACTAGATCTGAAATTTTATCCGTTTTTATTCCTCTAATTGCCTATATGTGTCTATGCATGCCCTTTTTCAATGATCAATTTCACCATGGGCTTGCCTATTTTAACATCCTTTTCAAAAATGCATCCTTTGTATTTTATTAGTAATACTGCTATTGTTTTTGTTTGCCATTTTATTACTTTGTGCTCCTTTTCATATGATTTTCCTCCTCCCACTTTTTGTAGGTTCTCTGCTGTTTATTTTCTAACTGCTTGTATTGAACCCTCATTCGTTTATTTTCAAATGAATTATTTTCTAATGTATACATTTATAATTAGAAACTCCCCTTTAAGTGATTACTGCATCCCACAAGTTATTATATGTACTATATTCACTATCATTCAATTATAAATATTGTATGATATCTATTTTATGTTCTTCATTCACTCATTAATTATTTAGAGGCATATTTTTCAATTTCCAGCCCTATGGGAGAGTTTGGGCTATTTTTTATAGTTGCTGCCTAATTTTATTGAATTATTTCATAGAATTTTGTGCTTTTTTTGCAGCATCATATAATGATAATACCAACTCACGTTGGTTAAATGTTTACCATGTGTTACGCACTATTGTAAACAGTTTACATGTTTAACTTGTTAAAACTCACAAAAGTCATAAGTACTATTATTACCTATAATTTACAAATGAGGAATCTGGGGCATAGCAAGATAAAGTAACTTAACCATGTAGCACACCTACTACATTGTGGTGCTAAGATTCAAACTTAGTCAGTGAAACTCCAGAGTGTGCACTTCTAACTCCATAAGAAACTGCCTTGAATTCCCATGCATAAAGAAAATAGACGTTCACATTTGTTGAGTGTGCGCTTATATATACAACTGTCAGACCAACTTTGTTAATTGAGTTATTTAAATCTTCTATATCCTTTCTAAATATTTTGGTCTGATTGATTTATTAATTTCTGAGAGATGTGTTAATAACATCTCCCATTTGGATTATAGTTTTGTTAATGTCACCTTACTGTGGTTTTTGTTCTGTAAGTTCATAATTGTCATATCTTTTGATGAATGATTTTTTATTAATTTATATTTCTCTTTATATCTACTAATACTTTACAATAAAATTTATTTTTTTCTGATTTTAATTGACTATACCACCTTTCTTTTTTCTTTTTGCTCGAATTTGCCTGGATATCACTTTTTATTTTTAATTATATGACATATATAGAAGTACACATAGGCATACATACATATACAATCACATGTAAGTGTATTTCTGTGTGTAATCTGCCACTTTTTAGATGGGATTTTAATCTGATATTTTTCTGTGTTTTAATTGTTGAGTTTTACTGTAACTATTGATATTTGACATCTATTTCCACCAATGTATTTTGCATTACCTATTTACCATCCTTTTGGTTGTTTCTATTTTTTCTCCTTTTCTCACCCCCATTGGATTGATCAACTTTTCAGTACCACACATCCTTTTATGCCTCTAGGGATTTCTAAGCTATAATTGCACTTTTATTCTTTTAATTATTAACCTTAAATTTTTAACATGCATAATTATAAAATGATGTGTTAGGATAATTAATATTTTTATATTTCTTCTGAACAATGCAAGGAGTTTGGGAAGGCTTAATTCCAGCCTCTCAAACACATCATTGTTGTTGAGAACTTTATTTCCAATGCTAGCCACTTTTTGAAAATCATTGCTTCTTATATTGCTTACTTGTAGAATCTATTTTCTTCTTTTAAGGTTAGTAGCTCCTTCAAAAAGACTCTAAGAGGCAAATTCTCTAAGTCTTAAATGATATAAAATATCTTCATTTCCTTCTATTCTTATATGATAGTTTGAGTATAGATTTATAACTACTGTTATTCTTCCTTCAACATTTAAAAATATTTTTCTGCTGCTGTTAGTTTTATTGCTGAACTATTATGGATAATTTCTTTTCTCTTTGGCATCTTTAAAGCTTTCCTTTTGTCTCTGCATTTCCCATTTTCACTCTGATGTGTCCAAGTGGGCCTGCTTATTCATTGAGCCCAAGGACCCGTTTCATTCTTTATATCGGGGTTATTCTCTATCGTTACATATTTAGTTATTGCTTCTCCTTCATTCTTTCTATGCTCTACTTCTGGAACTCCTGCTTTAGAGTTTTATAGTTTTAGAGCTTACATTTAAGTCTTCAATCATTTTCAATTACTTTTTCATATGGTGTGAGCACAGTGGTATTTTTTAAGGTGACTACCACCTGGAAAGGTCTTCTCTAGGAATTAAAGATCTGACCAAAAATTGACATGATTTGGGGTCACTATGAATAATTATTATCACAGCTATATTAAATGATATGAGACACCAGTCTCTTTGATATTTTGATCTCTCTAAAAAGCACGGGATTATAAAGTCTTAGTTCAGAGAGATTGGTTCTTTTACATATTTCCAGGCGTGTATGTTTTTCTATGGTTAACAGAACTAAAAGAAACCATCATTGCTGTACTTTTGATACACGATCAGGAGGCAGTACTGAAACACCAGGAACTAAACAGCTTTAACCAACTTGAGTCACTAGTATGAGGCGTTCTAAGGAAATAAAAAACTCATTTGCATAGGCTGATTTCTTACAACCTCCCGATGCAGCCATGTTCCAAACTCTCACTGCTGTGATTTACAAGAAATGAAAGAAATAAATTGGGCACTTTCTCACCAAAACCACTAGAGGTTTATTTGAAATTTATATGTATTGACTAGAGACATTTATGAATATCTGGAAACTGATGTCAATATTTTCAAGTCATGAATCATTGGCAAAGGAGAAAGAACAGAAATTCTTTATAATATGGTAAATCCCAGTATGTAATTCTTTGCATTTCTCTCTATATTTATTGCAATATCAGAAAGAGAGATTAAAAGGAGAAGTGAGGGGAAAAAAAGGACCCTGTCAAAAAAGGGTCTGGGGGAACAAAGACTGTGGTAGGAATGCTAACACAGAAACGAGAGGAGTGAAAGCAAGAGAGCAAAGCCAGCGAACAGAGATGGGAGGACAGGAAAACCGAGGTGGTAAAAGGAGAGACAAAGACAAGCAGAGGGGGACAAAATACTGTATTAGAAAGGATGCAATCTGCAAACCAGGGATGCGATCTTAAATGGAATTCATGAGACATAATCCATCAACAACACATCTGTAGATAACTAATGAGACCCTACTGTATAGCACAGGGAACTCTACTCAGTGCTCTGTGGTGACCTAAATGGGAAAGAAATCCAAAAATTAGGGGATATATGTATACATATAGCTGATTCATTTTGCTGTACAGTAGAAACTAACACAACATTGTAAAGCAACTATACTCCAATAAAAATTAATTTAAAAAAATACATCTAAAAGTATTTTTAAAGTGTCTCCATCTTAGTAACAGTTTGCAGCAGAAAAATCATATAATCAGGACCTCTAGGATACTTATCCATCTTAAAATGTTAATCAGAAAAAGTGAAATGTGACAATAAAGGAGTTCCAGTCGAGAAGTGGTCATTAGTGGAGCGCCGCCTGGGGCCCTCTTGGCCTGAGTAAGCCGAGGGCCCAGAGCAGGGCGGCCAGGCCCAGGCCCAGGACCTGAGGCAGCAGCAGCCCAGCCCTCCTGTGACCTCACCCCTGTAGAGCCCGCGGGTCTCTGGGCTCCGGCTCCAGCCCTGGGGCAGTCGCTGAGCCCTCAACGTTCCAGGAAAGGGCACCGGTGTGTGTGGGGTGGGGGGGGGGGGGCGGGGGGCGTGGCAGGCGGAGAAGAGAGGCAGCACCCAGACACCAGAAAGAATTTGAGCTCGGCCACCTCAGTCTCAAGCCGTGGAGCCACGCAGGTCCTGGGCCTGGGGTGACCCCTCTGTCCCCTAGTGAGCAAGATGCTACCCCGTCCCACCCCTTAAGGGGCCAGAAGGAGCAGAAAGCGGAAATGGTTGGAGTCTATTCCACCAGACCTTGACCCTGGAAGAGGGAAATGATAGAACAGCATCCCCCACTGGGCCCACACGAAGTGCCCACCACCCTCGGGCAAATTTTGTTGGCCACTTATAGAAGGCCTGCATATATAATATGAAGCAGGTGCTCTCAAGTTTCCCCCAACGTTTTAAAAGAAAACACTGTATCGTACAATGGAAATTTGCTAAGAGAAAAGAATTTGAAAGTTCTTGCCAAAATAAATAAATAAATGCATAAAAATAAAAATGTGGAGTGATGGATGTGCTAATTCACTCTATGGGAGGAATCCTTTCACAATGTATAGGAATACCAAATTATCACGATGTACACTTTAAATATCTTAATTTTATTTGTCAACTATACCTCCGTAAAGCTGAATTTTTTTAAGTCTTATTTTGCTACGTCTGGGCCTTCTAGATGTAAAGAAGTTCTGACATCTGATAGAAAATCCCACATCTTAAATGTGCCCTTTTGAAAGAAAAAGGAAGAAAACAATCTTAGGAAAGAAATGTTTTCTGAGAATGACTTTCGGAAATGGAATGTTTAGACCACCACTAGAAGAGACACTACGAATCACCCACATCCATGTCTGTTCATAGGTTAGAGGAGGTGGAGCCCAAGGCCATGAAGAGGAACAGGATGGTGGTTCACTATGCCAAACCGGTCAGACTTCGGAAATATTTTCATATGAGGCCCATCCTCCTGTGTGTGCATTTTATTACTCACAACTATATAGACAGTTAACCATGCTAAGTACTTTTTTGAAATATCTAATCTTTGTAGCTGCTATGAAGTGCCTGATTTATGTTTAGAGACAGTAAAATAACACATTTTATAAATATCCTTTTGGTAAAAATCATATGAAATTTGTCTTTTGGAAATGGACTGGCCAAACCACCTCTGAGAAGTACGCACTGTGCGTGTGAACCGGTTGGGCGGGGAGAAGGCAGTGCAGAGGGGTCCATGTCAGCAGTTTCACCATAAGACAAGATTAACCATTGTCCTGTATGTTCTGTGCATTTCATTTTACTTTGCTGAGTATCTAATGGACAAATGAGTCCTAAGATTACAACATCTAGACATTCTGATGTTACAGAGGTTGCCAGCACGTGACAAAAGTGGTTAGTAAACTATTTTGTGTATATTGCATTAAAACTTATAGGAATGACTGTCTTCAGAAAATGACTTGTAGAAGTAAAATTAAATTCATCTCTAAGCATTATAGATATTATACTTGTCCACAGTAAACACCAGAATTACTAACTAAAAGGCGAAGTGTTAAATAGATAATTTTGTGGTTGATCATGATGAAATAGAGAGAACCCTGTGGGGCCTTCCTGGGGACAGACCCCCCTGTGTCCCCCACCTCTTGTTTGTAGGAAAGCTTTAACCTCCCTAGGCCTTCCCTGAGTTCCAAAGAACAAATTTAATCAGAGAAGAGGAAAAAAAATGCAGAAACAAAGGAAAGGAGCCAAGCAGGACAAAATAATAATAGTTTAGCCATAAAATAAAGTCAAGGACTTTTAGCTCCTCCTCAAGGGCTACAGGTAGTATCCTGAGTCATATCCTTGAGTTATTTTGCAAATACTAAAACCCCTACCCCGGGGAAAAAGCTAACTGTATGCTGACCACCATCAAGTAGACCCCAGAGTAGTTGAAACCAGAAGGTTGATGACTGAGATTCCCCTAACATTATGCTGTTACCTCACCATCAACCAATCAGAGAATTGTGCACGAGCTGATCATGAACCCTGCGACTCTCTCTCCTCACACTGTCTTTAAAGACCCTTCCCCAAAAGCCATCAGGGAGTTCAAGTCTTTTGAGCATGACATGCCTATTCTCCTCGCTTGGCCCTGCAATAAACTCTACACTTTCCTTCACCACAACCCAGTATCAGTAGATTGGCTTTGCTGCATTTTAGGTGAGCAGACCCAAGTTTGGTTTGATAACAATGAAAAATTAAAATACTTCTAATACATATGATTCATAAGACATATTATGTTCATGGATCCAAATTATCCTTTATGCTTTATCCTTTGCATAAAGCATTTGTCAGCATTGCCAGCCCACAACAAATGACACTCAGAGAGTAAATCTGTCTATGTCTTTAAATGACCTGGGAGCTTGGCCTTTGGCTTGGCATGAAAAACTGCTTCTGCTCCTGGTCTTTGTGTTTGCATAAGATGGAGGGAAGGAAAGCAACTCTGCTATTCTTGGGGAACTTCTACTCTCTGCCTTTAGTTCTGAAGATAAGCAAACTCTTCTAAGGGTTGTTCTGCCCTCTTTTTTCCCTATTCTCCTGTTTTTTTCCCTTTTTTCCTCTTCATTCTGAAATGCTGGTCAAGTGTGCTAAGCAAGAGATCACATGATTAGGATCCTGGAGGAAGAAAGCCGTTCCCATCCCATAGCTTCTTCAGTCCAGACCTGCTTGTCATCTGTGGAGGCTACTTCCCAAAAGGAATATTAGGAGCATTAACTCTTTTCACTGCTAAGACTGTTTAGATCGTCTCAAGTAGCAGTACTTTAAAGAGCCCTCTGTTTTAAAAGTAGGTGATACTAGTTAGGGTTAGGGTTAGGATTAGGGTTAGTACCTGTTTAATACAGTGTAATTAAAGTTGTATGGAAAGGGGAAAAAAACCCTCACCTTCTTTTGGGACCATGTTAACTTTTTTGAAACTGTGCATTATTCTTTTCGGTGGGTAAAACATTTAAGGTCAGAGCTGTACTAGAATATCCAGATTCTCTGCAGTTGGTTTTCTGCTACTGAAACCTCAGAACCAGATATTCTCAGCAGTGTACCGCATATATTACACAGGTGCGTCAAAGGTTTATCACTCTTCTTGGTCCACCTCCGTGGAGCATTTCATCATCGAAGAAAATAACTAAACTCATTTGAGCCCCTCTTTAATTTTTAAAGTGAAAATCTATATCCATCAGGCATATGTCAGAGTTTTCAGAGGGAGAAAACTGAGATGACTTTTGAGAAATTTCTTTTTTCTTTAAACACAGTTATCAAGCATTCAGATTATAAAAAACTTAAAATTCATTTTGTATTAATGAAAAGAATCTACTAAATAGTTATCAAGTGTCTAGTATTATGCTAGATATTTAGGCTTTCTCCTACAGTTTAAAACACACACACGCACACACACACACACACACGCATGCACACACACATAACTTTATAAAGTGTAGTTTTCCTCTTCTGCATGTATCACTATTGTTTCACCTTTGATAACTTTCACTGAGGAGTTTTGTTTTGCTTTGTTTTTTTCCCTTGAGGAGTTTTTAACCTAAATTGTATCTTCATAGTGCACTCTATCTGGCTTTTTGATGAAATTGACAAGTCAATTCAAAAGCAACCACACTCATTGCATTTTTTTTTTATTCTGTACATGAGCAAATCTACTGAGCATAGTTGTTTTTTGTTTGTTTGTTTTTAAGATACAGAACTTTTTAAATTTGGGCTTGGAAAAGGCAAAACTTACTTTAATAACTGAGAGGGGAAAACCAACTGATGCTTATACACTGTATATTAGGTATTAGCCTAAGTGTTTTGTATATATTATTTAATTTAACTCTCACAAACCCTTATAAGGTGGGCACTATTATTACGTCCATGACCCACTTGGGGAAACTAACACTCAGATAGTGAAATAACTTTCCCAATGATACAGAGCTAGGACTTGAACCTAGGAAGTCTAGCTCAAGAGTTAAATGCCCACCTCTACTCTATACTCAGACTCTAACTGTGTATAACACAGAGTATAAGCAGAGAAATGCACTAATTCAAATTAACTAGATGTAACTGAGGACAAATAAACCAAAAATATGAATCTCTCTGTTCCTGATCTCAACATTTTCCAAAGTTGTCTCTGTCATGAGCAGAATTCTATGTCCAGGCTCTCTGACTGAGACATGCAAAATTCAACAATGCTCTCAAAACACAATTGGCCTCACCTATTACAGATATGTCAAACATTTGCTAACTATCATAACAAAAATTCAAGGGAATTCAAATTGTTTCCAAGTTTTTATATGCCTTCTAAGTAAAACTTTTGTAATTAACAATAAACAGTCTAGAGGGAAGGCTTCAAGATGGCGGAAGAGTAAGACGAGGAGATCATCCTCCTCCCCACAAATACATCAGAAATACATCTACACGTGGAACAACTCCTACAGAACACCTACTGAACGCTGGCAGAAGACCTCAGACCTCCCAAAAGGCAAGAAACTCCCCACGAACCTGGATAGGGCAAAAGAAAAAATAAAAAACAGAGACAAAAGAATAGGGACTGGACCTGCACCAGTGGGAGGGAGCTGTGAAGGAGGAAAGGTTTCCACACACTAGGAAGCCCCTTCGTGGGCGGAGACTGCGGGTGGCAAAGGGGGGAAGCTTCGGAGCCACGGAGGAGAGCACAGCAACCGGGGTGCGGAGGGTAAAGCGGAGAGATTCCCGCACAGAGGATCGGTGCCGACCGGCACTCACCAGCCCGAGAGGCTTGTCTGCTCACCCACTGGGGTGGGCGGAGCTGGGAGCTGAGGCTCGAGCTTCGGTCGGAGCGCCGGGAGACGACTGGGGTTGGCGGCGTGAACGCAGCCTGAAGGGGTTAGTGCGCCACGGCTAGCCGGGAGGGAGTCCGGGGAAAAGTCTGGACCTGCTGAAGAGACAAGAGACTTTTTCTTGCCTCTTTGTTTCCTGGTGCGCGTGGACAGGGGATTAAGGGCGCTGCTTAAAGGAGCTCCAGAGATGGGCGCGAGCTGCGGGTAACAGCGCGGACCCCAGAGACGGGCATGAGATGCTAAGGCTGCTGCTGCCGCCACCAAGAAGCCTGTGCGCGAGCACAGGTCACTGTCCACACCTCCCTTCCGGGAAGCCTGTGCGGCCCGCCACTGCCAGGGTCCCGTGATCCAGGGAAAACTTCCCTGGGAGAACTCACGGCGCGCCTCAGGCTGGTGCAACGTCACGCCGGCCTCTGCCTCCGCAGGCTCGCCCCGCATTCCGTGCCCTTCCCTCCCCCAGCCTGAGTGAGCCAGAGCTCCCGAATCAGCTGCTCCTTTAACCACGTCCAGTCTGAGCAAAGAACAGATGCCCTCAGGCGACCTACACGCAGAGGCGGGGCCAAATCCAAAGCTGAACCCCGGGAGCTGTGCTAACAAAGAAGAGAAAGGGAAATCTCTCCCAGCAGCCTCAGGAGCAGCGGATTAAAGCTCCACAATCAACCTGATGTACCCTGCATCTGTGGAATACCTGAATTGAGGAGGTTTACTTTGGGAGCAACGATATATATATATTTTTTTTTTCCCCTTATTCTCTTTTTCCGTGTGAAGGACAGGCTCTTGATGCTCCAGCCAGGCGTCAGTGCTGTGCCTCTGAAGTGGGAGAGCCAAGTTCAGGACACTGGTCCACATGAGACATCCCAGCTCTATGTAATATCAAACGGTGAAAATCTCCCAGATATCTCCATCTCAATGCCAAGACCCAGCTCCACTCAACGACCAGCAAGCTACAGTGCTGGACACCCTACACCAAACAACTAGCAAGACAGGAACGAAAGCCCATCCATTAGCACACAGGCTGCCTAAAATCATAATAAGCCCACAGACACCCCAAAACACACCACCAGACGTGGACCTGCCCACCAGAAAGAAAGATCCAGCCTCATCCACCAGAACACAGGCACCACTCCCCTCCACCAGGAAGCTTACACAATGCACTGAACCAACCTTAGCGACTGCGGACAGACACCAAAAACAACAGGAACTACGAACCTGCAGCCTGCAAAAAGGAGACCCCAAACACAGTAAGTTAAGCAAAACGAGAAGACAGAGAAAAACACAGCAGATGAAGGAGCAAGGGAAAAACCCACCAGACCTAACAAATGAAGAGGAAATAGGCAGCCTACCTGAAAAAGAATTCAGAATAATGATAGTAAAGATGATCCAAAATCTTGGAAATAGAATGGAGAAAATACAAGAAACGTTTAACAAGGACCTAGAAGAACTAAAGAGCAAACAAACAGTGATAAACAACACAATAAATGAAATTGAAAATTCTCTAAAAGGAATCAATAGCAGAATATCTGAGGCAGAAGAACAGATAAGTGACCTGGAAGATAAAATAGTGGAAATTACTACTGCAGAGCAGACTAAAGAGAAAAGAATGAAAAGAATTGAGGACAGTCCCAGAGAACTCTGGTACAACATTAAACGTACCAACATCCAAATTATAGGGGTCCAAGAAGAAGAAGAGAAAAAGAAAGGGACTGAGAAAATATTGAAGAGATTATAGTTGAAAACTTCCCTAATATGGGAAAGGAAATAGTTAATCAAGTCCAGGAAGCACAGAGAGTCCCTTACAGGATAAATCCAAGGAGAAACATTCCAAGAAACATATTAATCAAAATATCAAAAATTAAATACAAAGAACAAATATTAAAAGCAGCAAGGGAAAATCAACAAATAACACATAAGGGGATCCCCACACGGTTAACAGCTGATCTTTCAGCAGAAACTCTGCAAGCCAGAAGGGACTGGCAGAACATATTTAATGTGATGAAGGAGAAAAACCTACAACCAAGATTACTCTACCCAGCAAGGATCTCATTCAGATTTGATAGAGAGATTAAAACTTTTACAGACAAGCAAAAGCTAAGAGAATTCAGCACCACCAAACCAGCTTTACAACAAATGCTAAAGGAACTTCTCTAGGCAGGAAACACAAGAGAAGGAAAAGACCTACAATAATAAACCCAAAACAATTAAGAAAATGGTAATAGGAACATACATATGAATAGTTACCTTAAATGTAAATGGATTAAATGCTCCAACAAAAACACATAGATTGGCTGAATGGATACAAAAACAAGACCCCTGTATATGCTGTCTACAAGAGACCCACTTCAGATCTAGGGAGACATACAGACTGAAAGTGAGGGGATGGAAAAAGATATTCCATGCTAATGGAAATCAAAAGAAAGCTAGAGTAGCAATTCTCAAATGAAACAAAATAGACTTTAAAATAAAGACTATTACAAGAGACAAAGAAGGACACTACGTAAGGATCAAGGGATCCATCCAAGAAGAAGATATAACAGTTGTAAATATTTATGCACCCAACATAGGAGCACCTCAATACATAAAGCAAAAACTAACAGCCATAAACGGGGAAATCGACAGTAACACAATCATAGTAGGGGACCTTAACACCCCACTTTCACCAATGGACAGATCATCCAAAATGAAAATAAATAAGGAAACACAAGCTTTAAATGATATATTAAACAAGATGGACTTAATTGATATTTATAGGACATTCCATCCCAAAACAACAGAATACACATTCTTCTCAAGTGATCAAGGAACATTCTCCAGGACAGACCATATCTTGGGTCACAAATCAAGCTTTGGTAAATTTAAGAAAATTGAAATCGTATCAGGTATCTTTTCCGACCACAACACTATGAGACTAGGTATCCATTACAGGAAAAAATCTGAAAGAAATAAAAACACATGGAGGCTAAACAAAACACTACTTAAAAACCAAGAGATCACTGAAGAAATCAAAGAGGAAATCAAAAAATACCTAGAAACAAATGACAATGAAAACACGACGACGCAAAATCTATGGGATGCAACAGAAGCAGTTCTATGAGGCGTGTTTATAGCAATACAATCCTACCTTAAGAAACAAGAAATATCTCAAATGGACAACCTAAACTTACACCTAAAGCAATTAGAGAAAGAAGAACAAAAAAACCCCAAAGTTAGCAGAAGGAAAGAAATCATAAAGATCGATCAGAAATAAATGAAAAAGAAATGAAGGACATGATACCAAAGATCAATAAAACTAAAAGCTGGTTCTTTGAGAAAATAAACAAAATTGATAAACCATTAGCCAGACTCATCAAGAAAAAAAGGGAGAAGACTCAAATCACTAGAATTAGAAATGAGAAAGGAGAATAACAACTGACACTGAAGAAATACAGAGGATCATGAGAGATTACTACAAGCAACTCTATGCCAATAAAATGGACAACCTGGAAGAAATGGACAAATTCTTAGAAAGGCACAACCTTCCGAGACTGAACCAGAAAGAAATAGAAAATATGAACAGACCAATCACAAGCACTGAAATTGAAACAGTGATTAAAAATCTTCCAACAAACTAAAGCCCAGAACCAGATGGCCTCACAGGTGCATTCTATCAAACATTTAGAGAAGAGCTAACACCTATCTTCTGAAACTCTTCCAAAATATAGCAGAGGGAGGAACACTCCCTAACTCATTCTAGGAGGCCAACATCACTCTGATACCAAAACCAGACAAACATGTCATAAAGAAAGAAAACTACAAGCCAATATCACTGGTGAACACAGATGCAAAAATCCTCAACAAAATACTAGTAAACAGAATCCAAAAGCACATTAAAAGGATCATACACTATGATCCAAGTGGCATTTATCCCAGGAATGCAAGGATTCTTCAATATATGCAAATCAATCAAGGTGATACACCATATTAACAAATTGAAGGAGAAAAACCATAGGATCATCTCAATAGATGCAGAGAAAGCTTTTGACAAAATTCAACACCCATTTATGATAAAAACTCTCCAGAAAGTAGGCATAGAGGAAACTTTCCTCAACATAATAAAGGCCATATATGACAAACCCACAGCCAACATCGTCCTCAATGGTGAAATACTGGAACCATTTCCACTAAGATCAGGAACAAGACAAGGTTCCCCACACTCACCACTATTATTCAACATAGTTTCGGAAGTTTTAGACACAGCAATCAGAGAAGAAGAAGAAATAAAAGGAATCCAAAATGGAAAAGAAGAAGTAAAGCTGTCACTGTTTGCAATGACATGATACTACACAAAGAGAATTCTAAAGATGCTACCAGAAAACTACTAGAGCTAATCAATGAATTTGTTAAAGCAGCAGGATACAAAATTAATGCACAGAAATCTCTAGCATTCCTATACACTAATGATGAAAAATCTGAAAGTGAAATTAAGAAAACACTCCCATTTACCACTGCAACAAAAAGAATAAAATATCTAGGAATAAACCTACCTAAGGAGACAAAAGACCTGTATGCAGAAAAATATAAGACACTGACGAAAGAAATTAAAGATGATACAAATAGATGGAGAGATATACCATCTTCTTGGATTGGAAGAATCAACATTGTGCAAATGACTCTACTACCCAAAGCAATCTGCAGATTCAATGCAATCCGTATCAAATTACCACTGGCATTTTTCACAGAACTAGAACAAAAATTTTACAATTTGTATGGAAACACAAAAGACCCTGAATAGCCAAAGAAATCTTGAGAAAGAAAAACAGAGCTGGAGGAATCAGGCTCCCTGACTTCAGACTATACTACAAAGCTACAGTAATCAAGACAGTATGGTACTGGCACAGAAACAGATATATAAATCAATGGAACAGGATAGAAAGCCCAGAGATAAACCCACGTACATATGGTCACCTTATCTTTGATAAAGGAGGCTAGAATATACAGTGGAGATAAGACAGCCTCTTCAATAAGTGGTGCTGGGAAAATTGGACAGCTACATGTTAAAGAATGAAATTAGAACACTCCCTAATACCATACACAAAAATAAACTCCAAATGGATTAAAGACCTAAATATAAGGCCAGACACCATCAAACTCTTAGAGGAAAACAAGGCAGAACACTCTATGACATAAATCACAGCAAGATCCTTTTTGACCCACCTCCTAGAGTAATGGAAATAATAACAAAAATAAACAAATGGGACCTAATGAAACTTCAAAGCTTTTGCACAGCAAAGGAAACCATAAACAAGACAAAAAGACAACCCTCAGAATGGGAGAAAATATTTGCAAGTGAATCAACAGACAGAGGATTAATCTCCAAAATTTACAAGCAGTTCATGCAGCTCAATATCAAAAAAACAAACAACCTAGTCCAAAAATGGGCAGAAGACCTAAATAGACATTTCTCCAAAGAAGATATACAGATTGCCAACAAACACATGAAAGAATGCTCAACATCATTAATCATTAGAGAAATGCAAATCAAAACCACAATGAGATATCATCTCACACCAGTCAGAATGGCCATCCTCAAAATATCCACAAACAATAAATGCTGGAGAGGGTGTGGAAGAAAGGGAAACCTCTTGCACTGTTGGTGGGAATGTAAATTGATACAGCCACTATGGAGAACAGTATGGAGGTTCCTTAAAGAACTAAAAATAGAACTACCATATGACCCAGCAATCCCACTACTGGGCATATACCCTGAGAAAACCATAATTCAAAAAGAGTCATGTACCAAAATGTTCACTGCAGCTCTATTTACAATAGCCAGGACATGGAAGCAACCTAAGTGTCCATCAACAGATGAATGGATAAAGAATATGTGGCACATATATATAATGGAATATTACCCAGCCATAAAGAGGAACGAAACTGAATTGTTTGTAGTGAGGTGGATGGACTTAGAGAGTGTTATACTGAGTGAAGTAAGTCAGAAAGAGAAAAAGAAATACTGTATGTTAACACATAGATATGGAATCTAAAAAAAAAAAAAAAAATGGTAATGAAGAACCTAGGGGCAGGACCGGAATAAAGATGCAGACGTAGAGAATGGACTTGAGGATACGGGGAGGGGGGAGGGTAAGCTGGGACAAAGTGAGAGAGTGGCATGGACATATATACACTACCAAACGTAAGGTAGATAGCTAGTGGGAAGCAGCCACATAGCACAGGGAGATCAGCTCGGTGCTTTGTGTCCACCTAAAGGGGTGGGGTAGGGATGGTGGGAGGGAGGGAGATGCAAGAGGGAAGAGATATGGGGACATATGTATATGTATAACTGATTCACTTTGTTGTAAAGCAGAAACTAACACACCATTATAAAGCAATTATACTCCAATAAAAATGTTAAAAAAAATTTAACAGTAAAAAATTTTTTAAGTAAACAGTCTAGTTGAGCATTGATTTCTTAATGAGTTATCCCTGTTACAAATATTAGAAAATAAATGAATAAATAAATATATATGTGAAATTTGCCTGCATACTTTTCCTTTGTTTATGTCTAAGGAGTTGTCAATCACTTTCATTCCTTCCATGTCATTTGCATTGTTAAATTCCATGTTTTTTTAAAGCTCTATCCTCCTCCTTGAGTTTTATCTCTGACTACCTCATGGAATTCTTCACTCGGATATCTAGCATGCTTTCAAAATCAACATGTCATCTTTCCTGAAGCTTCTAAATCTGCTTTGATCAAATATATTCTCAATACTAATGCAGGGGTGCATGACTCAGGGTAAAATAAAACTTCTTAAATGATACATTTTCTGACGGCAAAAATTCAGATGTGACTCATATTAGTCATCAAATCCTAACCCTGATCACCAAATTTAGAACTCATCCAATCCACCTGCTTCGTTTTACTGATAAGGAGACTCAGACCCTGAGAGAAAACATGACTTGTCCCAGATAATCATGAATTAGTAGCTGAGCAGCAACTAGAATCTTGACTCCTCTTTTTTGGTAATTGCTATTATTTTTATACTGAGTGATGAAATAAAATTCATGTTTTATGGCAAGATGAGAAAAATTTAAACATAAAATTTTTCTTTGCCTGTTTGGGCCTCCTCTCTCCCTTTTAGTGTGTGTTGTACATCTGCATTAATTAGACCTCCTTAAGAGATAACAGTCTTAATCTCATAAAGGGTCACAACTCCTTAGAAGATAACCTTCCTCCCTAATCGTGTAAGGGGTCCCATGACCCATGACCTACTTGCTTTGTACATGTAGACCTGAATTGTGTAAACTGTCAATAATATGCCACTTGACACAAGCCCTTGTCTCAAAAACCTATATAACTGTGCTTTGACCTCTAATGTGCATCTCCAGGTTATAATCCTCAGATTGGCTTAAATAAAATTTTCCATTTGTTTCTTAGATAGACTACTAATTTTTTTGTTGACATGGGCATAATATGAGCCAGCCACACTACTGAGTGTTTTACTTGCATTATCTCATTTAATCCTCAAAATGACCCTACTGTAAAGTAAGCAATATTATCCCACATTACAAATGAGGGAAGACAGGCTCATCCAGGTTCATACCCTGGAAGAGTCAGAATCCCAAATCTTGTCTGTTTCCCTGTAAATCCCTTGGCTTTAGTCAGCTTCTCTAGACCAGTGCTCCTGAGTAACCCACTTCCCTCCTGTGAATGCAAACTGTATAAACAGAAATACATTTGACCATAACCATTAGGGTAAGGCGTTCCAAAACAGAATCAATGTATTAAAATATGTTAACTGCCACACATTTTATGCAAATTCTATGACTCCTCAAATTGTTCCAGCTTGTGAAATATGTCTGCAAATGGTAAGGTAGCCAAGTATTTTATTATGCTTTGTGTTCTATTTGTCAGTAATTAGGTGTAGTCTATTTGAATTCTATTAAACTGTTTATTAAGATGTCCAGTGCCTCTTTTCCTGAGTCACCAAAGATATTATCACTATAAATCAGCACCTTAGTTTCACGACAACTCAAGATATATTAAAATATTTTAGTGAGTGTCAAAAAAATCTCAAAAATGATTTTAGTTCACTTATATTTGAATACTTATATTCTGGAAATCTGCATATTCTTTATAGTAATTTAAACTTGGAATGAGTCAAGAAGAGATATAAAATACGTTTTAAAATAGTATTACAGCTGTAAGTAACCATAGAAGGAAAAACAAACAAGACAAATTATTAAAGGGCCAGCATACCAGGAAGAATTTAAATAGGTAGTAAACAACAAGCACTTTCTTACTTACATGAAGTCACAGAGTTTGAGATACTCATAGAGGCAACTGTGGAAACCTCTGTACCATCATTGGGGATGGTATAGTCCTAAACCAGTGGGATAATTTTGGAAACTTTGTCCAATAAAAGTCCAATTTAAGCAGTGACTATAGCTATGAACAAGCAATTGTATGTTCTCCATCATGGTGAAAATGCACGATGTGGGCCATCTACACAACAAATTGTTCAGCAATCCAGTTCATCTCATTAAGACAATCTTAATAGAAGAATCAAGTAAACTATCATCTGGTTGTGCCATGCATAATAAATCACCAACGATTTATCCAAAATGTCCTTTCCATTCTTCCTTTATGGATATTGCCTTAGGTCAGACACCATCACCTCTCACCTGAGTTACTATACTAAACTTTTAATGGATCTCCCTATCTCCAATCTCAATGACCCTATATTATCCTTTAACGACTTCTCATCACTTTGAGATTAACTAGAAACTCCTTTTTGTGCTCTGGCCAATGGCTTTATTCTCTAGCCACACCAATCACTCTCTCATGGGAAACCTATTTTCCAGCCACATTAAATTCAGTGCTATTCCCAGACCCAACATACTCTTTCTCCTCCCTTTTAATGTGACATTTCCTGAGCAGAATTCTTCTCTTTCCATCACTTGACTGACATCTCCTTTGACACCCTACTCAAGCTTTATCTTCCCCGAATAAGGCTTTCCATGACCTTCCCCAGGCTGAGATGCTCCTCCTGTATGCTCCCTTTGAACACCTACCAAACCATTTATTCCCCAATGGCATGTACTGTCTCCCCAATCAGAATGATTTCTTGAGGCCAAAGACTACAGGTTTCCCCTGCTATCTGAAAGTAGAGCATTCCTATGAACCCTTCATAAACCGAAAAGGCATAAAGGGAAGAAGCAACTACCTTAGGACACATCTTGCTAATAGATGCACAAAATCAATCGAGATAAAGCACAGATGCTCACAGACACAGTTCAAAGCTATGGCAGCTTGATGCTGAGTGAAGGGAAGGAGCTCAGCGGTGTCACTCTCGGTACTGGATGGTACCCTGTCTCTATAAGACTACTGCAAAACAAACACTGAACACTATTTTAATTTTCACCTTTTTACATAAAATCGAAAATCCCCTTCCGATTTCTCTCATTTAGGGAAAACAGGTACTAATGTAGGTGTTTTGTAAAAGCAAAGTGGCATAAGCCAACTTCAGAAAAGTGGGGGATACCTGTGTATCCTATTTATGTTTCTGTCCCTGTATCTAGCTGAGTGCCTAGAACATGGAAATTGCTCAAGTGATGTTTGTTGAAAAGGTGAATAAATGAAATAGATCAGAATGTCCCAAAATAGTCTGATCTTAAGAATCACTTGGATGCTAATTTAAAAATGCAGATCCCCAAACTAATCCTTTGGAGATTCATGTTGAGCATCTTGAATTAGGGCAAAAGATTATGTATGTTTATCAGATGTTCCAAGTGATTTTCAGAAGGGCGAATGAGGAAAGGGGAGATTTACTATAGTCATTTAATCATGAGAGGTAAGAAAACCTATGTCTTTGTATAAAATATGTCTGCCCTTGGTTTGCCTTTGAGGTATCCACAGGACACTTCACCCTCCCCCTCTACCTGGTACCTATCTGTGCTGTGCAAGTCAGAAAAAAACAGTTTTTCATCATATAAATAAAAAGGCATGAGGATAATCTAGCCTTAGCTCAGAATATAAACTAGGCAAGGGGCCTGATTATGATTTCAACATTGTATTCTTTCAGCTAGTGTTTTCAATGTGGCCTAAAAATATCATGACTTAGAGTAGTTATTTGTAGAATTGCTTCAAAATTTTATCTAAGCCACTGTAATTTCATACCTGGCACTGAAACTACCTAGTTTGCCTGCAAGAACTCCACTTACTTGGCGATTATACGGTACTTACCGGAACTAATTTAGTGTGTAATGTTTTCTTCTTTAATTCTAGGAACACAAACTAGTTCAAAAGAAGACTGTGCTCCATGTTGCCACCTACTTGACATACCTCACTCCTTAACCCTTGTAGTAATCTCTTCACCTCCACGACTCAATGGAAACCTTTCTTTTGAAGATCACTAATAATCTCTGAATTGCCAAGTCCAACAAACTTCTTGGTATCTGCTGGCCTCTAAACTAACAGTGCAGGGCAAGCCTCTCTTCAACACCCATTCCTCAGCGGTTCCTGGTTTTCCAATTTCTCTCTCTGTTGCTTTTGCGTCTCCTTTGCTAATTAATTCTTTTGCTTCTCCAGCTTCTAAATATGTTCAGTTCCATTTTGAAATCGAAACATGTTGGTCTAGCAGTTAAGTTCTACCAGATTTGACAAAATGTTTTGGCCTCAGCACACAAAACTCTTCTCCACGTACCCTATGGTCTAGACCAGCACTAGTCACATAGGGCCTTTAAATTAATTAAAATTAAATGCAATTAAAAATTCCTCAGTCACACCATCCACATGTCGAGTGCTCAATAGCTACATGTGGCTAGTGGCTACCATATTGTACAACACATTTCTAGACTAGTTAAACCATGGCAGAAGATTCTGTTGGGCAGTGCTAATCTGGACAGCTGGACTACTTGACTTCCTCACCTCTAAACTTCAATCCATTCCACTCCCTATACCTGGAATCCTCTCCACCAACCATACCTCTTCCTATTGAAATAGGACCCTTTCTTCAAGATTTATTCTAAATACTTACCTCTCCCAAAATCTTTTCTGTTCACTCTAACTGAAAGTGTTGCAGCCCTACTCTGGACTCCCGAAGTTCTTTGTACCACTCTTACCCTCTGTTCTGTCATTATTGGTGTGTGAATATCTGCTCTTCCTGATTAGATATTAAAGTGTCTGAAAAGCTGATATTTGTCAACTGTCAGTGAGCGCTTTCAATGTGCTAAGCTTCTCAGGTCTTTATAACTCCACTGTGAAACATGTGGTGTTTTACCATATTAACATTAAGGAAGCCGGGATTTAAGATGATGAAGTGATTGGCCAAATGAAGGCCTCAAGACAGGGGGTGATTGCTGGGCATGAAGTGGTGAGCCCTGAGTCACCCTGGGTTGGTCTAATACTCATACCCTTAATCCCAGGGACACACTGTTTCCTCCATCTCATTCCATATTAATGTCCACCCCACAGGCCTCATGATACTAGACATGGCTCCACTGGTGAATAAGTTAATAGTGAATAATGCCTTATATGTAACAGGTAATTCACAGTTCATAAAACTTGTTGACAGCCATAATTTATTTCCATATAATTTCCCCAACAGCTCTAAGGCAGCTCTGCAGGAAATGTTATCTCCATTTTCCAGAGGCTGAGAGAGTTCAGAGGCCTCCTGAAGTTCACATTGCTATTTAGTGAGAGCGATAGGACTTTAGCCCATGACTTTTGCCCCCAAGTTCCATCAGCCTTTCTTTCAAACCCCCTAAGGGAAACTCATCAATAATCAACAAAGACTTAAAGTGTTATATCTCAATATAATGCCTTCTATTGATACTTACCCTATCTATTCTTTAAAAAACATGAAAATGAGGCTTAATTGCTGATGTCTATGGGAGGGGGAGAGGCAGTTGTGTGCTGGTTAAGTGCTGGTTAAATAGCCGCAAATTTAGATCTTCATCATATTGTTTTCGCCCTAACCCCATTAAAATAACTTGCTGATATTAAACACAATTCAGGGAACGGTAATTAGCAATTTAGCTATGAATACGCATGATTATTTTTAAGTCCACTAATAATATGCACAGGTCTTATCTGTAATTATATCTGCATGATTTTTTTTTTCTCTTTCTCTCTCCTTCAGGAAAGCCATTTAGAATGCATTTGGGAAATGTAATGTTCAAAAAAATTAATTCTAGTACTCTTATTTTCTAGAATTTTCTTAAATGTTTTATGGCTATAATTATTTTTTCCTTCTCAAGGCAAAGCAATATATCACAACATACATTATCATATTTGTTGACAAAATGTGAGATTCAAGGAATTAATTTTATACCAGTTAAATAACAGAAGAAAAGTTATGTTGTATTTTATTATATTAATTTTCTCATATACTTAAACAGTTTTGCATTTTGTCTTGTATCTGCAATTACACTTAAGAGTACTATACTTCCACTTACTTCATATTCATCTTTAAGCCTCGTGTATTTTTTTTTTTTTTTGCAGTACGCAGGCCTCTCACTGTTGTGGCCTCTCCCGTTGTGGAGCACAGGCTCCAGACGCGCAGGCTCAGTGGCCATGGCTCACGGGCCCAGCCGCTCCGCGGCATGTGGGATCTTCCCGGACCGGGGCACGAACCCGTGTCCCCTGCATCGGCAGGCGGACTCTCAACCACTGTGCCACCAGGGAAGCCCAAGCCTCGTGTATTTTTGTGTATATTTGAGGTTAGTTCGGGGAGAGATATGGGAGAATTAAACTCACCTACTTTGAGTGTCTTTCTTCAGTCACACGCAGATTCTTTACAAAAATTATTTTATCTCATCTGAAAAGGAGCCTAAAAAATGATTTGCCCTTCCAGAAAGTGGCAAAGGTCAGTGTCAAACCCAGGCCTGCCTCATTCCTAACCTTATGACCTTTTCACTATGAATGACCAAATGGTTGAATGGCTGAATATTAAATGAAAGACCTCTTGGGTAAAACAGAAATGTGTCTGATAACTATTCCCTAAAATGTTTATTAGATGAATAAATAAACAAATGGGTAGATAGAGCTCAATACACATCAGCTCATTTACCTCCCCACCAAAAGAGAACATTTTCAAATAAACATTCAGGAATACACGATTAGGAAAATGTTTCAGCAATGACAGGGCTTTTACAGGATAACTCTTTCCAAGTTCAATAGTCTTAATGCACAAGCAATTTGCTTGAAGTCTATAATCCCCTTGGATTTCAAGTTGAGGAGTCTGATCAACTGGAAACAGAAAACTAAAAAATCTGAAATATTGTTAAATGAATAGATTGAACTGAAATTAGCCTCTTAGAACTTTAAGTGCTTCCACATAAAGTCCAAGAGATAGACACAGGAATGATATTCACTACAACCAACTGTTGCCTTAATTCCAAATTTAACTTCTGCAATTTGATCTAATGTTACATCAAGGCATATGGGGCCTCCGCATGTGAAGAGCTTATACCAACTTAAAGCAAACGCATCACACAAGCAAGAACGCAGTCACGTAGTAGTGATGTTTCCTTCGATATGTTTCATTCCATGTTTTTTATCATACCTGCAGTCACTATGCAAACCTGCCTCCCGTCACTTTACCACGGGCTTGTTTAAAAGCGTTGTAATTCTTCTCCCTGATGCCAACCTTTCTACTCACGTCCTCTCTTCCTACAAATGGCTGCTAGAAAAATCTTCCCCAAAGACAGCTTTTATCACAAGCTCAAAACCTATCACAGTTCTCTGAAACCTGGTATATAACAGACTCTTAAAGTCTTTACCCCTCACCATCCTAGTCTCTCATATCTCTCTGAGGCAGATTCACCATTAATTTAAAAAAAAAAAAACCTGCCATGCCCTGTATGAAATAAATTTATTTTCTTATCTGTGCTCTTTGGCATGTTAGTGATCCTAATTTAGAGCTTTTGAAATTGCTTTGCAAATTGTCTATGACGTATTTTCATATGGGTGTACTATCAGTCTCTGTATCAGTCAGGGTCCCATAAGGAAACAGATTCATCCCAGATGGTTCAAATGAAGAGATTTTAATGAAGGAGTTATTTACCAAAGCGTAGACAGAGTTAAGGAGCAAACAAGATGGTGAGGCAACAGTGAGACTAACAGTGGTGAGAAGACAGTACTACCAGTAGAAATGGAGAGAGAGGAGAAGGAGTAGCATTTCCACAGGAGCCCAGTTAAAGCTGGACGCATGGAAGAGGGCAGCCTGGAGGGAGTGAAAGCCTGAAAGGACACCACCACAGCCAGGGCACAGGGTCAAACAGGACATGGAGAGGAAACATTCCCACCTCTTTCTCCTCTCACCGTCCAATATCTTGCTAAGGCTTCCCATTGGCCAAGCCCAAGATGAAGACAGAGGGGAGGAGAGTCCTGGACATGCAATCTGTATGGAAGCTGTAAAGGCCAGCTTCCCAGGACGCAGGGAGGACACAGAACAGGGGAGAATGGATGGGGGCCCAGCAAGTGGAGAACAGCTTGCACAGTCCCCAGCTCACTGCAGCCTTCTAAAGGGTGGCAGTTTCTGTGATCACCGGCATTTGGAGTGAGGAAACAGCTACAGAACTCCCTGAAGTCGCAGCTATGTGTTACTTTGAGCAACTGTACTTAGAGGCTCAGCTTCCTTACCTTTAAAATGACAGTAACACTCAGTTTATAGAATTATTTTGAATATTAAATGAAAAACAGTCTATAAACTCTCTAGCACAACAAGCTCTAAGTAAGTGCTAACTACTGTTACCCACAATGAAAATTAGTCTTAAAATAAATAAATGTGTATACATAATAAAATAAAATTTTAATGATATATTTATAAAATAAATAAATAAAATTTAAGTCCTATTTTCAGTCTTATAATAAACTGACTCTTATAAAACATCTTATAATAAAAGAATGAACCATCAAAAACAGGAATCCCTGGGCTTCCCTGGTGGCGCAGTGGTTGAGAGTCCGCCTGCCGATGTAGGGGACACGGGTTTGTGCCCCAGTCCGGGAAGATCCCACATGCCGCGGAGCGGCTGGGCCCGTGAGCCATGGCCGCTGAGCCTGTGCGTCCGGAGCCTGTGCTCCGCAACGGGAGAGGCCACAACAGTGAGAGGCCCGCGTACCGCAAAAAAAAAAAAAAAAAAGATAGGAATCCCTGAATGTTAGTGGTCACCTTTGTAGCTCGCCTCTACCCCACATCCCCTTGCCTTAAAAACTATGGCAGGACATCTTCAGGACTTGGCAGACAGACGACTTAATTTTACACTAGTGACTTGGATGCCATTTCTCTTCCTTCCCACTCAGTAACAGACGGTGCCCTGGACAGCAGTGACATCTGCAGCCCCAAGGGAGAAGGGTCAGCACAAATTTTAATTTTGCTTTTGATTTGGGGCTTTCAGTACACATTTTTTTTCTCCGTGTCAGTTTGCATCCAGCTTTGTATCTGACATTTTTTAGTGCTTTATGCAGTTGGACTAACCCTGAAATTTATAGCTCTGGGTTTTTGCTTATTTTGCTTTATATATTTAATTCAACCTCTTTGATTAAAAGAAAAAAGGCAAGTGAAAATATGATAAAGTACTCTCCCTGTCATTTCTGTATCACTAAGGATGTTAGATAGAGGGTAGTCTGCTCTTTTTGAGTTCCTCTCATTAAAATGTTAATATTCTAAATAATAAGAAACAAGAATACTAAGAGAGAGCTTATAAAAATATGTAGGCAATTCCACTCAACTAGAAAAAGGAACACAAAAGCTGAGAGAATTTACAAAAATTCCCTAGAAAGAAATAAGATTCTACACTGATCTCTGCTATGAGAATAAAAATAAATGAATAATAGATAGAAAGATAGATAGAAAGAGAGATAAAGGCTTTATTCTTAGGAGGTCAAGTGTCTGCACTGGGTGCACTTTGATCCTCCTGAGATCGAATGTTTCAGGGGAATTTCTGTAATAGGAGACTCTCCCCTGACGTTTGAATGTTGTGGCTACATTTGGAGCCATAAAAATTTCCTACTCAGGCATCCCACAGAGAAAAAGCATCTATTTCTAAGTATATAAAATGGCATCCTCATTACTGAGACCTCAATAGTATTTGTAATTTCCCTGTGCCCAGGTGCAGTCTCTAGAGGTCAAAGAGAACACCAAAGGCTATGTCTATGATATAATTAGATCAAAATAGAACTGAAGGCTGGCCTCAGGTAGCTATTTCTAATGGGAGTCATTCACAGGATAATAAAAATTACCGTTCTGCCCAAATGTTCTCCTTGGCCAAGGAGAGGCTGACTAGATAAAATCAGAACTCAAGGGTCATTTCTGATTGGCCTCAATCCAAAACACAGCAAAACTCAAGAAACTTCACATACAAATAATTACACAGCTAATTCAGGTGTTTGGATTAGATAGATGATTCAAAGTCCCCTTCATCTTCTTAGGCTCAACTGATTCTGAATTTACAACAAACAGAATATTGAGCCTCACTTCAACTATGCAATGGGTAGAAGAAGAAGAAAACCAACTGGGCTTTCTTTTGTTTTGATGCCAGAAAGACAAATAGAATGGCATGCATAAATCACTCAGACTAGGTGATCACATCAACAGCAATTCATTGTAAGATAAAAAGATATATGGGATATCTGGTCCTGGTTCCTTTCTCTGGCCCTTAGACAAGTTATCCCAAATGATTCCAGTTTTCTAATCTGTAAAAACTAATCCAGGATAAATAGTCTCTTCACAATATAATCCAGGATAAATATTTCTTCCAACTCTACACACACAAAAAAAGCTGCTTTTTTTAATGTATCAAGAAGGGTAAAAATATAATTTTATGAATTGCACACCTATATTTCAATGAGGCTGCATTTCAGGTGGGTATGAAGCAACCAAATGTGTATTCAAAAACTTTAACGTCAGATAAAAGAAGGGCTCAGCCAGAATCATTCCAAGTTGAAGAATCCAAGTCACAGAGATGAAATAAATCCTTTCACCAAGAATAGCTCATATCTGAAGTCATATTGTTGATATATCCCACACCCACTTGTTAGATATGTTTCAAAAATTTTGGTTTAGAGATAGATACATTGATAGATAGCTAGATGGATAGATGATCAATAGAGAGATGGAAAACGACAGATATTTCTCAACCATGTTTTTTTAAAAAACAACAGTTGTAAAAAACATATGTATATCCAATGAAAAAATAAAAAATCAGAATAGAGATAATGCAGACAGTTTAGCAAAGAAAAGATCAAGGGTGAATAATAGTATTAAATATCTGTCATAAGATCCTGCATAGTAATAAAATGAGCTGTGATTTCTCCTTTTAGCTCCCTAGAATTTAAAAATCATCATCGTCAATGAGCACTAGTTAACAGTATAATATAAACCATTTACTGGTGCTATAAATTAAAAACAAACAGAAAAAAACTGTATTCAAAATGACTGAGCCATTTAGGAACATTTCCTTAAAAGATGGAGACATGGAAACATTTTCCACAACTAAAAGCTGAATGTCATTCAGCAGTGGATTAAACAAAGAAAATCAAAGTAAAAAAATCTGAGCATCCAGATTGATTGCATAAAACTTTGTCAAAGATAGAAATATAGGAGTTTTGCAACTAAACAAAAGGCAAACAACACAAATATCGATATTTCCAACCAACTACTGGATATCAGTAGCTTAAGAAGCCTCTCACTTTTGTCTCTTTTTTTCATTCTTATCATTCTTTTTTCATTCTTATTCAATGACAAAAAAAGAAAATGAAGCACATTCTTTCTTGAAGAGTTTATGCATACTGAGTCACAGCCCCATCTCTCAACTTCAAAGTCAATTTAGCAACTAGAAATGACATAGAGAAAATGGAGATCATGTTCTATTGGGGAGAAATGTCTTTCATTGTAGTGTAAACTTAATGAATGCCTCACCTACCACAGAAGTATTTTTTTACATCATTATTCACTCAACAAATACTTATCCAGTGCCTTCTAAGTGGCAGACAGAGTGAACACAAAGGTGAGCAACGAAAACACACTTCTTATGCTCTTGGAGCTTACAATTTAATAGGGAATCAACATCAATCAAACAATCCCATACAGAAATGTACAAGTGAGTGATGATGTAAAAGTGAGTATAGTGCTCTATGGGCATATAGCAAGGAGATCTGCCCTAGACAGAGAGGTAAGACAAGTTGGAGGCTTTGTATCTTATTCCTGGAGCTCTTTCATCAGCAACTAGCTGAGGGAAGTATTTCCAAGAAGAGAATTTCTTCTGGACACCCTAAAGTCCTGTCCTGAGGGCAGCCACTTACTATATATCTCTGTATCCAAAGCTGACCCTGCTTTTCAACTGGCCTTGCTGAGACTGAGCTCAACATGAGAGATGAAGCAACACTCTGGCACAAACCCCACATCATCCAACATCTTCAAACCAGAGCAGCTCAGTCTTGGTCCTTATCTATGAGGGATGCTTGCAGCATCACGGCTGGCTTTGCAGGGACCCCAGTAGGACCCACTGCCCTCTCCTCCACCATATTCCTACAGTGACACAGAATGTAGTTTAAGAGCCTCAGTAAATAAATCAAGGGAAGAACTAAATAAACTCAAACTTTCTAGAGTTGAGAAGCACACATCCAACCACAAACTAAATCCTAACTTCTAAAAATAGAGGTTCAACCTCAAAAGACTTAAAAAATCAACCCAAGATTAGTCCACAGTCCCACCTTGCTCCTTCCTGTTCCCTGTACCCTGAGAATAGTCAGAAGAGTACCCCAGCCATAATTGTCTTACTCAGTACTTGGAGGTCTATGATCAAAAGCTGGAAAAAGAGCCCACGTCTTTCACACCAGCAGGGAAATTGTTTTCTGTAGCAGGAAATCATGGGACATTTAAGCATATGAAACTTAAAACTTAAAAAATAGCCTATTAAGGCTATTTTCAGTAAACTTAAAATAGTCTTAATAGAGAAATTAGGTTTAGATGATTTCATACAACAAATCTGATTTTTTAATTTTTGAATACATTTACTAATTCAAGAATGGTTTTTAAATCTTCAGGGAGCTGGGGGGTGCATTTCGAGCTATCTTCCACCTTCAAATGAAACATTTCTGAAATAAAATAAGGAAACCCAATTTGTAATCATAATAAAGGTTCTTATCTGAATCCAAAAGCAAGCTTGTTTTTCTCCTTGGAAATGAAAGTTCCTGAAGGGCAGGGGCTGCATTTTCTTATTCTTTGTGGCACTTGGCACAGTATTATTTCAGTCATATAAAGAGCATGGAGTGATTATAATGATGTAGTTTTTATCTTACTCTTTATAACTACAAAGTTATCCAGGTAATTCCGTGCAGGTACAGTGATGTTCTGCTCTACTCAATTGGTTTGTTCCAGAACAAGGGCACTCTCATGAACACATGCCAAAGCATGTTTTACAAGGCAGGGACTTTGATGATAGGATCATTCTGCATACTCACGTAACTTGCAAAATCAAATCTGAGCTTCCCCACATTATTGCCAGAACTTACATGGACCCTTGTCATACCTATTAACACAACTTGAGATCAACCAGTTAAGTACGTAAACCAACAAATTAAGAAAATAGAGCAGCAAAATTCCAGACACATTTTATACTTCTTACTTTTTATTTTGACTTCAGTTTTTTCCAAGAAAAGCATGCCTACTTCTGCACATTTTCAGTTTTCTCCTGTCCATTTTGTATTACAATTTCAAAATAATTTGACCAGAGATCCAGTACTATACAAGTCCCTAAATGTGTGATAATCATAAAAAAAACTTGCAAAGGCTGTAGCAGTGGGATGTGCAACATCTTTTATGATGTCAGCAGTGTTGCCAAGAAGACAAGAAGAGCTAAAAGGAGTGAATGAGAAAATCCATAGGATAAACAGGCTCCATTAATTTCTGAGCAGGCTGCGTGAATTCATTCATGCCAACAGATTAATAGCATGGCCATATAAATGAAAGGTCACTGAAATCCATTTTTTCTGAAGAAAAGTCATAGTTAATTCATCTTATAGAGTCAAAATTTCATTTTCCAAAATATATATGTGTGGAGACTTTCTTGAGTAATACCTCCCATCCCTAAGTGACTATAGTTTCTATGCAGCCAGATTCCCAGATAATAAAACATATAAAATGTGGAATTCAATCTTAGATATTTATCTAGTGTTTATTCTAAGTTGCAATGCATGAATGTACTAGAGAAGCAGAGTCAAAAGAGGGGAAGCCAAAAGAGGGGAAGGCTGCATTCTGTAAGGACAGAGAAGCATTATTCTGGAAATGTGTCCAAACCAAGTAGACTCATTCAAGGGATCCAGATGATAAAAGCCCAGTGGACTAAGATGTGGTCCATCTGGGTGTCTCAAAAAAAGGAAGTTTTCAATCTGGAACCTAAAATGAGCATGAGATACAGCTGAAAATCAAATGAGGAGAGACTTCTTTTCCAAGAACTAGCGTTAGATGAAAGAATCAACTGGAGATAGATAACTAAGCTCTAGGAAGTGAAACCTATGGCCAGATTATAAGATTCCGGAGGGACATACTGAGCGATGAGGTTGTGTGTAGTTTACAAATGCATACAGTATTTAGAGATGTCCCTGAAGGAAATCTACTCTCAAATTATACTTGCCATGTTAAAGATAGTACTGAGCTTCCCAGAGAGCCATCAGCAGAAAGTTCCCTGACCACAGGGCTGTGGTCCTTGGGAAGCACTGGAGTGCTTGAATGGTTAGAAAGTCACCAGTGATTGAACATGTGTCTGTCTTTGAGAGGGAAGGGAGGGAGCTGGCAATGAGGAACTGTGTTGAGTTTGTCCGTCTTTTGACAAATGTTACTCGCTATTTATATCAAAATTATCAACATCATCACCACCTCATCTGCAAGGACTACCCAAGTATCTTGTTCACACTCTTCCCAACTCTCTCTACATTTACCCCAAATACACACCGAAGTTATTCAGAATTGGAAGAACAAACTGTTTGCCCAATCTCATAATAATCTGTCCTAAAAGGTCATTTAAACATTTCATCAAACCTGCAGCCCTCGGGGAAGATGTGAGTCGTGCAGCCAGCACAGCACACTGAAGTCGGGCTTTGTGTCAGCCGTTAGGATTATGCAGATGACCCCACAAAGAAATCAGTAACAGGGACATTTTCTGTCATGGGGCAGGGGAGAAAAAGCTAAACAGATTTCTGGGTTCTACTGAATTAAACCTTCATATCTATTAAGGAAACCCCTCTGGGATGCATTAAGCCACAATTCCCAGAACGTTGGCCACGTGCTGAGATATAAATGAAGACTCCTGAAAAAGGGAGGGGTAGGTGGGCATCCTAAACCAGTATGAATTATTTGTTTTTCTGCTTCTTTTGATCAGTTACACCACAGCTGCCTTTCACAGGTACAAATACAGAAAAGAAGGCTTCTGTCTCATAAAAGTAGCTCAGACAAATGATACTCCTCAGGGTGCTGGACCCAGACCTGGCAGCCAGCCCATTCTCTGGGCTCTGGTCTGCTGGTACTTTTGTCTTCCAAGCTATCAGCCTGCGTCAGACCTATGCCTTCACTCTGACTGGGGACAAAAAGAAGATCACGGTGGAAATCCTTCTGTGTGCTGCTAATAAGCCTATTTAGAGTCAATGAGAAAGCCTCATTTTGCACCAAATAAAGCCTTCACGAGTTCTACTGAATCAGTAAAACCAAAATGTGTCTGTGCCCTCCCTGTCCTCATTTTACATCAGGCTGCGAGGTGAAGCTCGGCAAAATGTTGGATGTGTTGACCTCTAAGCTTCCTTCCTCATCTGATGTCCTCTGATTCTCTGTGGGCTAGTGGGATTTGAATCTTATTTAAATGATCACATATTCTGATGGATACCTGAGACTTTCATCAGTTTTCATCTCTGTGCTCTGCTGAATCAGCATATTTGGAATCTTGGATCTCTCTTGGCAAAGAACTGAACGTTGCTGCCATGTAACAGCTTAGCTAGCATTGCCGATATTCCTTCTGGAAGAGATCTGGGTGGGAGACAGACGTAGAGCATATTCCGACCGCCCACAGAAAGACTTCTGAAGTGTTTCGGGAACTATGGTTTCCTTTACTGTGCAAAAGCTTTTAAGTTTAATTAGGTCCCGTTTATTTATTTTTGTTTTTATTTTCATTACTCTAGGAGGTGGATTGAAAAAGATCTTGCTGTGACTTATGTCAAAGAGTATTCTGTTTATGTTTTCCTCTAAGGGTTTTATAGTATCTGGCCTTACATTTAGATCCTTAACCCATTTTGAGTTTATTTTTGTGTGTGGTGTTAAAGAGTGTTCTAATTTCATTCTTTTATGTGTTTTCCCAGCACCACTTATTGAAGAGACTGTCTTTTCTCCATTGTATATCCTTGTCTCTATTGTCATAGATTAGTTGACCATAGGTGCGTGGGTTTATCGCTGGACTGTCTATCCTGTTCCATTGATCTATATTTCTGTTTTTGTGCCAGTACATACTGTTTTGATTACTGTAGCTTTGTAGTATAGTCTGAAGTCCGGGAGCCTCAGCTTATTCCTCCAGCTTTGATTTTCTTTCTCAAGATTGCCTTGGCTATTTGGGGTCTTTTGTGTTTCCATACAAATTGTAAAATTTTTTGTCCTAATTCTGTAAAAAATGTCCTTGGTAATTTGATAGGGATTGAATTGAATCTGTAGATTGCTTTGGGTGGTACACTCATTTTTGCAATATTGATTCTTCCAATCCAAGAACATGGTATATCTCTCCATCTATTTGTGTCATCCTTTATTTCTATAATCAGTATATTATAGTTCTCTGAGTATAGGTTTTTTGTCTCTTTAGGCAGGTTTATTCCTAGGTATTTTATTCTTTTTTAAAATTTATTTATTTATTTATTTATTTATCTTTTGCTGTGTTGGGTCTTCGTTGCTGTGCGCGGGCTTTCTCTAGTTGCGGCGAGCAGGGGCTACTCTTCATTGTGGTGCATGAGCTTATTGCAGTGGCTTCTCTTGTTCTGGAGCATGGGCTCTAGGCACATGGGCTTCAGTAGTTGTGGCACGTGGGCTCAGTAGTTGTGGCTGGCGGGCTCTAGAGCACAGGCTCAGTAGTTGTGGTGCATGGGCTTAGTTGCTCTGTGGCATGTGGGATCTTCCAAGACCAGCGATCGAACCTGTGTCCCCTGCATTGGCAGGAGGATTCTTAACCACTGCACCACCAGGGAAGCCCTGTTTCCTTGATTTCTCTTTCTGATCTTTTGTTGTTTGTGTATTGGAATGCAAGAGATTTCTGTGTATTAATTTTGTTTCCTACAACTTTACCAAATTCATTGATGAGCTCTAGTAGTTTTCTGGTAGCATCCTTAGGGTTTTCTACATATAGTATCATGTCGTCTACAAACAGTGACAGTTTTACTTCTTCTTTTGCAATTTGGATTCCTTTTGTTTCTTTTTCTTCTCTGATTGCCATGGCTAGGACTTCCAAAACTATGTTGAATAATAGTGGCGAGAATGGTCATCCTAAACCAGCATTGTAATGTCCTTAATGAAAGATATTAATCATTTTCCCAAATGAAACTACAGTTCTAAGCATTTGACCACAGTGATGTAAGCAAATAAACCTGCAGCTAATAGGTTCTGTGTGGGCCAATGGGCTAATGGAAGGTAACACAGGGGTGAAATGACATCACCTATTGGTCAGAATACTAATTCCTTTCCCAATGAATAGTCACATCCTAACTCAGCTTATTTAAAGAAATAAGCACCACTTCTAAAAACAATATAAGTTCTACATTTAAGCTCAATGTTTTAGCCAGAGAGCATTTTGGTAACATAAGGGAGAAACAGAGCAATTGAATGGCCTTTGTGAAAAGTCTGTATACCAATAACAGCCACCACTGTCACCACCAAAATCTAGAGATAGGAAAAATTAACATTTAGCAAGAATTCTTAGAGGTTAAGTTACTTGCCCAAGATCACACAGCTAAGATGCATGTTGGAATGTCTACCAATGAGGCTGATAATTTTACTAGACACAGGAAGCATAATAAACACCTAGTTCCTCTTAGGTCTTATGATTTAGTTGATAAACTTACAAGCACTTTGAATAGGTTTTCACTTACACTGCAAAGAGAAACGCTTAGCTAAATTACTGTCTGTCTGGGTGGTAAGTAGCACACCCCACCATCTGTAAAATAACATTTTGGTAGGCTCTAGGGCATGTTGCTTAACAGAACCCAGAGGCGAATTAATTTTGACAAATTAAGGAGCATTCTCTAATACTTGTGTTTCATAATTCTGCAACTTATATAGAAACATGTCTCAGTAAAAGATTGCTGAAAAGCTGTATATCATTTTAATTTTAATAAATCAAATCACATTTTATATTCACTGACTGGGAAGTCAGTATTTAAGAAACCTGTGGCAAATCCATTTAATATAAACAATTTGTCTATGTTTAACTCCTGATTTATCTTAGAATTTTAATTTTTGTCATATCTTCTTAAAATGAGGCATGTTCATGTCATGTTAAATAAATCATTCCCACTCATTGATAATATATTGTATTAGTTAGTATGCTTTCAGTTGCAAATAGGAGAAAATCCAGTGCAAAATGGCTTTCAGATTAAGAGGGTTTATCATTATCTCATATCACAAGAATGGAAGGGGACTCCAGGGCTGGTTAATTCAGAGGTTCAAAGACATCAGCAGTTCATCAGACTGAGGTTCCTTCTACTCTTCTATTGTGCTACCCTCAGCATGATTTCCCTGCTGCAGGTCCAGCACCAATTACAAATTTAACAACAACCAAAAGAACAAAGACTCCCCACTCTCTAAAGGATCCTGGAAGTCTTTCCCATCTATCTCATCGACCAGAACTATATTACAAGTTACCCTTTTAACTAAACACTGGCAAAACAGGACAGGACCACCATAAATGAACCAGACCAATCAGAATTATCTGTGTTGGGCTTCCCTGGTGGCGCAGTGGTTGAGAGTCCGCCTGCCGATGCAGGGGACACGGGTTCGTGCCCCGGTCCGGGAAGATCCCACATGCCGCGGAGCGGCTGCGCCCGTGAGCCATGGCCGCTGAGCCTGCGCGTACGGAGCCTGTGCTCCGCAACGGGAGAGGCCACAACAGGGAGAGGCCCACGTACCACAAAAAAATAAATAAATAAATAAAATAAAATAAAATTCTTGTTCTGTAGGTCTGTCAGCCTAGACCTCTGCTGTCCAATAAAATAGCCAGTAGCCACATGTAGCTATTCACGTGTAAATGTAAACTAATTAAATTTTAATTTTAAAATTCAGTTTTTCAGTTGCACTAGTTGCATTCAAGTGCCTAACAGCCACATGTTAGCCACATGTGGCTACTCCATTGGACAACATAGATACAGAAAACCGTCCTTATCTCAGAAAATTCTATTGCATGACACCAGCCTAGCAGAAAGGGAAATTGCTGTTGGACAGGTTATAGTGCCTGCTGTACTCCCTATGTAGCAAGCAATAAACTTTATGTGTATTACGTCTTCTAATCTTCCTACGTATTATTATCATATGTTAGTCTGGTCTTTAGGTTGCTAGCTAAGGATGGGAAAATTTAATTAGAAGGGTCTTGAACTATCTCACATACCTGCAGGAAGGGCATGGTTAAGGTTTTGATCACAGTCAGAACTCTTTCCATTTGCCATCTCTGTTCTGGCTACATGTCAATATCATTATCCCAGGCCAACTTTCTCCTCACAGTAAAGAACTTGACAGTCTCCCCAGCCTTACCTCTCACAGCCTCACCACACACCCTCCCGCCCAAGGGAAAATGGTATTCCTCCTTCACTTACAGGTCTAAATACCCTTTGGAGAGACTCTGGTGGTACAGGTTGGGTCAAGCACCCAGGCCTGGACTAGTCAGTTGTAGCTGCAGAGACATTAGGGAGGGAAGTAGGGTCTAGGGCTATAGATCAGCAATATGACCTTAGAGGGTCCACTCATGGTTACTGAAAACAATTCATAGAGAAACTAGAATTCCAGGGTCCTCTCCTTCAACACATTCCCTAAGGCTGAGTCCATCAAGCTCTGGCTCAGGCCCTCTGCAATTTGCTGTCCACATAATTTCTGGCAAACCTCTTTCCTCAGCTTCAGACTCACATAACCAACTAACTGCTTCCCAGACACCTGCAGCTGAATATCTCTCAGCTTCCTTAAATTCAACATATCCCAAACAGAATTCATCATCCTCTCCTTCCCCCTCTTCCCCAATCATCCGTATGTCAGGAACACTCTCTCAACCAATGACCCAATTTCCCAATCCAAGAATCAAGTTGTCATCCATGATTTTTCCACTCAGTAAATAATTAATTGCCAAATCCTAAATCTATCTCTTAAAATATATCCATCTACTTCTCTCCACACCCCAGTGCGGTACAGCCATCATAACCTGGGTCACTATCATCCCTGGGGGAATTACTGTAATATCCAACTGGTCTCCTTCCTCCAGCGTTACACCTTGCCAGTGTTATGCTACAGTCAGAATAATCTTTCTAAAATGGAAATCCGATCATGTCACTGATCTGTTTAAAACCTTTTAGTGCCTGTTCACTGCCTTTCAAAACAAATGTTAACTCCCTGGTGTGGCATATAAAATCTTACATGGCCCATCCTTTTCCTAGGTCTCTATCCTTCTCTTTTACCCCCTACTCTCTATCACAGCCCTACTGAACTTGTTCATTTCCTCAAACCGCCATCCTCTCTCTTGCCTACTGGCCTTTGTGCTTCCATCTATTTGAAATAACAGTCCTACTGATCACCTCTTTGTCCTGTCTAAATGCTGCTTATGTTTTAGTCTCAACTTAAAGGACACCACTCTTCTCCCCTACGCCACATTAGGTCTCCCTGATACGCACTCCCACTCACCAGCCATAACACATTTCATTGCAGGGACGCAACTTAATTATTCATCTTCTCAAACTATAAGCCTCATGAGGGCAAAGACCATTTCTGTTTCGTTCGCTAATATGCCCCCAACATCTAATAGTACCTGAGGAAAATTAGGTAATAAATAAGCTGGATTCAATTCATTCATTCATTCAACAGGTATTTTGAGGAAGCCTACTTGTGCCAAATGGCTTCCTAAGCACTGGGATGCAACAGAGAACAAACCAAGGTCCCTGCTTCATGAAGCCTATGTTCTTGTGGGGAAAGAAAACCAATGATAGACAAATAAACAAATAAACATGCTTAAATGGAAATTTTTTTAACATCTTTACTGGAGTACAATTGCCCCACAATGGTGCATTAGTTTCTACTGTATAACAAAGTAAATCAGCTATACATATACACATGTCCCCATATCTCCTCCCTCTTGTGTCTCCCTCCCTCCCACCCTTCCCATCCCACCCCTCTAGGTGGTCACAAAGCACCGAGCTGATCTCCCTGTGCCATGTGGCTGCTTCCCACCAACTATCTATTTTACATTGGGTAGTGTATATATGTCCATGTCACTCTCTCACTTTGTCCCAGCCCACCCTTTCCCCTCCCCGAGTCCCCAAGTCCACTCTCTACATCTGTGTCTTTATTCTTGTCCTGCCCTAGGTTCTTCAGAACCTTTTTTTTTTTTTTTTGGTTCCATATATATGTGTTAGCATATGGCATTTGTTTCTCTCCTTCTGATCCACTTCACTCTGCATGACAGTCTCTAGGGCCATCCACCTCACAGCAAATAACTCAATTTCATTTTTTATGGCTGAGTACTATTCCTTAAATGGAATTATTAAACACATTCTTAACTGACATTTTCTATCATATTTTCCAAATTTTCTTTTTATTATTCTGTTACATTAGAGGTAGTATGGATATATACTATGCTCTGCCCACATAGCATAAATATAATTAAAAAAAAATACAACACTACAGAGTCATGGCTTTTATAATCATGAAACCAAATATTCCAGTTAGATTTAACTGAAAGACACAGGACTATATGTGTTTATAGAATTATATTCTCATCTCCATATTAGCAGTGCAGTCAGAAATTTAAAGACAAATAAACTACCAGAAGAGTACATTTTATTCTTAAATTACAGTAAAGGCTCTTTTAATATGATCATTTGTATTAAGCTTTTCCTTTCATTGAAAATGCCATTCCAACAATTAAAATACTTGTCCAAGTTATGCCAAACTAGGCCCCATCATCATAGCTACACGATTCAAATGAAGAGCAAGTGGGCTATTGGCCATCATTTTTTACCAATTAACTAACAAACATATAATGAATGCTAAGCCTGCGCTAAGTCCTGAGGATACAGGTCCTGCCTACTAGAAGCTTACAGACTAGTATCTTCACTTTTCTAACTACTGTCTTTTTCATAAAATATAAGCTCCTTGAGGGGAAGGACTAGAGAAGTTTAGCATGTTATAGAGTTTTAACAAAAGCTACAAGTAACCAAAAAATAAGACTCTCCAGAAGGTTTTCTCAGTTAGCCTCAGTAAACTCTGATCACACCTCCTCTGATGTCTCCCTTGCCCTAATGTAACCAATTCCTTATTCGGTTGAATATGTAGTTCTTTTTGTTTGTATGTGTTCATCAGAATTTGTGTAAATCTCTTTTATTTCATCAAGTCATGGTGGTAGCCATAGAATTCCTTCAAATATCATGGGTTTAAAGGAATCCCAAGATAAAATTTCTTAGAAAATAAATATTCCTTTTGTAATGTAAATAGTTGGGCCCTACATTTATCTGTCTTGTATGTTTTCTGAGGGAGAGGAAGAACATCAAATTTTCTTAATACTGGGCCATCTGTATTTTCTTTCTTTCTTTGTTTTGCTTTGTTTTAATGAAGTGGTCCCTTCAATTGAAGTTTAATAAGCCTTGAGGGAAAGACAATTTTTTCTAATGTTTCTATACTTTTCTAATCCCTCTCTCATTCTCACTGGCTTGAGCTTTATTATGGGTTTTCAAATAATTGGTTCTTAAAAATGCTTAGCTGTCACTTACTTGCTTTTATTCTCTTGTCCATTTCTAAGTCCTTCAGCCTAATATTCCAGAGATCATGTTTATCATGTTCTCCAGAGATAAGTGTGACTCCCTAATCAATCAAGCTAATGCCAGAATCCATTGTATATTTTACAGGAATAGATTTCTAGACTCCTAAATTCATTGTGATTCTATAGAATGGATGTCCTTCTGTTTTAAGTTACTGTCTGAAAAATGTAAGAGTTTATGTACACTTAAAGTTCACTCTTCAAGGTCACTTCCTTATACTTCCACACTTCCAGCAGTATTAGTGCTTCTCAGACCAAGAGCATCAATGTGACCCCCTTAGAAGTCAGGGAGCTTCACACAGAGGGCATACTTAACCCTAGATGGGCTAAGTATGTATATGTATGAAAACATTCAGGCGGCTATGCCAGGGAAAAATAGTGGAACGGATCAATGCAACTCAGCCCCTCGCTGGGAAAGGCTTTCAGAGCAGGAAAGGATTAAGAAAAGAATCAAGTGTCACGTCAGATTTCAGCCCTACCATCACCTTCAGGTAGCTATGGGGCTTTAGACAACTCACTTAGGCCAGATGGGCCTCAATTTCCTTTACCGAGAAATGAAAGAACTGAGCAAAATGATCTCTATGGACATTTCCAACTCCTTTACTCTATGTGTGTTTATGACTGGCAGTGCAGTTTTTTTAAGTTTTCAGAATATTTTTGGATCCTGATATGGCAAGCTTTGCTATCTACTTTGCAGATTTTAGAGATACAGGTGAAACTGTGTACGTTTCTTTAAATTTAGTAATTAAGCTTCCCACTTTCAAATTTCCTAATGAGAAGACAAATACACACACACACACACACACACACACACACATTGCAATATCTTTACTAATTAAACACTTATTGAAGATAGTATACATAACATAGGCTAGTGATTGTAAATTTTTGTATTTGAAAATTTAAAGTCATTTAGATGATCTTCTTTAAGACATCTTGAGTTTAATCAGTAATCTTTAGCACAGCTGCCTATCTATTATGCTAATTAAATGTCAGGTACTTTTGTTATCTCTATAAACTAACTCTAATGCCCACCTGTTACTCAGTTGTGTCTCAGGGCCCATGGACTTTGCATGACCTGGGACTGGTCAGAAATGTAGACTGCCTCACCCCAGACCTATGAAATCAAAATCTGCATTTAACCAGGTTCGCAGGTGATTTATGTGCTCACTGAACTTCTAGAAGTGCTATTATACATTACAGTACTTCCTGCACTGCTTTAAAATACATGGTGGGGGGGAGGTTCCTATAAGGGAATAAATAAATGGGCAAACTAACTGTAATTCAGCAAAGTGAATTCTACAATTCAATGCCACTGGACTTAAGAGTTATAGAAGCTTATGGTTGATAGTTTCTCCATTTCTTTTTAATATAGTCCTAGGTCTACCCTTAGAAATGGCGGGGGGCCAGGGAACTGGAGGAAGAGCCTTATTCTGTTCAAGACCCACTCACAAATACTACATACACACTGAAAGTCAACATGAAGGATATTAAAATATTAGACTCTTTTCTATAGGATTAGATAACAACCAAAGTGCAATTTTTGTTTCACTTAATAGCTGGTGGTTTTAAATTTCATAATGCATTGCTGTCATACATAAAATATCATAAAGAGAAAAAAAACACTTTTCAACTATGTGGTTAAGAACTCTAAAATAAGTAAATAGTAAAATAAATCAAGGATATAAAATGAAAGTATAAGTTCAGATAAAACAAGGATTCAAGCTGCAGCTCTAACACTGTGATTCTTCAGCCATTCACTAACCTTCTCTGGGTTCCAGTTTCTTCATCTACAAAATGAAAGAAGGATCCTGATTTTATGTCCCAGCTCTAAAATTCTGAAATCCAGTATGTCTGAAATCAATGCCCTCTCAAATTCATGTATTGAAATTCAGTATGAAATCTCAGAAGTGGCCTAAATAAGTTAAGAACAGGAGCATACGAGCTAAATGGCCCCTCTGTGGTGCAAATGTAAAGATATTGTCCCCCACAGACTTCTTCTCTATGCAAGGAGCAAATGGGTAGGACAGAACACATTTTCATGCTGGGAAAGTTATCTTAGTTTCCTTTCATTCTGAATCACCATTTCCAATGGTGCGATCCCTCCCCCAGTTCACTCATATGGACTCCATGAATCTGAGTGAATGGGTGAGAGTTTCCACCTTTCATAGGCACCCAAAACAGGGAAAGGTTGAGGGAGAGTCACACCTGAAAAGTGACATAGTTACTCTGGCACCAAAAGTAAACTGACAGGCCTTTTAGAAGCTAATTACTGAGCCTGCTATTTGGTTCAGTGACAGAATTTCTTGTTTGTGGGAAGAAACATATCTGGGCACTGCTTTTTTCCATTACCACTATTTCTATCGTCATAAATAAGAATCAACAGGCCATTTCAAGTAGCATATGCTCCCCACCATTTAGTGTCTGAGTGTCAGCCGTACACAAGCTAAGCAACAGTGCCCCAACCTCCTGGCTGAGAATTCAAACCCACGAGACAAGGAAAGCACTTCAAATTCATTAAGATGGTGTATATGTCTGTGTGAGCAACTTGAAGGCAAAGGTGATCTGCTCTTTGTCTGTGTCTCTAGCAATCTCTGGCACGAGGCTGGCTATCCAAAATGAATAAATAAGTGAATGAAGAATGAATGAACGAATGAACAAATTGTTGAACGAGGCAAAATGTTTTGCGGTACGCGAGCCTCTCACTGCTGTGGCCTCTCCCGTCGCGGAGCACAGGCTCCGGACGCGCAGGCCCAGCGACCACGGCTCACGGGCCCAGCCACTCCGCGGCATGTGGGATCCTCCCGGACCGGGGCACGAACCCGTGTCTCCTGCATTGGCAGGCGGACTCCCAACCACTACGCCACCGGGGAAGCCCAGCAAGGCAAAATGTTTTAAGATGCTATACCGACCGGATTTTGAGGGTTGGTCAGAGAATGTTGTTTTGGTAAGGGCAGAGCTATTTACAATTCATGATGGAGAAATGAAGGCCAAGACACAGTGTGACCCAAGAGAGAGACTGCCTTTGATTAGCAGTTGCTCTGCACGTGCTCAAGTTTCCCTGCAATATTCACTATGAGGCCTCACTAGGAAAGACAGGAAATCAGAATGAATGATGGCCATTACAAAATTCAATTGAGACCTCCAAAGAAAAACTCTCTGCTGTCAGTGAGGGTCTTGCTGGACAAAACAATGTCAGGTAAGGGACTGATCAGAGGAAAAGCAGGAAAAAGAGAAAACGAGATGTTGAAGGGGAGCAGCGGAAGAGGAGTTCAGGCAGAGGTGTGAGTGGGAGAATAGGTGGGTGAAAAAAATGCACCATCGGCTTCCCTGGTGGCGCAGTGGTTGAGAGCCCGCCTGCCGATGCAGGGGACGTGGGTTCGTGCCCCGGTCCAGGCAGATCCCACATGCCGTGGAGCGGCTGGGCCCCTGAGCCATGGCCGCTGAGCCTGCGTGTCCGGAGCCTGTGCTCCGCAGCGGGAGAGGCCACAACAGTGAGAGGCCCGCGTACCAAAAAAAAAAAAAAAAAATGCGCCAAAACAAGGAGAGCAGAGTTAGACCCACAGTCCTCAAGGGAGGGTGTGGGTGTTTGGGTAGAGAGGAGCAGAAAGGCATTAAGTCTGGGAGAAGACAGGGAGGGAGGAAAAGAGAAGAGGTCAGATAAATGTCTATGAAATAATACCCATCAACAATGATAACAAGTATAAAAGAATCTTTCTTCCTTTTTGAGAAAGACAAAGGGAATTTTAAGTAGGATTAAGTAGTAGTAGCTTTCAGAACTCAGCAGAAGCAATAATAACTACATAAATAGCTAAGTGGATGGCAGGAATTACTTCACTTTGGAATTCGGCCAGCATATCAAAGTTAACAGTAATATCACATCTTTTTGAAAGCTTTCCTGAGATTCTAGGGGGGAGATCATCTCAGAAAAACTGTACCAAGTTAATTTTAGGAAGAGGATGCTCCTCACTGCTTGAAGACATTCTATCTCCCGAAAATTGATAAGACAGAAGTTCTAGCCTGCTGGAAGCACTCTCTTATCCACGTAAATACATTGCCAATATTGCCCCCAACGGATGCAATTATGTTTACAGATTACCATCGCCTAATGTAAAATTTGACTCAAAACATAACCCACAAAGGATGCTCTAAATGCCGCAGAAAGGACCTGTGGATATCCCACTTTCAGAGTTCTCTAACTTTTGGACTCATTGTGAATGGTTAAGATGTAAACCTTGTAAGGCTAGATTTTGAAACACGCACAACTGTACACATTCATTTCTGAATTAGGTGGAATTGGGCAAATTGGAAATATAATGTTCAAACCCTGGACACCTCTAGTCATGAATATCCTGTAGGTTTTTCCTCTTACGTACATTTCCTCTTTGACCATTAACGTGCTGACCATCTTCTTTGCTTCCCAGAAATAGAGATAAAAACTGGGTGCTGATGGCAATTTGGGGTACAAGTATCTTCTCTCACCATCTGGAAACATTCATGTGTTACTGTTTCCCAAAAAAATAAGTTAGAATATTGTGTTCTTTATTTATTTTCTACCCAGGGACAAGTTATTTTAGTATCACTCACAATGGAATTTGCATGAAAATCTGTTTACTGACCCCATTCCATAAGGGTGCATTTGCCCTAGCACTTGGAGTAAACACCATTTTCATTGCACTAGAAGTAGTTCTAATTGGGCAGATTGTTACAATTTTAGCAACACCCAAATAAATCAAAGGAATATGCAGCAGACATGCCACCAAGTCTGGATTATACAGCAACCCAGTTCAGTATGCCTGAAATAAGGATTCCTTATACACCATCAACAAATGCTAAAAGAACATCTGGAGACATCAAAATTTTTTGGAAAATATGAGTTTCGAGAAACTGATGATTCTGAAAACAGTATGTTAAAGAGTTATGTGATTAATTGCTAATTTTATCATATATATAGTATATATGTACATATATATCATATATACAAATATATATAAAGAATGGAATTCATTCATTTCACTAACTGGTAAATTTTCATTAATATGATCTAAACATGTGGATGATCAAACAATAACATTCAGAATTCAAAACGAAGCACCTTGGGGCTTCCCTGGTGGCGCAGTGATTAAGAATCTGCCTGCCAATGCAGGGGACGTGTGTTCAAACCCTGGTGCGGGAAGATCCCACACGCCGCGGAGCTACTAAGCCCATGTGCCACAACTACTGAGCCTGCGCTCTAGAGCCCCCGAGCCGCAACTACTGAGCCTGTATGCCACAGCTACTGAAGCCCGCACTCCTAGAGCCCGTGCTCCGCAACAAGAGAAGCCACCGCAATGAGAAGCCTGCACACCGCAACGAAGAGTAGCTCCCGCTCGCCACAACTAGAGAAAGCCCGCACGCAGCACCGAAGACCTAATGCAGCCAAAATAAATAAATTAATTAAATAAATTAAAAACAAAACGTTAAAAAAAACACACACAAAAGCTAAGCACCTTGTAACATATACCTGAATGAGAAACACATCAGGTACTCTGTGTGTAACTTCTCCTTTCAAACCTTTCTATAAACTGCCTGCTCTTTATATCCCATTATTCATTGACACGCAAACTCCTCTCCAATAAGATGAACCTCTGCACTGTTCTTCACACACCTCCATGCCACTCTCTGCTGGCCCATCCTTGCCCTCATTTCGGATGCTTTCTCAAATCTTTCTTGTTATCAAACACTCGCCTCCTCCATGAAGCTTTGAATTTTACTTGAACTTACAGTCATACATTTTCTGAACTTCCTCAATATCTATGTCCAAATTTAACACTTAATCGTAGGATTGTTTTGCTCTCTGCTTATGTACGTGTATGTGTATCTCTTTTTCCCAATTAAATCACATGATTGAAAGGTAACACCTCCCTCTTAAGCCTCTCCCTGAAGTTTCTGTCAAGATCCTACTCCACATTTAACTTCGCTTTCCCTTGATAGTTCTTCTGACTGCTACGTTTATCTGAAAACATGCTGAGGGTTTCCCTGGTGGTGCAGTGGTTGAGAGTCCACCTGCCAATGCAGGGGACACGGGTTCGTGCCCCGGGCTGGGAAGATCCCACATGCCGCGGAGCGGCTGGGCCCGTGAGCCATGGCCGCTGGGCCTGCGCGTCCGGAGCCTGTGCTCCGCAGCGGGAGAGGCCACAACAGTGAGAGGCCCGCGTACCGCAAAAAAAAAAAAAAAAAAATGCTTAAATGTGCCCTGTCTTAAAGAAACTTCTGAAAGCCTGCTTCTTTCTCAAGCTCTCCCACCGTATCTACTTTCTTTCTCTGTCAAACTTCTTTGAAAAGCATTCCTTCCTCTACTTCTGTGCGCACTCTGTCTCCAGCCCTCTCAACCTGAGTCTCCACCTGCGCGCACCCCATCTTCTCTCCTGACTCCCAGTTCATCTCCTTCCCCAACCGCAATGCTCATTTCCTCTTCTGCCTCATCCCCTAGAGGCTCAAGTTGTCATCCATCGTATCTGCACAATTTCCTTCAGCAACTGCCTCTCTGTCCTCGTCTTTAACTTCCAGGTCTCCACCTGCCACTCCCTAATCTGTATTTTTAGTGCAGCACACAATGTGGGGTGCCAGACCTTATGCTGCCACCTGCTGGCGAGTTCCATGAGGCGAGCTTAGAACCAAATTCAGGGTCGTCCCTCCACATCTACCATCAGTGCTGTCCTTTCTGTTAAGTAATTCTCCTAGACCTAGTTGTCAAAGATTTAACATTCAGAACCTCCATCACTTACCACCATCTCCCCCGCATTAATCACTCACTGTGTACTGTAAATACTACCTACTACAATCTCTGCACTCTGTGTTCCACCCCTAACTAGCACACCTCATTTAAGCTGTGACTGCCCATTACAGGGGCTACTGGATGGGCCCTGATTGACCTTTCTCCTTTCTCTCCCCTGATCTCCAACCCTCCCTACCCTTCCGCCAGAGGAATCTTTTTGAAACAGGTATCTGAGCAGTGCCTTAAATGAAAAGTCTCATGTAATTCTACCCTACAGGTAGGATAAAGCCCCAACTCCTCAGCTCTGGAGCTTCTAGGAAGAACTCCAAGGTCCTGCATGAGCTGGCCTGTCTCTTTATCCTCTTCTTTCCTCACTTCCCCTCTCACTCCCTATCTTCACTCTCACTCACTCCGGCCTCCCTGACCTTTTTGTACCTGTACCTTGAACCAAAGAGGCTTGCCCTGGATCCTAGAATGGGCTGCCCTCATATCTTCACGTGGCTGACGACACCGGCCACTCAGGTCTGGTCTCAAATGTCACCTCTAAAGCATCCTGACCAAACGATCTACAGTAACTGCCACCGTCCCTCCCGAGACCACCTGGTCACTCTTTTCACATTTACTCTGTTGTATTTCTCCGAGGCACCTGGAAGTCTCTGTTCCTTTATACATTTACGTATTTAGTGTCTGTCTTTTCACACTCAGACGTAAGCCCTGTGAGCAGGAACTTTGCCTCACTTCACTTACCCCAGTTCCTGGAAGTCACATCCTCCACAGGGGGGCCCCTATTTTCCCATCCCCATCCTTGCTCCATTTATATGGCTGCTCTAGCACTTATCAGATTACATCTCTTATTTGAACAGCTATTTCCAAAGGAAGTGAACCACGGGCAAGGAGGTCGTATCAAAATGTCCGGGCCAGGGGTACGCAAGGGAGGGGTGTCTGGTTATAAGATGCTCATTCAGTGTGGAAGATTTTAGTGTAGAAGACTTACGCATCTTTGTTAAAATTACCCCTAACTTTCTATGTCCTTTTTAATCATGCTGTACATATTTCATTTTCTATGTGTTAGTTTCTAATATATATATATATATATGGATTAAAAGGATGTTTATATTGACCTTGTATCTTGATCTCCCTAAATGTACTACTTAGTTCTAAGTCATTTTTAAAACTCCACAGACGTTTCTACGTACATAATCATGTTTCTGCAAATAAAACGTTTCATTCTAACACTCAAAAAATGCACATTTAATATCACTATTAGTTTTCAGCACAAGATATAGAAAGTAGAGCATCAAAAAAAATCATAGCTGATAGAGCTGTGCAAGATATGGGGAACATGGACTGAAATAGTTGAAAAACACTATCTTAGAGCCATTTGTTATGATCTGTCATCCTCACTACATTTTGAGCTCCTGGTGAGCAAAATCATGTCTTGCTTATTTGTAAGTATCCCACCAAACCTAATAAAGTACTTTGCCTAAAGTAGGCACTCAATAAATGTTTTCTTAAATAGAATTAAAATATCCCAGTGTTGGACACATGCCCCATGTTCAGTACATACTTGTCCGTTGACTGTAAGAACCAGTGAGCACACCTAAGTCTGTTGAACGATCAATGTAAGCTCAGCCCCACTGAGAAACTATAACAAGAGACGTGAGGAAGTAGAAGATACCGTCATCATCATCCACATAGAAAAACTTCATTTCTCAGATAATGATAAAACGAATGCACCAAGGAAAACATTGAAGTGGCTACCTGTGCATTTCTTTACGTGACTGTTCCTTTTTCCATGTGATCCTAACTTGCATCCAAAATTCTCCTCCCAGAATTCCGCAAACCATACATTTCTTCGATTATTGGCAAGCGTTCGGCTTCTAAAGTATCGATCGAACCCTATTTTAAAGAAGAAAGGTATGATTTTAACATTCGTCCAAAATCAAAACCAGATACCATCAGAGCTTTTGAATAGATATTATATGATGTTGTGATCATTGCATGAAAAAATATGTATAACAGATGGGGGAGGGCAGCCAATAACCCAGCATTAAGGCTTCCCTTGTGGCAAGAGTCAATGGGGATCAGTGGACAATATCTCCACTCCCACCATTCACCATTCAGGCACCTGACTCTAGGGATGTACACAGCAGGTAAGCCTGTTGGGTGGCATCCACACCACCTCTGTCTCTCCTCTGTGTCTCCCAGCGGCAGCAAGCAGTGACCTCGTGCTGAATATTCAAAACCAACTCAGACTTTTCTCATTCTCCTCTCTCTCCCCTAGCACGAGTCAGTGTTCCAGGCTTCCGTGCTTCTACTTGCCTCAAGGTTTATCTGTCCCGCATGTTCCATTTTCAGCTAATTCAATAAACTAATCACTACTAATGTAATCTTCTGGAGTCATGGGTAATGGGCTAGTGTCATTCTGCTCAGGTAACCAACTCACTGAAGCGAGACCACCTGGAAATAGTGCCTTATTCCCAAGGATAATGGCAAAGGTAGGAATTTCAATCACTGTCGAGATCATTGGAAAAGATATTTGGGAGACAGACTGCCTTTCAGAGATGCTCCACATCTTTGCTGTTGCATTTATTTACCCATAGAGCCAGGCCAGCATCATGTCTTCATTTGCTATAAAGCAAGCACTCTCCTTCCAACAATGCTATAACCACTGTATACACCCATGGAAATATGCAAACTTAGAGGGCGACTACTAACATCACGGAGATATCCAAGGCCAACAGCAGTGCCCCCTAAAAAAATATCTAGTGGGTACTCTTTTCTAATAAAAAATATATATATATATACAATATGTTGAGTTAAATAGTTACTGTCTTGACCATTCTGCCATCAGTCCTAAAAATTCTATCGAGTCATTAATAATGGATTCATCTCACCGTATGCTGATACCCTGATTTTGCTTTTGAGTTTAGATTCAGTTGGAATGAAGCAAATTCTCTACAGTGCATCCTTACCATCAATTGACGCTCTTTTGGGCAAAATTGTCACAGCCCCTTCTGCAATCTCCTCCTGCTGATAAACAGGTGCTATTTTGGATCCCCAACTATCTGAGCCAATCCAGAGAAAATGCCCACTTTGGTTTAATTTTTTCGCTGCTTCCAATATCCTCCTATTGGAATAAAAAGAAATAAAACATACCACATTTACCAAGAAACTCTACACTTGTGAATGTTACAAGACCAGCTATATGAAGTCATAAACACTCAGTAGGTCACCATTAAACAACCAGTCAATCATTCTAACTGCCTGAGTCTTATCATCTCCTAAAAGGAATATATTGGAGACTTTAACTCCAGCAGCTGATAATTAGCCTTATCCTTAACCTCATTCACATCATTCTGTTTATCATCGTTATTTGTCTCATTTCTTTCAGTCCCCAGGCTTTACTTGATAAACAGATTGGACTGAGAAACTAGAAGGCTGTTGTCTCTGTGTAGCAGAAGGCAGTCTGTAATTGCATGAGAATGTTGCAATTCCTATGAAATCTCACAAGATTTTACATTGAACATGAAATATGTCAGAAAAAGGATGTGGGCTGCAAATCTGATCCTACATGAGGAAGAAAAGCAATCAGCACCTGATGTCATCTTCATTAGCAAACATAATCACTGCCCGAGCATTAGGTGTTTCTAGCAGACGCTTGATTATTTTTTCAAATTCTCCAGGTCTTGGTTCACGTGGGATTTTCTGTGATTGAGCAATGCAAACACCACCTATTTAAAAAAAAAAGAAAGAAACAGAGCAAGTGATTAGGAAAAGACATTTACTTAACACACTTAATGAGGTTAGCTACTTTATAAAACACGTGACTCAGTAAAGGATACTGTTTCTCAAAGTATCTGTCATTCTCACCTACTAAAAGCAATCACTTTTTTGCATTATATGTATCAAATAAATGACATCAATAACTTAATCATACATCAGAGGTTTTTTCCAAGTTTAAACATTATTTTTGTGGATGTCTTTAAAAAAACCAAAGTGTACAAAATGTGGGACAAGAGAGAAAGAGTGGAAAGAAGGCTCTTTTAATTCATTTAACCTAAGTCCAAGGATAAGAGTCTGGATTAATAAAAGGTATGAGTATGTCTTATAGGTGAGACCACCTGTGAGGAAGGAAGGTCCTTTTGCTAATTTTATTTATCAGTAGACTTCCTTTAAGGTTAATTTCCTTTTTTGAGCTCATAGTATTGCAGCAAGATTCTTATGCAGCACCATAATATGTTACGAGACAAGTGGTCTTCAAGACTGAGACACTAGCCAAGTTTCAAAGACACAAACCCTCAGTTGACATATATCTTCACCATGAAAATCAAAATGGCAGAAATCCCATCCCACTCACATGGAAAAAGACAAGAACTCTTCTTTTGGCCTCTCCTTTTAAAGCAACATGAAGCCAAAAAGAAAAGTTTAGAAAAGATCTCTGCCCCCTGCCGATGGGCTGGGCTAGGAGGAGAAGAAGGAGGTTTCCTTTGTTTCAGTGGTACAGTTATAGCATATTCTGATACTAGGAGAAAAAGCAATATTAGCAAGATGTTTCAATTGCATTATGGTTTAAGCAGGCTTTTTGAGTCGCTTGACAAGAAAATCATCATTTATTTATAGTATTGCTTCAGTAGGCAAAGGCATGTTTTCTTCTAAACAGTTGACAATGCATTCAGTCACCCAAACATTACTGGATGCCATTATATGCTATGCATTGGGCTGGACACTGGGAATGAGTAGTCTAATCCAGCAGTTACCAGCTAGTCTGGGAAAGGGGCATTCCAATAAATTATCATGGAACATGTAATAAATTTTAGAATGGAGAGAGTCTACCACACTTTGGGAGCACAGAGGAAGGAGTAACTCAAGTGCTTGAGAGAGCTGGATTTTAAATGGCAAATATACATAAACATAGGGACAAAAATGGGACATTTCTGGTAGAAGCCAAGGCATGAAAGAACCTTGCTTGATCGTGACCTATGGTTGAGACTGGCTGGGGCTGAGGTTGGAAAGAATGGACAGGTCCAGCTTGACAATGACTTTGCTATACACGCCAAAGAATTTGGATTTTATCTTGAAAAGGATGGGAACCCACTGAAAGCTCATGAGCAGGAGAATTACATGATGAGCTGTGCACTTTGGGAAGAAACCTCAAGTAGGCAAACAAAGAAGAACCATGTGGTAGCCAGACAAGGGGTGTCCCGTGTGTTGTGATCAGATTTAACATACGTGACAATACTGTATGAATAACAGTGCTAGAGTACTGAAGGTTATTTTCTGTGTAAGTTAGAGCACTGCCAAAGTTATCCCTGCAATAGAAATACCCTCACTAACCCTACACTATGCTCTTCAGGGGTGGGAATTGCCCATAATCCACAGACAGAGCCTGTAGTTAGTTAGTCTACTGATATGCCATGAATAGTTGTGATGACTGATTCATTCGTTCAGTAAATATTTATGGCGTGCCCACTATCTGTCAGATACCATGTGGGGCATGTGGATTTACAATGGTGAATAAAATAGACACGGCCCTTGCCTTCACAGAGTTTAGAGATGTTATGGGTAAAACAGGCTTAATGCAAAACAAACCCGCAAAATAAGTATATAAGTTATGGCAAGTCCTAGGAGGAAGAGCAAGGACATTTAATTTAGATTGAGGAACGTTTGGGAAAAGTGTCCCTAAAGTTGGTATCACTTGGTTAAGGTCAGAAAGAAGAGAGAATGTGAGAGCATCACATGGGAAAGTGCAGGAAAGAGCCAGTGGAGTTAATGAGTGAAGGGGAGAGAAGTGTGAGACAAAAATGAGAGGTAATTTGGGGGCCAAATCATGCATGGCATGCAGAGCCTGCAGAAGATTATGTGTAATTAAAGTGCCTGACATTTAGTAGCCCATAGGAATACGTCTTGTCTATGACCGCCGCATTTCATGGGAGAAAAATGAATGAGGACCATTGAATTACGTAAGAGGGCAACCTGGAGTGAAAAGAATAGGAGGCCATGAGCCCAGTTAGGAGGTTATCAGAACAGGCAATGGAAAATGATGACTAGGGTAATGCTGCTGGTACTGAGGAGGGGCAGGTGGACCTGTAAGAATTTGAGTTAGAATCAGTAGGGCTTTGTAATATTTTTCTCACCTTTATTGAGACATGAATGACAAATAAAAATTGTATATATTTAGGTTGTACTGATTGGATCTAAGTAGTGAGGTAGTGGGAAACCATTAAGCATGACTCTAAGGTTTTGGCCTTGGTGATCAGTTTGTGTGATGACTCTATTAAACAAGTAGGAAACACAGGAGGGTGAACAGGTTTGGAGAGGAGGAAAGAATGATTTTGATTTAGGATAAGTTGTCTTCAAAGTACCCATGGAACATCGAACTGAGAAAAAGTGAGTCTGGAGCTAAGGAGAGAGAAGGGAGTTGTAATCACAATGTTGCCTGATGCAGATACAGTAAGAAGTTGAAGTGTTGGGAACGAAGAGATCACTCAAAGAGAATATTGAAATCAACAACAGGAAAAGGTGAGTGACAGAGCTCTCAGAAAACCCACCAGCTAGGGGAAGGGAGCTAGTGAAAGAGACTGGACAAAAGTGATTACACATTTTGAGGAGAAAACTTTGGGGACAAAGTCTTAAGTTGAAGACTATGCATAATGTGTTTAAAAATCAAACAAACAAACAAAAAACTGTGGTGAGTGGAAGCATTAGGTAACCACAGAAATGCAAGACCCAAACTGTAACACTCTCTGGGGAACAATAGCTGTTTCAAAATATGACTGCTCTTTTAAGAAAATTCCTCTGATTACTTAAGGATCCTATTAAAGACATGTCATATCCAAAATATCATTCTGAGATTAATCCTGACTCCATTGCCAGAAGAAATGAAGGCCAGAAAATTTTTATTATGACTATTTCAGATGAGGCAAACAGGCAATGCCATCCAGACATATGGTTTAGTCTGAATTCATTGATGTATTCATTTACTACAGATCTAGTGAACATTTTTGTTTGTAAAAAGCTGAGTTGGGCTGGAATTTTACATAATCTATTCATATGTTTTTATTCCTTTACCTCACCTTTTATTTGTCAGCCTGGTCAATCGGTATTTTCCTGGAAAGAGGGACTGCACGATTAATTTATTTCAGCTGAGTAAATCCTTATGAAGATCCTGCACCACATGGCATTGTGCTGTTTGGTGCCTTATAGATATTTTATTAAATTGTGGAGTGTGTTACTCTCAGGTAATTGGAGTTAGAAGATTAGGATTTTTTTCTTAACCTTGAAACTCATTCACAATTTCTGTCTTCACATCAGTCAAGAAGCCACACTCATAAGCAATCATAAAAGCACATATCGTCTACTGCATTTCCGGAGCTATGGACATTGTCTCCCATTCTGTCCAAAAAAGTCTTATAATTGAATGACAAGATGTACACATAAGAAAAGCCAGATAAGAATGTAAAACGATGGACTGCTAAAAAATAATAGCAGAAGATCAACTGCAGTAATAAATGACAAGTCCCCCCGCCCCCCACCAAATAGTCCAATGATTTCATGAGAACAAGAGGTCTTTATATACTGTTAGAGTTGAGGTAAAGTACCAATGAAATTTAGTCAAACATTCAGGCTTTATCAAAGACGTGCTTCCTTCAATACTCATTATATGTTGTTTCAATTTTTAAAGAGACTCTCTGACTTGATATAGACTCCTGGGGTGGGAGAAGGAAGAGGAGCTGCTCTCCATCAAAGCACGTCTATTGCATCTATTTCTTCATACCTCACTCTGGAAGAGTACTGATTGTGTGCAATTCAAGGAACACTAACTTTCTTATTCTACAGCTGTCCCCAATTCTGCAAGAAATAATTTTGAAAGCTTAGCGCTTAGGAATGTTGTACGGAGGAATTTATAATTGGCTGTTCTCTAGAATCTTCTGACTTCCTCATTTGTGTCAATGTTTTCCTTTTGATTATTTAGTGATAATTAAAAGATCATTTGTTGAACAAAACATTTTACATTCACTCTACAACACACGTGATCACTCCTTCCCAGTCTCATTCACTCTTACCTCCCTAGTCGTAGCGAAAGCGCTCTAAGATTGGCATTATCACCACATTTCTGATGAGGAAACTGAGAAACAAGGGGTGTCAACAGCTGGCAAGAGGTTGGAACCCAGGTTCAAAGTCAGATCTGACTCCAAGACTAGCCTTTTTTCTTCATCTTTTCCATCACTTATCCAATTGACCAGTGTCTCAAGTTGGTTCACAATTTCTGTCAAGTTCTAAGTAAATCAAATCGAGTCCCTGGTTATATAACTTGTTAGATCTGCATGACAGAATGGTTTTGATACATAAACAAATCAACAAAGTTACCATTTAATCAATGGTTAAGCTATTGGTAAAAAAGTGATTGGTCAAAATTGTTGGTTAACCGTAAGAGATTGTTTATAATTGACCCTAATGAGAATGTAATATAGTCAGTCAACTATTATTAAATTATTTCTTATGAATGCACTTGCAAATAATAGCAATGAGCAAAACCAAATAACCAGTTTTTTTGTTTCTGTCTTAAAGACAACAGAAACACGTTAACTCTTCAAAGTGCCGCGATCCCAATTCCAATTCTTAGGGAGTGAGGAATTTCCCCACCATCACCAGGCAATCCTCTGACAAAAACTGGGTGTCGTACAATTCAACTCATTTCTGATACTATCTACCTGGATATTGTCAGATTCCACAGGTTAAGGGTTCAAGTCCTACAAGACTGTCTGCCCAGCCCCTGCCCCACTTCAGATGTCAGTCACAAGCTCTGCTTGTTACCTGTGCTTCTGACCAACTGGTTACAGATCAGAGGTTCCCAAAATCTCTTCCTTGGGTTCAATTAATTTGCTAGAGAGGCTAACAGAACTCAGAGAAACATTGTACTTACCAGATCACTGGTTTATTATAAAAGAATGTAACTCGGGAACAGCCAAATAAGAGATGTACAGGGCAAGGCATGGGGAAAGGGCACAGAGCTTCCATGCTCTCTCTGAATCTCCAAGTGTTCACCAACCTGAAGCTCTCCAAACCCCATCCTTTCCAGTTTTGATGGAGGCTTCATTACATAGGCATGATTGAAATGGCCATTGGTGGTTGAACTCAATTTCCAGCCCCTCTCCCCTCCCTGCAGGTTGGGGGGTGAGACTGAAAGTTCTAACCCTCTAATCCTGTGGCTGGTCTTCCTGACAACCAGCCCCAACCTTAGGTTACCTACAGGCTTTCCTAAAGTCATCCCTTAACATAACAAAAGACACCTTTTTCACTCTCATCACTTAGGAAATTCCAAGTATTTTAGGATCTCTGTGCCAAAAACTGGATAAAGACCAAATACTATTTCTTATTATACGTCACAATATCACAACTCTATGCCCTACTCTTTTCTTTTTTTTTTTTTTTTAACATCTTTATTGCAGCATAATTGCTTTACAACAAATGCTGGAGAGGGTGTGGAGAAAAGGGAACCCTCTTGCACTGTTGGTGAGAATGTAAATTGATACAGCCACTATGGAGAACAGTATGGAGGTTCCTTAAGAGACTAAAAATAGAACTACCAGACGGCCCAGCAATCCCACTACTGGGCATAGACCCTGAGAAAACCATAATTCAAAAAGAGTCATGTACCACAATGTTCATTGCAGCACTATTTACAATAGCCAGGACATGGAAGCAACCTAATTACTCTTGACGTCATTTCTTTCCACCTTTCTGGAGACATAAGTAAAATGACAATTTGGCCCTAATGTAATGGGTCCTTTAGTGGTAGTTCAGTAAAATTTGTTCTAAGGTTTGAACAAGTGTAATCACGCCTTTTGTAACAGTACTTTCACCTCCTTATGTGGTGTACATCTGGGACTTAGCAGCAAAGTATACAGTGTGATGAAAGTTTGTCTCTTTGTCAGCTTCAAGTGCACTTTGTGAAAGAGATTTACCTCACACATCGCAGTGAAGTAAAAGTGTTATCTTGAACAACATGCATTAAAAGAGCAAAACTGCACTTAAATCTGTGCTCATTCCCCCACCACCACCACCACCACCAAACCTGTTATGCTTTTTCCTCTATCAAATGCCAATTCACCCTTAAAGAGACTGAACAGCAATGAAATGAGGGAATGAAAGTCCTGGTACAGGAGGGGCATGAGTGCCTTGCTACTCCCCTCTTTGTCCCCTAAGAGTGGCAGTAGGGAGAGGACTGTAGGGAGAGGACTGGCTCAGAGAGCCCCTTTCCTGCCAGTCTCCATGTGACTCAGAGATGCTCGTGCTTGGAAGGCAGATTGGGCTGGAACAGGTTCACAGGGTCAGTTTCCTACATGCTAGGCTTTCTAACATGCCCTCATTTCATCACAGATCCACTCAGAGGCACAGAGCAGTATGGCGGTTATGAACGTTGTCTCTGGGGCTACACTTTCTAGCTCCAAATCCCGGCCCTTCTCTGACTAGCTGTGATGCTGGGGAAGTTGTGTGACTTCTCTGTGCCTCTGTCCCTCAATCTAAAGATTGAGAGGATGCTAGTATCTTCCAAATGGGTTATTGTGAAAAGATTAAATAATCACTCAACAGATTAATTTGTTTCCTCAGAAAACACATTCATTGTAAATTGTTTAAAATAAAAATTGACAAACCCCAAACAGAAACAGTAACTCACTTTCACCAAGCAATAATTACCTATAACATTAATTCTAGACTCCTTAAATTTCATTCCCCAAATGTACACAGAATAACAACTCTTACTAGCAAGTCCAGTCAACGGGGATGCTAAGTACAAAAGGTTCTACGTTAGAAGGGAAACTTGTGCCCATCACCACTTGAACTAAACATCTAATGTGTTGCCTCTTCCCCTCTTGAAAACTGGAAATGTCTAAGGAGACATGGGTACAGTAGATGGGAAAAATTCAGGAAAAGAAAGGATGAGGAAAAAGAAGGAGAAGAAGAAGAAGAAGAAGGGGGGTGGGGAGAGGGTGAGAAGGGAAATGACATGACTTGGGGGAAGAAATAGAAGAGGGAAAAGAACAAGAGGAGAGACTAGAGGGCAGACCATCCACACCAGAAGTATCTTCGGAGCTGGGCAAAAAATCCATTCTCTTCAGGGTCAAAACATCAAACGTGGAGTTAGGAACATTTGGAGAAGGAGAACTTGATGAGGTTTAAATAAATTTTACTACTGTGTTGTGTGCATTTGTATTTACATGAATTATTTTCTGAGTACTATTTTTGGAGTGTTTTGGGATTTTTATTTTGTTTTGTCTGTTTTTTTGTTTTGTTTTGTTTGCTATTTCAAAGTGGATTCCCAGATACTGGGGCCAAAAGTATGACAGGAAGGTTTTGAAAGATAAAACTAACTCCCTGTAAATGCTCAAATGCTCAATATGAATAAACTCTCTAAGAAAAGAGAAATTTCATATTTTCTAGCCCATTGCTTGGAAAAACCATCATGCCAATGACCACTAGAATCAAAGTGAGCACTGGTTAAATTTCTCACCCTTCTGGATTAGGAAAAACACAGTACTGGATCTAGGATTAAGCTCATTACAGTTACAGATGAGACATTAGTAATTCAGTTACAGATGAGGAATTCATTACAGAATCATGCCAATTAAATTAGTGAGGGGGAGAGTAGACAATCGTGGCATCCGCCCTTCTTCAATCATTCAACAAATATTTATTGAGCACTGTTACAGGTCAGATACTTTTTAGACACAGAGTATACAAGAGCGAATAATATAGAGAAGGTCTCTGACTTCACAGAGCTCACATCTCAGTAAATCCCTAGGGTCTTGTGAAGCCTGATACCAGTGGGCATTCATTGGATGTGTGATAAATAAGTGAATAAACAAGAAATTCTTATTTCATGATGTAGTAGAATGATCTAATAAAGAGATACTAAGCATATCCATGTATTAAAAATACCGTCATTCAGGCAAGGCTAAGCATCTCTGCGTCTACGTTACATATGTATGTAACATAAAGTCACTTCCAAATACCTTCTGCAAATAGGACACTCCCAACAGTGTCTCAGCAGTAGCTGTCCGAGCCTGCAAACTATGGACATTCTTCTACACAAGTAATATCTTCGTCTACTTACCAGCATTACCTGAATTCTGCTATATGTTGGCTTTCAGTGCAGCATTTCAACAGATACTCAAAGGGGGCTGACATTCTTGATTTAAAGAAGAAGGAACTAATAGCTGAAAGATCATTATTGCTTTAGTTGCATAACTCTTCAGAGCAAGGCTTGCACCACAACCAACGTACAACAGTGACTAAGCTAAGAAGTGGACTTCAGAGAACAAAAATAAAGCACCGAAAGCATTTAAAAACTCCATCTTTCAAGCAAATGCAAGTACTTGTAGTATTTCTGTAGGCAGTTCACAATAAGTTTCCATGGCAAGATTTGATCTATGTGTTTGAGGCATATAAAAGTTAAAAATATAATTGTATATTTAACTCTTTGGATTCAAATAGAACTAAAAAGAGAGGAGAGTAAAATGACATGTTTTTGATAGCAAGCCATTGTACAGTTAAAGAACTCTTTTTAAAAAAATTTTTAACAGTTTTACTGAAGTGTAATTGATATATCAAAAAAAACCTACATATGTTTAATGCATACAATTTGATGAGTCTGGACATATGCATACACCTATGATACTATCATCACAATCAAGGTAACAAACATATCCATCATTTCCAAGTTTCCTTGTGTCTCATGTCCCCTTTGTGTGTGTGTGTGTGTGTGTGTGTGTGGTAAGAACACTTAACATGAGATCTATCCTCTTAACAAAATTTTAAGTGAATACCATGCTGTTAACTATAGGCACTACTTTGTACAGCAGCTCTCTAGACCTTATTCCTCTTGCATAACTGGAACTTTACCCCCATTGAATAACAACTTCCCATTTCCCCTTCCTCCCAGCCCCTGGTAACCACCATTCTCTCTGCGTCTATGGTTTGACTACTTCAGACTCCTCACATAAGTAGAACCATACGGCATCTGTTCTTCTGAGACTGGCATATTTTACTTAGCATAACATCCTCCAGGTCTGTCCATGTTGTCTCACATAGTAGGATTTCCTTCTTTGTTAAGGCTGAATAATATTCCATTTTATGTGTATTCCACATTTTCTTTATCCATTCATCTGTCAATAGACATTTGGGTTGCTTCCATATCTTGCCTATTGTGAATAATGCTTCAGAGAACACAGGAATGCCAATAACTCCTCCAGACCCTGTTTCAATTCTTTTGGTTAAGTACCCAGTCATGAGATTGCTGGATTATATGGTAGTCCTCTTTTTAATTTTTTTGAGGAAGCTCTACTATTTGCCATAGTGGTTGTACCACTTTACATTCCCACTAACAGTGTACAAGGACTCCATTTTCTCCACATCCTTGACAACAGTTGTTATATTTTGTTGTTTGTTTGATAATCGTCATCTTAACATGTGCAAGGTGATATCTCATTGTAGTTTTGATTTGAATTTCCCTGATGATTAGTGATATTGAGTAACTTTTCATGTACATAGTGGCCACTTGTATGTTTTCTTGGGAGAAATACTTAAGTCCTTTGACCATTTTTATTTATTTATTTTTAAATTTTATTAAAGTATAGTTTATTTACAATATAGTGTTTTTGACCATTTTTAAATTGAGTCACTTGAGCTTTTGCTATTGCACGGTAGGAGTTTAAGGACTCTTGTTAAAATAAATTTTAGACTAGATTTTACTCAAAATAGAAGGCAGTTAGTAACTTGAGATGCAAGACTCCCCATACACAAAAGAAATTAACTCTATTACCTTTTCCTTAACTAAAAACCCATTTAGAACAAATAGAAAATAATAATAATAATATAGTGTATTGAATACTAGTTCACCATGCTTTAATATCTCATTTCACCCTCATAATATCTCAGTGCTACTGAATATGTAAGGTAAACATCATAAACTTGAGGAAACTGTCCCCGAGGTCACACAGCTAGGAAGGAGTCAAGTGCAGACCTGTGACCCTTAACCTAGTAGCCAAGTATATTCATTGTACTTTGCTACTATCTCTCATAATTGTCCCCTTGATCATTAAAACTCCTCAATATAAATAATTAAACAGCATCAACAGGTAAGGTAGTATGACCAAAATGCGAACTCCAAAGTTTTATACCATCAAGACCGAATAACTTAGGAAAATGGATTTTGTTCTGGTTCAGGTTGGACAAAAGTCTCATTCATTAACATCCTCTCAAAAGAGTGTCCTGCAGGCTTCTTCTCTACATGAACCCAGGCATGCCCACCAACACTCCTGGAGCATTCACTGTGTGCTTACTATATGCTGAGTGCTCTGTTGAAGTCTGGAGATACAAAAATGAGTAAGAAGCCACAGTCCCTGGTCTTGAGGCACTCACAATAAATAACACAATATGTAAACAGTATTACAATTTCATGTGAGAAATGCTACAATGCAGGGTAGCCTAGGGGTATGGACCAAGAAAACAGAATCTAGTTAACTATGAATAAGATTCACCAGCTCCTGCCAGTGACCGTAGGAATACATGGTCAAAGAAGCGAAAAAAGTAGCTGTATGGTACATTCAGACACACCAGGATCAACAAAGTCAGAAAACATTGCAGAAGTAAGCTTATGATTGATTTAGCCATCCAGAAACCAGCAAAGTCTATTTCTAATGGAAACTACCAGTCATCAGATATATCCAGTATTTCCAGTGAAAATGTGATTGTCCTTAATAATTTAAATACGATGTAATAAATACCTTGCGTTTATGTACAAGGGGGATTTAATTTTACTTTTCCACAATAAGAAACAGACCACACATCTTGAAGTGGAAGGAATACAGAGAAAAAAAATTAAATAACCATTAAAATGGCCATTTGAAAGGGTTAGAACAAAGCATCAGTTCTAAGAACCAAGGATTTTAGTTGGGTTCAATGCATTTTAATCACAACTAATCAAACAGTTTATACACGGCTTTGTTTATTTCAATGTTAAAACACGTCAGAACTTGCAAGAATAGTTTTTTAGAAGTTTATTCCTATTATTGCAAACTGTGAATGCACAGGCCAAGGCAAAATCTGAATCATCTAGAGATTCACTATCAAACATTCTTTCACTGAAACCAAGAAACGTCTATCCCCGCGGTGTTACAGGAACAGAGCAGGTATGTTATAACATTTTGCATTAAATTATATCATTTATCTAAGGGTGTTCTTAGGAAAGAACATTAAGCTTTCAATAATCCTAACATCATTCAAGCACAAAAATGAAAACTGCGGATCAGAACTGCAAATGACAAAAGGATAACCGTTTGTTACCTCATAAATTTCTATGGTATAATTTCTACAATATCCATTCATGCCGTGACTCCCAGATAAAACTCATTCTCTTTACAAATGCATTATATCTTAACAATATACTATAGCAAGTGAATATCTATAAAATAAAAAGCAGTTCGGCTTGTGGGAAAAAATTCCTGAAATATGAATAGTATGACAGACGTACTGGCTCTACCATTCTAACAACAAGTTCACTCAAGCCATGATATAATTTCTCATTCCTACATTGGATTATGCCCATGTCCCCTCTGTAGGACCCTCTCTGGCTATCAGTTTCGTCATTTGTACAAAGAAGGGTGCTTGATGGGACGACCTCAAGATTCCTTTGAATTTCAGCATTTTGTGTTTCTATGAATATACACATATACTGCCTCCCATGAGTACTGTGAATTATGTAAGTAAGTTCTAATACAGAAATAGAAAGAATATCATGTAAAATACAATAAATCACTTGTTTAAAAGCCTAAAGGAGAAGAACTAGAAGAGACATAAGAAAATTTATTCAATTCAAAATTATGAAGCCTGGGTAGCTTAAAAACTAATTTTTATGAGGGTATTAGGGTCTCAGCCAGGTGCTTTGGGTCTAGAGACCAGTTTGTCGAAGCACTCTCATTCCTTCTCAGTTGATTGAAAAGGAAATGAGACAGGGGGTTCAGCATAGTCATGATGGAGACATCCATGCAGATTTGTCCATTAATAGCTTTCATTTCACTATTCCATAAGCCTCCCTTCTCCTCTCATCTTTTAATTTCCCTCTCATTTCTTTATCCTACTCCACTTTCCTTTTCTTCTTTTTCTTTGCTCCTCTCTTACTCCCCCCTCTCCCCTTTCGAAAACCAGAATGTGGTGACAGGTCACCTGATGCAGCACCCTTCCAAGTCTGCCTGTCCCGCTGTTCCCTAAGATTCACTAACAGGACAGAGCAGCAAAAAAGAACTGCTGTGTGGCCTGGAGTTTGGTTAAGCAAGGAAACGAGAACACATTCATTTATCTCCACTTCCTCCAAATATCCAACTGAGTATCAAATGGAGGTGAGTATCAAATGGAGAAAAGAAATGGAAAGAAATGTATTCAATATTTGGAAAGCTGAAAAGCAGATGATGATCTTGCCAGGCAGAAAAAAAAAAAAAAAAAAAAAAACTGAAAGGAAAGCCCTCAGGGCATGGGGATGCAGCTGATATGAAGAGAAACAAAGTAGCCACTCCACCCAACATCAGGAAGGCTCTAGGAGGGGAGGCGCCAGAGACTCCAGAGGTGGGGGTTAAAACAGAATTGGGTGAAAATCTCTGTGTCTTCCTCCAACTACAGACCCTCTGCACAGAAGATCAGAGGGTCACTGTAGAGGATGAACTCAAGGACACCAGACCCAGCAAGGACTGAGCAGGTTTCTATAAAGTGAAAGCCTGTATGCTGAATGGGGATCCCCTGGTCCTGGTCCCCCTTCCCTGCTTAGCACCCAGACTCCAGCTGCCTAACTTTCATCTCCCAGGCAGGAAACTGGAAGAGTCTTCTTGGGAGAAACTGGCCAAAGGGTGACACCGTACTGATACTCATTGATGGATGTCTCCCAATTAGATAATCATGTCTACTTGCTCATTTTTTTTTTTTTTTTTTTTTTTTTTTTTTTGCGGTACGCGGGCCTCTCACCTTTGTGGCCTCTCCCGTTGTGGAGCACAGGATCCGGACGCGCAGGCCCAGCAGCCATGGCTCACGGGCCCAGCCGCTCCGTGGCATGTGGGATCTTCCCGGACCGGGGCACGAACCCGCGTCCCCTGCATCGGCAGGCGGACTCCCAACCACTGCACCACCAGGGAAGCCCTACTTGCTCATTTTAAAGTAAAGCCACAGTCAGGGAACCTGACCCACAAGTCGCAAGCTTCCAAACAGCACCAGGACCACATTCTTAATGTCACACCAAACAGAGGAGAAGAACTCAGCGGACACAGAAACAAGACAGAAGCAGAAGATGACTTCAAGAATATTAATAACCTCAGAGAGAAGACATTCTGTCCACGCAACAAGAACAGGAGGCTATAAACACAGGAGCATTCAGAGAACAAGGAACAGCTCCTGGATATTAAAAAAGATAAGTGAGATAGAAATACCTCAATAGATAAGACATAAGAGAAAGTCAAGGGAATATTTCAGAAAGTAAAACAAATGAAAAATCGTCATGAAATTAGGGAATGTATCCAGGAGGTTCAACATTCAAACTCTGAAGTCTCAAAAAGAAATAGAGAGGCCATTACCAAAGAAATAAAAGAATATTTCTGAGAACTGAAGAACACGAGTTTTTGACTTGAAAACACCTGTCAAATTTCTAGCAAAAAGAAAAGAGAAGGATGAGGAAGGGAAAGACCCACACGAAGGAACATTCACACAAGATTTTAAAATCACTTGAGAGTGAAAACAGATTATAGAAAAAGGGTTAGGGCTCAGAATGGCTTCTGGGTCCTGAACGGCAGAACCACTGGTCAGAAGAAAACAGAGCAACACGTTCAAAATGATGAGAAAAGATAAGCTTTATTCCAGGCAAACATAACCACCAAACTATAAATCAAATGTATGAGTAAAATAAAGTCTATTTTGGAGATGCAGAAATCTCAAAACACGATTTGCCTTCCATGCGCCCTTTTTAGGAAGCCTCTGAAGGATGTACAGCATCCAAACCAGGAAGGAAACAAGAAAGGAGAAGACTCCGAATCCAGGTAACAGGTAATCCAACCTGGGAAGATAAAGGGATCTCTCCAAGTGATGATAAAGTGAGGTCAGAGTTAACAGGATGGAACTCGTCTAGAGATCACCCAGTCCAGGTTAGAGCAGGAAGATGGAAGACTCCAGAATATCTCCAAGAAAAAAAAAAAAAAAGAACCAGAATTGGTGGATTATTTGCTGTGTTTGGATGTACCGAAAGAATATGTATAGTTCTGCAAGAGTTTGAAGATGAATTCATAATAGATACATAGAAAAATGAAGCTTACGACAAAGCAAGGAATTAATTCCAGGAAAAACAAAATGTGTATAGAAGAGAAATGTTATTTTAGTACCCTATCTAGATCAACTGTAATGTCATGTGTAGAGTCATGATAATATAAACACTGAATATTAACTGGACCAAAATGGCGATACAATCCTGCTGGAAGGATTGGAGAAGTGTGTGTCTATGTGCACATGCACGTGCAATTTGTGTATGGTGTGTATTTGTGTATGAGTTGTCATCATCTTCCAGAGTAGGAAGACCAGAAAGATGAAAGTTAAAAAATCAAGATAGCAGGGCTTCCCTGGTGGCGCAGTGGTTGAGAGTCTGCCTGCCGATGCAGGGGACACGGGTTCGTGCCCTGGTCCGGGAAGATCCCACATGCCGCGGAGCGGCTGGGCCCGTGAGCCATGGCCGCTAGGCCTGCGCGTCCGGAGCCTGTGCTCCGCAACGGGAGAGGCCACAACAGTGAGAGGCCCGCGTAGCACAAAAAAAAAAAAAAAAAAAAAATCAAGATAGCAGCATAAACATGTTGTGTGGAAAAATGGAGACAAAAACCAGGGGAAAAAAAACAACTAAAGAAATTGAAAACAAATTTTCTAGATTCAAAAGTGGGAGGACTGAGGTGTGTGACTGTGTGATTGCTGTTTTTGTTAAGCCTGGTTGCACTATACAGGAAATCGCTCAGTTAAAGTGCGTGCTTAGGGCACTGCCTTTTATAGTCATAAAGTGGGAAGAAAGAAAAAGAGCTGAAAGATGGCTTTCTATCTGTTAAGAGAAGCCTCTCCTGTAACTTGGTTTCTCTTAAAGATGTTTCTGCATGTTTACACCTAGACCTGTGTTACCTTACCTAACTGGGGGTTTTGTTTGTTTGCTTTTTGGTGGCATTGCAGATGCTTGTTTAATCTTCTTGGGACCAAAACCCGGACAACAATGCATAATGACAAAAATAATAATTAATACAAACAACATGACAACCCACGTTGCCAGAGTTTCAAGCACCAGATTTCATCTCAGTTAAAGCTAACCTGTCCATAGGTGTTTCCTACCCAAACTCCAAAGATATATCAGTAACTGTTTTCAATGACATAAAAGACCTATCATTTAAACAAAACCACAACTGACACTTTATCTGGACACTATTTGCTATTTAAAATAATGTTTGTTGTTATGTTAAAGAAAATGAGTTCTCTCACAGAAGGATATAATTGTCACCCAGGTAATCTTATTTGAGTATTTCAAGGACCACAAGGGAATGAAGCTCTATGGGCAAAGTGGCTGCGGAGTAGAGGGGAGCACACGGGCACCCAGAGGTGGGTATGTGCAGACAAGGGCATTGGTGTAGGTGACTCTAGTGTTCTCTCTATCAGGCACATGAATTTATGGTAGCTTTGGTAGGTGCTCAATCATACTTCACAAGAGAAGGAGGCGGAAATGAGAAATATACCAGAGGCTGTCATCATCCAAACCCTTCCAGTTAGGCTTTGAAGCCTTGGCAAAGGTGGTTTCAGGAAGATATGAGGAGATTTGAAGGAACTCCTTGGCCAAATTTTAGCTAATCCATGCGGAATTGAAACTTGATGAGTCCTAAGTGGGGGATAAATCACAGATTTCAATAATCTGTGATTTGAATACATCTACATTTTTAATATATGTTGTACACGGAGGCACTGGAAACTAATCTGTATGTCATAGTTCTCCAGAAAAGATTTGCAGTGATTTCTTTTCCAACCACGAATGGGTGGCCTCCCTTTAGACTATGTGACAGACGCCCCTACTCAACACTCACAGGAGACAAAGGTGAAGCAAACAGCAACAATGGGGACAAAGTCTCCTGCCAGCACTGCACCAGGCATGGGGGATGAGAGACCACACCCTGGTTTTCACAGAATTTGGGATCCAAGGGGTGAAAGAAAGAAAAGGGATTGGATCCATAAGTCATTCCTTCATTTTAATACCAAATAATAAATATTCATTTTAAATCTCATGGATTTTGTAACACCAACTGGGCATAAAATTGTGAACAATCATGCAACCTAACAATGTAACTCGCAAAATGTTAAGTTCTTCTCCTGCGATCATCACTGTGCAACAGGGATTATACTGTCATCCCTCTGGGGGTCACAGGTGTCCCAGATGTGGTGATTTATGTGAAATCAGGTGATGACATTGTTTTCTGGTAACAGGTTTTTCTCACCCTCCACCAACTCATATCTATAACCCTCACAAGGGTGATATTACCTTTCTTTCCCTCTTTGTTTTTTGTCCTATTGAAATGACATCTGTGTGATTTATCTTTTTTTATTTTAGAAAAAAATATTCACTAATCTTCTTAGATGTCGATGGTGTCAATAGGAACCAGGTTCTTATCAGTCTCTAATTGGACATAGCTTTATGCAAAGGAAATTAATGGACATGGGAGCCTCTCAGAGCTGACATTTTTTTTGTTTTTGTTTTTGTTTTTTAGCGGTACGCGGGCATCTCACCGCCACGGCCTCTCCCATTGCGGAGCACAGGCTCCGGACGCGCAGGCTCAGCAGCCATGGCTCACGGGCCCAGCCGCTCGGTGGCATGTGGGATCCTCCCAGACCGGGGCACGAACCCGTGTCCCCCGCACCGGCAGGCGGACCCTCAACCACTGCGCCACCAGGGAAGCCCTCAGAGCTGACATTTTACGTGAGAAGCTTAATGAGGAAACAGAGGGAGAAAGAGGTCAGTGCCTTTCATGAGGACCAAATCCAGAGGCAAATAAATGCTAGCTCACTGTCCTCCAGGAAAGTAAGTCTCCAGTGAGTGTCTGTGGGGCTCAGGTAGGCAAGATCACAATTTACGTGAGAGAAGGCAAAAAGTGGCTAAGAGGAAAGTGAAGAAGGAAAGGGAAGGGGCTATAGCATCTGGATGAAAAGGAGATGTTTCTGACAATAAATGCTGGAGAGGGTGTGGAGAAAAGGGAACACTCTTGCACTGCTGGTGGGAATGTGAATTGGTTCAGCCACTATGGAGAACAGTATGGAGGTTCCTTAAAAAACTACAAATAGAACTACCATATGACCCAGCAATCCCACTACTGGGCATATACCCTGAGAAAACCGAAATTCAAAAAGAGTCATGTACCAAAATGTTCATTGCAGCTCTATTTACAATAGCCCGGAGATGGAAACAACCTAAGTGCCCATCATCGGATGAATGGATAAAGAAGATGTGGCACATATATACAATGGAATATTACTCAGCCATAAAAAGAAACGAAATTGAGCTATTTGTAATGAGGTGGATAGACCTAGAGTCTGTCATACAGAGTGAAGTAAGTCAGAAAGAAAAAGACAAATACCGTATACTAACACATATATATGGAATTTAAGAAAAAAAAATGTCATGAAGAACCTAGGGGTAAGGCAGGAATAAAGATGCAGACCTCCTAGAGAACGGACTTGAGGTTATGGGGAGGGGGAAGGGTGAGCTGTGACAGGGCGAGAGAGAGTCATGGACATATACACACTAACAAACGTAGTAAGGTAGGTAGCTAGTGGGAAGCAGCTGCATGGCACAGGGATATTGGCTCGGTGCTTTGTGACAGCCTGGAGGGGTGGGATAGGGAGGGTGGGAGGGAGGGAGACGCAAGAGGGAAGAGATATGGGAACATATGTATATGTATAACTGATTCACTTTGTTATAAAGCAGAAACTAACACACCATTGTAAAGCAATTATACCCCAATAAAGATGTTAAAAAAAAAAAAAGGATATGTTTCTGAATAGCTTCAGGTGAGATGTGACATAAGAGAACATCAAGAACTCAAATGTTTCTTCCTGTTTTCCATTTATTACTATTAAGCCAAAATAACACTTGGTTTGTCACTTTCAGAGCTCTGAGCATACATTTCCTCTATTTTCGGCAGCATGGTTAGCATTCAGTTTATTTTTCCACGGGTGCTATAGCACAACATGGGCATAAAACAGTGAAAAATTAAATCGCTCAAAAGTGTAGGTGGGCTTCTGTGAAATTTGTGCTGAATGAATTTTTAGAAAGTAGAATGCGGTACTAAAATTGCTGCACATGTGTTCTATTATTAAATATCTAACTCTTCTAAATTGGGAAGGATGATAACAAGCAGTCTTGCGGGAAAGCTGAAGACCTAAACAATATGATTCTGAAACCAAAATAAAACTGTTTTGTTATTTTTTTATTTTTATAATTGTTAAAATATCACCGTGGCATCATAGCACAAAAACAGAAAGAACAACAGCTAAAGAAGAGCATGGAAAAGAATACTCCCCAGAAGCTTACTATCCTGGCGTTAACATTTTTTTCAACATATTTCAGGCTTTATCCACATAAAACCATAATTATCAGTTTTTATTAATGTGCATATACTTTTTTGTGTTTGGTTTTCCACTGAGCATTGTACTGTTAGTATTCTTCCATGCTATTCCAAGAGAAGCAGCAGAAAGAACACTGGGTTACTAGCAAGATGTGCTTTAGGTCTTAGCACACATGAGTTCCTGTACTGTCCAGAGAGTCATCATTTTCGTAGCTATTCAATCTTCCTTGGAATTGATATAAGCAATTTTACTTACTCTGCTCCTTGTTCTCGAGCATGAGCAACAGTTCACAGGCCTAAGTATCACTGCAATACACACTTCCTTAACATAGCTTTTTTCTTCTTTTGAAGACTATCCTTGATATAATTTCATGGCAGGTGAACATATTTTTATATGCTTTATTCCTTTTGGTACATACTACCAAATTGTTTTCCAAAAGATGTATACCAAGTTATACTGTTACCAGCAATACAAATATGATTGTACACAACCTACAGGATGAGAGAAAATATTTGCAAATAAGGCGTTAATATCCGAAATATATCAACAGCTCATACAATTCAATATCCAGAAAAACCAACTAAAAATGGGCAGAAGATCTGAATAGACATTTCTCCAGAGAAGACATGCATATGACCAACAGGCACATGAAAAGATGCTCAACATTGCTAATCATCAGGGAAATGCAAATCAAACCTACAATGAGATATCACCTCACACCTGTCAGAATGGCCATCATCAAAAAGAACACAAATAACAAATGCTGGCAAGGATGTGGAGAAAAGGAAACCCTCACACACTATTGCTGAGAATGTATAAATTGGTACAGCCACTGTGGAAAACAGTATGCAAGTTTCTCAATAAACTAAAAACAGAACTACCATATGACCCAGCAATTCCACTCCAGGGTATATACATATATATGAAAAAAACAAAGACAGTAGTTAGAAAAGATACATGCACCCCAATGTTCACAGTAGAATTACTTATAACTGCTAAGATAAGGAAGCAACTTAAGTGTCCATAAACAGAAGAATGGATAAAGAAGATGTGGTATATATATATATATATATATATATATATATACACACACACACACACACACATACACACACACACAACAGAATACTACTCAGCCATAAAAAAGAATGAAACTTTGCCATTTGCAACAACATGGATGGACTTGGAGGGTATTATGCTAAGTGAAATAAGTCAGACAGAGAAAAACAAATACTGTATGATATCACTTATATGTGGAATCTAAAAAATACAACAAACTAGTGAATATAACAAGAAAGAAACAGACTCACAGATATAGAAAACAAACTAGTGGTTATCGGTGGGGAGAGGGAGGGGAGCAAGGTCACTGTAGGGGTAGGGGCTTAAGAGGTACAAATGAAACAGCAATATAGATCAATGGAACAGGATAGAAAGCCCAGAGATAAACCCATACACCTATGGTCAACTAATCTATGACAAAGGAGGCAAGGATATACAATGGGAAAAAGTCTCTTCAATAAGTGGTGCTGGGAAAACTGGGCAGCTACATGTAAAGGAATGAAATTACAACACTCCCCAACACCATACACAAAAATAAACTCAAAATGGATTAAAGATCTAAATGTAAGACCAGACACTATAAAACTCTTAGAGGAAAACATAGGAAAAACACTCTTTGACGTAAATCACAGCAAGAGCGTTTTTGACCCACCTCGTAGAGTAATGGAAATAAAAAAAATAAATAAACAAATGGGACCTAATGAAACTTCAAAGCTTTTGCACAGCAAAGGAAACCATAAACAAAATGAAAAGACAACCCTCAGAATGGGAGAAAATATTTGCAAACAAAGCAACGGACAAAGGATTAATCTCCAAAATATACAGACAGCTCATGCAGGTCAATATCAAAAAACAAACAACCCAGTCAAAAAATGGGCGGAAGACTAAATAGACGTTTCCCCAGAGAAGACATACAGATTGCCAACAAACACATGAAAAGCTGCTCAACATCACTAATTATTAGAGAAATGCAAATCAAAACTACAATGAGGTATCACCTCACACCAGTTAGAATGGGCATCATCAGAAAATCTACAAACAAATGCTGGAGAGGGTGTGGAGAAAAGGGAACCCTCTCGCACTGTTGGTGGGAATGTAAATTGATACAGCCACTATGGAGAACAGTATGGAGGTTCCTTAAAAAACTAAAAATAGAATTACCATAGGATCCAATAATCCCACTACTGGGCATATACCCACAGACAACCATAATTCAAAAAGACACATGCACCCCAGTGTTCACTGCAGCACTATTTACAATAGCCAGGTCATGGAAGCGACCTAAATGTCCATCGACAGATGAACGGATAAAGAAGGTGTGGTACACATATACAATGGAATATTACTCAGCCATAGAAAGGAATGAAATTGGATCATTTGTAGAGACGTGGATGGACCTAGAGACTGTCATACAGAGTCAAGTAAGTCAGAAAGAGAAAAACAAATATCGTACATCAACGCATATATGTGGAATCTAGAAAAATGGTACAGATGAACCAGTTTGCAAGGCAGAAACAGAGACACAGATGTAGAGAACAAAGGTATGGACACCAATGGGAGAAAGCAGGGGTGGGATGAATTGGGAGATTGGGAATGACATATATACACTAATATGTATAAAAGAGATAACTAATGAGAACTTGCTGTATAGCACAGGGAACTCCACTTCGCTGTACAATAGAAACTAACATAACATTATAAAACAACTATACCCCAATTTAAAAAAAAAGAGGTACAAACTATTAGGTATAAAACAAGCTACAAGGATATATTTGTAGCTTATTGTACAACATAGGCAATATAGGCAATATCTTGTACAACATAGGGAATATAGCCAATATCTTATAAAAACTATAAACGGAGGATTACCTTTAAAAATTGTGAATCACTATATTATACATCTGTAACTTATATAATATTGTACATGAACTATATTTCAAAAAAAATAATACACTAAAAATATGATTATACAGCATCCTTGCCAATGTTGAGTGTTTGATGCTTAATGTTTTGCTAACATATCTGAAAAGGGAGGGATATACCACCATATTATGTAGACGTTAAGTGTTAACTTTATTATATTTTATGATAATTAGTGGAAGTTTTCGGGAGTCCTGAAAGTTAATAAAATTTTAAATTATGACCCACAGTCCTGTAAAGAACTACAGATATAATTTAACCTAGTCCTGCACCCACGGAGAAATTTTTGCAGCAATATCTATGATTGAAACCTGGCCATTAACCTAGACTCCTCACTGTGCTTAATTGCCCTCATTCAATGTTACTAAGTCCTGCTGTTTCAAACCCCAAATCCCTCTTAAATCTGCCCGCTCTTCTCTGTCTCCCCTGCACGGCCTTAGTTCAAGCCCTCCTTAGCCCTCACCTGGATTACTACAATTACCTCTTCTCCAGTATTTCTGCCTCCAGTTCAATGGTTGGCATTGTGTGTGGTCTGAAATATTAATCCGATGGTGAGTGTTACTCCTTGCTTAAGTACTCCAACAGCACACCTTTTTTTTTTTTTCAGGACAAAATCTGAATTTTGTGACATAGCATACAAGGCTCTTCATAATCTAGCTCAGCCTTTAGTCTCATTTCTCACCAATAACCCCACACCCATTCAACATCCACAAAGGCCATGCTCTTACAAGCCTTCACTTAGACAACTATTGTCTTGTAAGACTTGTCTCAGGGGTCCACTCCTCCAGAAGACTTTCCTAACTCCACATCCTCTCAGTGTTGGTTGGTCATTCATAATTCCATCAACACAGATTAGAAATCTCTAATCTAAGCATTTATTCCACTGTATTACAGTTGCTTATTTAGCTGCTGATTTTCCCAGCTAGCCTATTGGCTCCTTCAGGTTCAAGATGTGTCTTTAGCTCTGAATCCTCAGTGCCCTGCAAAGTGTGAGCTCTTAGTGATAGGGAACAAACGTCTGTTATTATTTATTAATTAATAAATGAGTGAATGATCCAGTCTCTGTTCAATATCTTCCAGTGACAGTATCTAACAAACAGCCCATCCTGTTTGTTCTGACTTTTAAAAACTAGAGAGCTGCTACTAAATTTCTGCTACATATGACTGGGCCAGTGGTCTGTTGAAATGTGCAAGGCACTGTTAAAGTACTGGATGGCCAGAAAGATACATGAAATTGGTCATCCAGGGTGATTTACTAAATAGAATCCTGGATGCTCTTTGACATATGCATTAAAAGTGAGTTCTATCCTAATAATAAACAAATACACAGTAAGGAAAATGCAAATAAATATATAGCGTATGAATGCCTTTTAAGGAAAAACTGAATTCAAGGGTGATGCAGAGCCTCAGGTCCAAGCTGGCTGTCTCAGAAGGTCCTCCTGCAAGGTCAGGAAAGCTGTCTGAAGGGAGTGAGTCTGGAAGGAGGCTGCCCAGAGGCAAAGGTGTTGATGCATTTAATGGGCTCAGGCAGCTGCTTTCACACATTTTCAGTATGGAAGAATGAATTGAAGCAAGAGAATTAGAGAAAAAAAAAAAAGAAACAGGACCAAGTGTATTTGTTTAAACGGACAAGTAAATAAACAAGAGGAGTGAGGGGAGGTGACATGGTGTCCTATTTATTCTATAAGCATGAAGACAGTGATGAAAAAGTGAGATGCTCCAATACCAAAGTGATTCAATTACTACGTTGCTTCATTTGAAAGGAAATACTACCTTGTGTGATCTGTCTAGTGCTGCCCAACAGAACTTTCTACAGTGATGGACATGTCCTATTGCCACACTGTCCAGGACAGTAGGAGCCAGCAATGTGAGGCCACTGAGCGACATGCAAAGTGGCTGTATGACTGAGCAACTGCACTTTTCATTGTATTGGATTTAAGTTTAAATGTAAACAGCCACATGTGGCTAGTGCCCTTTGGGGCAGAGCAGAATTCTATAGCCCTACACGCTTTAAAAAATAAGACAACTTTTCAATTTAAGAAGGAAGAGGACTTAAGGGGCAAGGTTACCTGTTTGGGAGAAAATGAAATCATATTTTTATTGGTCTTTGCAATTTATAACGTACTTTCGTGTGTTTTATTTAACAGGAGTATAGAAGCTGAAGATGAAAGTGGAGTCCGAGTTGACAGAGGCAATGAGAAAGGAATCAGGGCCCCATGTCCTCACTTAATTGAATGAGGCTCCTGTGGAGTAAAGACCTTACTGAGCCACACTGGACAGGCAGGGAACGATAGTGACTAGGAATGCAGACGCTGGAGCCACACTGCCTGTGCCCAAACCCAGTTCTGTGTGACCTTAGTCAAATTACTTAACTTCTCTCTGCCTCATTTTCCTCCACACCTTAATGGGAACAGTAGCAGTACTGACCTCATAGGATTGATACGAGTTAACGCATGCAAAACACTTAGAACAGAGCCTGACATACATAGTAAATTGCTCTTAATGGGTGAGCAATTAACCAAGGGCTCAGCAGTCCCCCCCCACCACCCGCCCCAGCTACACATGGTCTTTTGGAAGGACGCACTGCTCTGGTCTTGGCTGGTCCTTCTTCTGACTCTGATACGTCTTTGCCTCATGATTGTCAGATGGGGTCTCAGACGGGGTCCCAGACAAAGGAAAGCATAACATTAAACCAATAATAATAGACGGTGTACAACCAAGTTTTCCCTTCCTCCTGATAATCCAGTTCCAACACCCTATCAGCCTAATGGTTATTCTATTTCGTTTGCATGGCCACTTTTACTTTCAACTTCCTAACAGGTTACAAACTATAGGTAAGTTATGAGCTGATGAATCCTATCGACTATTAAATGTTTTCATGTGAACATAACATAGTAAATGATATTCACAGACAGAATTCTTGAAGGTCCCCTACTTTTCAGCTTGTAACTGGCAGGTACTTTGTATTCACAATCTTGCTCTTGGTTACACCCTAGCCTGTTTCTGAACTTGTTCTGCTTTTCGAAGCCTCCACCATCCTCTTCCAGCTGTCTCTCATCCACCCCTCACCTCTCCTTCCTCCTCTCTCCAGCCAGCACACTGCTTGGTGCAGGTGGATAGAAGCTTTTAAAGTTTTATGGAAAGCTCTCAAGAGCAGTGAAATAATTTGTCTATAAGTAGAGCTGATGTTGAACATATTAGAATGGAGGTAAAATTTAGAATAGCTCAGAAGAAAAGCATTATTAAAATAGAGAATAATAATAATAATAATAATTTCCAGGAGTGATGTGAAGATGTGAAATAAATTAAAGATTTTCAAGGCGTTACAGAGCTAACACGCCACAGCATATGACAAGGGCTCCTATAATTGCTAGGAAGGAAAATGCAAGAGTATTCTTTATTGTCCTCCAAATAACAAATTCAATGATGTGCTTCGAATCAGTAGAAGAACATACTCAGGTTGTGAAGATGCTATGAAAAATGGTCATCTCTCGGGACTTTATGAATTAATCCTTACCTGAGGCATGCTTCTGCATGCTTAGTGTGAATTATTCTTTATAAAATTACACTGAGAAGAATAGAAAATGTAGTTTGTAACTAGCTTAACAAACAATAGATTAATAGCATTTCATGTCAGACATAGATAACTGAAAAGTCAAAAGCCCAAATATATATTTATCAAGAATTCAAAAAACATCTGTTTTAAATAGAAGTCATGCTCTGGCCTTCATTTCTTACACTTGGAAAACACTGGTGATTATCCCAATAATTTCAGAGGGTAGACGTCTCACCAGGACACTTGACTAATGTAAATGTGTCTTTACAAATCTTCATTTTCTACTTAGAAATAGAAAAACTCATAAAAGGAAAACACAGTCTCCTGCAACAAGCTGAGTTACTAATAAACTCATAAGAAGGAAAACACAATCTCCTCAACAATCTTTCTAATAAACTCATAAGAAGGAAAACACAGTCTCATGCAAAAATCTGAGTTACTAATGAGCCCATTGCTTTTCAGACAATCTTGTGCAGTATCTAGACAAATGCTTCAGCCAGCACTGCTTGGTGTCATCAGCTCACACTGCAATATATTATTCCCTGATGTGTGTAATAAATTACAAATACTTAATAATTTATCATGGTTGTTTTGAAAGCATCACAAGGCACTTAGCATCTAACTCAACAGAAAATAACTATTGACCTTCTCACAAAAATTCCCAAGTCCTCATTTTTATATTCACTTACTAACGTTCCTTTTAATCCTCTTCTTTAATTTTGCCTCTAAACTTTACATTAGCATCTTAGGTGGGAAGTGACTTCTGGGTTATCTAAGGTCAACCCTCCCAATGTAAGAATTTTTCTAGCATCTCCAACGGATGGCTACAAATGATTTTTCTCTTTCCCTGAACATCTCTGAAACACTGTTTTGTTTGTCCATTGGCAGGTCGGCTACTTTGTTTGGTTTGGCTTTGTTGTTGGGCCTTTCTTTAAGAATCTATTGACAGGAGTTTCAAGATGGCGGAACAGTAAGAGGAGGAGATCATCTTCCTCCCCACATATACATCAGAAATACATTCACACGTGGAACAACTCCTACAGAACACCTACTGAACGCTGGCAGAAGACCTCAGACCTCCCAAAAGGCAAGAAACTTCCCACATACCTGGGTAGGGCAAAAGAAAAAAGAAACAAAAGAGACAAAAGAATAGGGACGGGACCCGCACCAGTGGGAGGGAGCTGTGAAGGAGGAAAGGTTTCCCCACACTAGGAAGCCCCTTCGCGGGCGGAGACTGCGGGTGGCGGAGGCGGAAGCTTTGGAGCCCCGGAGGAGAGCACAGCAACAGGTGTGCAAAGGGCAAAGCAGGGAGATTCCCGTACAGAGGATCGGTGCCGACCGGCACTCACCAGCCCGAGAGGCTTGTCTGCTCACCGGCGGGGCGGGCGGGGCTGGGAGCTGAGGCTCGGGCTTCGGTCGGAGCGCAGGGAGAGGGCGGGGGTTGGCGGCGTGAACACAGCCTGAAGGGGGTTAGTGCACCACGGCTAGACGAGAGGGAGTCCGGGGAAAAGTCTGGACCTGCCGAAGAGGCAAGAGACTTTTTCTTACCTCTTTCTTTCCTGGTGCGCGAGGAGAGGGGATTCAGAGCGCCGCTTAAAGGAGCTCCAGAGACGGGCGCAAGCCGCGGCTAAAAGCGCGGACCCCAGAGACGGGCATGAGACGCTAAGGCTGCTGCTGCCGCCACCAAGAAGCCTGTGTGCGAGCACAGGTCACTATCCACGCACCCCTTCCGGGAAGCCTGTGCAGCCCGCCACTGCCAGGGTCCCGGGATCCAGGGACAACTTCCCCGGGAGAACGCACGGCGCGCCTCAGGCTGCTGCAACGTCACGCCGGCCTCTGCCGCCGCAGGCCCGCCCCGCACTCCGTGCCGCTCCCGCCTGAGTGCGCCAGAGCCCCGGAATCAGCGGCTCCTTTAACCCCGTCCTGTCTGAGCGAAGAACAGACGCCCTCCGGCGACCTACACGCAGAGGCGGGGCCAAATCCAAAGCTGAGCCCCTGGGAGCTGTGAGAACAAAGAAGAGAAAGGGAAACACCTCCCAGCAGCCTCAGGTGCAGCGGATTAAAGCTCCACAATCAACTTGATGTATCCTGCATCTGTGGAATACATGAATAGACAACGAATCATCCCAAATTGAGGAGGTGGACTTTGGGAGCAACGATATATATATATATTTTACCCTTTTCTCTTTTTGTGAGTGTGTATGTGTATGCTTCTGTGTGTGATTTTCTCTGTATAGCTTTGCTTTTACCATTTGTCCCAGGGTTCCGTCTGTCCGTTTTTGTTTTTTTGTATAGTTTTTAGCACTTGTTATTATTGCTGGATTTGTTTTTTGGTTTGGTTGCTCTCTTCTTTCTTTCTTTCTCTTTTTTTCTATTACTTAAAAAACTTTTTTTTTAAAAAAAAACTTAACAATTATTTTTTATTTTAATAAATTTATTTTACTTTATTTTATCTTCTTCTTTCTCTCTTTTTTACTCCCTTTTATTCTGAGCCATGTGGAGGACAGGCTCTTGTTGCTCCAGCCAGGCGTCAGGGCTGTGCCCCTGGGGTGGGAGAGCCAAGTTCAGAACACTGGTCCACAAGAGACCTCCCAGCTCTATGTAATATCAAACACCGAAAATCTCCCAGAGATCTCCATCTCAACGCCAAGACCCAGGTCCACTCAACGACCAGCAAGCTACAGTGCTGGACACCCTACACCAAACAACTAGCAAGACAGGAACGAAAGCCCATCCATTAGCACACAGGCTGCCTAAAATCATAATAAGCCCACAGACACCCCAAAACACACCACCAGACGTGGACCTGCCCACCAGAAAGAAAGATCCAGCCTCATCCACCAGAACACAGGCACCACTCCCCTCCACCAGGAAGCTTACACAATGCACTGAACCAACCTTAGCCACTGGGGACAGACACCAAAAACAACGGGAACTACGAACCTGTAGCTTGCAAAAAGGAGACCCCAAACACAGTAAGTTAAGCAAAATGAGAAGACAGAGAATCATGCAGCAGATGAAGGAGCAAGGCAAAAACCCATCAGACCAAACAAATTAAGAGGAAATAGGCAGTCTACCTGAAAAGGAATTCAGAATAATGATAGTAAAGGCGATCCAAAATTTTGGAAACAGAATGGAGAAAATACAAGAAGCATTTAACAAGGACCTAGAAGAACTAAAGAGCAAATAAACAGTGATGAACAACACAATAAATGAAATTAAAAATTCTCTACAAGGGATCAATAGCAGAATAACTGAGGCAGAAGAACGGATAAGTGACCTGGAAGATAAAACAGTGGAAATAACTACTGCAGAGCAGAATAAAGAAAAAAGATTGAAAAGAATTGAGAACAGTCTCAGAGACCTCTGGGACAACATTAAATGCACCCACATTCGAATTATAGGGCTCCCAGAAGAAGAAGAGAAAAAGAAAGGGACTGAGAAAATATTTGAATTGATTATAGTTGAAAACTTCCCTAATATGAGCAAGGAAATAGTTAATCAAGTCCAGGAAGCACAGAGAGTCCCATACTGGATAAATCCAAGGAGAAACACACCAAGACACATATTAATCCAACTATCAAAAATTAAATACAAAGAACAAATATGAAAAGCAGCAATGGAAAAACAATAAATAACACATAAGGGAATCCCCATAAGGATAACAGCTGATCTGTCAGCAGAAACTCTGCAAGCCAGAAGGGAGTGGCAGGACATATTTAAAGTGATGAAAGGGAAAAACCTACAACCAAGATTACTCTACCCAGCAAGGATCTCATTCAGATTTCACAGAGAAATTGAAACCTTTACAGACAAGCAACAGCTAAGAGAATTCAGCACCACCAAACCAGCTTTACAACAAACGCTAAAGGAACTTCTCTAGGCAGGAAACACAAGAGAAGGAAAAGACCTACAATAATAAACCCAAAACAATTAAGAAAATGGTAATAGGAACATACATATCGATAATTACCTTAACTGTAAATGGATTAAATGCTCCAACCAAAATACACAGATTGGCTGAATGGATACAAAAACTAGACCCGTGTATATGCTGTCTACAAGAGACCCACTTCAGAACCAGGGACACATACAGACTGAAAGTGAGGGGATGGAAAAAGATATTCCATGCTAATGGAAATCAAAAGAAAGCTGGAATAGCAATTCTCATATCAGACAAAATACACTTTAAAACAAAGACTATTACAAGACACAAAGAAGGACACTACATAATGATCAAGGGATCAATCCAAGAAGAAGATATAACACTTGTAAATATTTATGCACCCAACATAGGAGCACCTCAATACATAAGGCAAATACTAACAGCCATAAAAGGGGAAATCGACCGTAACACAATCATAGTAGGGGACCTTAACACCCCAGTTTCACCAATGGACAGATTACCCAAAATGAAAATAAATAAGGAAACACAAGCTTTAAATGATACATTAAACAAGATGGACTTAATTGATATTTATAGGACATTCCATCCAAAAACAACAGAATACACATTCTTCTCAAGTGATCATGGAACATTCTCCAGGATAGATCATATCTTGGGTCACAAATCAAGCCTTGGTAAATTTAAGAAAATTGAAATCGTATCAAGTATCTTTTCCGACCACAACGCTACGAGACTAGGTATCCATTACAGGAAAAAATGTGTAAGAAATAAAAAAAAAATAGAGGCTAAACAACACACTACTTAAAAACTAAGAGATCACTGAACAAATCAAAGAGGAAATCAAAAAATACCTAGAAACAAATGACAATGAAAACACGACGACCCAAAACCTATGGGATGCAGCAGAAGCAGTTCTATGAGGGAAGTTTATAGCAATACAATCCTACCTTAAGAAACAAGAAATATCTCAAATGGAAAACCTAAACTTACACCTAAAGCAATTAGAGAAAGAAGAACAAAAAAGACCCAAAGTTAGCAGAAGGAAAGAAATCATAAAGATCAGATCAGAAATAAATGAAAAAGAAATGAAGGACATGATACCAAAGATCAATAAAACTAAAAGCTTGTTCTTTGAGAAGATAAACAAAATTGATAAACCACTAGCCAGACTCATCAAGAAAAAAAGGGAGAAGACTCAAGTCACTAGAATTAGAAATGAGAAAGGAGAATAACAACTGACACTGAAGAAATACAGAGGATCATGAGAGACTACTACAAGCAACTCTATGTCAATAAAATGGACAACCTGGAAGAAATGGACAAATTCTTAGAAAAGCACAACCTTCTGAGACTGAACCCGGAAGAAATAGAAAATATGAACAGACCAATCACAAGCACTGAAATTGAAACTGTGATTAAAAATCTTCCAACAAACAAAAGTCCAGGACCAGATGGCTTCACAGGTGAATTCTATCAAACATTTAGAGAAGAGCTAACACCTAACCTTCTCAAACTCTTCCAAAATATAGCAGAGGGAGGAACACTCCCAAACTCATTCTAGGAGGCCACCATCACCCTGATACCAAAACCAGAAAAAGATGTCACAAAGAAAGAAAACTACAGGCCAATATCCCTGATGAACATAGATGCAAAAATCCTCCACAAAATACTAGCAAACAGAATCCAACAGCAAATTAAAAGGATCATACACTATGATCAAGTGGGGTTTATCCCAGTAATGGAAGGATTCTTCAATATACACACATCAATCAACGTGATACACCATATTAACAAATTGAAGAAGAAAAACCATATGATCATCTCAACAGACACAGAGAAAGCTTTTGACAAATTTCAACACCCATTTATTTTTTTTATTTTTTCAACACCCATTTATGATAAAAAGCCTCCAGAAAGTAGGCATAGAGGGAACTTTCCTCAACATAATAAAGGCCATATATGACAAACCCACAGCCAACATCATCCTCAATGGTGAAAACTTGAAACCATTTTCACTAAGATCAGGAACAAGACAATGTTGCCCACTCTCACCACTATTATTCAACATAGTTTTGGAAGTTTTAGCCACAGCAATCAGAGAAGAAAAGGAAATAAAAGGAATCCAAGTCGGAAAAGAAGAAGTAAAGCTGTCACTGTTTGCCGATGACATGATACTCTACATAGAGAATGCTACCAGACGCTACCAGAAAACTACTAGGGCTAATCAATGAATTTGGTAAAGTAGCAGGATACAAAATTAATGCACAGAAATATCTGGCATTCCTATACACTAATGATGAAAAATCTGAAAGTGAAATTAAGAAAACACTCCCATTTACCACTGCAACAAAAAGAATAAAATATCTAGGAATAAACCTACCTAAGGAGACAAAAGACCTGTATGCAGAAAATTATAAGACACTGATGAAAGAAATTAAAGATGATGCAAACAGATGGAGAGATATACCATGTCCTTGGATTGGAAGAATCAACATTGTGAAAATGACTCTACTGCCCAAAGCAATCTACAGATTCAATGCAATCCCTATCAAAGCACCACCAGCATTTTTCACAGAACTAGGACAAAAAATTTCACAATTTGTATGGAAACACAAAAGACCCCGAATAGCCAAAGCAATCTTGAGAAAGAAAAATGGAGCTGGAGGAATCAGGTTCCCTGACTTCAGACTATACTACAAAACTACAGTAATCAAGGCAGTATGGTACTGGCACAGAAACAGAAATATAAATCAATGGAACAGGATAGAAAGCCCAGAGATAAGCCCACGCACATATGGTCACCTTATCTTTGATAAAGGAGGCAAGAATATACAGTAGAGAAAAGACAGCCTCTTCAGTAAGTGGTGCTGGGAAAACTGGACAGCTACATGTAAAAGAATGAAATTAGAACACTCCCTAACACCATACACAAAAATAAACTCAAAATGGATTAAAGACCTAAATGTAAGGCCAGACACCATCAAACTCTTAGAGGAAAACATAGGCAGAACACTCTATGACATAAATCACAGCAAGATCCTTTTTGACCCACCTCCTAGAGAAATGAAAATAATAACAAAAATAAACAAATGGGACCTAATGAAACTTCAAAGCTTTTGCACAGCAAAGGAAACCATAAACAAGACCAAAAGACAACCCCCAGAATGGGAGAAAATATTTGCCAATGAAGCAACTGACAAAGGATTAATCTCCAAAATTTACAAGCAGCTCATGCAGCTCAATATCAAAAAAACAAACAACCCAGTCCAAAAGCGGGCAGAAGACCTAAATAGACATTTCTCCAAAGAAGATATACAGGTTGCCAACAACCACATGAAACAATGCTCAACATCATTAATCATTAGAAAAATGCAAATCAAAACTACAATGAGGTATCATCTCACACCAGTCAGAATAGCCATCATCAAAATATCTACAAACAATAAATGCTGGAGAGGGTGTGGAGAAAAGGGAACCCTCTTGCACTGTTGGTGGGAATGTAAACTGATACAGCCACTATGAAGAACAGTATGGAGGTTCCTTAAAAAACTACAAATAGAACTACCATATGACCCAGCAATCCCACTACTGGGCATATACCCTTAGAAAACCATAATTCAAAAAGTCATGTACCAAAATGTTCACTGCAGCTCTATTTACAATAGCCAGGACATGGAAGCAACCTAAGTGTCCATCAACAGATGAATGGATAAAGAAGATGTGGCACATATATACAATGGAATATTCCTCAGCCATAAAAAGGAACGAAAATGAGTTATTTGTAATGAGGTGGGTGGACCTAGATACTGTCATTCAGAGTGAAGTAAGTCAGAAAGAGAAAAACAAATACCGTATGCTAACACATATATATGGAATCTAAGAAATGAAAAAAAAATGGTGATGAAGAACCTAGGGGCAAGACGGGAAAAAGATGCAGACCTACTAGAGAATGGACTTGAGGATACGGGGAGGAGGAAGGGTAAGCTGGGACAAAGTGAGAGAGTCGCATGGACATATATACACTTCCAAACGTAAAATAGATAGCTAGTGGGAAGCAGCTGCATAGCACAGAGAGAACAGCTTGGTTCTTCGTGACCACGTAGAGGGGTGGGATAGGGAGAGTGGGAGGGAGGGAGATGCAAGAGGGAAGAGATATGCGGACATATGTATATGTATAACTGACTCACTTTGTTGTAAAGCAGAAACTAACACACCATTGTAAAGCAGTTATACTCCAATAATGATGTTAAAAAAAAAGAATGTATTATGTTCATTTCATCATTTGGGCTTTTATTTTAAGGACAGTGGAAATCCCAAGTATGTGAAGGCTAACTCTTCTCCACGCCAACACTACAGACTGGAAGGTAAGAAAGTCAATCAACGAACACATTGTTTATCCATAGTTAATACCACATAAATGGCATATTTTCAGTTGGCAAACTAAAGTCAAGGTTGACACCACACAGAGCAAATCACAGACAACTAATAAAGAATTGATACTGAATTCCTTATTTAGGAAATCTTTTTGAGTATTCACAGTCAGCCAACACACAGGACTCTGTGGAAGAATTATAAAGAAAAGGCACAGTTCTCATCCTTGAAGAGTACACCATCTGGCTAGAGAACATAAGCAGGCATATGCATAAAGCTGTATTATTGAGTTCAAAGGATAGCACGTAAACAGCAAACAAAAATGCCTGGAGACAGGAATAAAGTTTAATGAATTGAGTTAATCAAAGAAGACCTTCTTGAAGAGGCCTTACAAATTAAAATACATTTTTTCAAAAAGAATGAGAATGCCCTATGTTCAGGAAGGGGTGAACATTATCAGAAATGAATTTGTACAGTTTGGATTGGGGAGGCAAGAAGGAACGGTAAATATGGATCCTTCAACGGTTTGACTAAGACTAGATTTGCTATGAAATGAAATAAAGAGTCCAGTTTCTAGAGTTGAACAATATGGAAAAGCAATAAGAGATCTGTCAGGGTTCCAGGAGCCCCATTATCTATCCAGGAAAGGGTTAGAACCAGGATGATCATGATGCTGATGGTGAAAAGCTCAAGATACTTTCCCTTAGGAACTATGTCCCATGACCTCTTTTTTTTTTTTTTTTTTTTTGCGGCCATGGCTCACGGGCCCAGCCGCTCGGCGGCATGTGGGATCTTCCCAGACCGGGGCACGAACCCACGTCCCCCGCATCGGCAGGCAGACTCTCAACCACTGCGCCACCAGGGAAGCCCCCCCCCCCTCCACGACCTCTTAGAAAGACCCATCCTCTCATGGTTGCAACAATGAAGCCCTCAGAATCACACCTGGACACCAAGCAGAGCTGCAAGGTGGATTGGCCCCAATCAGGATGCAATTAATGGAAACATACTTCCCTACCTCTTCTCAAGAAAACACTGTAAAAAGAGCAGGCTTCAAAAGCTTTTAAATGAAAGAAAGTAGCAGTTTCAATTAAGTTGTACACAATCATTCAGGTGTTAAGGGCAATGCAAGCAAATAGTGCATCTTGAAAATAGTTAAGAGCGTGGAGATTAATGATTGGACTGGGGTTATCTGGAAATTGACTCTAGCCAGGTAAAAGCCTAGCTGGACACACCAAGCTCTTTCGCTTGGCCCAGTCTCTCTTCTGTTCACACTTAACTGGCAACTTCATCATTCTTCATGTGTTCTTCTCTAACCCCACATCCCTTGCTGCTCCCAGTTAGCATCTTGTACTCTTCTTTCTTAGCACTTATCACAGTTTACAGATTGTACATACTGGTGGATTATGTAAGAGGGAGCTGTGGAAGCCAACACTCTGTGTTATGGAGATAGTTGCTAGGGTTCAAATCTTGGTTCCAACACATTAGTTGTAAATATATCCCATGCCTCGTAATGGGTACTGTAAAGATCAAGAGTTAGTACATGTGAAGATGGCAGAACAGTGTCTGGCATATAATCACATTCCAATAAATATATCATCATTCCCACTGGATCCATGAGAGCAGGGACCGTGTCTATTGCATCTACCACCTCCTCTGTAGGACATAGCACAGTGTTTGGGATGTAGGGGGAGCTTAGTGAGTATATATGGAGTGAATGAATAAATCATCACTCCATACTTTGTCACCCATCAAACCCTTGATATATATGTAGATACACATTCATTCTGTCCCCTTGCTCTCAAGGGACTAGGGACAAGACAGCATTCCTTTCGTATGCCCTTTTGTATGCCTTATGTATCAGACTTAAACTTAAGCCAGTACTTTCCCAATACTTAAGAAGGCAAATTTAGAAAAATGTGGGCAGAGGCAAAATCCCCTAGAGCTCTCAACTATGCTATCAAAATGATTTTACACTATAAATGTATAAAAATTCATAATTTTAGTATATATTTAAGAAAGGCAAAGAGAGAGTCAATTCCTCTAACTTACCAACTGTGAGTCTTTCAGCCACAAAATGTAATTATCTAGCCCTGCTCTAAATCATTCGTAAAAATGTTTAGGGATGGGTCTCCACAGCATGCTTGTAACTTTCTAAAATTGATTTTTTTTTTTTTTTTTTTTTTTTTTTTTTTTGCGGTACGCGGGCCTCTCACTGTTGTGGCCTCTCCCGTTGAGGAGCACAGGCTCCGGACGCGCAGGCTCAGCGACCATGGCTCACGGGCCCAGCCGCTCCGCGGCATGTGGGATCTTCCCGGACCCGGGCATGAACCTGTGTCCCCTGCATCGGCAGGCGGACTCTCAACCACTGAGCCACCAGGGAAGCCCTAAAATTGATTTTAATAATGGCATACACAAAGATTAAACCACAAGAGTTAAAAATGGACATACCAGTCATTCCTAGGCCAGAGAAAGGAGCAATATAAAAAAATTGTATCTTCAAATGACTAGAGATATTAAAGTCAACAGACCACTAAACAGTATGAGGTTCCCCTTGAGGGTCAAGGATAGAAATCCCAGCTCTTTGTGCCTGCAGTTAAGGTTATGAGGAAGGCAATTACACTTTTATGGGTCAAACAAGACATGGCAGGAGACTAGAACTGTTGGTTAGACCGGACCTATGAGTCATCTTTTGTATAGTATTATTCCTAGGCTTCAGAGAGACCCTTTCCCTTCACAGTAGCCAAGAAACAACCTAAATTTCCATCAGTGGGTGAATGGATAAAGATACACATACACACACAAACACACACTCACACCCCACATGCACACACACAATACAGTATTATTCAGACTTAGAATAGAAGGAAATCCTGCAGTTTGCAAGAACATGGATAGATCTGGAGCACATCACACTAAGTGAAATAAGCCCGTCACAGAAAGACAAATACTGCACAATCTCACTTATGTGTAAAATCTAAAATAGGCAAACTCATAGAAACAGAGAGGAGAATGGTGGTTGCCAGGGGCTGGGGGCAGGCGGAAGGGGGAATTGGGGAGATGTTGGTCAAAAGGTACAAAGTTTCAGTTATGCAAGATAAACAAATTCTGGAGATCTAAAATACAGCACTGTGACTATAGTTAATAGCACAGCATTGTATACTCAAAATTTGCTAAGAGGATAGATCTAGTGTTCTCACTACAAAAAAAAGAAGAAAAAGAAAATGGTATATAAACAACAAAGATCTACTGTATAGCACAGGGAACTATATTCAATATTTTGTAATAACCTATAATGGAAAAGAATCTGAAAACTACATATATATATATATATACACACATATATGAATATATCTTCATATATATATATATATATATATGAATCACTCTGCTATAACCTGAAACTAGCACAACATTGCAAATCAACTATATTTCAATTTTTAAAAAAGACCAAAAGAAATGAAAATGGTAACTATGTGAGGTGATGGATATATTAATTAACTTGATTGTGGTAATTATTTTGCAATGTATATGTATTTCAAAACATCAAGTTGTATACCTTAAATATATAGAATTTTTATTTTTAATTTTATATTTAATTTTTATTTGTCAATTATCCTTCAGTGAAGCTGGAAAAATAAAAAGTAAAATAAAATAAAATAAAGGGATTTTTTTTAATCCCTTAAACTCAAATTCCAATTTTAGAGCTCAATTTCTTTGACTAAGAAAATATGTATTTCTCAAACTAGAAAACTTTGACTCCCTGGAGGTTTGGAGCCAAGTGCCTAAAGGTTGTGCAAAGCCACAGATAAACATGGCTTATTTTCCTGCAAATTAAGTCTTACTTGAAGATTTGAGGCAGAGGGAGGCAAATGTTTTAACCCTCAATTTAAATCATTTGTTTATTTAAAAGAATGGATCAATTGTGCTGCAGAATCCAAGATTTGCACTCATTTTTAAAACATGGCATGGACATATATACACTACCAAATTAAAATAGACAGCTAGTGGGAAGCAGCTGCATAGCACAGGGAGATCAGCTCAGTGCTTTGTGACCACTTAGAGGGGTGGGATAGGGAGGGTGGGAGGGAGACGCAAGAGGGAGGGGATATGGGGATGTATGTATATGTATAGCTGATTCACTTTGTTATACAGCAGAAACTAACACACTATTGTAAAGCAATTATACTCCAATAAAGATGTTAAAAAAAAAACAAAACAGGAAACTGCAAAGAAGCATCATGCTTGTAGTAGATCATTTTAAGCTCCTGAGGAGTTTGTACTGAAGAGGGAGATGTCACTGAGAATGATTCAGAAAGAAGAGCGCATAAAGGCAAAGTTCACAATTTGGTTGAGACCAAGACCTGCTCAGGAACAAGGGGGTCTGGGAAAGCCAGACATACCAAAACCAGAAAGTCTCAACACCCAAACAGGAAAGCAGCAACTAAAACTGACAAGACCCTAGCAAAGTAGATCATCAGGCCGAGGAGATGCTGTGTGGGAACGGAGAGGAGAAAAGCTTCAAGGTTGGGGTGAACAAGGGCCAGACTATCAGAACTGCAGCTACTTGTTGACTCAGCGAATGGAAAGGGAAGCAAAGACACACACGTGTACACTCATATGAACCCAGAAATTAATGTTGATAATTGTGTGTGTAGGGGAAGAAAACAGAGTTCAGCAAGCATAAAGGGGGAACTGCTCACAGGTGCCCAGATGAACCTACCATATCAGAAAACAATACATGCATGTAACCTCCAAACCGTATTTCCCAGCATCGTAACTTTTCCAGGTACAATGACTCTTCTGTATTTTCCTTTTCCTCTCACCTTAAATAAACCTCGTTCCCTAATATAAACTTGGGAAGCAGTTTTGCCTACAAGCTCAGTGCTATCAGAGGCAATAGACAATTAGACTGAGCTGAGGCAATGACACTCAGCTCATTATTTTTACATCTTCATACAACAGAACACAAGCGTGCTTGCTTTCATGCACATAGGACTCCTAACAAGCCTGAATTACTCCATCTGGGCTGGCAACGTTGTCAGTATTAAGAAAAGATGAAAATCACCTAAACCATGCTGCTTGCAATCAGTTACGAATATACCTTTTTAGACACACGAATAAGTTCCCTTGATGGAATTACTATGTGATTGGCTGAAAGGAACTCAACAAATGATGGATATTTGAACTTCAAGCAGTTGATCATTTGTCCTATGTTTTTTTTCCCCTTAAAACTCAATTCACATTGTATTTGTAAGAACACAGGAAGAGAGCTAAATGATCAAAAAGAGTAGGAGGATGTTTTTTGTTCCTAGCATTTCCGTGGTGGATAGACTCCTTGTGAAGGAACAAGTTTCTAAGAAAATGCCAGAAGTCGCATCACATTTAACCTCATTCTGTTATTAGTCAGCAGGGTTGTGGTAGGAACTCTCTGACTTCCCAGTAACCATTCATCCCTCTTCCTTCAGGGGGATTGTAGAATCCCCTGAATTTTATTTAGAGAGATCTCATTCCAATTCCTCTTAGACCCAGATTTCCAACTTGTCTCCCATTTCTACATACCCCAGAGGCAGGCGTTTAAAACAACAAACAAAAATCTCGATTCACCTCACGTAAAGGAGAGATTTAATCCTGGCCAGTGGCACCAAAACAGAGACTTAAAGTAAATTTCCTTTTACATAGTCGATAGCATTATATTATATATTGGAATTTGCTAAGAGAGTAGAACGTAGAAGTTCTCACAAAAAAATAAAGAGAGAGAGAGAGAGAAATATGTGAGGTGATGGATGTGTTAATTAACTAGATGGGAGGGATCCTTTCACAGTGTATATGCATATCAAATTACCATGATGTACACTTTAAATATCTTACAATTTTACATGTCATTTATACCGCAATAAAGCTAAAACAATTTTTAAGTATATTTCATTTTATACATGGCATGGGTATGTATTCAAGGGAGCAGAAACCTTAACAAAAAAAAATCCAGAAAAGAAAAATAGTGGCTGCCCCACTAGAGTCTACTACCCCACCCTCCCTGTTCCCAGTATCCTTTGCATCTAGGTGTGGCTACAGAAGTATGTTTTTGGCCAGTGAGGTGTCACTGGGAAGGATGTGTGTAACTTCTGGTTCAGTTTCCATAAGGACATTATTTACCCTCCACTCTGTCTCCCACTCTCCTACCTCCCGCAATCTGGAATGTGGACGAGACGGTGTTCCAGCTTCAGTGCTAAGCTGAGGACAGCACCTCAGGACCAGGCAGAGTAACAAACAGAAGGAACCTGGTCTCCAATCGATGTAGCGCAGAAGTGTTGACCCATCCTGGACTACCTGCCTACATGGAGACCATCAGATGAAAGAGAAATAAACTCCTATCTTGCGTAAGCCAGTGTATTTTGGGTCTCTTTGTTATAGCAGCTTAGCTTGTCCTAGTATAGAGTTGCTACCTAGATGCAGGGTCAGTACATACCAAAACTGAAAATACCGGGCAGGGGCTTAGTGACCAGGTGGCAGGTGATAAGAACACAGATATTGCAGGCTGCAAAGCTCATGACCCCTGCTAGTAAAGCCAACTGCTTCTCCTCTCCAAGTAGCAGAAGATAAGCTAGTCACTCAGAGCCTACTTCAAGAACCTCCTATGAGACATTATCCCGAGCCACACAATGGGAGCCAGCCCTGCTGCAAAGATTCAGATGACAAAGGTGTACCTTCCCCATACAAGCCCATGGCTCCAGAGCACATCAAGGTAGAAGCCCTTAAACTGAGAGAGAGAACTAGGGGTGGGCTGTGCACTGCAGCCAGTAAGTGAAAAGCTAGAATCTGCAAGCTTAAGAACTATAGCCAAAGGTTACTTTCATATGGAACAGACTGGAAGCACACAGACTGGAATTTTGAAGGAAATTGTGTTGTCAAAGAAAACAAAAGCCTAGCTGACAAAGTCAGGGATCCTACAATCACTAAAGCAAATCTCAGGTCCCCAAACCTGCAGCAGTAGAAAGCAGGCTGTCAAATGAGAGCAGCTCCCAAGGAGGGACAGTCTTCAATACTCACCACAGATGTGGCCACAAAAGACAGGGGCCGCCAAGATTAATGGCAAAAGGTCACTCCCAGAGGGCAAATCTGGATGGCCAAGAAGGCCTGCCAAGGATGGCCAAGCATTTCCTGCCCAGCAAAATTTGCTAACTGCTGCTAATGAGACTCAGTTGGATACTTTCCATTCTCCTACTTTCCAACTGGGGTTATTGTAGCAGATAAGTCATGTTTTAGTGCAGAGGTCGCTGGAACCACATCTGACCTGATAGCAGCTGAACCCCTCCCAGGGATCCTGGGCTCTCAGCTGGGTGCAGTAACTTGGTTTGTCTCCTTTGGGAAGAAAGTAAGCATTTCCTCCACAAGAGAAGAAGGGTGAGAAGGGATACTGGATGCTAGAGGAGCAAACTGTGACGGAGGTTGTTAATTACCTCCAGTGTCTGTTCTCCTCGTGTCCTTTTAGGTCAAGAGAGCTGTGAACTCCCCCAGACCAAGCCTGCACTCCACAGCCCTTCTTGTAGCTGACTAGGCATGGATACATGACTAGATTTTGGCCAATGGGACGTAGATTTTGACGAATGGAGTACATGCTTATAAGGGGAAATTGCCTGTCCTCAACTTACTGTCTCTTCCCCCTTCCTGTGAGTTAGAATGCAGATGTGAAGGTGTGTGCCACCACTGGGCACACAGGTGGAAACAGTGCCATAGGGGGTGCAGAACAACAAGACAGAGAGAACCTGGGTCTCTGGGTGACCTCCTGGAGTCAAGCCTGCTACTCTCCTTGAACTGCCTTCCTAAACAATGTCTGTGTTGCATGAGGCACTATATATTGCAGTCTCATTTTTATAGCAACAAAGCCTGACCCTAAAATTAATACAGAAGAAAACCAGAACTAAAAGTGATTTGAGGACAAAGTATACACTGTATATCCGGAGACATGAGCTAAAAGTGAGGAAATGGAAACTCTGTCACTTTAAAAAGTAGAAGAGGTCATAAGATGAAGTAATGAGTGCACTGAAACCCAGTAGCCCTCATCAAAGTTCAGCTAAGAAAATTCATGTGAATAAGTGAAACCACATTCAGTCCGAAAACACTCTATCTTTTAAAAAAAATTGTAAAGTTAAGTCATATATCTTTTATTTCAATAGTTTAGAGGTAATAATAGGTCACTTGATCTAGTCAAGAAGAAATCCCATAAAGAAAGGGCAACTCACTTGAAAAATGAATGGTCACATGCCCAAATATTTAGTACCAAATATGAGAAAAGTAATCACATAGTATAGAGGAAGTAAATGTAAGTGGTTAAGAGCTCTGATCCTGCAGACAAATGGACTGGTCATGCATCCTAACTCCCCAATTCCTAGCTGTCTGACCTTGAACTCTTACCTAGACTGTCTAAGTCTCAGCTGCCCTTGTTTCAATGTCCTGTGGATTAAATGAGACGCACAAAGCACTCGGAGCAATACCCAGTTCATAGTAAGATTTCAGTGAACCTTTCACCATCTCAAATTATTACCACCTGATTGTAAAAAGGTCACTATTAGAAGCCAGGCATCTTAACCTTCTGTCTTCTCTGAGACTGAATTCTTTCTCAGGTCGGCAAGTCACAAAATGTTTAATGCCTTGGGTTTTAAGGAAAGGCGGCAGCTCAGTCAGGGAATTTATTTATATACCAGTGTGTTCATACCTTAGCATGAAATGAATGATTAATGTAATAAAATAAACATACTGATGAAAAATCAGATTCACAGATTTTGTTAAAAACAACTTCTAGGGCTTCCCTGGTGGCGCAGTGGTTGAGAGTCCGCCTGCCGATGCAGGGGACACGGGTTCGTGCCCCGGTCCGGAAAGATCCCACATGCCCGTGAGCCATGGCCACTGAGCCTGCGCGTCCGGAGCCTGTGCTCCGCAACGGGACAGGCCACAACAGTGAGAGGCCCATGTACCGCAAAACAAAACAAAACAAAACAAACAAACAAAAAAAAACAACTTCTAGATTTAAGAACTCCCATTTTGGGGAGGGATAAATTGGAAGGTTGGGATTAACATATACACACTGCTATATATAAAATAGATAACTAATATAAGGACCTACGGTATAGCACAGGGAACTCTACTCAATACTCTGTAATGGCCTATACGGGAAAAGAATCTAAAAAAGAGTGGATATATGTATATGTATAGCTGATTCACTTTGTGTACACCTGAAACTAACACAACATTGTAAATCAACTATATTCCAATAAAAATTTAAATAAATAACAACAACAAAAGAACTCCCATTTCCCTGTGCTATGCTTACCTAAATAAGGAACACTAGGTCTCTGAATTATTATTTCCTAATTGTGTGATATTGGGTATGTCCCCAGATGTCTTTTTTTTTTTTTTTTTTTTTTGCGGTACGCGGGCCTCTCACTGTTGTGGCCTCTCCCGTTGTGGAGCACAGGCTCCGGACGCGCAGGCTCAGCGGCCATGGCTCACGGGCGCAGCCGCTCCGCGGCATGTGGGATCTTCCCGGACCGGGACACGAACCCGTGTCCCCTGCATCGTCAGGCAGACTCTCAACCACTGCGCCACCAGGGAAGCCCTCCCCAGACATCTTTGAGACTAGGTTTCCTCATCTGTAACATGGAGACAATGTCTAGTTCATTGATTGCTATGAGTATTAACTGAGATAATACACACAAGATGCTTACTACAATGTCTAGCATACAGGAAGCATTCAGAGAACAGACAATGAAAACTTTCTTTGGTATAGTTACCATTACACAAAATAGTAAAATGTTGTCCATATAAGACAATAACACCCTCACATGAGTTTGAGACCCCCTGGTTGTCAGGCACACGCTTTGTGCTATTTTCCTCATCACACTAATGTATCCCACTGGCCACTCAGGCATGTTCTCTCCCAATTTTCATCGATACCAAAACATTATTTTTGCAAGGCTGTTGTCTGGGGATGAGATGCACTAATGAAACATACATTCTCCCCTCTGTCAAGCTAAATGCTTCACAAGAGATTGTATTCTCGATGTGGTTTCTTATTAGTGCCACATTCTATCCAACTAACCTGACCATGCCAGCCTTGGCTAAGCAATAATTACAGCAGTGTGTGTCACGCAGCACCCTCCAAGACTTAATGATTTCACAGAACTAAAATTAAGTTTTAGTTAGAAAACTAAAATTTAGAAAACGCCCTCTTAGCTTTCAGGGAGCTGACTGGGACAATTAGTGTCATCAGCTAACTCAATATCTGGGGTGGAGCAGGGCCCTTTCTCTTTCACCCATAACATGTAGATAAGACTGGAACTAAAAAAACATGCTTGAAACTGAAGGGAAAATAAGCCTTTTCTTTTCTGGATTAAAATAGAACCTTTTCTCCTCCACCTCAGATTCCAATTCTTCACCCCATTTCTATCAGGGCAGAAGATGTGTAGCATCGCTTCCTTTAAGCCATTGTTTCGTCTTTATTTTTAAAACAATCAATTTTGCCCAGGCTAACATGTTGATAGTGTTTCCTCCCACAGGTTTCTGATTATAGTCACCACCCTAGTCTGACCCAGTTTTCCAAGCTGATTTTTCTCAGCTGTGGAGGTGCTGGCTGCGTGGCTTCACGGTTCATCTGCTTCCATTCCTTTATGCCATAGTCCCTGGAACCTTCTCGGCTGCATCTGGTGGGCACTTCATGAAACGGTCACTACCGTTGCCCTTCTGCACACAGGCCCCAGGGGAGTATGTAGGCCCAGGCCACACTGCTTAATGGTGGCAAACCTAAGACCAGAATCCATGGTCTTTGTTGTCACCAAGCAGACAAGAGCCCTTGAACCTCTACAAATCAAAAAAGAGATGGAAAAGGAACTCCAACTGAAGTAGCCTACTGGGTGGCCTCATGTAGGCACAGTCTTAGTCCAGGACTCCTGGCTATGCCATAATATCTCCTTGTGAAGTCTGGCTCTTTTTTAATGATTGTCATTTGGGTCCATTTTTTTGTTCTTTCTCTCCCTGTGAGAATGTTTTTGACTTTGTCCAGTTGGATTGTTTGCTGCCTGGCTGGTTGTCCCAGCTAAGAGCCCAGCCTAGAGCCAGTGCCCACTGTGTAATCATTGCAGATTACATGACTGAATAGGGGGCTTTGTGTATCATTATTTGCTTGCTTGGCCAGTTTTCAGGCTATTTGTTTGCATCCACCTTGAGACAAAGGCAATGATAATGAGGCTCAGAGTTTTACACATTTTAGTTCATTATCTCCGCAGCAGGATTTACACAGGAATGTGATCCACGTTCAAATTCTACCCATCTATCCAAACCCAGTCCATTTATCCCTCCTGCACAGAGCCTTCCCTCACCCCCTCACTCCTGTTTCTTTCTCTGGATAACCACAGCACTTCTCTTTATATCTCCCGTGACAGCTATTTCCAACCACGCATTAAAATGGTTCACATAATTTTTTGTCTCCCCTACTCACTCACAAGCTCTTTGACAGCAATCTGCATGCCTGCTTCACCCATGGAGCCTGCGCTACCCAGGACCCTGCACTACCTTTGCCATGTGCTCAGGAAACACTGAGCCAAAGAACACACAGCATAGCCAGTGGGTCTCTTCAACCTGAGCAGAAGCAATTCTAATTCTTCACCTTCTGGAACAGGATCTTGCTATAATCAAAGCAAGCAAATTAGAACCATTCCTAAGAATCGAATCTGTACTACAGCATGACAAGTTCACATAATTTTTTAAATATTAATTTTACGTCCAGAAAAATAGCAAACAAGATAACATTCAAATACAACAGTGGTGGCAAAAGCTATAAACTCTGAAGTTTGTTAGATTTACAAATAATCACTATTAAATGCAAACATTGGATCTACCTAGAAACATTTCTTTTGAAGAAAAAAAATCTGTTGTCAAGTTCCTCCAATCTTATATCAAATAGGGTATAAATAATCTCTTCTAAAAATGTAGGTCAAGTGAAAACTTTCCTTTTCTTTAAAAGTTTACATGTGATTTATAATTAAAATGCACTTTGGCATATCTTTCTGTAATACTTCTCATCTGGGTTGGAGAAAAAATTTGACAGAATTAGTAAAGCCTGTTGAACTCACAAATTGTTTTCTAGGTAGTGAAATTGAGGAGGTAATTCCTCTAATCTTGGAAAAAAAATGTTAAGTTAGAAAACTGCTTTCTGAATGGTTTGATTATGTAAGCAAAGAAACCTCCAAACACCCATATTCCCAACTGAAGAGAACAGCATGGAAGCCCTTTGTTACTATATTGAGAATGTGTCTATTTTTAAAAACCCAAAATCTCCTGGTAATGAAATAGTCACCATGTGGTCAAGACAACCACCCTGAAGGCCCCTATGCTATTATTTTTTTCATTCCACATGTCTTTTGTCCTTCCTTCCTTCCTTACATCATTTCCCCATTTCAGACTGCAAAAGTCGCTTGAGGGCTGAGACCATATTGCCAATAGTTCACTCTAATTGGAAGCAGTAGGTGCTTAAGCACTCATTACCTGATGGGGAACATCGCAATAACAAGCTCAGTATGTAGGTCGGTGCCAATAAGGCCAAGGTCCTGGACCTGACGTGAGTGGACGTTTGCTTTGCTCCGTAACAATAAGCCAAATGCCTTGGTCGGTGCTGTTGTTTACCCAGTGTGTTTGGGGGGAAGAAAGTGTGGACCATATGAGGAGTATGTGAATGAATGTTCTAGCTCAAGTCCCCAGCACGACCAGGGCTGGGGAGGTACAATCAAACATTGTGAAGCCCAGAAGGATCGGGTTGTGGTCAAGGTCAGAAGCAGGTACAGTGGTTCTCACCTCTGTTTCTTTCTCTTAACACACCGAAGTGGGAGCCACACTTCCATCAGGAACACAGACTCATCAGCACTGACCATCAAACAGAGAGTATACTCACTGGGCAGGTGAAGAGGGCTATCTCCATCATTTGTGGGGCACATATTTTGAAAAACAGGACCCTGGTTGATAATGAAACCCAGCACTGAATTGAAATTAAGTCAAGTGGAGCAGTGCATACCCATCCCTTCAGGATCTGGTTAAAATAGTTGCTGATTCTGTAGGTCTGGGGTGGGACCTGAGATTCCACATCTGTAAATAAGCTGGCAAGTGGTGCCAAGCTGAAGGGTCCTCCTTGGACCTCATTTTAAGTAGCAAGATTTGAGAGTTTCTCAGATTGGCACGTGTATAGGAAGCCCGGACCTCAGGAGTCCAGACAGCCAGGAAAAGTTTTAAGAAACTGACAAATACTAGGGGTCAGGGTCACCAAGTTTTCAGGAATCCAAAGATCAGACCACTTGCAATCACTCAGGAGAGTCAGAATTAAGTCTCAGTGAGTGTTAAGGGCTCTGAGTCAGGTGTTCCCCTGTCTCTGCTATCCAGAGCGGGCGGCCAGGGACCGTGGGACACAGGACAAGGGCCTGATCTTGAGGGCATTGGCAGAGAGCAGTTGCTGCAGCTGATGCTAAAGAGACAGGTGCGGAGGCACTAAGAGGAGGCTGGAAGCTGATGGGAGGCAAGGAATTTAAAAGACGTTCAAATCTCAGATCGCCGCTGTAAGGCTAAGATCGGAGTTGTGCAGCTATTGGCCAAAGGTTGGCACAAGGCTTAAACAGATCATTATACACAAAAGTTGGAGGATGTCTGGGGCCTCGTGGGCCGTCTTCTCCACCTCAAATCCATTAAATCATGGTGCCAGCGTCCATTTGTGTGGAACAGGGTGGCATATCTCTTTGGCTAACCCAAGGTGAAACCCTATCCGTTTTTCCCTCTCTAGTTGAGGTCTCCTATGTAAAATGTGGTAAGGCAGCTGAAATTAGGCTTATAGAGTCATGTTCACAGAAGTGTTACAAATGAAGGTGAGTCAGCCATGAGTTCAATGGGGCATAAATAGACAAATTTAATACGTTCATATATGGATTGATTTCGGCATTTGTCAAATATTTGCCAAAAGAGCTTTTCCCTTGTCTAAGGAAGGCATAGCCCTAATATTTTTCTCTGTAAAGGACTCATTTTACTGGTGAGTTTGACAAAAGTTAAACACTAAATGCTTAATCTGAAAATGTGCATTAATACCTTCTGTATCTTCCCAGATAGCTCAGCTGATCCCCTTCCTGGTCTGAATACTATTAGATGCAAATAAAACCGAGATCCTCGGGTTCGCTATTGTACCCAAGAGACACTAACAGCCCTCATCAGGATCATGAATGTAACCGTGGAGCCTTTCCAGCAACACGACAGAGAAAGCAGATACAGACCTTCTTCAGACTACGAACACATGGAAAGTTGGAGCAAATACAACTGAAATAAATATTATAACGTAATCTGAACTTGAAGGAAAGATCGAAGATTCTCAGGAGTCATAAGCAAATAGGAAAGTCAAAGTTGGGATGTAAGCAGGAACTGGGGCCGTGGTATCCCAAAGGGGTATTATGAGAATATGGGCTGTGAAGGCCAGGCCTTGGATCTTGGCCCAGTGGAGAACTGAACACCTGGCCCACTGGGGCTGCCCAGGCCTTGAAGAGAGGACAGGAAAATCCCTACCCCTGCCCAGAGAGCCTGAAGCAAAGCCTAAGCTCTACCCTAAATAGACTTAAAGGATTAAAGCTGTTAAACTAGTAATAAAAAGAAATTTAGAAGTGCTATTTGCCATTACCCATCTTAAATTCAAACTGTTCCAGGAAACAGAAAAAAAAATTAGCCAAACTTTTTCTGACCTTGCTACCCATAGGATAACTAAACAAAGCTAAAAGACAAACTACAGACTGAAAGAAGATAAGTGAATGTACATAAAATACAGAGTTAGTATCAAGAATATATAAAGGATTTATAACAATCAGTAAGAGAAAGTCAAACAATCTCATGGAAAAATGAACAAAAGATACATATAGCTATTTCACCAAAAATAAGACCCCAGGGCCTCCCTGGTGGCGCAGTGGTTGAGAGTCCGCCTGCCGATGCAGGGGACACGGGTTCGTGCCCCGGTCTGGGAGGATCCCACATGCCGCGGAGCGGCTAGGCCCATGAGCCGTGGCCGCTGAGCCTGCGCGTCTGGAGCCTGTGCTCCGCAGCGGGAGAGGCCCCAACAGTGAGAGGCCCGCGTATCGCAAAAAAAAAAAAATAAGACCCCAAATTCCAATAAGCATACGAGAAGTTGCTCAATTCAATAATAATCAGAGAAAGGCAAAATGACTAATGACATGATGTTATTTCATATCTATCAAGATAGTATATGTATACATTATACATACATACATATAGGCCTGGGAAAACAGAGAACTTTTGATAGTGTTAACCTTGGGGAGAAAGTAGGATAGAAGAAAAATGTCAAGAGGGGATTTTCCCCTTTTACTCTATCTAATTCTGTATTGTTTTCATATTTATGAACATGTGCTCACATGCTGTAATATATTGATTGCACTGAGGCCCCGGTTAATGACCTTTCTCTCTATCTACAGCCTTCACCCTGTAACTTCATAATCTTCTTCCATCTGACTCTGGCTGGCCTTGTGACTTGCTTTGGCCTATAGAATGCAAATGAAATAATGGTGTGCCAAGTACGCACTGGGTATCAAGAGGCTGACAGGCTTCTCCTTGGTCCCTCTCTTCCACAGCTGGGCTAACATTTCCTAGAGAAAGCCTTGACTAGCCTGCTGGAGAATAAAAAAAACCAAGTGAAAGAGAGTCTAGTTATCCCAACCAAAGCTATTCTACACCTGCCAACAGATAGTTAACCCCCAAACATATAAAAGAACCCAGTCAAAATCCGCAAATCTGCCTACCTGACCCACAGTGACTGCAGAAGCCTAGCTGACACCAGAAGAAATGTCCAGCTGACCCATCAACTCATGAACAATAATAACTACTTAGTGTTTCAAGCCACTGAGTTTTGGAGTAGTTTTATCATGCCTTAATAGCTAACACATGCATTCGCCACATATGAGATTTTTAAGAGTAGAGAAAAGGTCCATCCATTCTAGCAAAGTTGACCTGCTGACTCATACCTAGACGCACATGTAACAACTCCGAGCCTCTATTATTAATGTCATCATTATGGTCTGACTTCAAAACTTGCTCTATTCTTCCCACGCACTGTCCAGTTTCTTATTTAGAAGATACTTTTTTCTTCTTTTATGAAGTGGGAACCCCAGCAAGCAAGTGGAATCTTTCATCATATGATCTAGCATGGTGTACCCTATGCCTTCATTTACCCTTCATGAACCTTCTTTAATCAATTCTGCAAAAAGAAAAAAGACAACAAACAGCAAATTGCTCATAAACATGTGCTCTATTTGGCAGTAGATTACAAGCCAATGTGAATAGAGAGAGAAATCAAAAGTTCTAAGCTTTCCCTAAGTCTGCCCTGAACTGAGTCAACTGTGACCCAAAAGCACATCTGAGCACAATGTCACTCTGTATCTTGATTTAGTGACACAGATCAAGTGATTGGTGTGGCTGAGGGGTACAAACCTGAGTGCTCTGACTCTGAGCAAGTGGCTTAAACTCTCCAGGCCTTCAGTTTTTTAATGAAACAAAGAGGTTGAATGACTTCTCTCTTAGATTCCTCCCAATCTGAACATTCCATGATCCTGTGACAGTGAGACAAGCCCCAAGGCGTTCCTATCATAAAAGCAACCTTTTCATTCCACTTCAGTCTCCACAGGTTTTGATGTCCTCTCTCTCAGTCCAAATCACTCATTTGAAAAACTTGGACTGAAGTGAAGATTTCAGCCAAAAGTAAGCTGAAAATCAGAAGCTCCTTATGGCCTCGTTGTTAAACTGGCTAAATTGTAAATGTCCTCCAAGGAAAAGACTTTGAAAATTATGGTCAATAACTTCATCTCACAGATGAGGAAACCAAGGCCCTGAAAGGTCCTATAATTTACCAATGCCATACAGTGTTTCGGTGGGCGGGGTAAGTTGTAATTTTATGCTTTCTAACTCCTTATCCACCCGTGAATGCATTCAAGCAAGACTAAATGAACCTTTACCAGACATTGCTAGGCACTCAGGAAACACAGAGTACTAAGACAAATTCATTGCCCTCATGGAGATCACAGTCCAGTGGAAGTGAAGAAGGAAGGAACAGTTGCCAAACCCTAACACACATGCCAAGGCAGAGGTATTTGCGGGATCCTCTGAGAATCCAGAGGAAGGACTACCTCACTTTGCTTAAAGAGACGTGGAAAGTTTCACGTAGGAGGAGACAACTGAGCTGCATTTTGAAAAATAAGGAGTCCGTAAGGCATTTAGGGCATGGGAGGAAAAGGCAGAGAGCACAGCATATGCAAAGACATTTAAAACACACACATGGGGGCTTCCCTGGTGGTGCAGTGGTTGAGAGTCCGCCTGCCGATGCAGGGGACACGGGTTCGTGCCCCGGTCCGGGAAGATCCCACATGCCGCGGAGCGGCTGGGCCCGTGAGCCACGGCCGCTGAGCCTGCGCATCCGGAGCCTGTGCTCCGCAGCGGGAGAGGCCGCAGCGGGAGAGGCCACAACAGTGACAGGCCCGCGCACCGCAAAAAAAAAAAATAATAATAAAATAAAATAATAAATAAATAAAAATAAAAACACACACATGGGACTTCCCTGGCGGTCCAGTGGTTAAGACCTCCCCTTCCAATGCAGGGGGTGCGGGTTCGATCCCTGGTTGGGGAGTTAAGATGCCACATGCCTCGAGGCCAAAAAGCCAAAACATAAAACACAAGCAATATTGTGACAAATTCAATAAAGACTTTAAAAATGGCCCACGTCAAAAATACATAAATAAATTAAATAAAACACACACATACACGTGTGTTTGGGAGACTATAGGCAGTTGGATAAGCTTGAACCTAGGATGCAGGCTGGGAATGTGAGGAGACGTGAAAGAAGAAAAAGGCAAGAATAAATAATGCAACAAAAAGAGCTTTGACTTTTGCCTAGGAGATGAGGAATGAGCCACTAGAAGACCGTAAACAGGTAAAGGACAACGTTATCCTTGCTTTCAATAAGAGCATGCCCCCATAAAAGAGGAGACAAGAAAGCCCAGCTAATGACTTAGAGAAAAAAGTGATTATCAGCACAGAAACGAGAGCACTGGGAGGCTAATACATGTCTACTGCTCTTTCCACTAGTTTCTGTTGGATTTCATTCCCTCCAGCCTAAAGTGCCATTTGCCACATAAACCCTGGTCCCCTGGGGAAGGCTTTGGAGATGCTCAAGATTCCTGGAGGGGCCAGGCCTAGGACCAGAGCCCACTGCTGCTCACAGCTGGATCAGTGAGTAAAGGCTGAGAAGAAAACCATGGCCCCAGGGAATCCAGACACCCGAAGACTCAATCACAGATGTCACTGAAGTAGGAGTCCACACATCTGGGTTAAGTCTCATCAGGTGGTTTACTAACTTACTTACTGTGTAACTTTGAGAAAGTTATTTCACTTCTCCAAGACTCAGGGTCCTCATCTACGAGACGCAGATGACAGTAACACCTGCCTTGTATCATGGATATATTAAATGAATGATACACGTGAGGCACTCAGCACACATCTAGCACATGGTAAGCACTCCACAATCCATGATTATGATTATTATCACTTAGCATCACGCACTCAAGCACCTTGACTATTCCTAAAGGAGTTTGTAACATGGCAGACGTTTCTAAAAACACTCTTCCTCAATATCTCATCCCTTTGCTTCCCCTCTAGAGATCCCACAGAGAAAACGTTACATTCAAAGGGCCTCTTCTCTGTTCCATACTAGCATTTCTTACATTCTTAAGGAAGCATATTTATGCTAAACTCCATAAAGGATCAGATCTACTCTTGGAGTAGCTAATAAAATTTTAAAAAATTATTTTCTTCCTTCTACCACTGAGTAGACCCTCTTTTCAAAAAGAGCAAAGAATATTAGAATCAAAATATATATTACAGGTGTATAATTCATATAGAAAAAAACAGTATATCTACCACTATTCCTCCTATCTCATGGTGGTTTTGTGAGTTGAGCTGGGGTTAAGAATGTCCCTTTAGATGGGAAATTTGATGAATTTTCATCCACTCACTTCTTGCCTTCATGAATTAAAAAATGAAAATAAAGTTAAATCTTCTACACTGCTGGAAATTTTCATTAATCTCAGCACCATCTAAAATGTTGACAATATTAAGAGATCAGCAATAAATACTTCTTGCATATTGAAGCCAGAGGAAGGTGGAAGGGTAGGAAAGAGGAAGGGGGCAAAGGAGACCTTTAAGGAGGCTTTGCCCAAATAATTCTTCAAAACTCTGAAACTTTACTGATGACTTTTACAAACTATAGTCATGATGGAAGTTCTTCCTTTAGAACTGCAGGCTGATAGGGAGTTTGGAGACTTCTGTCGAGCATTTTAGATCAAAATGGGTTTTTGTGGGTTTGAAGTTGAGGTTAATTCCCTCACTTTGTAATACCACTAAAACGAACATCATAAACAAAGGTTTAAGAAGCAAGGGATTGATTCCTTGAATTTAACTCTGTATTTTCCGGGTAAGTGTTTGGCAAATGTTACACTTACAAAAATATAGTTGGTTCAGTTGAGCACCCAGGTAATTCAAACACCCAAATTTATTGAGCTTTTTTTTGGTTCGTTTGTCCACCTGCTTTTTCAATTTTGTTTTACATTTGATTAATCAGACCTTAGACTGAAATGACCAAATGATCTGGTCGAGCCTTCTGGTAGGAAGAAAAGTACTGTGGAAAAAATGATAAATCTTCATAATAAAATGGAGATAGGCTACAATGATATATTGTACAACATGGGGAATATAGCCAATATTTTGTAATAACTATAAATGGAGTGTAAAATTAGGGGATAATTTTCATTTTCTTTTTATGTATTCTGTTTCTTTCTTTCTCTCCCCCCTTCTTGCTTTTTCTTGTGCTCTCTGTTAGCATCACCTTGATATAAAAACTGCTATTTTTTTAGCTGTTTTTATATCAAATGATGATCAATTATCTAGATAGATGGGAGAGAAAGAGGGCTCTTCCTTGCTATAGAATTCCAATTTATAAATGTTGAAGAAAGAGAAGAATAGAAAATCACTGTTAAGCAAATACCATAGTAACAACCGCTACAGAACTGAGATTCACTGACGTATGCTAAAAAGCAGTGGGTGAAAGTTGAAGAGAAACAGGATTTGCATCATCTCAAAGCATTTCCTCCACGATATTTGTTAACAGCAAGGGAAAAGATAGTAACTGTCAAGTGAAGAAATCCAGCAGAAACCATCTTAACCCAGTGATCAAGGTCAACATTACCAATGAAACATTTTGACATCATGAATCCCATGATATGATGCATTAAGAAGAACACAACATAATTTCTGTGGAATGCTTTCCAAAAATAGCTTCCTCAATCCAATCATGAGAAAAGACCAGACACACCCAACCTGAGGGACATTTGGCAAAATAACTGCCCTATACTCTTCAAAAATGGCAAAGTCATAATGGTTAAGGAAAGAAGAACTGTTACAGATTTCAGGAGGCTAAGGAGAAATAACAACAAAATGCAATGTGGGATCCTGAATAGAATCCCAGAAAAAACAAGACATTAATGAAAAGAACCAGTGACATTTGAATGAGGACTTAATTTAGTTATTGGTATGATACCAATGTTAATTGCTTGGTTCTACTCATTGCATTATTGTTAAGTAAGATTTTAACACTGGGGGAGGGGAGGGCAGGGATATATGGAAACTCTCTGTACTAGTTTTGCAAATTTTCTCTACCTCTGAAATCAGTTCAAAATCAAAAGTGAAAAGAAAAGGTATTGTCTTTACTCCAACAGAATTGAAAATGCTTTTGAAGAAGTAAATCTCTTTCGAGGGTTAAGACCAAATTTGGCGGGGTGAGGGGGGAACTCTAACATGAAAACAATTTGGTTAAAAATTCCCACCTTTGGATAGTTATAACTTAAGAATCTGTATCAACATTTCTGTCCCTTGTATTCGACACACTTAGGAGTTTTTATTCTTCAACTAGAATCCATCTTAATTTTCCAGTTGCAGCAGAGGCATCTTTATTTTTCCCACAGACGGGACCTCAAACAGCTTTTTGTCATCTCTTAGCTGTTTACAACTCCAACTGTGAAAAGCCTCTAGTACATTTGATTTTCAGCCTAAAAGAACCCCATGGCTAAGATGGACAACTCAAGCAGTTTATTTCACTTCTGTCTGCTGAGGTGTTGTATTTATTTCCTTTCCCACATCATGAAAAGAGCCAGGTTATTTTTTTTTCTTTTTTCTACTCCTCTATCCCATTCTCCCCTATTTAAGTGTCTGTCAGAAGAAGAGCTATCAAGAGGCAGCTGTGCAAATTAATCAGTCAGGGCCTCAGCACCCAGGAGCTGTTTGTTACAACTGCAAAGGGCATGAAGCCTGTATAATGAAGCCTCCAACCAACAGACTAATTAATACCTCTCTCTTCTTTGAAGAAAATGACCCAATATTGAACTCCAGTGAAATATACAGCATTTTAATTTACTATCTGCTAAAAGGATGACTCCTTCATAAGATGCATTCCTGTTTATTCATTCTCTGATAACAACAGTCGTCATTCAAATAGGACCCCCCTGGCCAAGGTCTTAAAAGAAACACTGCTAGGACAAGTAGCTAGTTAATACGTGCCATCATACTCACGCCTCTTGTTTCTACCAAAGGAGACGCCATATGGAAAGGATGGTGTCGTGGGCACACAGGAGCAGTCAGGAATTTGACTTGTTGCTTCCTCCTTCCCGGCCTCCACATCTCCTCATGTTGTTATTGGTAGAGTGTTTACAAAGATTTGCTTTCCAGACAACAATTCAGAAAATAGGCAGGAGATAAATACCCTTAGAAATAACAGGGGAAATCTCACCTGGTGGTCAAATGGAAAACTGCTGAGGAATTAATGCAGCTGCAGCAATGGCAAAGCCCTAAGCCTCACTTTGTTGCCAGTCATGGGAACATGACAATCTTAAGATTTCTGAGGCTTTCTTCATCTGTGTACTAAGACACTGGAGGTAGATGGGCTCCGGTGAAATTTCTGGCTAAAAATGTTTCTGCCAGTAGTCAAGTGTTCTTAGTGTTGCCAGATCTAACAAATAAAAATACATGATGTCCACAACCCATGCAATATTTGGGACATACCTTAAAAATCATTTGTTGTTTAGTTGGAATTCAAATTTAACTGAGTGTCCTGTATTTTGTCCAGCATCTCCCCTTCCCCTTCTGAGAAATGGATAAATAATGCTACCATTTAACTTCCAGGTTCAGATTTTTCTATAAATCCACCACTTCCTCACTGTGGGGCTCAGGTAATTTATTTAATGTCTGTATTTCCCCATCTGTAAAACGGGATAATAAAAATAATAACTTCCTTCTTGGGTTGTTGTAAATCCAATAACCTGCTCAGTGCTTGGCACGGTAATGCTCGCTCTTATTGTTGTAGTTACCTTATTATTATTGTTTGTACTGAATAAAATATTGTTGGGAGAGCAAACAGGTCAATAAGTTTAGATTTCATCCGAAAGGTAGAAAATGTCTTTGCTAAGCAAGGTAGAGGGAGAAGAAGAGTCTGTGAATAAACTGAGAATCACTAAATTACGTTGTAAGATTTTCCTGTAATCCCTTAATATTAATTACTGTCAAGCTTCAGAATGAGGAACGCTTACCGAATGTTCTTGCAATGTTTTATACATTTCATTTTTCACTTCGATTCAGAATAAAGGCAGAAGAATTGGAGTGAAACAACTGAGATAAACCCAAACAAAAATGAGGAAAAGCTGTATATGTAAATTAAGAACACACTTATTACAAACCCTTCAGAAAAAGAATTGGCAGTGACCTCTGCTAAGATATTTCTGTGTAGAGGCTGGTTGACAATCCCTTTCCAAGATTACCTATGCCTGGATAAGAGCCAATATTTAAGCCTTTCTCTTAGAAGTGCCCTATCTGCCTCTTCCACCTTCATTTCCTTAAGAAGTCGCCTAAGAACCCCTCAACACCAATACAAAGGCTGGAAGATAACATTTTCCTCTTGGCTGGATGCAAAAAAGCAGAAAGGTTCTCAGTGAAAACTGTGTGTTTGAATCACTATCAACTCATTCTTTCTGCTGACTAGAGGGGTAAAAATTATATAAATACAAGTGGTTCTCAGTCTCCAGTTACACCAGCAGTTTCCAAAGAGCATTTCCTCTTTCCCAAGAGCCAGGATCAACATAAATGATTCATTTTCTTTTTAACTGGTATTCATAGGTATTTGAGGGTGTGCCACAGACTCAGATGAGTCCTTTTTCTCTGTCTAGCCCCAAGAGATTAATTATTCCTGTCAATTCAAGTCTGTCTCCCTGTTAACAAATCCCAGTGGGGTTCTTTCCCTACTTAATCAGATAAACTCCAGATTCAAACATTTGAAGGAAAATTTTTTCTACATTACATTGCCACCACCTCTAAAGAATATGTAGATCTCTGTAACATTTTCCTTTTCTCCCCCTAATTTCCTTAATAAGAGACCAGTCTGACAACTTTGTCAATTTCATGAGCATACACTGATATTTTTTGTGGAGGATTTTCTCAATGATTATAAGAGCTCTCTTCTAGTCACCCCATTTCCATTTTCAACAGCAATTTTTGTTTGCTTGTTTGTTTTTTGCAGTACGCGGGCCTCTCACTGTTGTGGCCTCTCCCGTTGCGGAGCACAGGCTCCGGACGCGCAGGCTCAGCGGCCATAGCTCACGGGCCCAGCCGCTCCGCGGCATGTGGGATCTTCCCGGACCGGGGCACGAACCCGCGTCCCCTGCATCGGCAGGCAGACTCTCAACCACTGCGCCACTGGGGAAGCCCTTCAACAGCAATTTTAAAAATGAACTTGAGACGGTCAAGTTGAGAGCCGAGTACATTAAAAAGCAGCCTTTGCACATGTATGTGTGACTTCTCAGCACAGAGGGCCACACTCAGTCAATTTGAGGATATTATCAATTACCTAAAAATAAATGGCACTTTAAAGCAATGGGAACAAAGATGTGCACATGAAAATATTTTATAAAATCTAAGTTCATCACTATAAAATTAGGGCTTTATTAGTATTATTTTGAGAAGAAATGGGAGAAAGATATAAATACCTCTGAGGTTCGAAAGTTTCCGAAGAGGAAACACGATGAAGGAAAAAATATATTGTGGAGTTAGAAGGACCCCACTCTATTACTTACTATTATTTTATAGTCTGAGCCTCCATTTCATCTATAAAAGACAAATAACCATGCCTAACTCAGTTTGTTGTTTGATTAAGCATAATAGTATATGCAAGACCACCAAGCATAGTGTCTGACACTTAGTAGAAGTTCAACAAATGCTAATTCCCATCATGCTCTCTTCAGCATTCCGTTTCGAAATGACAATGTAACTGAAGAGGCCACAAATTGATTTCTTTATTACTTCCTAACATTTTCTTTATTAGCCTGGCAGGAACATGAACAGGGAAAAACAAGAAGCACATGGCAGGAAGGGATCAATAACTTGTGATGAGGAGAGATGAATCTTTTTGTCAGAATTCACCATAGAACACACGAGGAGCAAAGTTTATTCTTAGGCCTAATTAAACTTGCAAAGTTTATCTTTTCTTCTCTCTCATAATGGAATTCTTCACCTAAAACAGAGCCTACTATAACTCTGAAAATGAATCATGAAGACAGATCTGGAAAAAGAAAAATAATCTTAGCAATGGAGGACCTTCTAATGAATGCATGCATCTTCCTCAGCCCTGGGTGACAAAGTACAGAATCAGAAGCACAGAGGTGGGACCTTGTGTGAACACTTCTTAAAGGTTCCACAGATGATTCTGGTGCCTGACGAGGTTAGACCACCGCACTGGTGCAGAGGGGCCTGTGCCTGGAAGGTAAGGAAGCTCTTAATCAGGGAGCTGAACAAAATTAGTTAAGTACTCAAATATTAGCTGAAAAGAAGTAGAACACCTATAATAGAAGAGTTCCTTCCATGTCCCCCAAAGGATTAGATAACCATGGGATCTCTTCCCTTAAAGAAAAAAATCTACATAAAAAGAGCCATGTCTATTGTATTAAGGGTTTTCTCCACCTGTCCCCATCCTCAACCCATGTACTGAAACAGCAAATAGTCAACATGACCCAGTTTATTTCATGAAGAAGTACATTCAGTAAAGTCATCTGATGTCATCAAAACTGTGAGGGAGTGACCTGCATGGAACATACATTTAGACTTGAAATTTACTTCACTGACTCCTTAATAAGCTTCTGAAACACAGTGAAATTTAATGTGGGCAGATGGAAGGAGAAAGCTGGAAGATGAAAGAAGAGGGCAGTGAGATTGTAACATTAACCCTGGGAAAAGACTTTGAAGGAAAGTGAAGGCTGTTAGCTCTAATACATAAGGTTCTGGGAATCCACAGAGCTCTAAGGGCTGGCTTGGTGTGATGTTTAATTGAGAGGAAAATGCCAGGATAAGAGGCAAGAAGGACAGACTACAGAAGGTGGTACCAAAGGCTGGAAGAAGGAAAACTACAATTGACCAGACCAAAGATGGAAAGTCCCCGAGCTAAAGCTCTGGCAGGGGCCTGGGAGAGAGGGAAAGATGGTGTGCTTACAGACAAAATTTGACAAAAGTGAATTTAAAATCATTTAAAGACTACTTTTGATTCCTTAGCTGAGAGATGACAACATTGTCCTGGGATTGGGTGGAAGTCATAGAAATTTTGTCTTCGTTATATTCCAATGGAACCAATGGACATGGGACCCAAATTCTGGAGGAACACTTTGGAAAGGGTACACTTTCTGGTGTTGAAAAATTTCTAGCAAAACGGAAAATCCTAAAGTTCACTTGCTTACAATCATTATCAGTCCATGTCTTTTTCCTCTAAAGATCTCTAAACTTCTTGTGGTCTTTGCATCTTTCATGGTGCCTAGTGAAATGCCTGACTCAAATGTCTTAAACTTAACTCGATCATAAATCATAATTTTATCAGAAGCCATCTGGTCTGAGTTCTTAAGTCATATAAAACTAGGTTGAAATCAGCTTCATCACGTAGCTGAATGACATTGAATAAATTAAATATTCTCTACACTCAGCTTCTTCATCCTTAAGATCCAATTGTTGAGAAGATTAAAAGAGATAATGTGTATAAAGTACTTACCACGGTGACTAGCAAATTACAAGCATTTAACAAATGGTAGTGCTCATTATTTTTATTATTGAGCTCTTTATTTTTTTTTCTCACACACGCAATCCACGGTGTCTGAAGCTCCACAAACATCAGTCAGCCAGAAACCCAAGTAAATCAATGAATAAGAAAAGAACACCAATCAATCTTCCAATTTTTCTATTCTGACAAGATCCTGGCAACTGGTAGTGAGGGGGAAACAAAATCTGCGGCAAAGATGCATCCTCTTCATTATCAAAACAGACTCAGATGATGTCACAGTTAGCAGAAGTCTTTACAAATGAAGACAATTCTACTAATAATACAATGCTATGCTATTCCGCCTTCTTCAAAGATTCAAGCAAAAAAATAAGTCAATGGAAAATACTCCCCCTGAAAATAATTGAGATGTCTTGGCTTTTGAAGAAATGTAGAAAACAGAAAACATAGCTTTAGTTATCAAAAAAGAGACAATATTTTATTAGAACAAGAATGAAAATTAATAAACTAATGAATAACATTATTCTGGCCCAAAGACAACACTGTTCTTAGAATGTTTGCTTACAATTGAAAATGAAATTATTTTTAGTTTGTGAAGTTATACATGAAGAGAAGATGACTAACAGGGGAGAAGTCGAGGCAATCATCTTGATATATTTTGGGCAGATGCAAGGAAATATTGGAGTCTTAGACTGAGACCTAGATTTGGCTGTGTTCTAAACCTAGAAAAATTATTTGTGCATGATATTTCTCAGATACATATTTTAAAAAAGGAATTGAATTGAACTGAAATATAGGAATGGCACTGGACTATGTCACTTCCAAGCAAGTAAATGTTAAAACCCAAACTATTCCTACATTGAAAACGGTACCATTTAATTTTGTTTTTTTCCTGCTACTCGCACTTTCTGTATGCATCGAGGGATATTCCAGATCCACCCCCCCCAAAACTGGTTTAGCAATACTTAAAATTCAGCAAACAACATTCCCACCTCCAGGAGATACCTCCTTCATCATTATGGATGACTGACATATAAAAAATGTGATGCCTAGAACTGGAGTCAGTTCTTCTCTTGCAAATATTCACACATCAAACAATGCTCTTTCTTCATTTTCATAAAGACAGTTCTGACCATATTATCATAGCTAAAGGACAAAGTATAACGCTCTCAAAGTTCAATTGATCTTAGTTATCTAAGTCTAACTCTAAATGAAGATAACAGAAATCCTTTCTCTATGTAAAAGGATTAAGCTTAGGGGAAAAAAAGTGAAAGATGTTCTGGTTCGTTCCAAATAGGCTTTGGAGAAAGAATCGCTAAGTGTGAAACTCCTCACCTACTGCATTTCATTGAACAAAGCATTTTGTAAAACAAGCAAATGCAAAATTTTGAGAGGCATTTAAAGGGCTTGTCTTTTGGAAGTTAATTCCCTTTGCTTAATTTATCATTGATTCCCATTCTCTTTTCCCCTCTTACACCGTCACCACATATAAGAGAATATAACAAGATTCTAATTTGTCTAGAACTTAGCTTGAATTGTTCACAATGCAGATACTCATGGGGGCTGTAAAGTGCAGGATGTGTGCATTCATTCAGATCCTACCAACACCATGGCCTCCCTACTCTGTGCTGGGCTCTGGTTAAGCAGGCTGGTGCTGGCTCTGCCCCTGCCCCTGAACACCACACAGTGGGTGCTTTCTGACACGTCTCAGACTCTGCAGACCCCAAGATAGATGCTTTGGAATATTCTGACCACAAACTATCTATCAGGACCTACATTAATAGAGTCCAGGAGTCTGAAGGAAAGCACTGTCCCCCGGCTTGCACTTCCTTGTACACGTCCTTTATGCTTGGACATCTGCTAGTCAAGCACAGCTGAGCTCTTCTTCCCCATCAGAGGAGGATCACCCAGCTCTGCTATAGCTCCTCACTCATCTGTTCTTGTTTTAAAGATTCTTCCATATCCACGGTAGAGGAATTTAACTCCCCCATGGCCCCAACTATAAACAGGGAAGCTTTCTTGCTGATACCATGTACCCCCTCTCTCCCTTCCCCAATCCTTCTCCTCTGTACTCCCTCTCTCCCCCTTCCAAACTCTGTGGGCTAGAAGTAGTCATAACACAGTTCACATATAAAATACTAGTTTCCATCATAATTTTTGATTACACAAAATCTATCTGTCCTGCTCAGAATGCTTTTCAACCATATAATAAGAAGAATAACAATATTCAAAAGACTTACCATATGCTTGGTAATGGATGTTACATTTCCTCCCCTAAATGGCCCTGCGAGGCAGGTATCAGGGTCAGGCAAATTGAGGCTTGTGTAGGTTAAGTGACTTGGCCAAGGTCAAACAGCAAGTGATGAGAGACAATATGCAAACAGGTCTGCTCAGATGCCAAAGCCCAGCTTTCAAAATGCCCTTATGCTGCTTCATAAGGTCAAGGTGTGAGAAGCAAAGCAAAAATAAGATTACAGTACCAGGTATTAGTTGAATACAAATTTGTTTCCTTTCAAGCTTATTGGAAACCAAAACAGAAAGAAGTATTTCATTGTATTCCAACGAAAGACAAACACTGTAGTATAAGTGAAAGTAGCCTAAACTTTTGATCTGTACTACTGGGAGTAGAACTTACAGTAGTTTATGTTTAAATGAATGCCGGTAATGGAACAGAATATAAGGTACCTTAATTGATTTATGGACACTGTGTCTCTTAATAACTCACAGTTAGCAATTTCCAATTTTAACCAATCCCCTTCAATGAGAGCTTGCTCAAAACACTTAACGTCGTTTTCTTTGAATACCTGTGGTTACAGCAAATGTTGCCCACCACGATAACCCAATCAGCTAAGCCTACAGTAAGTGTTTTACTCCTGCCGTCCACATATTTGCTGTGCCCAGTGGTTTGCCCTACACGTCAAATCGTTCCTGTGTACACTTCCCACAAACTGAGCTTCATGCTCAGTATTCAAGGTGCTTATGTTGTCTAATGATTTCAATCCTATAGTCATTTCTCCATTCATGAAAACCTTAGACATCTTTGACCTTGGCTTCTCTTTCAACATATCACTTTCCAACCTTTGTAAACATACGTAAATAAACACATATGTCTATACGAATAACTTATTCATCTCTTCTGCATGCAAACCAAATAACTCACTCAGGGTTTGGTTTTGGTTTTGGTTTTTGAGTTAAGACCAGCTAGACTCCAGTTTAAGAGTATTTTTTCTTGGCCTATAGTACAATGGTAATGACAAAAATAACACTCTGTATTCTCAATTCCCCCTTATTCTAACCAGTTTCAAGGGACTATTTCATTTTCAGTAGTGCTATTGCATTGTTACATACCTGATACAGTTGACTGATTCACCAGTTATTTCCATTTATGACATGAGCATTACTGCTTTCTTAGCACAGTTATTTCTACAACTCATGCAATTAATGAATATTAATTGAATCTGAATTATTTTAAATATAGATCGTTATGAAGAGGAACTATTTGTACCAAATATGGTCCAAAACATGAACACTACCAATTAGTTTGCCAGAAGGCACTTATTAAGCTTTTATTTTGCTAATTAAACATCTCTGTCCCTTCCACGTAGAGACATCATCTAGATCAGTACTGCTCAATAGAAATACAATGCAAGTCACATATGTAATTTAAATTTTCTAGTAGCCACATTTAAAAAGGCAAAAAGAAACAAGTGAGATTAATTTCTATCATAACATTACTTAAAGCGTTAATATAAAGTACATGAATTTTATTTAACCCAGCATATCTGAATATTAGCAGTTCAATATGTAATCATATAAAAACCATTGAGATACGTTTTACATCATTTTGCATTAAGTCTTCAAAATCTGGTGTATATATTTACACCTACACTCAGTTCAGACTAGCACATTTCAAGTGTTTGGTGCCGCATGTGGCCAGTGGCTACTGCACTGGACAGCATGGGTCCAGATCAGTGGTTTTCAGCCTCACTGCTCACCTGGGGAGGCTCTATAAATTTTGATTCTTAGGCCACTCCCCAACCCAATTAACTCAGAATCTCTGGGAGTAAGACCCAAACATCAATATTTTTTAAAGCTCCCAGGCAATTGCAATGAGCAGCCAAAGTTGACAAGCACTTGTCAAAAACAGTATGGAGGAGGTTGAACATGAACTTTGTCATTTTGGTCATTTAAATGTCAGGGGGTGCGATGGTGTGTGACATCAAAAAGCTTATAACTTGTGTGAGACACACACACACACACACACACACACACACACACCAACAAATATTCCCAATGCTGTGATAACCACGCAAATAAAAATGTAAAACAAAATATACAACAGGATACTAGAGAGAGAATGAGCAATAATGCCTGATGAAAGGCTCCTCGTGTGTTGGCTGGTAGAGATTGGTAAATGTCATCACATTAGGAGTGGAGGGTATTTTTTTAATAGGGCGATAAGGAAGTTTCCAAAAGGCATTTTAGTTGGTGTCATAAAAGCCTCTTTCATCAGAACCTAACTAATTCAGATTTTATAATTTCTGAGAGACGTTGGGGCAGAATTACTTTTGCCCTACATCTGGGGAGGAAAAAAAAAAAAAAAGCTTTGCTGAGAAAAAGAAGATTTTAACAGATTATTTAAAATTCTCAATACATTATCTAAACAATTTTTAAAAACTGACATGCTCACAAGTGAAGCTCTCTGAATCTAAATTAGTTTACTGTGCTGTATTAAAACATCAAAGTTATTCAATTCTATTTTTAAAGAAAAGCATAGTATTTCAGATTTATTCCAATTGTATAAGCCTTTTTGTGATATGAATACAAATGTTCTTGAATCTGTCCTTCCACTGTCGGATATGCTTCTTAGTAGGATAAATTTTTGAGGTTTTCTACCATATATTCTACTGTGGTTGCAAAATAAAAATATGCCTCCTGCACCCTACTTTAAGTTTTTTGTCTTTTTCTGACTGATACATCCTTATTTCTTTATTTGCTCAAAAATGAGCTCAGAATGTTTCTCCTTCCTGAAGCCCTCCCTGACTATACCCACATGACCCCTCCCTCTGTGTCATCTGATATGCTGTGGACAAGCTGCTCATTACGCTTATGTATATCAACAAATAAGCACAAAACTGAGTGATTTTTTTCTTGAAAGATTGTGATCTGCTTGAGGGCATTCCATGTCTTTTCAGTTTCTTATTTCCAGCCACCAGCACTATGTGTGGCACTTAGCGCTCAAAAATATTGCTCAAGTTAGATTAAAACAGAGGAAATGGCACCTTGTAGAATCAAAGCAAGCGCCAAAATACTCAACATCTTTAGCCTCAACTTTTATATACATTACTATCTACAAAATAGATAACTAATAAGGACTTACTGTATAGCAGGGAACTCTACTCAATACTCTGTAATGACCTATATGGGAAAAGAATCTAAAAAAGTGTGGATATATGTATATGTATAACCGATTCACTTTGCTGTACAGCAGAAACTAACACCACATTTTAAATCAACTATACTCCAATAAAAATTTATAAGTAAATAAATAAAATTTAAAAAAAGAATAATAGAAAAGATTTATGCACCAAGTAAGGAAGTACAGAGATTTCTTAAAGTTGTTTGTGATTACGTCACCTTAAAAGGAAAAGGAACCAACACAAGGTGTCAGCTTGTGCCCTGAAAATTTTCCTACAAACAATATTATTACCTCCCCTTGAAAGAGAGAAACATATATCACGATTTCTACACTGAGGGTTTAGGGAGTGAACGTGTTTTGTTCTAATAGCGAAATAATTGGAGATACTATTGTACTGGTCAGTATGACCCAGCCAGAATAGTTTTGATTTAGTAAACTTGTCTTCCTAAGTAAAACAAAGCTAATTGGACAAATAGAAATAATATTGCGCTGCCCAAGGCTCTCCCTAGACCTTCAGAAAAAAATAAGTCAATGAGAAATAGAATTACCTTTGAGAGCTACAAACAAGAGTGACTCTGGTCTGCTCTGAAGGACAAGAGTCATGGGGCAGGGACAAGGGTGGGGACAGGGGGGAACACACATTGTTCAGACTGGGGCTGTTGGCTTTGCATTGTGATGTTTTAATGTCACTCGTACGGTCCAACCCTACCACCCCAATCTCCCCAGGGCAGAAAAAACTTACAGAGCCCTGGTCCCTAAGACTCCTTCACACTACATCTGCTTTTGGACTCACCTTATCCTGAGACACAGAAAACCTGGACCATCTTACATTGGGACCATGGTGAGATGAGTTTCTGGTAGTTATTAGCATTGCTTCATTTATTCACATATATTTATTTCATATATATGTGAAAAAATAACCCACATAATTCTGCAAATTCAGTGGATAACAGTGACCTGTGCCAGAATAAGAATTCCACAAGCTAAGGTTATCTGTGAACCTCTTAAATCCACCCTCCTTGGGAAAAAAACATACAGCAATTTCAGATGCATTACACAGGCCTTGCTTCTTCATTTTCATCTTTCCTTAGACTATCCTCTCCCTTTTGTCCCCAAATACAAATATGTCCCTAACAATGCCTGAAAGCATTGTAAAATGTTCAATTACATAAAACAGAGAGCAGCCTTCACATTTTGAAACTTACAATATTTCATATACTATTTCTTTAATTCAATTTGTCAAATCTTAAATAGGTCCAAAATTCATATATTGTCCTAAAAAGCTGTGAGATAATAGTCTTCTCTTCAAAGAGAACAGTACTATTAATATACAACTGGTTAAGTTTAAACTAATAAATCATAATCAAGCAAAAGTAGGTCTTGAGGAATCTGCCTTAAGCCTCCATGACTTTAAATTTCCATATTCAGCACTTACAATAAATCCCAGTTCATGTGTGTGAAAATATAAATATTCATGCATAGTTAAATGTACACCTATAAATGCACAGGATTCATAGGCAGAAGTAAATGTGTTTTATGACTTCAGCTTATGAAGTGTCTTATAGACACGTATTGGTCGTGGAGAAACTACCACTTTAATATCCATTAGATGTAATCTATGAGTTTACCACTGTACCATCATCATAGTATAATGCCATAGTCTAAGATTCATCTATTAGGCAACTCAGAAGTGTGTAAACGCTCCAGAAATGAAAAGAAAATTGTGAAGCCATTAAATCATGGTCAATAAAGCATGTCTGTGTCAGTCATAGTCTAATCAATCCTCTAACTCCGTCAGGTTTTAGCTACAATGACTTCCAAACACATTTACCACTTTTGGGTCTTCCTTTGCATTCTTGTTATGAGTGACAAATCGCTTAGATTGGCTGACTGCTATTGCAAGGCCAAGCAAACAGATACCAAAAAGGGGGCATTTCAGGATTTGGAACAAGACCCCGGACACTTTTGCCTTATTTATAAGGCACTAATCTGTGCTAATAAGTGTGTACAAGCCTATGCAGGCAGAGACAGGGCCTGCAGCTCACTGCAGCCAAACACCAGGTCTTCTCTGCTGAAGACCACTCATGCTTCTAAAATCTCCACTGCCAAGTTCCAAACGCTATGCTTTCCTCTTTTCCAATTATCCCTATCTTCATCCCCATACATGCCTATTAGAAAAAAACAATAAGACATCTACTTAGTTCAGTCATCTGGCAAATGCCACGGATAATACAGTACTGTGGGTCAAATAATGCATTCAAAAACCAATCAATTTAGTGGGAAAAGAACAATCAAATTGCTTATTTTGCAGCACACAGAGCAAAAACATTACAATTTGAATGTTGTGTTTTTCAAATAGCTGTACTGATATTGGGTAGACATAATCATATTCACCAGGCATCTCTGCACTTTGTCTCTTTGGTATATTACTTTTTAAACTGCCTTTTTTCCTTGGAATCAAATTTATTTATCCTTTTGGAATGCTTAATACCTTAATGTCAATCAATTTTTTTCACGAAAGCAAGTTCTTTGTTTTGCAGCTAAATTTTTTAGGCAGCTTTTGTTCAGAAACTGTTTATTTCTGACTGCATTACAAATGCTAGCTTTAACCAATCTATCAACCCAGGATAATACAAAGAGGGATCTTGTTAGTTCGTCCTTTCCTCTCAGGAACAAAGATACTGTATTCTGTAGTTTTGAAGAAAGGAAATAATAAGATTAGACTAAGATTTGAGAACAAGAGGAGGTCAGACCCAAGAAAGGTATGTGTTCCTTCTAGAGTTTTCCCATCTAATATGGGGAATTATAATCCATTCATGTTAAACGCTTTGACTACGCTCATTATGCAAAAAGCATTAGAGCCTAGTATATTTTGTTACCATAGTTCTGCCTACTGGGAACTATAATTAAAGCACATTTGAGCAAATGCAATTTTATTTGTTATTAAGCAACTAAAAGCTTAGTCAACCTTGCAAATATGGCATTATTTTAGGATTAAAATATGAGCCAGCCAGCTAGCTAATAAACTTTATTAGGTCCTGTCTTTATTAGCAATGGCTCCTATCCCTATTGTAGGAGACTCCTATGCTATATAACAATGTTTCTCAAACTTTAGGCTGCCTCGGAATAACCTGCAGGGCTTTTTAAAACACACTTCTGAGCTCCGCTTTCAGAGTTTCTTTACATCTGGGGTAGGGCCCTAAAATTTGCATTTCTAATATGCCCCTAGGGGATGCTGATGCTGCTGGTCTGCAGACCACACTTCAGGAACCACTGCTATATAATGTCATGGTTAGAGCTTTGGAGTCAGCTCACCTGGGCTCATATCCTGCTCTTCTACTCTTTATGTCCTTGGGCAGGTGACTTCATCTCTTAACCTCAGTTTCTTAATCCATTTAGTGGGGACAATAATACTTATCCAATAGGTTTGTTGTGGGAATAAAATGAGATGAAAATATGGACTGTGCTTAGCCCAGTGCCTGGCAGGGGAAAAATCAATGCATGGCAGTGATCAGTTTATTATTATTGTTAATTGGAGAAATAGGCCAAAGCTGGTACAGTGTATTTATAGCCAGCAGTGTGCATCGGACCCACCTGGAGAGCTTCTGTAAAATTAATGCAATACCTGCCCCCTCAAGATTCTGATATAGTCCATATTTCATTAACTACTAAGATGCCATTGATTATAAGATGCACCATTATTTTAGGTACCACTAAGAAAGAAAATTCTGCAATTATACCATGACTAAACTAATGAAAAGTGAGAGCAACCAGATTTCAGAAATGAGCAAACGTGAAAAAATGTGCATCTTGGAATTGATAAAATACAGTAGGTACAGAGGTGAATTTGGGCTTGCTTCACAGATTATTGTGACGTGCAATTCTGGTTAAAAAACACTAACCTAGGGCTTCCCTGGTGGCGCAGTGGTTGAGAGTCCGCCTGCCGATGCAGGGGACACGGGTTCGTGCCCCGGTCTGGGAAGATCCCACGTGTCGCGGAGCGGCTGCCCCGTGAGCCATGGCCATTGAGCCTGCGCGTCCGGAGCCTGCGCTCCGCAACGGGAGAGGCCACGACAGTGAGAGGCCCGCATACCGCAGGAAAAAAAAAAAAAAAAAAAAAAAAACACTAACCTAGTCAGTGTGGCAGCTGCAAGGGGGACTCAAAGTTCAGATGCCTTGAAACTGAGAGCCCACAGGTTGGAAGCCCCATCCTTAGAACTACAACACAGCCTAATATCATAATCCACCACACAATTCCCTAGGCTGCTAATGAAACAAAAATATTTCATCTTGGTTTGATAGCATGCACCCTCTAAGCTTCTCCCATTGGATAGCATTTCCCCACATAATGAGAACAAATAAGTCCATTGATAGAGCCAATCAGATCAGGAAGTTGTCAGGCCAAGAGAGTTTTTCCTTCATAAACATGAATTCCAATGCTGAGATTTGAGGAGTACTTGGGGAGACTCTTAAGGGAAAAAACATGATTTACATTTGGGGGAGAAGGGAGGGTGGTGGAAGTCACATTACTGGGACTTGCCGTAGTAAATTTTTGTTTTCCATCTTGATTTTTAAACTGCAGTTTGTAAAGTGTTGCAAAAAAAACCTCATTTTGTATAACTGTTTTATCAATAGGTAATTGCAATTTCCCTTCACTCTAGGAATTTTGTGTGAAGGCAGGAGTAGCACATAACTTCCTTCAACGTTAATACTAATGCTCTCACCCACAGGAAGTGCATCTGTCTGTAATGCAACATAGAACAGGGCAATATCTTCTGACATTTTTATTTGGGACCTCAAGATTTCTAATAACTTCAATAAACGGTCTCTGGTAGTCTCCGTGCACATGAGTTAATTATAACGAGAAAATAAAATAATATTCATTTTAGCTTCTGAAAATTCTAAGAATGCAAATCTTCAGTGAAATGTTGAAATAAAATCACAGCTGCATTTGCAATTTTCCAGCAACGAAAATTTCATTTGAACTCTTTCCTATCTTGTCACTACCCAGTTGCTCCTTTAATGGATGGAATTGATAGCAAATACTCAATGCAGATGGATAAACAAACATAAGATGTAAGTCAGAGAGTATCAAGAACATTTTTTGAAGGTTCAAATAGTGACAAACTATAGCAATGATAATTAAAATTTTAAAATACACTAGTATAGACGATTTTCTCATTTTCTCACTGTATTCGGAACACACACACACACACACACACACACACACACACAAACACAAACTACCAATGAAATCTATACTTCCGAAAAAATTTTTTTGTACCTTGGAAACCTCTTTTGTTCCTGGCTCATATTAAATTCCTTTCTATTGTTATATATTAAAGGTTTACAAAAATGATGTTTTTAAAACTGTGATGTTGAAAATTTTTCATGTTTCTAATTACAGAATAGGAAATACAAGATATCATGAAACTCTACAAAAATGTCTACATAATTTAAATGACTGCACATGTAGAATATAATTTCATATAAAACACAGTCACCAGAATAAGGACATCTTAGACACAGTCACACTGGTCATAGAGAATATCTGTCAACTTAAGTGAGGAGGAAGCAGCAATATCTTTATAGAAAATTCATTCCTATTTTACTATAGAGGACAGTATTTGTTCAATTGATTCTGTCTTTCACGGTTGGGTTGCACAATGAATGCAACCCCACCCCTATTTTCCAAAGAAAAAGACAAAGACTGGTCTTGTAATTCTTCAATCCCATCTGCCACTGTAACATCCAACTCGCTCATTTGCATACACCTTCCCACAAGGGTTTATCTTTATTAAAGAATTCTCTGTGTACTTTATCTATTTTGACCAAAACATGCATAAACTTCCTAAATTTTCATGATATCAGTGTATATGATGATTTGAAGTATTTTTCAGTTCTTTGGGAAGCATAAGAAAAATCTTAAGAAATAAGCATTAGCAGAGTTTTGAAGATTCTGATTTGTTTTAACAGAAACATCCATTAGTTCAAGTCCTTTGCTGATCAGAAAGTAGTGCATCTCACTTGCCAGTCAAAGCATTTTGATCTTACGTTTTGCACTCCCATAAAATGCCTTGCCATTTCTAATAATAATCTGAATGTTCAACTTTTTCCAATATCCTTCTCTCAGTCTTGTATGTCTGTTAGGGAATCAAAAGGTTTTGCTTGCCTAAGAAGAAATGTGCCAAAGAGAGGATGACACAACAATTTCAGGAGGGAAGAATAACAGACAAATCCCTTTCCTTCTTTGGTATAAGTCTTGGGATTATAGAAAATGTAGAGACCAAGCACACATCACCTTGAGAGAGACCTTTAGAAGATCTTTCAACTTTATCCTTGTGGACAAAATGGAGTAAGGAGAAGCTGAGTGCATGAATATTAGGGCAGATTAGTAACAGCTTCAACAGCTATACCCAGAGGGTGCTAATTAATAGAGTAACATCCACCTGGTTCTAGGTTTCCAACATCATAGAAGGATTCTTTCCTGGGTTCCATTTGCTTCAACATTTTACATTCTCGTCAATGTCCTGG